>NC_134144.1:2594415-3239893 GCF_033958435.1 Carettochelys insculpta | reverse complement strand
AAATTTATAGGCCATATAATTAGAAAGTCTGAACTTGAAAATTTAGTGACAACAGGAAAGTACAATGGAAAGCGAGGACGAGGTAGACAACGTGAGAAAATATTGGATAGTATCACTTCATGGTTGCAGTGCCACCGTACTGTGGAGATGCTCCAGAGTACTCGTAATAGACAGGGGTGGAGGGCCATGATCGCCTACACTAATCAGCATGGAATGAATGAATGGATGGATGGATGGATAGATGTGGAATTTGAGCTGTTAATTGCGCAGGGCAGCTCACATGCATGCACTTGGCCTATGTGTGTGTAACATTTACAGCAGGTGGGCTCGTGTGTGCCAGCTGAAACCCTTGATTTCCATGAAGAGTTGCTCAAGTGACTGCAAAATAGTCAAGATTTTAAGCCCCAGCGTTTGGTTGGTTGGTTGGTTTTTGGCTGCCTGGAGTGAATCAAATGAGGTGCTGTCACCTCCGATGACTTTAGCACAAGTCATGTCACATTTGCTGTTGTAGTGGCTGTTGTAGAGTTAACTGGAGCATTGGGGGAAGAAGCTTTGCCCTCTGCCCACTTACAACCTGTGTTAATAGTGGGAGCTTCCCCGACCCCATGTACTCTGATTTGATGCAGTTGAAGAAAGCAGCAAGTTCCCAGGCTGCAGGCTGCTGGGACTAGCATTGCTTTTTGTTGCACTGAATGCTCTCTTTACCAGAGGTGTCTGGGCCTTAGCTTCTTCAGCCAGATGTGCTACGGGGCCCTCTGCCAACTGGCAAGAGCTGTAAACCAACAGTTCTTATTTTCATAGACAGTCTGGTTTATAGCCCAGTTGGAGAGGGGCTGGCAGGCTCCCTGCTTGATGTGAGCTGTCCCTGCAGCTCTGTGAACTGCCTGTGCGCACAGGCACTGGCCCCAAACCTCCCATTGGCTGTGGTTCCAGGCCGGGTGGTTGTCACTTGTTAGCCTGCATACCTTGTAACGCAGGTGCCCTTTGCAAGGCCTTGCTGCTAGACTCTCCACATCCTGGACTGCTCAGAGTTTCCAGTGTGAGAATCACTCCTGGTTTGGTCTGTGTGTGTGTGTTACAGGGAGCCAGCCACAATGTGGCTCTGACCAACCCTAAAGTTTATTACAGAATGACTCTATCACACTCCAGCTTCTGTTTTCCTCCCCAAAATGTATGTCCTACACTGTCCAACAAATACATTGAGCCTGTTAATCCTTGTTACCTCAAAAAGAGTTACCCAGACACTCCAATTTCAACATACTGGGTCAGATAAAACACGTGTATTAACTGCAGATAGATTTCAAGGGAGTGCAAGTAATGGGGCATAAACGTCAAAAGGATTACAAGAAAAATAAAGATAAAATACTTAAGAAACTGTCATAATTGCAAAGCAATCTGTCTCTATATGTCCTGTTAGATTTCTGATCAGACTTTCTAGCCAGTGGTTCCTTCAAGTGCAGAGAAGGCAATGGAAAACAGAAGGGTGTTGGGGGTGGGGGGGTGAAGCTTGGGGTGTTTGTTCCTCCTTTTGTATAGTTCTGATCTTGAAAAACACTTCCACTTACGAACCAAGAGCCTGAGTCCACTTGGAAGGATAGTCCCTGCTGGTTGTTGGGCTTTTTCCCCTCTTTGAGAGTCTATTGGCTTCCCTTCATGGCTGATGGTTCTGTTTACTGCTTACATGCAATTAAGCAGTAAACACTTTCTTTTGTTTTGGATTGATCTGTACGTCAACTTCTGTTTGGGCAGGTCTGTGGGGTTAGAACGTGTGTTCTTATAAGTTCACATGCAGTCTTACCACACATTTTATCAGGACAATACTGGCCAGTAAATTACAAATTTTCAAATGGTACCTTCTAAGGTATACCTTATGCAACCATTTTTGTAGCAGCGTGTAGGATGTGAAAACAGGGATGTAGTCTGTCACAAAGTTACATTAATGGCATTTAGCATTCATGGAGTAGTCAGAAATTTTGCAACACAGAAATTAACTACCTGATTATCTTAGTAAGGAAAAAGCAAGTGCTTCAAGAATACTGTGAGTTTCTAAATCAAATCACTTGAGTCTTGTGAATGCACCTGTTTCAGTCACCATCTGCCAATTTGGTGTAATTGCATTTTGCTAATATTAGGGCACTTGGGATGTTTGCGTTTGCATGCTTGATACGTACAGCACATGAATGTGAATTGCTTTGTCACTTGGCACAAGAAATCTGATTACAAGAGCTAAATTAATTCAGGCAGGATCAGTACCACATGTTGCGTGTGACTGGTTCAAATTGCCCATAGCCTGAATTTCAAATTCTGAGCAATGTGTGTCTGAATACACTCGAGGAAATAATGATCTGTCCATGGCCATGCCATCAAAAGGAGGCAAAACCCCCAAAAGATCCCTCTGAATTCTTCACTCAGATCTGCCTAATACAAAGATACCTCCGTGATTTGCTGGCAACTGAGAGTTCACTGATAACAGAGCCATGAACTGAGGCAGCTGCCCCAGGCCCTGGGCTTTTGGTGGGGGCCCCACAGTAGCCTTTCCAATGGTTCTATGGATGGGAATAGTGGGGCTTACCTGGGACTGAGGGTCAGGCAGTGGAGGCAGCAGGGGTTATCTCCCCTCCCCTCCCCACTCATCACATGGGTGGTGGTAGTGGCAGCCTGCTCCTCCGTGGTGCGCCGTGCCACGCCTTCCGCCCAGCCTGCTGTGCTTGCTTCACCGCAGCGGTGGGTAGCGGAGGGCCCCTCCGGTTCCCACCACTTGCAGAGACGTGAGGTACCGCGGGCTGGGAAGGAGGTGTGGTGGACCAGGCTGCTGCTCCTGCCTCCGAGCACAGTATCCAGGTACCGCACCACACGGACGGCACTGAGCTGCACAATGTGCCCCGTCAGGCGGAGAAGTGCAGACAGCTGCCCTGCACAGGTGGGACCCGGAGGCACAGGCTGACCCAAGCTGGGCAGGAGGAGGGAGTTGAACTCATGTATTCTGCCCTCCAGGCTAGAGCTCTAAGCACTCACTGCCCACATCCTCCTCTTCACAGCAGTGTGTGTGTGTGTGTGTCTACCAGTGGTGCACAGCCACGCATGCTTCGGTGCACATAACAAAATTTATTCCACACAATGGGTGGGGAAAAAATCGTGGAGAAAACATTTCTCTGAACATCCATTTACAGAAAGTGAAAACCCCAACTGCCTTGAGGCTCCAGGCCTGGGTGCCCAGCTGCCTGGCTTTCATGTGTGGTAGGGGTCAGCTCATTCCAAGCAGCTACAGCGACAAAGGATGAGTAACAATGGCTTGAGCACGAGAACCAGGCTCTAGCTGTGAGATCCCTGCCCCCATGCTTTGCTGAGTGGCCCCACAGGTTGCACGTGTTCAGAGGTAGCTTGCAGCGTGTGGGTGAGCCCATGTTTGGAAGCTCTGTCTTTAGTGTGCTTGCGCAGGTGGGAAGCTGCTTCTGCAGGGGCGGGGATACACATGAGCCAGGTGGCCAAGGAAGGTCTACTGGTTCACCTCTGTGCAGTAGACCTGCCCAGCTCCTGCCCCCACATTGCCTGCTGTCACCAACCACACTCCACGCCTCCTGCCAATAGCCTCTCCCTCTTCGCCACAACTCTCCTGCGTCCACCACAACCTCCTCTTATGCGTATCACCATTGTCCAGTCCTGGGCCAAGGCCCCGGGCACAACGTGGTGCAAACCCAGGAAAAAGGCCGTGCTCTGTGCCAGACAGCTGGCAAGCTCAGCGTAAGACAAGAGGTGACAGAGGGCGGGAGACAGATGAGAACACAAGGAGACAGTACCCAGCCCTGCTTGCGTCTGGAGAGCCATTCTACCGGCCATTTCCCTTAGCCTCGCCAGAGAGTGCTGGGCAAAATGCACTTCCACAGCCCTGACTCCAGCTTGTAACATTTCAGCGAGCCAGTGCAGTCAGCACTGGGCCCGTTTTCTGAGTCGAATGTAGAAAATGCCCCTTAGACAGCGGTGGCATCTGGTGGCCTGAAACCAGGCCTGGGAGCTGGGAAGTGTTGAGTTCTATCCCCATTGTTTTCCCTCTGCAGCCATTTAGCAGTTGCTGTGCCAGCTGTTCCACGTGACGAGTAATGCAGGGTCCTTCTGGGGAGGGGGAGGCCAGCTGACTACGTGTTACGTGGAAGTTTTTCAGGGCACAGCAGCAGGATGGCCAGGCAGCTGCTGGCTAGCCCAGGGCACCTGGAAGCAGGAATTACTTGATTGTTTCCCCCTCTGCTTTCTTGTTATATGACACCCGTATATTTGGTCATGAACAGTGACCAGACTTCTGCGCCGGAAGCCATGCCAGCTGGACTACTTCTGACCTTCAGCCCAGCTCGCAGTTTCCAATGTCCCCCTCTAGCAAGTGAAGCGGCTGCCTGGCTGGCCGCTATGCACTTGGCAGAAGGGACAACAGCGAGGCTGGCAAATTAAACTGGAATAAGTGTCTTTCAGCTTGGAAAAATATGTTGTGAGCCTGTGCCACCTGCTCTCACCTTGAAGGGGTTAATGGAAACCAAGGGGACCAATTAAGCTATGAGGTGGCAGGCTGAGGGAATTAAGGCTGAGAGGAAGGCCTTAATTAGGGGATGCTCACCTGTGCAGGAAAAGGTGGGGGCTGCTACAGAGCCAGGGAGCAGCTGCGGCTGCAGACCAGTAGTGGATGGTCTCTCCCTGGGGAGCTGTCGGGGCGGGGCATAGAGGTTTTTGCCCGGGAGGAGGAGGTTTGGGTTGGTGCACCCAAATGTGGGATGTGGGGGAGCTGGAAGATTTGGAGGAGGGCTCAGAGGAAAGACGGTAAGGCTCATGAGGGTGCAGGCTTTGGTTGTGGATGAGAGGGTTCCTGAAGCGGAGGAGAGGGGCAACAGCTGGGAAAACTGCCTGACTGCTGGTGACCCCCCAGAGAGTGAGGGAGAGGTCTAGGAACATGCAGTTATCAGCAGCCGGGGCAGGGGAGCTGTAGAACCAATCCCCGGAGTGGTCAGGAGGAGGCTGTCCCTGCAGTGGGTGGACTCTGTTGACAGTCGGGGGGAGGCATCTTTTGCACACAGGCCACCATTCACGACCATCCTGTTACTTTCACTGCCCACACACAGCACAGAACGTGTGTTACTTACTAATCAGAGGGCGGTGGGGGCAATAGGGCAATGGTGGGGGACTCTTCACCGTGCTAAGGTCTAAATTCAGCAATGGAAAGGCTGTCGGGGGTGGAATGACCAAATGTGTTCCATGGAGGCCAGAGTGAAGGGTGACTGGGTCACCTCGAAGACACCGGTTGGCTTCTGTTTATCACAGGGAAAATGATCCTGGGTTTTAATCTAAATGTCCTGGCACTTGTGGGCCTTGATATGCCTAGTTGCTATTAACAGCCTTAACTACATAAACAGGACCATACAAAAATAATATACCTACAGCGTGTGTATTCCCTGCATATTGCGCTACAGAACTTAGTGACACCTTATAGTTTTTTTTTTTAAATCTGTCCTTTGCTTCATACTTCCCAACCTTTTAGATAACTGGGTTAAAGTTTGACTCTCAGCAGCAAAACTTAAAATGTGTCCTCCCTATTAGAGCTGGTAACTGCTGAATGCGCAGAAAGCGCAAACGTAAATATTGAAGTTTCAAAGGCAGCCAGGTTCAAAGAGATGAGGAATGGAGGCAGTGGGGCGCTCAGGCACCCTCTGTTTCATAAGGGTTTTGTAGTTATCAAGGTTTTGTTTGAGTCCATAAACAGTTTCCTGGGCTACAGGTTCAAAATCCAGCTCCAGGAACACCAATGGAGGGTCTGAGTGGCTTTTGTCTGCCAACCCAAATCTTTTCACATGTAGAGAGCCAGGCCTTACCTATAAATACTTGTGTCGGGAGCTAAGCTAAACCCTATTGAAACCATCAGAACAGGCTTTGGAATGGGCTGTGAAAGAACAAGGCAGTCACTTTGTCTGTGTTTCTATCAGGGCTGATGAAACTTAGAACAGTTATAGGCTGTAGCACTTACGAGAGGCATGAAGTCCTACCCTCACTGTTATTGCAATGGGACCTCTGGTACCACGTGACTATCTGAGTTTGCTTCTAGTTCCTGGCATTTGTGTTCTCTCACTGTTCTTGCTCACATGAGGCCACTCAGCCATCAGCTGCTGTGCTCTGTGCTAATTGTTAAACAAGCTGCAGAGAGAGAGAGAGAGAGAGAGAGAGAGAGAGAGAGAGAGAGAACGATCCTGGAGAAGCTGGAAGAATAAACATAGTCCATCTATCTCTTCCATCCCATACTTCATTCTAGGGTCCTGTAGGACAACAGTGTTCAGAGATGTTTGCAGGGAGTGACCATGGGCTGGTCAAAGCCGACCTTGAAGTCAGTTGCTCCAAGCGAATATGAGCCTCATCCAAATCTTTCCAGTGGTCTTTGGATCAGGCTCTGTAATCTTTGTGACTGACTTTGGTTTAACCCATAGTTACAGAAATGCTGCTTCTGGCTTCCGCCCAAGCATAACTCTGCCACTCTTCATAGGCTCAGTTATCGGGAAAACCAAAAGTAGCTTCCTAGGAAGCTATGGAGGATAAACAATAGTCCTAAATGCCTGGAACAATGCCTCGGGGCATGTTCTCGGAAGTGTAAACATGCAGTAATGCTGACTGATTTCCCTTTCAGATGGCAACATACACGGTTATTATCTAAACCTCTCTCCTAGAGGGAAATTATTACCCTCTCAATTGTCTAGGAAGAAAGTAGACTTGAGTACAGGGAGTGAAACTGGCTTGCAAATTGTCACCTAACGGGGGGCTATTAAGATCCTTAGTTCTCTCTGTTCAAAAATGGTGCGTATCTGTTCATTGCAGAAATGAAATTGGATGCCAAAAGCTCTCCAGAGATCTTAGCATCTGGAACTTGCTGGTAGGGGAGCTTATTTATAATGCGCTTACATTGCCTTAAAATATCATTTCCTCCCCCTTAAATTTCAGGAGATTCAAGGATATTCTGAAAACAGGCTCTTAGTTCTGTTTCCAGAGGCATTGTTGGGATCCATGAGGGTTTATAGCAGTTGTCTGAGTTCAGGCTCCCTTTGAAAGGGCATTCCCAAACCTGATTACGTTGGCAATACTATCTACATAATACAGAAATGCCTTGAATTTTCTCTCTCTTTGACCCTGGCAGAAGCTGGGAACCAAAAAGATAAGGCTGATTTTCAGGTGCTCAGTATCAATACCATAATACTATCAGAACATCCATGCTAGGTGAAACCAAAGGTCCACCGTGCCCAGTATCCTGTCTTCTGACAGTGGCCAATGCCAGGTGATGCAGAGGGAATGAATGGAAGAGGTTAACTATCAAGTGATCCCTTCACTGTTATTCATTCCCAGCTTCTGAAAAACAGAGGCTAGGGTCACCATCTCTCCCCATCTGGCTAATAGCCATTGATAGACCTGTCCTTTATGAACATATCTAGCTCTTCTTAAAACCCCGTGATAGTCTGACCTTCATAACATCCTCTGGCAAGGAATTTGACAGGTTGACTTTGTGTTGTGTGAAGAACTACTTCCTTTAGTTTCTTTTAAACCTACTGCCTGTTAATTTCATACGGTGAACCCCCTAGTTCTTGTGTTATGACATGTAAATAGCACTTCCTTGTCTACTTTCTCTATATCGGTTATTGTTTTATAGAACTCAATCGCAGCCCTGCATATTCTCTTTTCCAAGCTGAAAGGTCCTAGTCTTCTTAATCTCTGCTCATATGGCTGCCATTCCATAACCTTAATCATTTTTGTTGCCCTTCCTTGAACAGTTTCCATTTCCAATAGATCTTTTTTGGGATAGGGTGAGTTTTCTAGATGCAGATGTACCATAAATTTATAGAGCGGCGATATGATATTTTCTGTCTTATTCTCTAACCCATTCTGAACGATTCCCAACATTCTGTTCACTTTTTTGACTGCCTCTGAACATTGAGTGGAAGTATCCACAGAACTATCCCCAATAACTCCACGGTCTCTTTCTTGAGTGGTAACAGTTAATTTAGACCCCATCCTTTTATATGTACAGTTTGGATTCTGTTTTCCATTGTGCATTACTTTACTTTTATCAATGTTAAATTTTATCAGCCACTTTGTTTCCCAGTCAGCTAGTTTTGAGAGATCCTTCTTCAGTTCTTCGCAGTCTGCCTTGGATTTAACTATCTTGAGTGGTGTTGTATAATTTGCAAATTTTGCTACCTTACTGATTGCTCCTTTTCTGGATCATTTATGAATATATTGATTAGGATAGAATTGGAGTTGGGGAAGAGGGTGTAATCTGCCACGCTCGTGCAGTGAGGCAGTGTTAAATGATACCCAGGACATGCTAACTCCCAGTCCGGAGCTTGTTACACCAAGGTGAATTGTCTGAACTGCCCTATTTTCCTGTGTGATGCATTTCATTTAGGGCTTTGGGAGGCTGCCCTGTAGATGCACATTCGTTGACTCTGGAGAAAATTCACCAGCTGGTGTCCAAGTCAAGCTTCTGAAGAGTTTCTTTTGGATTTCCAGCAATGTACTAGCACAGCAAAGTCCCTCTCTGACTGGACAGCATGCAGAAACGCCTGGTTATGTGGTTGTTCAGGATAAAAGGATCTCTGGGCTGAGCTGTCATGTTTCCCACTCCTGTTGTCTCTGATTCCACCATGCATGACGGAAGATCACTAACCTTATAAGTTGAGTAAACATCCATAATTTCTCTGCTTCAACTGAGATCTGCTTATTGCAGCGTGGGAAGGTGATAAGGGAGTCAGTTCTGTCCATAATTTCTTTGTTTAGACTGGTTCTAGACCAGGTCAAATTTAGAGCAGCCTGACGGCTTCTCTAGTCTGCATCAGCTGGTAGTGGTCCTTGGCAGCTGACAATAGCCAGAGTGCAGCAGGACCTTGGCCATACCTGTGCGGCACAGCCTGTATACCTGGACCAGAAGCAATGGTGGCTCAGGAATTGGCCAGACCAGCTTTAGTTAGACAAAACTTCCCCATGCCAGGGGAATTCTCTGCTGCTCAAATGGGACCAGAACGTGGATCCTTTTAGCCTCTGTAGTGGTGCAAAGGGGCTGGATCAGGTTGGAACCATTGGCTTTAAACTGAAAAGCCAAAGCGAGAAGCAAAGTGATATAAGATGTGGAGCTTGTTAGGAGCTGTATTTCTGATGCTCACAGATGTCTCTGATTTGGTCGCAGGCCTGTGGGGAAGTATTCCCATACCTCTTGGATGGAGAAAGCCCACAAGCAGTAGGAAGCCTATCAAATATTTACCATTAGATCAATTTTTCTGTTCAAAGTGCAATGTTTGAAGCTAAGCTCCGCCACAGGGAGGTCAGGCAGAGTACCAAGGTTGCATTATATAAAGGCAGAGAAATATATGTTGGAAAGCTGATGGGAAGCCCTTGCTGCTTAGACGGGAAACGTGAGGCTTCCAAGAGGAGGAACTATGAAGATTTTATTCATTTTTGTCCTTGTAATGTGTGTTTGGGGTTGTTCTGGTGAGTTGTTCTCAGAAGGTGAAGCCTCCATTCTTACAGGCTGAATGGTTAATGCTTGTTTTAATGGGAATGCCATTTGTTTGTGTCAGGGCTCCCGGCGTATGACTATGAGCCATCCATCATAGCAGACGCTTTGCGTGCCTCCATTGGAAGAGTGAATTCTAGATCGCGGTGGCCAGCCCTGTTTGCCATCGTCAGGAGCTACGTTAGAGGGGTGAGTGTGCAGCTTGTCAGAAGAACATCCCTGAAGTGTGTTTGTGGTGGGGAAAACCAGGAGGCCTCACCCAATTTTTCATTTCATTTGGAAGATGCTGATTTTTTTCAAAGGTAGTTTTTTTTAGGCAGTCAGTCAAAACACCTGGCTTCAAAACTAAAATAATCTGAATATTGTTTTTTGAAAGACAAAATATTGTCAGTTTTCAGCTTTTCCTTCAACATAAAAACTATGGTTGGGTTGGTTGTTTTTTGAGAAACAGTTGAAGGAAAAACAGGTTTTTTCAAAATCTTTCATGGAAAAATAATTGACTTTTTTAGCCAGCTCTAGAAAAGAGCTCTCTATTTTGGGGTGTGTTGTAATTTGGCTCAGTTGACCATTTCTTGGGCAGTATTTATAACTGTTAGTAGATGCATGTGTCCTTGTCACTTATATTCACCGTACATGCAATCTAAACATATTCAGTCTGTATGCAGCTTCCTAGAAGCACTTCTACTGGTCGTGTGTAGCATCCTCAGAATATTTCTCTAGTTTCTTATGTTCTGTTGTTATGCCACATGGGACTTTTTGAATACCCTATTACCATGCCCCCTTCGAAGCTGGGGACAAGTGTAGACAAACCTGTAGCGTAATTACTGTATGTAGACAGAGAATTAAAAATTTGCATTCCTGGGCAAACCTAATGCCCTACCATTTCTAAACTTTGAACTTTGAATGTGCCTATTGCTGCATGATGAGTGATCCCAGGGTCCTGCTGCAATAAAACCAATATGGAAATACAGTAGGAAGCAAAGTTGAAAGGTGAAAGGCAGACTCACTGGGTCTGAAAAGTCAATAAGATGGGAGAAAAAGAAAAGAAGACCTTGATACATAACACTGCAAATGCACCTACCATTCTTCAATGTTTGCCGACTTTCCTGCTGGAGGGAAATACTCGGCACCTGTTATGGTAATAATATTATTTAGGGCAGTTGATTAATTGCAGTTAACTCGTGATTAACTCAATAAATTAGTCAGCATTTAAAAAAATTAATGGCAGTTTTAATCATGCTGTTAAATGACAGACTACTGATTGAAAGGTATTAAATATTTTGGATGTTTTTCTAATATATTGATTTCAATCACAATACAGAATACAGAGTGTAGAGAAATCACTTCATGATATTTTTAACACAACTATTTGCACTGTAAAAATGATAAACAAAAGATATAGTATTTTGGAATTCACTTCATATAAGTAGTGTAGTATAATCTCTTTATCATGAAAGTGCAACTTAAATAAAATGATTTTAATTAAATAACTGCACTCAAAAGCTATGTAAAACTTTAGAGCCTGCAAGTCCATTCAGTCCTACTTCTTGCTCAGCCAATTGATCAGACAAAGAAGTTTGTTTACATTTGCAGGAGATAGTACTGCCTGCTGCCTGTTTACAATGCCCCTTGAAAGTGAGACCAGCTATTTGCATAATATTGTAACTGGGGTTGCATTATATTTACATGCCAGATATGCTAAAGATTCGTATGCCCCTTCATGCCTCAACCACCATTCCAGACGACCAGCATTCATGTTTCTGATGGGTTCTTCTCAATAGTGATCCAAAGCAGCAGAGACTAATCATGTTCATTTCGGATGCCACCAGCATAAGGTTGATTTTCTTTTTTGTGGTTTGGGTTTTATAGTTTTCTCATCAGAGTGTTGCTCTTCTAAGATTTCTCAAAGCATGCTCCACACTTCATCCCTTTTACATTTTTGGAAAGCACATCAGATTCTGAAACTTTGGATCAAGTGCCGTAGCTATTTTCAGAATTCTCAAATTGGTACATCCTTTGTGTTCGGTCAGTTCTCCTGAACATGTGCTGGGTCATCCTTTGGGACTGCTATAAAATGAAATATATGGAAGAATGCAGGTAAAACCAAGCAGGAGACATATAGTTCTCCCCCAAGAAGTTTAGTCACAAAATTTAATTAACAAGCATCATCAGCGTGGAAGTGTGTCCTCTGGAATGTTGACATGAAAGGGCATAAGAATTTTTAGTCCTGTGGCACCTTATAGACTAACAGATATTTTAGAGTATAAGCTTTCATGGGTAAAGACCTGCTTCATCAGATGCATGAGTGCGGGGTTCAGGGGAGGGATTAAATATGTAGACTTATGAAAAGGAGGGTGTCCCAGTCAAGGGGAGGGCCAAAGTTGACAAGGTCTGTTCAGTCACAGAGGATGTGGCCCATTATCAGTAGTTAAGGGGGAGTTCACAGAGTTGTGAACATCAAGAGACGAAGTGGGTCTTTGCCCATGAAAGCTTATGCTCCAAAATTTCTGTTAGTTTATAAGGTGCCACAGGACTTCTTGTTGTTTTTGAAGATACAGACTAACTCGGCTACCCCTCTGATATATGAATTTTTAGCATACCTAGAATATAAATACCTTGCAATGCCAGCTATGAAAGCGCCATGAGAATGCCTCTTTTCACTTTCAGGTGACATTGTAAAGAAGTAGACAGCATTTTCTCCTGCAAATATAAATGAACTTGTTAGAACAACTGGCTGAATAAGACATAGGACAGAGTGGACTTTAGACTCTAAAGTTTTGCATAGTTTTATTTTTCAATGCCATTATTTTTATACATAACTCTGCTTTTGTAAGTTCAACATTCATGATAAAGTGATTGCATGACAGTGCTTGTATTAGGTGAATTGATAAATATTATTTCTTTTGCATTTTTTACAGTGCAAATATTTGTAACTAAAAATAAAGTTAGCACTGCACACTTTGTATTATGTGTTGTAACAGAAATCAGTATATTTGAAAATGTAGATGACATCCAAAATATTTAAATAAATGGCATTCTGTTATTGGTTAACAGCCTCATTAATCATGATTAATTTTTTAAATTGCTTGACAGCCCTTGTATTAATGTTTGGTATCACTGAATGCTTATATCCTCAGTAAGGCCTAGTGGCTAAAACCAGATTTGGCTGTCTGGCACTAGGCATTGTACAGTCAATCTTTTTAAGGGTGTCACTTTGGAAATTGATTGTTATGCAGCTTCTGACATGTATAGGCTAAAGTAATGAGATGAGAGAACTATAATATCGCTGAGCATGAATAAATCCAGGGGTGAGTGGCAAGTCACAATTGCAGGGGTTATGACAGAGAGGAAAAACCCAAGAACACAATTGTCTTTGGGGTTTTTTGGTACAGCAGCTTCCTCACCAGTAAGGTTAGTTAACAGTAGAAGCACATTAATTGTAACTCAACCCTGATTCTCTACCCCTGGATAGCTCATTGGCAGTACTGTCTAGAGCATGCAAGGCATAGCTGCCTTTTAGGGGTAGCATTGCCATTGGGGGTGTGTGTGTGTGTGTGTGTGTGCGCGCTTGACTCTCTCAGTAAGGAGACAACGGGACTTAAAGAAGCAGCCCTCCTGTATCAGCCCTTAGAGCTCTGAGCTTCCTTTTTGATGGCAAAGCAGCCACACAAAAGGAGACCAGATGCCCAGACTCTTTCAAAGCCCGTGGAGTCCCAGCAGAGGATCTATGAGCTACAGGGATGCACCAGGTGTAGAACGGCAAGAATGGAACAGGAGGAGAGCTGTTTAATTTTGCAATTTACGTGTGCGTGAGACCCTAGGGGTCCCTCATGCCAGGTTTGGCTTGGGGCCATCACGCCTTGTCTGAGGCTTCTGCGGGAAGAATTGGCAGTGTCCTGCTTTCGCCAGTTGTGTTCCAAGAACTAAGACTTGCTGTAATAGGGTTATTTACAAAATGTCCAAAAGAAAATGCCTTGTCTCTCTCCTTGACATTCTGCTCCAGATAGGGTACTGAGTTGCAAGGCCCTGACTTCTGCTGCAGTTTGGCAAAGAGGCAATAGTACCAGACATAGGAAAGAAGGAAAAAAAGATCAAGCTGCAATCATACATGTTATTGGTTCTTCCTTCTCATACAGCTTGATCTGCTGGATAACAATGACTACATTATAATGCTGGACTTCATTATTCAAGAAACCACCTGTGCTAAAGATTCAGAGAAGGACCTGTCCTTGTGTGACTTCAGAGTGGGACGTTACGTGGTGAGTGTGCTGTGTCTCCTCTTTGTGACTGAACGTGGGCAGGGAACCCCTCAGCGTTTGTGCTGATCATTCAAAGCTTGTGCTAAGCAGTACAGGTTGAACTCTAGTTCAGTGCTCTCAGAATCTGACTGGTGCTGAACAAGAGAATGTGCCAAATCATGGGAGGTCAATATTGTCTCGAGGCATTACCAACACTTCCGCTGTTCACAGGGCTCTTAGGAGACATTTAGGGGTAAATTACAGCAAAATAATGGCACAGAACACTGAGAGCCAGAACTGGTGGCTGTAAACAAACTTTATGGGACTGTGGGAAACTTTACCACACCCATGATAAGTGGTCGTCCGGCCAACTAAAATCATGCCAGCTTACAGATGTTGCAGGGCGAGAGAGTTCTGGACTGGAGAAGTTCAACTTGTACCTGATTGAATCATTAAGTAAATGACATTGAGGACTGGCTATACTGGGGAGCTCTCTTTGAATGACCCAAGGGGTGGGGGACACACAGAAACTTGTGTTTAGCTGTGAGTTGAAATGACACCAAATAGATAAGTGCGAAAACTCAGAGGTCCTCGTTTCTCAAAAGAGGTATGCTGCTAGCAACCCAGCCTCAGAAACTTGGCTGGAATTAGCGGGAAAATGCAGGTGAGAGGCAGCCTCATGCCACTGGACGTAACCTGCTGCAGACCGCTCACTGCTCAACATGCACAGAGTGGGAGACAGAAGAGTATTCCGTGCCACTTTAGAATGGACCTGACCCAGCCCATCTTCATCATTCCACAGTTCCTCACTTAACACTTGTGATTTTAAGACATTTTTCACATAAAAAAAATACCCGAGTGAAGAATTGCTCCACAGTGAACATGTTCATAAATCCCGAGGCTGGAAGGGACCCTTTTTAGCATCCAGACTGACCCCTCGTGGAACCCGGGCTGGAGAACTTCCTGGAATTCATTCCTGTTTGAACTAGAGCAGCTCTGTGAGACAAGCATCCAGTCTTGAGTCACAAATTGCCAGCGACTGACCTGATGGGATGAAGAGGGCCTCTGCGTCAGAAGGCACCCATGTAATGCCTGCTTCTGAGGGGTTCCTTCTGTGCAGGGCTGAGGTACAGTGAGGAAGAAGGTGTGAAGCACTTCACCCCAGTACTGTCTGTGCTGCCCTATTTGTGGCTGGGCAGAGGGCAATGGTTTCCTCGGTACCAGGGTGATGTCTCGCATGAGCACAAAGCCCATACAAGCCAGGCTGAAAAATAGAAAGGAACCAGAAACTGGTTACCACGCTCCCATGTGATGATCCGCCCCAGATAAGTTTTGCTGGAAGACCAGACCCCAAAGCTAATCTGTGGTTGTGAACAATGTAATTTCTCAGGCCCCAGCTCCGGGTTGCTGACTCTCAGAAGGCTTTAGCCTGAACCTTGTTCTCATGGCAGTGCCAGTAGGCTTACTCCAGAGCTGAGTGGGTGAACTCGCTTTTGATCTGTTACAGCAAACAGCCAGCTGCAGAAGCACAGTGCAGGTCTCTGGAGAGCAGATACAGAACGTGGCAGTTTTCTGCAGCCAGGATGGGTCCAGCTCAGAATCCTCAAGCAGCGAGGAGGTAAGCAGCCACGTTAGGGATGCATTGGCCTTGCAGCTGCCTGTTAGGGAAAATTCTTCCTCTGCTGCACACGCTCATCTTCCACTGACCTGAATAGGAGCTGCACACCCCTATTTGAAGATATCTCATCATCATAGATGGTTCCACTGACCCAGTGAATGACTGAGACAAACGTGATCACTTTAGCAGGGGAAGAGCTTTTTAGTGGACTACCAACACAGACCAAAAATCTGCCTTTCCAGACCAGCTGACGGGGATCTGCTCCCCTCTTCAGGTCTGGATCTTCGCTCTTTTGTCTCTCGCATCACCCAGATCAGCAGGGAGGTTTGATCTTCCCTGGTGGACACCCTGGGAAAACTGAGTTGCAGATTCAGACACAAATACAATTTATTCACTTACACTTCTGTTTAGTTCTCAAGTCATAATGGTCGAAGCACTTAATGCGATAATGAAGGCACCTTCACTCTGGGGACCATTCCACAGTCATCTTTAGTTTTGATCTGCCTCACTCGATTCCGAGACTTGAGTGAAGGTTGATTCAAAACTGTTGAGCTCTACCTGACTCTGTTTCCAAATCATGCAAGTGTGCACATTTTGCGAGATTTCAGTGCAAAACTAAGTTGACCAAAACTTGGGTGCCAATTGTCCCACTGCTGAACAAACACATTCCTCCATTTCCAGATTGTCAGAAAGCAAGAAAGCAGCTGAGTTCTGGATGATGTCATAGAATCATAGAAACGTCAGGGTGGAAGGGACATGGAGAAGTCATCTCGCCCATTCCTCTGCACCGAGAGAGATTTTCCTGAAGTCTAATCAAAATCTTCCTTGCTGCAGATTAAACTCATTAAATCTTGTTCTCCCTTCAGTGAAAATAGAGAACCATCATCTTTATAACCCTCTTTACATATTCAAAGGCCATTATTAATCTGGCACTCCCCTCCCCCAGCTCAATCTCTTTTTCTCAGTACTGAACATGACCATTTTTTCGTAACCTTTCCTCTTACGTAGGCTTGGGAGGATTAGATTTTTGCTGATAAATGTCAGTTCCCCTGGTAGACCTATAAAAATTCCCATTGATAATAATCAAAATGTAGAGTTAACCAAATTAAGAAAAATACTGCTTCCGAATTTCTTAGAGGTGTATATTTTGACATATTAATATTAATATTGGTGATTTGTGTGTAAACCATTACAAAGCTTTAATTTTTTATATCTGTTTACTGTCTTTAACCACGTATTGTCTGATCTCGCATAGTTTCCCGCGACTGAACATTTAAATAGATAAAAATAGAAAAATAGGCTTAAAATAAACATTGAGATTATCCATAGTTTTTTTTTTTTTAAAATTCAAATACAGCCACACTGCCACATAGGTCAGGCTTTCCAACATGAGAACCAGGTGGGGGTGGGGTTTCTTGGAAGGGTTGCCCAGCACCCGTGAAGCTGGCTTGCTGGAATGGAGAATTTCAATGGCTGTATGTTTGCTACCATCAATGGTGTGGGGACCAGTCATCTTCCAACAAAATTCCCATTAACTTCAGGAGGGCGGGGTCAGGGTCATGGCCATGTGATGCCGGTGGCAGGCAGGAGAGATAATAGCTTTGCTAGAAACTGATAAGGCCTCTAGAAAAACCCAACGGGTCTGAACCAAGGTCCCTAATCTCATTAGTTTCTGAGGCTCTGTTTAACAACTCCTAAAAGTTTCCATTCATTGGGAGAACGCTTTATTTCCAGTGTCCCAGGCAGATTCCTTGCATGCAAGCCAGGCGTAGCAACCAGTTCCCTCTTGGACTTGCTCTGTCCATTTCAGTACTTAAATTTCTTTGGCTGTTTGAGTGCTTTTTTTCCCTCCAAAACTGAGTCATATTAGAGGTGACAAAATCACCATGACTCCACAAGGCTGCCCGGGTCTGCTGCTTCTATGGACAGCTTTGCCGCTATGCCTTTTAAAGATGTCTTTATCTTCAGGAGATGTTCATGGAAATGATGGTGCCCGGTAGAAGGGGAAACAATCGCAATGAGGGTAAGTGATCTCCATGGTGGCTGAGTCTTCATCACTCAGAGGTCTGGTGGATATCTCTGGCACACACAAGATTTCTTTCATCCCCTAAATGACCATATCATTTGAAATTATGTTCTCCTGAGGCAGTGAGTCCAGGCTGAATGGATAAAAAGCCCCCCGACTTACTGATCCAAGGTGTTGGGAAGAGTGAGGGAGTGCCCAGTATAGAATAACAGAAATGCAACCTGGAGGACTATGATGAGCTTTTGTGGGGATGGGAGGGTACGCCTTTCTGAGAACGTGGAGAGGGGAGCAGTCTGCCATCTCTTTTGGTGGTGATACTTGCATTCTACCTGGGCCCATCAGCACAATCTCTTTCCAAGCTTTCCCTGGGCAGGTGTTGCTTTCCCCTGGACTTGAGTGAGGAACTGGGGCTTGGTTTCTTTGGTTTTGGTTCAATGGCTGAACCAGAGGAGAAAAAGTTTATTTTCAAACTGAAGCTGAATTTTTGGTCAGGTTTTCTTGACAAAATAAAAACAACTCAGATTTCCCTCTGGGTTGAATGAAACCCCTTGAATGTTGAGTCCCCTGAATAGCTTTGGAAGGGAATGTCCATTTAACATTCTCAAAATTTGGGGCTGAAACGATTTGGCAAATTTTGAGCTGAAATCGTAAATAGCATTTTGAGGGAGAATTTACTATAGACCCCAAATGCTTTTCACCTGCTAAGGCAATACTTGCTCTTTGGTGTATACATCTCTCCACGTGAGGAGAAGTTAACTAGTTTAGCACAAACCACGTATGAGAATGCTGACGGGACCCACTAACATTTCACATTCTCTTCCAAAAGCTTCGCTTGCTCCAGAGGCCTTCCCTGCGGGGAGAAGGCGCCAAAGCTCTAAAGCTCAACGCAAATCAAGCAGACTCAACTCTGATGCACTGAAACAATTCCGCTCAGGTAAATACACTTGCTGGAATTTTCCTTCTCCTAGGGAACATCCTGGGACATCAGGGGGCTGACTGCTTAGAATAAGTGACCTCCTGGGAATATAGGAATCCACTGCTCTGGCTATTGGTGTGCTGGAAGCCAGCCTGGCCTGGGAACTTGGGGTACATCTACACAGCAAGCAGCCACCCATGGGAGTGAGCCTCAGAGTCTGAGTCCGATAGATTCGAGCTCATGCTACAATACTGCAAATCGCTGTGGAAATGATTTTGCTCAGGCTCTGAAGCTCATTTTGGGGTCTAAACTCCTGCACAAGCCTGAAAGTTTGCAGCTATTTTAGCGCTCCAGTGAGAGCTGTGGACCCAGCCACTGAGACCCACTGTGAGAGGTAAGAAGAGGACCAGCACTACCACATTGTTATTCAGGTAAGAAGAAACACTGGCAGTGCTACAATACAAAGGCCAGATTGTAGGAAAACTGGCATATGATGGGATGTCTAGTCCAGGGCAGAAATGAACTCATCACTCATAGACACTAAACTGAAGGGTCTCAGCAAGCAAAGAAACTGTAAGAAAAGATGCAGTTTGTTGGAGACCGTCCAATCTGCTTTCTCAGACAACTGCAACGGCTTGGCTGTCTCTTTAACCATAGCCCATACCCCATGTTTTCTATGAACCTGGCAAGCATTCAGGCCTGGCTAGCTCCATGACCACATAACTGGGGAAATCTCTCAGGTTGCCTGTTCAAATCCAGCAATGAGCACCAGTGACTGGTGGTTACTAACATTAGCTAGATGTATGTGCCACACCCTTCCACGTTCCCAAATTGCTCCTACAAATAAATCCTTGACTCTTCTCAGCAGAAAGGATACTTGTATGGGAGTCGTAGGTGCCCTTGGCTTTACAGGTGGCCCTTCCAAGTCAGGATCAGGGTGATAGAATTTCCCTACTTTACCTGTGCTTCGATGAGAGAAGGAACTTCTGACAAGAGTTGAGTGAAAATTGAGAGTGTTGGGGGGTTGCTTGCAGCTCTGAAAAGCCAAAATTTGCCTCAGGTTGAACCAACTTGTTTGGTTTTCACCCAAAACAAGTCACTTCAATCAATGCAAATCTGCAAAGGATTTCAGTCGCCCAGAATCTGATTTTTATTTCTGTGAAACGTCTGGACAAAAAATGTATTCAACTCTCTTTCTAGTTGGGAATCATTAACAAAGGGGAGGAAAATTATGAAGAATAATACAGAAAATATCATATTGTCTCTGTATAAATCCAGGGTAGGCCCACATCTTGAGTATTGAGTGCAGATGTGGTCACACCCTCTCAAAGAAGATGGATTGGAACTGGAAAAGATACAGAAGGCAATAAAAATGGTTAGGGGTATGGAATGGTTTCCATATGGGTGAGATTAATAAGACTGGGATTTTTCAGCTTCAAAAAGAGATGACTGTGGAGATATGGTTAAGGTCTATAAAATCATGACTGATATAGAGAAGGTAGATAAGGAAGTGCTTTTTACGCCTCATAGCACAAGAACTAGGGGGTCACCATGTGAAATTAAAAGGCAGCAGGTTTAAAACAAATAAAAAGAAGTATTTCTTCACACAGCGCACAGTCAACCTGTGGAACTCCTTGTCAGAGGATGTTGTGAGGCCAACACTAAATGAGTTTAAAAAAGAACTAGCTAAATTCATAGAGGACAGGTCCACCAATGGCTAAGAGCCATGATGGGCAGGGATGTCGGCCTTAGCGTCGCTTTGCTGGAAGCTGGAAATAGGTGACAGGGGTTGGTTGGATCACGTGGTGATTGCTTGTTCTGTTCATTCCTTCTGCGTCATCTGGCATAGGCCCCGATTGGAGGTCAGGCTACTGGGCAAGATGGACCTTTGGTGTGACCCAGTATGGCCGCTCCTATGTTCTCAGTTGCAGAGCTCACAGGTTTCACAAGCTGCCAATATGCTAGCATGCACATGCCGCTGACCATGTTGTGACCAAAGTGGTCCCCAAGGTCAGTAGGCTGGGAAGAACTCTGGTGTTCACAGGCCTGTGGTCTTCCATCTCTCCCGCTTTTCTTGACCTATCTTGGTTGACACGGGAAACTTGTGTCAGCAAGAAAGCACAGTAGGTGCCGTTAGCATAGGTTCTGAAGTTTGTTTTGGCTGGCGGATGCCTTTGAAGAGGAGGGCATTTCGGGGGTGATCTCCCAGTTTTGGAGGAAGGCTATTATCAGCATATTTATACATTTCTTTAATAGTATAGTTATTGAAAGTGTCTGTCATTGGCACTGCCAATATTTTAATAATAATTCATTTGTTAGGTGCAGCATAATTACATTATCATTAGGGCCCTACCAAATTTGCAGTCCATTGTGATCAGTTTCACAGTTGTAGGATTTCAAAAATTATAATTTTCATGCTTTCAGCTTTTTTTCGTCGAGAACGTTGCAGTGTTGTAATTATAGGGGTCTTGACCCAAAAAGGAGTTGGGGTGGGGTAGTGGGGAGCGGTCACAAGGCTATTGTAGGGGTTGGGCAGTTTGCAGTACTACAACCCTTATTTCTGCGGTGCTGCTGCTGATGGTGCTGCCTTCAGGGCTGGGCAGCTGGAGGGGGCAGCTGCTGGCTGGGAGCCCAGCTCTGAAGGCAGAGCCACCACTTCCAGCAGCATAGAAGTAAGGATGGCATGGTACAGTATTGCCACCTCTTCCTTCTGTGCTGCTGCCTACAGAGCTGGGCCCTCCTTCAGCAGCTGTCATTCTGTGGCTGGTGTGCTATTGCCTTTCTTCTGCTTCATCGCTGCTGTAGGGGTGCTGCCTTCAGAGCGGGGCACTTGGCCAACAGCTGCTGCTCTCCAGATGCCCAGCTCTGAGGACAGTGCAGAAGTAAGGGTGGCAATACCGTGATCCACCTAAAATAACCTTGAGACCCTCTTGCAACTCTCCGTGGGTGAATCCCAGCTGCATTCCTGATGTGCAGCTACGTTTCATTCAAATACACACCCAGGTCTAACTGGGCAGCCATTCAGACTGTCCCAGGAATAATGGCTAACGCGAAGCCGAATGTAGGGTTTCTGAAGGGGCAGAGGTGGGATAGAGAGGCACACTGGACTGGGACTCAGGGGATCTGGATCCTGTACCTAGTTCTATCACTGTTCTAGTCTATGACTTTGGGCACTTCCACTTCCCCTGTGTTATTCCCGTGTTCCCTCTATTTTTTTCCATTAATGGGTGGAATAAATTTTGTTATGTGCACCAAGGCATCTGTGGATGTGCACCACCAGTGGAAACCAGTGCCAGCTGTGGGTGCTGTGGGCTCACCGCTAATCAGCTGGGTGGCACCTGAATCTTTCCTGGGCGGGCGCACAAATGCTCAGCTTACAGGAAACACTGCTGAGGTCTCTGAAGCAGCTTCTCTGAATTATGCCTCGGCCTTACTGTCATACAACCCATTGTGCTGCATTACGGTATCTAAGAGAACAAAGAGGCAATGTAACTGCAGCAGCTGTTGATTACACCTCTGGCTGCCGTCTGGCTGCAAGGGAAACAGCATTTAGAGTACAATTAATGCAAATAATAGCGAAGTCAAATGCAAGTCATTGGATTCACTAAGTCTCGCCTTGCAGAAACTGCCTTCACTAACCTACTTCTGAGAGGCTGTGTGGGAGTCGTTCTAGATGCAGCTGCTACTTCACCCACCCTATCATGCAGCAGAGAAGTTAATCTGAAGGAAAGTGACTTTAAATGAGATGAATACGCACAGCACGGAGTCGTCGCTTTCAAAGTCTGCTGGGGAAAAGGGAGAAATTGCTCTTTAAGCAGAATCATCTTTCTTCAGGATAAGAGCTGTCCTGTGTTCTGTTCCGACTGACAATCTAACCACAACACATTTGCCGGCCACCTGGGCAGAAGGCGCTCCAGCACCACTCCATATGAGAGGAGAATGAACTAACGTCTCCAGTTTGGCAAAAGGAGAAGTGGAGACAAAATTTAATGTCAGTGAAACTCCAAACAGCTGTTAGGTCTGAAGCAGATTCTTGTTTAAAGTTACACAGAAGGGAAGACCCACTTTTTCTTTCAAAAGAGAAGTCCAAATTAAAAAAGAGGAAACCCAGTACTCTGCTGGGGCTTATTTCATTTCATTGTGCTGTTTAAAAACCCTCATGCTTTTCCTAAGTCAATCGTCTTTTATGCTAGTCATAAGTCATGGTAAGGTGACAGGCCAGTTTAATTAATGCTTTCCATTTTTACAAAAACGAGAAGTCCTGCGGCACCTTATAGACTAACAGCTATATTGGAGCATAAGCTTTTGTGGGCAAAGACCTGCTTTGTCAGATGTCTTTCCTTCTTATGTAATCTCTGGCCTTTTTAATTGCGTCCAACTTCCATGGCCAGGCTGCAGGGTCGTTCTAGTATGCAATCTGTTTTCTTCTAGCTGGCTTCTCTTCCTTTCTGAGGCTCACAATGACAAAACCAAAGCTAAATCAAGAGTAACTAAAAGGTTTCATTTTCCTAAATGTTCTAAACCAATGATTAAAATAAATTCAGCTAGCTACGGCCGGACTCTGAATCCATTCCAATAAGACCAGTGCCGTGACCCTTAGCAGGAATGAAGCTCATTCATCTTTAGACGTAGGCATGGTGAGTGTGTGTGTTTGGAGAGCAGGATTATTTTATGTGTCATTTTTATTTTAAAATTTCTTTTGCTGAGATCTTGCATGAGAAATGCTGTGTTTTTGTCTGGTTTTGCTGGCAAGTGAGTGAGGAGACCTCAGCGGGGTCAAGAGACTGTAAGAAGTACAGCTCAGAAGGATCTCAAGTCTGTTGACTGCCCAAAAACCCATGTGCATTTTTAATTCCTCTTTGAACCAGTTTCTAATAAAACTTGGGAGAGAGGTGAGGGATTCTCTTTGAATCTATGGAGTGCAAGGCCCCCCCCAGAATAGTTCTTCAGTCCCACCCCCAACAAATAATCCAGGTATAGCAGCAATATCAGGAGACCAAAGTTTCCCAGTGCCCTGACAAATCAGAGCCTGGCTCCAATAAGCCACTCCAGTGGAGTAAAGATTTGTCAGTGTCCCTCTCGTTCAGTAGTCGAGGAAAGGATCTGCGATGACTTCCCAGAAGGTGCCTTTCGCTTTCAGACCTAGTATCCAGGGCATTTGCTTTTGTCGCTGTCTAGGAATTGCTACTGCTGCCAGGAAATGCAGAGCTTGCTTCAAAGCCTACAGGACTCCCATCAGCCGGTGGCTAGGGCCTGATCCAAAGTCCACTGATTCATTCCCAGGCAAAGCAGACTGGAGGAGGCCCTGTAGCTCTCTCCTCCACTGTCAGGCTGTCGTCTTCTACACACACCAAAGACTAAATCTCCAAGTAGAAGATGTGTATTTATCCCCTGGAGGGGTGGGGGTGTCTGCGTTCTCTGATAGATGGGGAGTGATGAACGGGGAGGGCCATGCCTAGCCCAGACAATAACTCCTTATCCATGATCCTGCATTGTTTGTTCTCCGACCTGGGCACCTGTTAGTGAGGAAATGGCCATGAACTTGTTCAGACAAACTGCTTAATGACTGTTAACTGTGGCTTTCCAGTGACTCCAGGTCTATCAGGGTTTTCCTCCTCGGGGGCATCTGTAGCTCAATCATTTTTATTTATTTGTAAAGCTATTCTGGAGAGGGCAATGCTGAGAAATGAGATTTATGGTTATGATCGGATAATGAAACTGCACCAGATGCTTATAGTGAGTGGTGGAAAAATGCTCACGTGTTCTTCCAGAGACACATGTAACCCAAGTCTGCAGTGTGCCTTTGATTTAATTGCATTTCCCATAAGCCCCGGGATTGTGTTGTCACTAGAAATGGCTTCTCCTCTTAGACTGCCCATTGTATTGCTAATTTTACTTCTCAGAAGCTATTTTAGGTCACTTTGTACATTTTGTACTGTGGTTGCTTCAGTTTTGACTGGGTTAGTCAACAGGGCCTTACTTTCTGCAAAAGTCTGGGGGTCTGCTTTGTAGACATCTGAGAGAGAGAAGATGAGCGAGGTAATATTGTTTAATGGACCAACTTCTTTTGAGGAGTATGACCTTGCAGGAATTACATTTTAGAATACCATTGTGAGCAACTGCCATGGAATATTATGGGCCCTCTTGAAAGACAACCAGAACAACAAAAATGTGCTTTGGTAATGCAGGTTGTGAGCTGAGGTTGAAGCTAAAGGAAATAATTAGTAGCTAGTAAGAACACAAGTTTATATGCGGTCTCCTTCTTTAGGCCGCGTCCGATGAGGTTTTGTGAAGGACAAGACACGGAATGCTTTAACAATGATTGTTTTCTTTTATTGTTTTTAATAGTATATTGAAGATCCAACAGGACCAGAAGCCAAAGAAACAACACATGAAGGATGAATTTAACAGCAATGAACTGTTTCATCAGCAAATGCCATTCAATAACACCTTAGCCGTGTCTACACGTGCACGCTACTTCGAAGTAGCGGCACTAACTTCGAAATAGCGCCCGTCACGGCTACATGCGTCGGGCGCTATTTCGAAGTTAACTTCAACGTTAGGCGGCGAGACGTCGAAGCCGCTAACCCCATGAGGGGATAGGAATAGCGCCCTACTTCGACGTTCAACGTCGAAGTAGGGACCGTGTAGTCATTGCGCGTCCCGCAACTTCGAAATAACGGGGTCCGCCATGGCGGCCATCAGCTGAGGGGTTGAGAGACGCTCTTTCTCCAGCCCCTGCGGGGCTCTATGGTCACCGTGGGCAGCAGCCCTTAGCCCAGGGCTTCTGGCTGCTGCTGCGGCAGCTGGGGATCCATGCTGCAGGCACAGGGTCTGCAACCAGTTGTCGGCTCTGTGTATCTTGTGTTGTTTAGTGCAACTGTGTCTGGGAGGGGCCCTTTAAGGGAGCGGCTTGCTGTTGAGTCCGCCCTGTGACCCTGTCTGCAGCTGTGCCTGGCACCCTTATTTCGATGTGTGCTACTTTGGCGTGTAGACGTTCCCTCGCAGCGCCTATTTCGATGTTGTGCTGCGCAACGTGGAAGTTGAACATCGACATTGCCAGCCCTGGAGGACGTGTAGACCTTATTCATCGAAATAAGCTATTTTGATGTAGGCTTCACGTGTAGACGTAGCCCTTAACTCCTTCTCACCCTCGATTTCAATGTCTGTGCAATTGTGTGCACAAATGGGTGGCATTTGATAGCACTGAAGTATATGAGGACTCATTGGGAAAGCTGCCCTATGCATCTAGCATAACTTTCTCCAAGGTGTGGTGTAACATCAAGTCATGGTGCTATTAAAGGGTCATTCTATTGTCTACCTCTGCTGGTTGGGGGAGAGATAGCTCAGTGACCTGAGCATCAGCCTGCTAAACCCAGGGTTATGAGTTCACTCCTTGAAGGGGTAATTGAGGGATCTGAGGCAAATTTAACAGGGGGGTGGAAAAAAACACATGGTGCTTGGCCCTGTCAAGAGGAAAGGGGACTGGACTCAACAACCTCCTAAGGTTCCTTCTAGTTCTATAAGATGTATGTCTCCATATTTGACACTCATTCCTTTTGGGGGTGTTGGTTATGAACTTTTGTTTGATTTAAAACCAATCATTTTCTGCCCTTTACACCATTTTTTCCCTACATAAGATAGGCAAGGGTCTGGCACCTCTAGAGAAGGTAACTGCAAAGGGACCTGTGGATTTACTAAGCCGCCTTGGTGAAAAAATTTAGTTATTTGTATAAAAGATATGTGCTGCCTCTCAAAAGTGGAGGTACATTATTGACAAGTCCTGCTCTCTAAATTTACAGAAGGGGACATTAAATCAAAGTGATGGTAGCTGCTTCCTCCTGCTTTATTGTGCTTTCCCATCACAATTAATTATTTTAATTAATTTAGGAAATACTGTGCATATGAAAATCACTCAGGGAGTGGGTGGTGGAATGCAGAAAATGAAGGGCGCACTGAAAAGGAAAGGGGAGAAATGTGGTTCTGGCTACTTGCTAACAGCCAAGGGCCTTATCTTAAAGGCCTACACCAGTAGATTAGCAAGACAGTAAATTCCTTGGGAGTGGCACAAGTCTGAGCTGCCTACCCCAAAGCAGAAGTGGCACTGCCTGCTGCTACTTTCTAAGAGGTGGAATAAACTCTGTGGTCCTTGTACCCTTTCTCTGCGGCTGATGGAATGGAAGGGAGAAGCACCAGCTCCATGGTGGCGACAGATGCTGGCTTTGGCCTCTGAAATGATGCTGCCTATGTTTGTGTAGCAGGGCGGTCACCCTGCTCCATAATAAAAAGGGTTAAAAACAGCCCTTAAAGAGGGCTGTCCCAGGAGCCAATCAGAATGAGACTAACAACAGCCAATCAGAGCCCAGGTAGGTGCTTATAAGGAGGGTTCCTGGGAGGTGGGGCAGGAAGAATACGCTCTGTTTCTAGCTGTGGAGGGAGGGGGATCTGGATACCAGCGATTGTGGTACTATGGGCGGAGCAGGGCTGTAGGAGGGCAGGCTGAGCCAAGGGAGCTCCAATCTGAGCGATTCCATGCAGAGGCCAAGCAGTAGATGTCTTAGGGAGTACTAGGGCTTCAGGGAGGCAGCCAGGGCAGGTGAAGGCAGTAGGTCCACACCTCTCCCCAGTGAGGAGTGGCCATTTCAGGCTGCTGTTGGCCCCTGTGCTAAGGATCTAGACGATGATTGGCAGTGGGCCACTGAGGCAAGGAGGGTATAGGAGGTTGGGGGTTACCTGAGGGCAAGGACCCTGGAGTGCACGGGCACTGGGGCAGGGCAGTACCCTGAGGACAGGGCTCTGTGATCTGGGAGGAATGTAGGTCCTGATATAAGGTGGTGGACAACATGGAACAATAGGTGAGACACTGGCCAGAAGAGGTAGCCCAAGTGCTGGGCTGAGCTAATTCCCAGAGTGACCAATGGAAGATGCTGTGCCGGTGATTCATAAACTCCTTACAGTCTGCAGTGGAGCCCCTGACGGAGCAGGGCAGACTTGTTCCCTGGGCTTCTAGTTTCCAAGTCTTAAGGTGACCAGATAGCAAGTGTGACAATCAGAATGGGGGTGGGGAATAATAGGTGCCGATTGCCAGAGAAACCCCAAAATATTTGGATTCTCTATAAAATTGAGATATCTGGTCAGCCTGCCTGGTTCCTTCATCTGTGGAGCAGCAGTGAGGATTGTGGGAAAAAGTAATAGAAATAAATAAAACTAAAAATTTGGTTCCAATTAGAGGTCATTGTAAACTTCCTGACAAGAAAGCTGATACGTTGAGCCCAAAATGTTTTGCAAAACCGGGTTGGCTTTGAAGTCTTCTCAAAGGGCAGGTAGGGGCCCCCAGACCTCTCCTTTCCAGAAAACCTGCCTGGCTTCCTGCAAGCTAAACTGGGCTTCCATTTTCTGTCTCTGACTAATCCTGGAGCTGTCTCACTGTACTTCTGTACAGGGCCCATTGGGTGGTCCCTATTCTACCTGAGGCCTCTATGCACCATTGTAATATAAACATCTGTACATGGGTATGCTATGCAATCTGAGCTCAGGAATAACTGGACGGCATGCACACAGGGGAGAACGTGGCTCAGAGAGGAACGTGGAGGCTATTATAGTGGGGTCCTGTCCATTGGCAGAAATGTTGAAACAATAGCTGTCAGCTGCTTAGCTCTAATTAATCTGTACTTGAGCTATAATTGAGGCTGATAGTTTAGCTAACTGATCACATTGCTCACTCAAGTCTGCCCATTTAATAAATGCCAATGGAAATTGACATGCCATTCCCACCTTGTCTTATGTCCGTGACGTTGATATGAATGAGGAAGAGGCTTGGTCAGAATGAAGGGGTCTCGTTCTCCATATCAACAGCTCAGGGCAATTTACAGCTGGCAGAGCCTGGGGGAAGGGCTGTAATTTCAGTACCAAGTGTCTGCATGAGGCTGTCTGCCTTGTGCATGCATCTCGCTCTCATTTACTCACATGCACAGGGATTCTTTATTACATGGAACACATCATGGCTGGTCCAGAGGGACATAAGCCCTTTCTAGTAAGTAGCTGCAGTGAGGGCCCCAAAGTCCCATGTGTTTTATCCCCCTGTCTTTCCACCCAGGCACAGGGAGGTTATAACTGGTGTGTTCATACACTCAGGCCAGTCTGCAACAGGGGCACCATGTAGGGCAGCCCTTAGAGCTGCTCTAACCAGCACCTGGCTCTGAATCGGTCCCCAGGAGGTCCAGGCTCAGGGACACAGCACTGTTCCAGGGAAGGACTCTGCTTGACACAGCAGCATTTGACAGCTGGGTGTAAAAAGCTGCCTCTTACCCAAATGCTCTGAATAAAAAGTTGGGCTTGTGTTTTACACACTTTCCATATGATCCATAGCAAATCCAGGGTGTAAAAGCCGGAGCCCCCAGCACAGTCTTTAAGATCTCACGTGAGCGCAACCTCCAAACTTTTCTCTGTTGCAATATGAGGCATCACAACAGCAAAAAGGATGAAACCCTGCTGCCATAATCCATTTGGTTCTGAACTGTCAGTGAAATTAAGCAGGGATGGACAGAAGTGTAGAGCCTTGTCTGACAACAGCAGGCATCCTGTCACTGAAATACACAGAGGGTCATATTTTACCTCTGCTTGTGCTGTTGGGTCGATCATGAATAGTTCAGCCCAGTGCGATGGCCAAATCAAAGGCTAACTGGCTAGTGGTGGAAAGGAGTGACCCGGTCACATGACAATCTCATCCCAATAGGCTAAGCTACAGTAATTTTTTTCTCTTGGGGCAGATTAAAGAAAGCCTCAAGCAGAGTTTAAATCCTTCTTGCTGTCACTGTTTATACCGAGGGTGTGCAGCAGCAGTTTGATCGGCTGCCAACCTGCCAGACTCAGCCTGTCTCTCTGGATAAGTGCCATTGTACGGAAGATGGATGTTCAGCCTTTTATCTCCTCTGGGACCTCTCCCATTTGGAAGCTGGCTGATTTCCTTTTTTCTGGGGGATTACTTTCCCGTGCCCTTTCCCGTTCTGCTAATTTGCTTTCCCAGTTCCAGTGATACAGCCCAGCTGCATGAAAGATTCCGTCTTTTACACACGACAATGTGACATCGCTGTACTCCAAGATCAGAGGATACTAGCAGTGAAATTAGAATGGAACTCACCCCTCTGCACCATCAGGAAAAAAGGGGCTGAAGAGTGTGATGGGGCGTCTGCCCCACGCTGACCCTACAAGGGTTAAAACCAGTCTAGGGAGACTGAGTGGTAGACAACTTCAGGTGGGGCTGCAGATAATTAGGGCCCAAGTGGGGCTGTGTTAAGAGTTTCTCCTGGTTCTAGCTCAGTTTGCCCCAGAGGTAAGGGGCTAGATGAAGACTGACGGTGAGTCACTGAGGCGAGGCGGGGTTGGATTCCCAGGGAGGGGAGGACTGCAAGGGCAGGGCACTGTCATAGGGCGGTAACCTGAGGGAAAGGCCCCACACTCTGTAAGGGACACAGGTCCACTATGAGTGGTGAACAAGCTGGTAACAGTGAGTGAGGCACCGCCAACAGAGGGTGCTGTGGAGAGCAGATTGAGCGAATTCCTGCGTGACCAGCTGGCGGCGCCATGGCGGTGGTTACAAAGAGACGTAGGGGAGCAGACAATCAAGCAGCGTCTGCCCTCCTGAGGGCTTAGGTGTGCTGTGTGTGTGGGAAGGAAGAAGGAGCCATCAGCCATGCCTTCATTGACAATACGCGGCTTTGGGTTTGCCTCTGATTGCCAAAGATACGTCACTGTAGGCACATTATTTTCGCTAATCAGCATGACCATATGCAAGACTTCACTGCAGAATCATAGAGATGTTGGTCTGTGAGGAACCTCGAGCAGTCATCAAATCCAGGCCCCTGTGCTGAGCCAGGCCTAAGTAAATCTAGAGCATCCCTAACAGGGGTTTGTGTAACCTGGTCTTAAACACCTCCACTGAGGGACATTCTCCACCATCTGGGAAGCCTCTGCCAAATCTTAGCTAGTCTCCTGGCTAGGAAGCTTTGCCTAATGTAAATCTCTCCTGCTGCTGATAAAACCACTTTCTTCTGGTCCCACCTTCGGTGGCCAGGGAGAACTGACCACTGTCCTCTTTGTAACAGCCTGCCACAGAGCTCAAAACTGTCACTAGGTTCTTCCCTCAGGCTGTTTTCCTCAAGACTACATGTGCTCAATTGTTCACATCTTTCCTGGCATGTTTCACCTGGGTTTGGATGTAGCCCTGCTCCAGCTGAGGCCACAGCCAGAACAACTGCCTCCTGTATCTTACCGAGAACTCTCCTGCTCGTGCACCCCTGAATGGTATCAGCCTTTTTATTTATTTATTTATTTTGCAATAGTATCGTGTTGTTGATGCTCATTCAGTCTGTAATCCCCCAGTACTGTGCTTTTGTCTTTACTGAATTCAGGCCAACTCTCCCTGGGGTCATTTTGAAATTGAGAGAGAACAGCCTGACATGTCTGCCAACCTATGGACATTACAGGACTAGAGATCCCTGGTGTCTGGGTTTGGGTGCTAGCTGGGAGTTGGGCCAGGCTGGTGAAAGGGGGACTAGTAGTGGCTAGGGAGCTGGCAGCCCAGCAGGAGCCAGGGAGAGGGAGCAGGAAGCCAACAGCCTGGCAAGACACAGGGGAGCTCCTGCCGAAGATCTGGAGAGGGTGGAGGTGTAGTTAGAGCTGAGGATCCGGGGCCCCAGCAGGATGCTGGCAAGGCGGCAGCCTGGCAGGATCCAGGGAGGCCCTGCAGGGGAGCTGGTGGTCCTGCAACTGGGAAGTGGCTGGGGCTGGGAGCTGGGAGCCGGCCCATAGCTGGGAGGAGAACTGAGGAGCGGGAGGCTAGCAGGGGACATTGACCCGCCCTTGTCCAGCAAACTCCCTTGTTGGGACCATTCATCTGACGAGCTGCTTGGCATGTGACGTTAGCCCTTTCCCCAGCACGAATGTAACTTAAAGACATTCTTCTAAAAGCCCATTGCAAGGCAGTCTTCCAAGGAGTGGCGTGAACCTTCTGGTGGCAATATCAACAATAGCTCTCAAGCCCTGGTACCGGCACTACGGAAGCACTACCAAGTTTCACTCTACACTTCTGTGCTGGCTAGTGATCAAGGGCCCAGTAGATGGCAGGCTTGAATAACCGCAGGTCTTGAGGCGCTGGGCTGTGAGGGGTTTCATGTGAAATCCCAGGGGAGCTGGAGGAAGGATTAGCAGTTTGCTGCCGGTGACCTGTTTGGATCTCCTGGTTGTACCTGCTGAACTGCGGCAGGGCCAGTGTCACCTTACTGCCCTTCTACTCAGCACCGTGCTGTCCAGGAGAGGGGTCACTCACTCAGGAAGCCCTCCGCCGGCGGCAAAGGGAAACGAGGACTTTATTCCGACAGAAGGGGGCAGAGGAGACAATTGCAGTGGGGCCCGGTGGCTTGAAGAGGTCCCAGGGCTGCCACTGCCTGGGTTCTTTTCAATAGCACTGCTGTGGCAGTGTGTGTGAGACTAAGGGGAGTCCCGGGGCTGAGCAGAGCTGCAGGGTGGGAGTGGGGCCTGGAGATTGTAACCATGGGTGTGAGCAGGGCAGGGAGAGCCTGGCTGGGAATGGAGTGGGCAGGCTGGGAAGAGGAGGAGGGAGCTGAGCTCTGGGGCAGAGCCAGGGAGGCGGTTGTGCAGAGCGAAGGCCGAGGTGGGCAGAGGAACCAGGCTGGGAAGGGAAAAGAGCAGAGGGTGATGACAGAGCTAGGCAGTCATGGCTGAGAGAGAGGAGCCAAGGGGGATGGGGGGCAGGACTTCCAGGGGGGCAAAGGTGGTGGGGCAGAGAGAGGAAGGAGCTGGGCAGAGACCTTCACGCAAATGGTGGGGTGAGGTTGCCACCGACCAGGGATCCGCTGATGGAGAGGAAGCACTATTCCTGGGTGGGGCATGAGGTTCTGTCTGAGAGAAGGGGGCCGGGGCCCCAGCGATTGTACCATCTTGGGGCCTGGTATTCCTGTCTGCCTGTTGAGAAGCTAAACAAACTCTTTACTTTGGACTTCGCTACCCAGTCTGTTGTGGCTCTTTTCTCATAATAAAGACAAGGTGCCATCAGAGACCGAGGCCTGCGGGCTTCTGCAGCTAACTGATCATGAAAAACCTGGCACATCACCAGACCCCAAGAGTCTACAGCCAAGACTTGGGAAGGAACTTAAACAAGAGGTGACTGAGTGACAACTAAAATATACTGTCTCGTTACAAACAGCCCCTGCACCAGTGATTGGATTGGTCTTAGAAATTAGGTCAGTTAGTGCTAGAGCTGTACCTCACCAATTGATTCAAATGAGCATTTGCAACAGGAGAATGAAAACATGAAGAAGGTCACGATACACGCACGCCCAAACAGCACTGGTTCTGCAAAGGGAAATAGCCTTGTCAATCTCAACGTTCTTGGGCAGTGTCAGTAAAGTCACGGGTGAGGGAGAACTAGCTGGCATTGTTTATTTAACCTCCCCAGCAGCCTCTGACAAGGCCTGGCATGAGAGAGGAGTCCTAAAGAAGCTAGTCGTGGACTGAGGCAAAGTACTGTCATGGACCAAAAACAGCAAGGCAGAGTGACGAGCAGACTCAAACTGGCAGTTTTTATCATGGCAAATGGCAGGGACTGAAGGCTCTGTACCAAGTTCTGGGTTTAATATATCAAATTGTAAAGCAGAGTGAGTTGTGAGGTAACAAGCTCTGGCATAGATGGTGTAGAGTTATTCAGGTTACCCAGGTCTAGAGGGCGAGGTAAATGGGCAGCACATCAGCAGAGGGCATTCTATATTATGTCTGTTTATAAATCAATAATTCCACGTCTGGAATACTGTGTACAGCACTGGTCACCCCTTAGTCAAAAGGATGTAGAAGGCAGCTAAGACAAGGGTGCGGTGAGTGATTATGGATCTGCAAAAACCTCCCCATGAGAAGAAATTGAAGCGATAGGGATTCCTTCATTTAGGAAGACGACAAATCAGAGAGGGCTTGACAAATGTATGCAGAATAATGAATGGTGTAGGAGGGGGAACACTCACTTTGCCTCCGAGCACAGGGCAAGGTGATCTTCAGTGAGCTTCCACGGTAGGAAGTTCAGCTCTGATGAAAGACTCTTTCACACGGTGTGGAATCAGATGGTGGAATTCGTTGCCTCAGGAAGACTTGTAGGCCAAAAATTTAACATGAGGTGAACGAATTGTTAGAGAGCAACCTGTCCTCATTGTGTATGCTTCGGCTTTAATTGCAGAAGGCATCTGACTACAGTCTTTGGTTCTGGATTTCTCTCTTCAGCTATTTAGACTTCCCACTGAGTGCTGGGTGGGAGTGGAATGCTGCTTTAATATTTAGCCAGGCATGGATAGTCCAAAAATAACCCCCCTTCAACCCATCCTTTCCAGAGAAAAGAAAATGATGATCCCCATGAATTAGGAGCATTTGAGCACATGGAGGCTACGTCTACACGTGCACCCAACTTCGAAATAGTTTATTTCGATGTTGCGACATCGAAATAGGCTATTTTGATGAATAACGTCTACACGTCCTCCAGGGCTGGCAACGTCGATGTTCAACTTCGACGTTGCTCAGCCCAACATCGAAATAGGCACAGCGAGGGAACGTCTACACGCCAAAGTAGCACACATCGAAATAAGGGAGCCAGGCACAGCTGCAGACAGGGTCACGGGGTGGACTCAACAGCAAGTCGCTCCCTTAAAGGGCCCCTCCCAGACACACTTTCATTAAACAGTGCAAGATACACAGAGCCAACAACTATTTGCAGACCCTGTATATGCAGCACGGACCCCCAGCTGCAGCAGCAGCAGCCAGAAGCCCTGGGCTAAGGGCTGCTGCCCACGGTGACCACAGAGCCCCGCAAGGGCTGGAGAGAGAGTATCTCTCAACCCCCCAGCTGATGGCCGCCATGGAGGACCCCGCTATTTCGAAGTTGCGGGACGCGGATCGTCTACACGTCCCTACTTCGATGTTGAACGTCGAAGTAGGGCGCTATTCCCATCCCCTCATGGGGTTAGCGACTTCGACGTCTCGCCGCCTAACGTCGATTTCAACTTCGAAATAGCGCCCAACACGTGTAGACGTGACGGGCACTATTTCGAAGTTAGTGCCGCTACTTCGAAGTAGCGTGCACGTGTAGACGCAGCTGGAGTGTAGCATCACAAAGGTGAGCTGAAAGTCAGCTCTGAAGGGCTCTGGAATGGCAGCTCTGAACTCCTGTGTTCTCCACAAAACACTATCTGAAGTCTCTTCTCAAGCAAGGCATAAATTGCTGGATGTATATATTTGTATGGAGTGGGTGTAGGTATGTGAAAGACAGCGGGTGTGTCGGGGGAACCTGTTGAATCTAGCTATAACCCTCTCTGTCAAGCAGCGCCAAAGGGCAGACAGGAAGCAGCTGCCAACTGTTTTCTATCCATCACTTCAGGGCGAGGCAGAGATAACATGGTAACAAGTTTAAGTATAGAGGCGTTGAGGATCTGCAGCATTTCCAGAGCTAATCTGCAGGGCAACCTTAAATGAAGGGTTTATGATTGTTTGTTTGTTTGATTTTTTTTTCTTTTTCTTTTTTTGCATCCTGCAAAGTGAGAAGTGCACAACGAGAGTCTGAGATCTTACCAGACTGATGTAAGGAAGATAGGGTATTGCAGGTCATTCTCAGGAAGGCCATGTTACTGCGAAGGGGCGCATGGGACTGCACTACAAAATGTCTTCCTGTGTAAACTACCAGCTGAGTTCCCAGCAGGCCCTGTTTAGATGATTCTCTCAGAGATGTTGACTTGCCCTCCACAGAAGCAGGTTAATAAAGCTGATCCTGCCAAGTGCTGAATGTCTCCTGAGAAAGTGGGAGGTCTAACTTCCTGCTGACTCATGCTTGGTGCACATAGGAGGAGTTATGGCCTAGTCCTTCCAGGAGGGAGAGGCGAAAGCTGTGCCCCAGGAGCTGGCGTGCACGTGTGCGTGCGTGTGCGCGCGCACGCGTGTGTGTGTGTACCTGCCATGTCCTCTCTGCAGACCATCTTCTGGCAGTTTGCTTCTTTTTTACACATAACATGGAAACAGGACTATGTTGCAGACTTTAGACCTGAGCTTTAAATATCCCCCAGTTCAGGCGGTACTTGGCTTCTGGGCTCGAGTGATGAAGAAAGAAGCTCTGCAAAACACAAAGCTAAATTCACACCTCCCCTCCGTCCCAAAGTTTACACTTTCTGGGGTGACTCCCTCACTCCTGGTTTTTATCCCTTTCACACTCTTAGTCTGGGCGTAGGCACAGCAGGTGGAGGAAGTACTGTGGGCTAAGTTTGGGGAGCAGACCAGGAGCTGCAGAACTTGCTGCAAGCTGACTCACTAAGGCAGCAGCTCTTTCTTTTGCTTGTCCATCTGGAGCAAGGTACTCATGGAAGGAAAGTGCTGGCTGCACTTAAAATGGCAGCGTGCCTCTTCGCTGCATCCCTTTAGTCGGTATCATGGTGACCATGATGTGGTTACAGAGGATTTCACTCACTAGTTGGGGGAATTCTCCAGGTGTGAGAGACCTTGTCGTTAAAGGCTTGTTTTATACCAGTAACCAATGTGCAGAGCAAGGGCTGGATAACCATAAGAATAAACAAAAACCTATTCATGCCCGATCATTAGCCATCCATCCCTCTACTGTAGGGTCTAGTCCAGGGACCCTATCTACAGATTCCTTTCCACTGGATACTTCCCTTCCCTTGCCCATCCAGGCTTATGTCCTCCATCCTAGCGACACCATTCCCTCCTGGGGCTGCTGGACAAACCCTTCCTCTTCAGTTCAAGTGTCTTTCTTCCTGTTATCCCAGGTACAGTGCTGCCATACAAGACCAGGCCACACCGTTACTACTGTATATTGGGGACCCTGAGAAGAATAGAGATTTCCCACTCCCGGACTTTAAACACGTAGTAGCATCTTGCTGCTACTCGTGATTAAACGACTGTGCCTAACATGTACTGGTGCTTACTGCCAGTTCCTGTGCGATGGGGTCTATGTAACACCGGGACATGCTGTTTCATGAAGATATTTTGTTCTGTACAGTGATGAAATACCTGCTAATTACTAGAGACCTGTAGATACCAGTTACCGTGAAGTTTTTCCCAGTTTATGGATTCGTGCTCTTCTGAGACTTTGAATTAAGCAACTGAACCATCTTGTTTCAAGACACCAGGCTTAGTAAAAACAATAATAACTTGTCTGGATCACCTTCTCATTCTAGCAGAGGCAGTTGAATGACTGCATGTGAATAAAATGCAATGTGAAAGGGAGCGAAGCACAGCAGCTCAGAAACTAGGTTAGAGATTAAACAAGCTTGGAACAGGCTGTAGGGAAGGCTGGGTGGCCCCCAGGGAACAGCATGGAATGATTGATGAAATGAATGATTAATGAAATGGAGTGATTAGCCCTTTGCATGAGTGCATGGCTGTTCCAGATCCTGGACTGAAACAGTGCGTGGGTGTGAACACAATGCATGGTGCTTGAGACCAGAGCTTGGAGAGAGCAGCATTTCCCCAGACATAAGAGAATCCCTAGGACAACGTAGCTTTGCACTATGGCATCTCCTGGAGTCTTTCCAAAGAGGAGAGACAATGGAATTGGTGCTCGGTGACTGGTTTCTGACCTGCATGCAATACATCACAGCTCTTGGTTTTCCCCATTCATCCTTTTTTTCTGGACTGTACAGTGCTTTTCTGTTTACACCTGGGAGCCAGCTGCTTTGCCCACGTAGCCTCCATTAACCCGCCTTGCATGCCAAAGTAATTTGGCTTGCGTGCCACTCTTGGCACCCGTGCTGGGAGGCGGGGCGGGGGGGGGGGTTTGCTGACCCCTGACCTCGATGATCAGGTCTAACACCAGGTAAAAGTGAGACATTAATCTTTTCACAAGCTGCCTGTAGCTAATACATACTAATGTCCTCTTCCCGCCCCAACCCATCGGCATCAAAGCGTAACTACCTCTACAGATATAAACATGTCTGCATATCAACTCACTCTGGAAGACCCCGCACTGGGCTGTGAAATGTTAAGGGAGCACAACACGTTTATTACTGAATTGGTTCACAGTGAAATATCTGACAGCATTTCATATGCAGAGGTATAGGAGGTTGGTTTTTCCTGGCTGGAAATGGGAACAGCATTTTTTCAAGTTCTCAATATTTATTTTGCTGACCTGCTGTATTTAAACATAAAAACCAAACCAAACTTGTTCACCCATCACTCCCGATAGGTCACACGAAGAACTGAGGAACAGATGCTAGAACAGTGGCCTCTATTTAAATAAGTCAGTGCAAATGAGTTCTGCCCTTTTTTAAGCATTGCAGGACATGCAGTGTGTGGCTTCCCTACCCAGAATATCAGCTCAGTCAGGCTCTATCTTCTGGGGTTTGATTACGCAAGCTTAGTAGGGACATGCAAAATTGAACTAGGAGGGGTCGACAGTCGACCCCTGTACTCCTGAATATTTCAAGGAGTAAGGGAGGTCAACAGGAGAGTTTTTCCCTTTGACCTACCTCTGTGACGATGGCCACGTAAGTCGACTGTAGAGAACTTGATACCAGCTATGCAACTGTCAATGCTGGAATTGAGTATCTACAATCGACTATGAGGTCTAGTGTAGACCTGCCCTCAGATATCCATGGGCGAACAAATGCTGAGACTTCTGTCCTGAGCCAAGGGTGTAATGAGTGCTGTAACAGACCTACCGGTTCCCATGAAGAGGCAGCAACGACAAAACTTCCTAATCTGAAGTTATCTTTTCTTATGAAAACAAAAAAGCAGTCCAGTAGCACTTTAAAGACTAACAGAATAATTTCTTAGGTGATGAGCTTTCGTGGGACAGACCCACTTCTTCAGATCATAGCCATACCAGAACAGACTCAATATTTAAGGCACAGAGAACCAAAAATAGTAATCAAGGTTGACAAATCAGAAAAATATTATCAAGGTGAGCAAATTGGAGAGTAGAGGGGTGGAAAGGGAGTCAAGAATTAGATTAAGCCATGTATGCAAAAGAGCCCCTGTAATGACCCAGAAAATTCACATCCCGGTTCAAACCATGTGTTAATGTGTCGAATTTGAATATAAAAGAGAGTTCAGCAGCCTCTGTTTCCAAAGTGTTGTGAAAATTCCTCTTCAGTAAGATGCAAACCTTCAGGTCATTAACACAATGGCCCACTCCATTAAAATGCTGGCTGACCGGTTTGTCGTCATCACCTAATAAATTATTTTCTTAGCCTTTAAAGTGCTACTGGACTGCTTTTTTGTTTTCACAGTATATGGACTAGCACGGCTTTCTCTCTGTTACTATCGTTTCTTAGTATGAGAAATGTGAGCCAGGTCAGATTTCACCTACCAGATCACAATACCTCTGCTGACTTATTTGGAAAGCCAGCTTCAGGGGGGAATCTGTCAACTCTCCAGTGACAAACCCATTTGCAATTCATCATTCTGAAGGCAAACCGGTGCTAAATTAACTTGATCATTGTATGTGTCACAAGTAAACTATGCTCTGAGTTAAAATAATTACTGACTGACAGGTCTTTCAGCAAGTCATAATAGTAGAGCTGAATTATGTTACATTTCTTAAGCAAGCTTGCATGCAGTCATTCAACCAAAGGGCCAGACTTTGTCCATGTTCTCCTTAGCCAGGCAGCCAGGAGGAAGACACAGCTGCACCCATACGCTTGGCTTGCACAAGGAAATCTTTCTTTACTGCCACAGAAATTGTAAATCTATTATGAAATTCTGATTCTGTAGATGCTGAATGCAAAGCAGGCTACCTCCAAGTAGGCTCAGTTTTTGAAATAATCCCAGATGAACCTACAGAATCCCTTCTGTGGGCTAGAAAGAAAAGTTGGAGTCAGTCTTATTAAAGGGACAGCCTCTTACATGTTTAGACTAAAATCTTTAAGACTTGCTTTACAAGGGTGCTGCTCTGCCGGTAACTTAGAACAATGCAGGATTCAATCAGTGTCACAGGAAGCATGTTGTGGACACAGGACAGTGGTGTCCCTGCAGCACGATATGAGCCACGGTGTAACTGCCAGTGCTGCATAGTTGCCAGGGTAGACATACCCTCAGTTACAAATCAATTTCCAAACTTTTCAGGAATGATGTGACAATGCAATTCTAGCAATAGCTAGAGCTCATAGTTAATTTCCTAGACCTTGGCCAGTTTCCATCTGGGAATAGGGTATGTAAAGTAACCCAGAGCTGATGATGGGAAAAAAAATGTGTCCATGTGTGACGTTACTGGATTTTAAAATGAACATGAAAACCATTATTGTAGCCCCTGTCCTACATTTGCACCAAATTCTGTGCAAGATGGCCAAGTGAGGTGCCTAATGACAGTGGTTGAGTCGCTAAATCCACTTATGCTGCTTATACATCTGCATCATTTTTGTATGTGAAGTTAGTCATAGTCCAAGTTAGATCACAAAAGGGGGTGTGGCAGCGTCCTAGCCAGGTGAAGCTGTACTTAACAGAGACAGGGCCTCATCAGACTTCAGTCCTCATCTGAAGGAATGCGGCTGTGGACGTGTTGCCTGAGAGACCACCAGTGGCAGAATGCCAAGGAAAGGACATTACCAGCTGATCTGATCATGTGATTCGCCATTGTGAACATGCTCCCCGACAAGGAGGAGCAATGGATTTCCCTCCACATTGGCAAGGCTACAAAGGGGGCCCTGAGATGTCTCTATTTTGTCTTCACTCTCCAGTCTGCAATACAGCTCATCACTGCAGGAGCAGCTCTGCTATGAGCAGAGTCTGGAAGAATTGCAGAGTCATCCTGACAAAGGATACATTCCAAAAACTTATAAGATAGCAGCCTACGCCATCTGTTGCAGCCTGCATCAAGGATGTTGTGAATGATGTGGGTACTTGACTCCATTAACAATCTCATTCTCACCCTATTCTGTCCCTCTTTTGCTAACAAACATTTAGGTTTTAGATTCTAAAGGGTTGGCTCTGCATGCTGTGTTGGGGATGGAAGAACCTGTGTGGATGTGGTTTTCGTAGCCGGTCATCTGTGTCAGGAGGGTCCTGGTCGTGGCACAAAGGAAGCTGGAGTGTCTGACGGATTTGCTTGTGTAACCAAACAGCACCTTGCTATTAGAAGGGATCCTCAGACGCTTCTGAGCAGCCAGCATTGGGTTACTGGGGCCCAGGACTGACCTGTGTATTCCGTTTTTTTTCTTCCAACATTGTGTCAGGCTGTCTCTGCACTTTTGGGAAGATGGACGAGGTCAGAGACATGTGAAATCGAATTTTCTGCGGTCGACAGTCGACCCTTGTACTCCTCACCACCACGAGGCGTAAGGGAGGTTGACGGGAGAGCTTCTCCCATCGACCTCCCTCTGTGTGGATGGCCAGGTAAGTCGATTGCAGATAAGTCAATTTTAGCTACACAACTGCTGCAGTTAGAATTGTATACCTGCAATCGACTTACCTGCCTAGTCCACACCAAGCCTTTGTTGCAGAGAGTCAGGCCTCTGCAAACAGGTTTATCCGTAGGAAGGCTTTTTAGGAAGGTATTTTGCTATCTGTCTGGCCCTTACAAAAGGAATTTCAAATGACCCATCTGCAAAGCTGAGCCCAAGAGATCCATTGCTTTCCATAGGCTGTGCTACTAGAGTAGCAACTCTAGAGGACATGCCAGTGAACCCTGGGACCGCTAGTAACATATGGCACAGCAGAGGTGGGACAGGTTACCATAAACAAGCATGATGAGTCACAGGAACGAAGTTTAACACAGTTCCAGCCCCAAGGTGGTCGGCTGGGCCCACTGCAACTTCAGCAGACCCAGTTCTGCCAAAGAAAACTCTAAATTACCTCAAAGAAGTGGGAGGAGGCTGCAGTTTAAGTCAGCGAGATCTTTGCCTCCAATTGGCGGCTCTGCTGACAGCTGCGCTGCTGGATCTGTAGGCTATTTGCTAGTTGCACCCTCGGTCTTCATCTGATTTAGTATGAGGAGACTGGAACGCGTGAGGTTTTTGTATTGTGAAAACACATGGACGGGAAGGCATAAAAGAGTTTACAAAGAGCCCCTCCTGTGTTGCACTTAAGATATGAAAGTTAAAATATGAGCCTGAAGTCTGCTGCAGGCTTTTGCGCAGGCTAGAGGCATCTGTTCTTAGAGCCACAGGCAGACTTTGGAACGTATAAAAGGCTGATGACAGCAGACGGAAGAGGCGCTGTCAGGGTGGCGTAAATCACACTCCCTGCCAGACTGCACGCATGAAGCTCAATGCAGATGGTTGTCCTTCACCCCAGCTCTTTCCTTTCAGCACGGACTTGCTGTTGCTCGTAGCTCCACAGCCTTTGCAAATGATTTCATTTCACCAGGTTATAAAGTCTGTCCCTGCTGGGATCGGGCTGATGAAGAAGCCAAGAAAATTAATGTAAGCACTAAAAAGCTCAAAACGCTGCCCTGCCGTACCCCTGGCAGCTCTGAAGGCTCCACCCTGAGGGCAGCAAATATTATGCTGCTGAGTGGAAGGGGGAAAGATGCTACAGGCCAGTGCAGAGGGGGTACTACCTGGCAGGCTACAGATGTATGCTGTGTATGCACTACCACCACTTTGTCTCTGTTCTACAAACTCCCAGCCCACTTCCCTTTGGACTGCTCCCAAGAGCCAGCTGTACACGTCTGTGCTCCATTTCCTTACCCTCATGTCTTGCCTGTGGCCACCAAGTGGCAGGACTGTCTCCCACCTGTGGTGGGTGAGGGACCCCAGTGGGCCAGTCTCTATTCCACCCTGCTGGGGATATTAATTGGTGGTTCCGTCACAGAGCCATGAGCATGGGCGTGTGCCTGCTGAGTGGCCAGGCAGAACTCTTGCTGCAGCAGCTGCTACTGGTGGAGTCTTGGAGGGGGTTAAGGAAGCAGCAACGTGGGTATAGTGGCAGAGGTGTGGGGAGGCTGACAATTCCTCCAGGCATCGGGGTGTGGCCCTGCTTGGCAGCCCCTTCACCTCCTGCAGGCAGGAGTGGGGTGGGGGGTGATCCTGGTGGTTCCCTCCTTGCAGGGCAATGCGGGGAGGGCTGAGCCGGTATGTGTTGAGAGAGGGCAGAGGATTAAGTGGACCTAGTGGATGGTGTGGGCAGTGCCAGATCCGGGGAGGTTCGTTGATGAGAGGCACGGATGGATTTCTGTATGGAAACACTTTGCACATGCGGTTGCCTCCCTCTCCCCAGGCTGCTGCACATGGCACATCTACTTAGAGCACGTACGCAACCCACACACCTTCTGGGTGCAGCCTGTGGTCCTTAGTGGCACTTAGACCACGTTCTTGTGCTCTTTGGGTCCACGTGTGCTCCTGTGCACCATCCAGCACCCAGCACAGTGAGGCCTTTGCTGGCTGTTGTAATGCAGAGAAATAGTCAACAAGCAAGAGGAACATCAGCAGCATGGGGCAGTACCGCGGCAAGAAAGAAACAGGGAAGGCGCAGCGCTCGTGCTTTGAAAAGGTGGACACCCAAGCCTGGCGTGCATGCTTTGCTGTCCTCCTACTTTGGATGCAATTATGCACCGGCATAGGAGTGCTTATACGAGTTACGGAGCCAAAAGATGGCATCACAGTAGAAGGTGCCATTGCACCAGCGTAACTGCACCTACCCTGGGGCATTGACTGGCAGAACTATAGCCAGCAAAAAAAAAAAAAAAAAAGAGGGGGTAAAAAATGTACCTTCCTCAACCGATTATGCTGGAAACGAGAGTTCAGAGCAGTCCCAAGGTGAGAGGCTGATGGACAGAATGAGTCAGACGGGAGAAGGGAAAGCAGGAAATAGGAAAAGGGAAACAAAAGACTCCCTCAGCATTTTATATGTTGCCATCTGTAACCAGCAGCAACTTGCAGAGCCGGCCCACCCCAGGGACAGTTTGGGGCCGTGCCCCCTCCCACCCCGAGCCCAGAGCACTCCGCTTCCTGCTACCGCAGAGAAGCAGGGCACAGCGGGCTGGGAGGAGGCAGTAGGGCAGAGCAAAGCGATTTAATTCCTGTTGGAAGCCTTCTTAAATTCACCCCTTCAGCCAGGAACACAATCACCAGCCAACCCATAAATAAGCAACACTTCTAAAATTAATACAGTAGCTTCTGAATGTTCCATATGTCCATAGCAGCTGTCAAATCTCAGTACAATAGTCTTTCAATATTCCATGCTTCCAAAGTATCTTGTCTGTCACTCTGAGAGCTAGACAGGAAGCTGGCGGTGACTTAGGCACTAATATCAGTGTACATTCGTTTTTGGCAAAGAGCAACAATACTAAATACACTTGGGGCTTCAAAAGAGTTAATCTGGAAGTGGGATTCAAACCTATGCCTCCCATTTATGCAGCCTTTCAGGAAAGTTGTTACTACCACTGTGTCACACCACAAGTCAGATGAATTAGGGTTAATTCTGGCATCACCTTTGAGTTTGCATCCTTAATGTTCTTCACATCATTTATTTGTTTATATGATAGGGGAGTGACAATGAGCAAAATAGCTTGTTAATGAGAGTGCTGATGTTTTACCATCTAAGGGCTACTTCTCTCTTGTTATAGCAAAAGCCACAGGTTAGGAAGAATTCTTCAATCCACATCCTCCCCTGGAAAGAGGAGTTTCTGGGATTGTGTTGTAGGTACATGGAGTTTCCAATCTGATGGCATCAATCAATGTAGTACTGTGATTGTGGAGCTGTGTGTCTGCAGCAGGAATTGGCCTCTTTGCATTTGCATCTGTTACATTTTCTGCTGTCATCCACACCAGTTTACAGCTACTGTGTGCTGCATCCTGGGCAAGCTGAAGATGATGGAGTAATCCATTGCTTTCATTCTGTATGCGTGCACTAGTCCACGGTTTGCTATAACTTCTCGTTGGCGCCCTGAGCTGAACCTACAATTTTAGGAAGGCGCCAATAGCTGAACGTGGGTTTTGCTTCATCTCAAGTTTGTTTGAGATATGAAACAAAACTCCAGGAAAGGGGCACATTTCAACCCACTGCAAATCTAGACTATGCTCGGAGCAGCCTGGCGGAAGTCCGCGCAGAGTAACAAACTGCTGTAGGGGACAATAATGACAATGCCTTGTTTGGCTGGATCCCAGACCTGCCGTGGCTGATTGTAGAACCATTTTCACACAGCTGGTTTGCACCACTGTGTGCCACCCAAGGTTCTTGGCCCCTAAGAGCGGTGCAGCCAAACAGCTGTCATGCTAGTGGGATTTGGGGGCTATGCGTTTTTGGTGGCAGAGCTTCTGAACTGATTATAACTGAACCTGGAATAAATGTCAAATGGGAAGCCAGGTTGTTGACAGTCATAAGCTCCACAGTCTCTTAGTGTTTGGGAAGCTGACTGCATTGCCAAAAAAATAAAAAAGAAAAATTAAGAGCCAGAGAAGAACATATTGTTGCTTGGAATACAGCAAATTTACTGTGCCCTGATGGTGAAGTGCGTCCTTCGCCCTGCTCCACTCAGGATCTTGGTGATTAATCTGCCATCCCTGCTGGTCCTTGTATTCACCCTGTCCCTGCCTCCAGATCTGTTTGTTTAGGGATATACACTCCAGAAGCTGGACACCAGGGAGAGCTGGGTTACAAATGCCCTGTGCAGGGCTTTCAAATCAGCCACTCCCCTGCAACGTTCAGTGGAACTACATTGGTTCTGCACAGTGTGGAACCATCCATGGCCACAGAAGGGCTCAGGAATTGTCCCCTGGAAGTCTACCCTTGGGTCATTCAGCTCACTGTTGTGGTGGGCCTATGGTCTGCAAGGCAGCCAGCATCTTTTGTTCAGGTGTGGAGAAGATATAAACACGGCCTCTGGCCTGTTGAACACTGGTGCCAAGTAAGACCAGTGCTCTTGAAGCCAGTGGCATTTCACCAGTGCAACTTTAGCAATAACGGGTGGGGGGAATCTGACACAATGTATATGGACTTGTGGACACCCTGCCTTTGTTTCTTCTTTCATTTTCCTGTGGGAAATAAAGGTTATTGTAAGTAAAACCCAGCTAGGAGAAGAGCAGTCTTCCACCAGCCAGAATCCCTAGGTGCTGCTTGCCCTAGAGAACATCTTTCTCAAAAGAAGAGGGAACCCTTTAAACGGGGCAGGAATGCATGCTCATGTAACCTCCACCCTGGCCAAAATAGTAAGCAGTAAAATTGCAGGGCGTGCAGGGATGTAGCAGCCACATCAAGGTACAGACCTGAGGTTGGGTGGGATCCCTTCAGCTGAATGATATGTGGTGATGACAGGAACAACAGCCTCTTATTTCTTCCGGCTGCTCTAAATACGGCTCAGGGAAGGAGAAGCGCTAATTCAGTGCCTTCGTGGGCAGAAGCATGGTCAAGCTATTTCCAGTCGATGCTCAATCTCTAGGATCTGAATCATGGCCAGGCACGGACACAAAGGTAGGTGCAGCGGTGAAAGTAACTTACAATTCCTTACAGGTCCTGTCCTATTGCCACACAGGTCCCTGTCAGCTCTAAGTAGCTCCCTGCTGGCTTTTCCCACAGCTCAGCCAGCTCTCACAGGGCTGCACACCAGGGCACACCTGCTTATTTTCACCTCTGGGAAGGTGAGCACAGGTGCTAGCTGCCTCTGGGCACTGGGGGTACTCAGCTCCCCACTCCACCCCAAGCCCTGCTCCAAAGCTCTTACCCCTTCCTCTTCTCAGTCTGCTTCACTACTACCCCTTCCTCCCACCCAGTCACACCCCTTTCCCTGCTCCCCGCTCCTCCTCCCCTCCCTCCAAGTGCATCCTGCGTGCCTCAGAACACTGCCTGTGGCAGGTGGTGATGTGGGGAGGCAGAGGAGTTAGTCAGTGGGGCTGGCTGCTGGTGGGGTACTAAGCACCCCTAACCTGGAACACCCCCACAGTCAGCGTCTATGGCTGTGAGTCACCTTGTCCCACTGCCTCCATGTGAGGAAGTCTTGTTGCTGCTTCTCTGGGGCCAGCTCCCTAACACCACCAGCCTCTGCTGGTGAGAGAGACAAGCTGGAAGCTCAGAAGCCTGCCCCTCCCCATGGCCGAGTTGGTCTAATGAAATATTCCCTTATCGCCTCACCTTGCTCCAACTAATCCTGTGACTAGTATGGCCACAACAACACTGCATACAAGACAAATAGATGTTCGTGGCAAAGCTTCCATTGTAAACTGCGCACATTACAATTCCAAAGCAGATTGTACATCTGTGCTGCAATTACTGTGCAACAGACAAAAGCTAAGGTCACATCTTCATCTTCACATTTTACCAAATTACCCCCTTCGGTCCTTTCTCTGCAACGACTGCTCCGACGAGACGATTAAATAACCTCAGGGGGTACTTGCAGCCACACACATGTTCTGAATCAAATAAAAAGACCTATTGGAACAGGAATGATGGAAAAAGCAGTGATGGTCTATTTCTGAAGCAGTATTTTTTCACACAAAGGAAGTACTTTTCCTACCAATTACCCTGCTCAACCAAAACAAATTTCAACTAAGCATCGTTAAAATTCATAATTGATGAGCTTGTGCTACCAAGACATTGAATCTACTAAAAATGAGCCCAGCTTTCACACAAATGTTTTCTATGCACTAATGAGCCTATTCAGGGAATTGCTTTCAGGACCCGGGTAACCTGAGGCACGCTGGTGCTTTGCACCTCCCGCAGATATCTTGTGTATTCCTGAGGCTTGTGGGACAGATTATGGCTTTGGGGCACAAAATAGGAATAAGAGTCTCCATCAGTCTCTGTCCCCGCTTGTCTAAAGTGCTGTGTGGAAGAAGTTAGACTTGAGTATAAAAAGTGTAGAAGAGCACAGGGGCATCACAGGGTGAGCAGGGCCTCAGGAGGCGATTTGGCTTAGCTCAGCTCCTCACCTGGGGACAAGGGGTCTTCCTCTCAGACAAGGGCTGGCAGGGAAAAGGGCAGGACTATTAAAAAGGACATCCTTCCGCTCAGTTGTGGGAGTTCTGAGAAAAGACAGGCTGAGGAGGCAGCAGGGTTCCCTGTGGGGTCGGGGAAAGGAGCAGAGCCCACGTGAGGTTTGCCTGAGGAAATCTTAGGCAAATGAGAGGGAGAAATAGATTCCTGGTGGGCTGTAATCAGGGGGGCTGGAACTAAGGTTCCTTGCTGGCCCCTGAGAATCAGGGCTACCAGCTGCTGAGTGTGGCAAGGAGACGGCCTGAGGAGGAGCCCCAGAGAGGGATGCAGCCAGTGGGGAAGGATTTTTGTTTGTGCTAAAAGCACGTTTCGGCCCCTCACTTGGGGTAACGATGACCCTGGCAGGCCTGGGCTGAGTCGCTGCAAATAAAAGCATTGGAGCGACTGTTGGTGAGGGGTGTTAGCCCAGTGAAGCTGCGTCTACACGTGCACGCTACTTTGAAGTAGCGGCACCAACTTCGAAATAGCGCCCGTCGCGTCTACACGCGTCGGGCGCTATTTCGAAGTTAACTTCGACGTTAGGCGGCGAGACGTCGAAGTCGCTAACCTCATGAGGAGATAGGAATAGCACCCTACTTCGATGTTCAACGTCGAAGTAGGGACCGTGTAGACGATCCGCGTCCCGCAACGTCGAAATTGCCGGGTCCTCCATGGCGGCCATCAGCTGGGGGGTTGAGAGATGCTCTCTCTCCAGCCTCTGCGGGGCTCTATGGTCACCGTGTGCAGCAGCCCTTAGCCCAGGGCTTCTGGCTGCTTCTGCGGCAGCTGGGGATCTATGCTGCAGGCACAGGGTCTGCAACCAGTTGTCGGCTCTGTGTATCTTGTGTTGTTTAGTGCAACTGTGTCTGGGAGGGGCCCTTTAAGGGAGCGGCTTGCTGTTGAGTCTGCCCTGTGACCCTGTCTGCAGCTGTGCCTGGCATCCCTATTTCGATGTGTGCTACTTTGACGTGTAGACGTTCCCTTGCTGCGCCTATTTCGATGTTGGGCTGAGCAACGTCGAAGTTGAACATCGACGTTGCTGGCCCTGGAGGACGTGTAGACGTTATTCATCGAAATAGGTCGCAACATCGAAATAAGCTATTTCGATGTTGGCTGCACGTGTAGACGTAGCCTGAGTGAGCAGCCGTGCTGTGCCTCGCTATGCAGCCATGCCTAGCAGTGTGGGAGCCGTGTTGCAGGGGCTTTCTGAGGAGAAGCTAAGAAGGGTGTGGAAAGGCCATGAGGCAGGATTAGGTGCTATGAGAAGCCATCATGAATGTGTCTAAAACTTTATCTCTGCAACCTGTCCTGAGGTGGCTTGTACCCCATTGGTATGAGGAATAATAATGTAAGAATGACACCGGAGTTCATGGGGAACTGTTATGGCTGACTCCTTCATTTGCTGAATGTCCAATTAAACTCAATAGAGGACTGAAAAGAAATTACTAATAACATAAGAATGACCATATGGGGTGAGAGTAAAGGTCCATCTAGCCCGGTATCCGGTCTGCCAACTGTAGCCAGTGCCAGAAGCCCCAGAGAGAATGAACAGAACAAGCAATCCCTCTCTATCATGTATTCCCAGCCTTTGACAAACAGAGGCAAAGGACACCATCCCCACCCGTCCTAGCTAATAGCCATAGATGGACCTAAGCTCCATGAACTTATCTAGTTCTTTTCTGAACCCTGTTAAAGTCCTGGTCATCGCAACACCCTCTGGCTGGGCATAATCCTTCTGCAGCATAATTGCATGTAGTTTTGCTTATCCAAAGCCCCCCCAGGTAACCTTTTATGTTGCCAAAGTTGCTAAAGAACAAGTGTAGGAAGGCTGATCCATCAAGCAAGCAACTGCAGTGAGTTGGGGTGTGACTGGTGGTCTGTGGTGCAAGAGTTTATCAATTCTATGCACGTAGTACCTTTGCGAATCTTTATATGCAGCCCAAGACCTGCTGTCTGCCTGTACTCAAAATGCGCTTGCTATCTGCAGACAAGGCTAGTCACTTTTCTGAGTGGCCCAGAGGGAGCTGAACAATACCTAATAGGAACAGACCTGCCTGACAGACAGCCTTGGTCTGAATGAATGTCTCTGCCTCCCCAGCAGTCCCTTCCCATTTCATTTGCTCGAGTGACTCTATCCAACAAAGTGGGGATTTATTTTTAAACCTGTGGATAAGCTGACAGTAATATAACACCTTTCTAGCTCTTGCTTGGCTTAGCTGCAAAAATAACCAAATAAGTGTCTTTTCTTTCAGGGGCTGGAAATACATAATCCGCCACTGACCTTAGAGTAGGAGCAGGCTGTCGATAATTGTAACTATGTAGGAGCAGCATCATTTATTTACGTATTCTATTTGGCCAAGGGAAGCAGGGTCTTGTCTTCTTCAAATGTAAGTGATAATTACATAGGAAATTCTCCCCACCCTGCCGCCATGTATTACAAATACCCCCTGTGCTCCCAAGCACATCACTCTTCCAACCCACTTCTGTGTTTTTTTCCCATCACAGCTCTTATTCGGGGCCACTATGGGCTGGCGGCTGGGGAGTTGCGTGTAAGTAAGAGAGAGATAATGGAGCTGGGGGGGAATAGTGACACTACTTGAGCATGGAGGGTGTCTGGGGGCAGGAGAGGACAGATGGGTAGTGGCAACAAGGCAGAGCAGGAACAGCCTCCAGAAGTGGGCAAGATGACCTGCAGGTGTGCCTGGCTGTCTAGCCACTACTGAATCTGTTCTTCCTTCCCCAGTCCAGCCAGCACATCTGCTGTGTGTAGTGGAGCCATGGGGAGACGCTGGCATCTCTGAACTGCTGGGGGGCAGTCTGCAGTGAGGTGGGGGCAGTTGCTCTGAGGCCCAGTGATCCAAAGGGGCCTGGAGCTCCCAGCCACCACTGCTGGTGTTGAGGCAGTGGCTGAAGCCCTGGGCCCCTTTGAATTGAGACCGGAGCGCTACTCTGCACAGCTCTGAGGGCTTGGAGGGGTCTGCACTGCAATCCAGGCAGTGTTGAGGGCTTGGTGCCCCAGCTCCAGCTCTTGTGTCCAAGGCCCTACCCCTTTGCGGGGCAGGGAGCTAGGCCCCTCCACACACCTTCCTGCTGGGGTCAGTGGCAGGTGGCTGGAATCTCAGGGCTGCCAGCTTTCTAGTGGCACAGAAGTGAACACCCCAGCCCTGCTCATTCTCCAAAGCCCTTACCTCCGCTCACTCCCCTCCCCGCTCATGCCATCGCCTTCCCATGTGGACTTGAGCTACACCAGCTGCAGAGATATATGTTGTCAATATTGCCCCTTTCTAAGTCCGTGTATGACGCGCCTCAAGTCTCTCTTCCGGGTGCAAACTTTGCAGGAGAACTGTCTCTTCCCTTCTTCTTTACATTGCAGGGGGCTGGGGGGAGCAGCTTCTCTTGGAAAATGAATGATAGGCTTAACATTAGAGTCACTACCGTGGGCTGTTGAAGAGATTTAATTTTTTATTCTTAAGCTTGACTATTTGTTTTTCATGCCCAGAGAACAGGCACAGAGCAGCGGGGTATTTAATTCTCTTTTCTTTTTCTTCCCCCCTCTACAAAACACAACAATCCCTGTCCAATGGTGCTGTGAAAGTGCAGAGGAGCATTCTTTAACAGCTCTGTTTGCATTATGTGCTGGAAAGATGCTCAAACACTCCCTCTGGACTCAGTTCTCTTTCTGTCATTCCTCCACAGTCTGCTGAATCCAGAAATTTAATTGGGTAGTCAGAATTAGCAGAGCTGTGCTGCGTCGCCTTCTGCCTTTCTCTCTTCCTGCATCCTTGTAAGAGCCGAGCATGATTCTTGAAAGCTCATCGTTTTCATTATTAGCCCAATCCCTGGGCCTGCCCCTGTATCTTCTATTGAGCACCTAAAGCATGTCTTGTACTGTTCAAATACCCGTGGGGCAAGAATCCTCTCGGCATCATGTTTGGATCGCCATACACTTGTCCAACACTGAGCAGATGATCATCTTTCCCCATCTTCCATGGGGGCACATTTTCTGCTCTAATACCTTATGAGGGCATAAGAATTGCTGGCTGGCTTTGCCCTGAAAGATGGCCAAAGCAACCCCCAGCTCTCATACAGGGCTAATAGCTTGTGAATTATTCAGAGGAGCATTTGATTTATGCAAAAACCTTTCCATGCTCTCAGGCTTTTAATTTGCAGCTCTTGCTTTCTCTCAAGTCCTACATAGCCACGGTTTTGGATCACAGGCCCTGACTTCAGAGGATAATGGCCATGACTCTCTGGGAACTGCAGGCGTGGGTTATGTGATTAATTTGTATGATAGGGTGTGGCCTGTTGGGCGTAGAGGGGTGGAATGTTCCAGATGCTCAGGCCTAGTAGGAGCCCATGGTCTCAGAAGACAAAGTCCTTTCTTGGGATGCTTCCAAAAGTGCCACCCAAGATTTTGTGGAGGGGGAGGGAAGGGAGGGAGGCAAGAAGGGCAGGGATTTATCTTGGCTAGACAACAAGAATATTGCATATTAAATGGTGTGCCAAACATTATACAATCTGTTCACGTCCCTTCCATCTTCTTGGCATCACCTGATAGCAGTAGAAGCCCTGCATCACTTAGTCTCTGGAGCAATACCTTCCTCCGCAAAGCTTGGCACCTACGGAAGGAGAGTTACTGCGGGTTGCAGGACTCTCGGTGATGGATGTGAATATATGCATTAATTTGCATGTGGACTCTCAGGGAGGGGAAAGCAGAAGCCCTTCCTCCTCTCCCCTGTTCTGAGCCACCATTTCAGATTTGCCTGAAGAAAAACAAAAGTGAGACGTAGAGAAGGGGGATAAACCCTAGAGCTGGCACATCTTCTTGGCCCAGATCTTCCCCACATAGGATCCTTGCAGTCAGAAATGGAGGGGCCCAGCCTGCCCTTTGCACATGATCTGCAAGTGTACGTTAAGCTCCTTCCCTCCCTGTCGGGAAAAGTCCCCCTCCATACACAGCAGCTGTGTAGAACTTCCCTCAGCGAGAGGTATCTGGCGGTCTAGTAGAAGTTGCTTCCATAGGAGGATGCCTGCTGTTTGCAGGGCAGTACTTGTATTGCAAACTCAAAGGCTTTTGAAACAAGCTGAGATTATATACACATTACATGTTCACATGTTTCTTCATAACCAGGAGAGATGGAATCTTTATACAAGGATCTCAGCTTATGTTGGTTTTTTTTTTTTAATGCATTCAGAATCACTTGACTCCAGAAGCTGGGACTTAAAGAAAAAGTGAGATCATCAGAATTGCTCATACTAACAACTTGACTGATGCTGAAGGGAGGGAGGTCGTTACTGTAGGGTTAAGAGGGAGTTCACCCTGTGTGTAAATGAACATTCAGATATGATGTGAAAGACACGGCAAAACTCCCATTGGGATGGCAGATTAGGGTAGTGATCAAAACCTTCTCACTCTTCCCCTTATTACCTGCTTCAAATTCCTCTGTCCTAAAGGACAGCTCATGCCAAACAGCCTGTTTCTGACCCTTTCCCCACTATCTCTTCTTTCTTCCTTGGCAGCCACTCGACAACGAGTGGGCCGTCTTCTCATCCTCCTGTCTGTGAGTCTGTTGATGGTGGACCTGCCCAATTCTGGAGCTGCAGATCTTATCCCAGAAGGGGCAGGTGTTGGTAGCTGTTGGAGCGGCACAGGATGGATTTTGCCGCTCTTTCCTTCTTCTCCACCTCTCTTCAGCTGCACTGCAGTGGAACCTCTCAAATTGCGCCGCCCTCTCATGGATTACAGCTCTCTCCTGGGACAGTCCTGGGCAAGGTTCTCCCAAGTGTCGACACCGATTCCCCAGAATACCTGCATTCTGTTTCCACACTGAATTTGGAGGTGGCTGGGATGATCAGCATGTTGGCAAGGCTATCTCGAGAAAAAAACTGTTAATTCAGGAGTTGAAGGACTGCTGACCTCCTGGGATGGGAAAAGGAATTGGAGCACAAATATTTAACACCTAAATGCCCTTCCTGCTCTTCAGGCCCCCGGATGAGGAGTGGGCAAAGGGGGTGTTTGCCCCAGAGCTCACCATTTCAAATGGGCCTGGAGCTCTAGTCATGGCTGCTACTTCTGCGGTGGCTGGGTGCCAGGCCCCTTTGAAAGACCATAACGGAATTGCTGTGCCGCACCATGCGGTTATGAGGGAGTGGGGAACAGTGCTGTGCTCTGCGAGGCACTAAGGGCTGACTGCCCTAGGCTCTGCCCTTCGCCACACCCCTTCAAGGGGGCAGAGCAAGTCCCCCTCCCACCTTGCCCTGTGCTGACTGGCTGGTAACAAAAGGCGCAGTTGGAGCACAAGGATTCCTTTTCCATTGCGTGACCAAGACACAACTGTACAAGATGCATACTGAGGCCTTTGTGCTCGTTGCAATTTAATGCATCCCTGGTCAGCTGAGAAGGTTCCTCCTCTGCACAATAGGCTGCAAGGCACCCAGGGGACATGATAGGTGCCCTATACATTATATGCCTAAATTGTAGGCTCATGTTCACCATGCAATTATTAATAGAATCTACCCTCATTTAGTAGCTGCCATCATTTAACAGATTAACCTTTATCATGTCGCTTTACCATGCCAGCTGTAGGGAAAGTAATTACTTTTAATAGAAAATGTCCTCCATTTAAAGCCACTGGGGAAGCAATTAAATTTAATAAAAGTCAGAAGCCATGGCTTCTAAAGGAAGCTATATGCCTTTGCGATCGGTGAAGATATAAACGGAACTCTACTGAAGTGGCCATTGTGATTTTTCAGTGTTAAACATGCACACTGGGGCTGTATTGGTCCCCTGGTGTGAAATATGCATGTGGCCAAGTCCCAGGTGGCTGGGTAGCCGAGTGGCTAGGTCACCAAGTAGCCAGGCCAAAATGGAGCAGGGACGCTGGTGGTCCTGGACACTGAACCACGCCCTTACTATTCCTTAAATTTGGGCTTTGGCCCCAACAGTCCAAATTGCCCCTTAGTTGGGTGTCTCAGGGGGTTCCCCCTTTTTCCTGAGGGGTGGGGGGGGGCTTATGTGCTCCCATGGCTGCTAAGTAGGCAGACTACGGTTCTGCTGATGAACCTCCTACTGCCTCCCTGCACGTCAGCTTCACACTGAGCCAGGCTCCTTTCCTTTTCTCCTCCCTCCAGAGCTGGCATTGGTTGCACCTAAAGCAGGTTGGAGCTAGCTGGGCCCAGAGGCCCTCTTTAACCCCTTGGATGCCAGGCCCTTCCTTCTCCACTCCTTCACAACACAGCTGGCTTTTTAAATTCAGAAATGGTTCGTGGTGATCTGGTGTTGTCAATGCGAGCGGATGTTTTCCAAAACTCAGTGTATCTTCAGAACTATCTTCCAAGCCCCATGACAAATACACATTTTTCTACCTTGGCCAAGCTGCAATTTTCCCTTCAGGAATATCCATGCCCGTTGGAGAGTGATTTTATTTGTGGTGAAAAAAACATGCCACTAAGGCTGAAGTTATGACTCCTTCAGGGTAGAGATCTATGGGAAGATGTTTTTGGCATTAGCTATTCTTTTGGTGAGATGGTAGCATGCCTGCCAGGAATGGTGTGCACCACAAGCAGAAGACAGAAGAAGCAGCAGCTGTTTTAAATCCAGGACACTGTGAATTCCTGGCACTTCATCAAATGCTTCCTCTCTAGGAGGTGAAGTTCTAATTCATAGAAGTGAGAATGGATTGTCGCTACATGATGGAAGTAGGTTCCAACAGATCCACAGGAAGGCAGTGGGTATCCTGCCATGAAGCTGAATAGGGCCATGATGAGGCTGTGATGAATCAGAGCTAGTTAGCTCACATATATCGCTTGGTTCCATTAGTCTCAAAGTGCTCCACAAAAGCCTGTCAATCTCACTATCCCCAGAGTGCCGGGGGAAACTTAGGCACAGATTAAGTGTGTTGTTACAGGTCACCCAGTAAAGCAGTGCCAAGCCTGGAACTAGAGCTAGTTCTCCTGGCCCCAGTCCAATACTCAATCTACTAGGCCACACAGCTTTCAACCAGAACCAGACTGCAGCCACGTGTATTCTGGGGGCGATGAAGAGACTCCTCAATTATGCATGCCCCAGAGCTCTGAGAACTTTCAGTGGGTCCCCATGCAGGTGTATTTGCCTGGCTCTGATGGCAAGACTGCAGCCTAGGCTTGTACTGGAGCATTCTGTGGGCAACTGAGGGGGTTTGCAGACTCGTACTTTAGGTCAGGCTGGCCCTGGACTTGTTCCAGGTGTAGGACAGGATTAAATTTTGGGCTCTCCCTGCACTACTCAGACTAGAAGCCTCTCCAGCGCTCAGTTGCTCACAGCAAACCAGAGGGCTAGCCAACGCGTCCCTTTCGGTCCGTCACCAAAGTTTTTGTCTCCGTGTTCCCTTTCACTGGCCATGATTTGGCTGATAGCTTAAGGATATCTTGATCTCCGGTCCTGACTAGTGCAGACCCGGTCAGCAAAACACCTAGGCAGCTATAGCCAGCAGCTGTGTGCATGGCCCTTCACATGTCAGCACCCGAAAGACTCCTGCTTAGCGGGAGACAATCACCAAGCTGTGGCTGTGCTGGAGTGGCTGCCGCAGTTAGCAATACCTGGTATTAGAGTGAAAGGGCAGGTCAATTTTATGAACTAGCTGAGGTGCCAGTTAGATTTAAAGCAGAAATCTAGCAAATCAGGTTGCCACTCCAATAAGCATTATAGCCCCTGAAGACTGGGTGGTCTGAACTCTGAGGCCCCTTACTGGAGATCTTGTGGTCTTGCCAAATGCTGCCCCAGAGAAGTCCTCCAAGCAAGCTGGAATAGCAGCTGAGGAGCAGCCACTCAGGGACCAGGAAGGCATATAAAGGGAGCTGCAGGACCAGAGGCAGTTCAGTTCCTCCAGAGACTGCAGGGTGTGAAGACCAGCTGCATGGCTGGTTGGGAGAGTTACAGCATTGGGGATAAGCTCCATTTAGGGCGCTTATTGCAACCTGATGGACTACGAGGTAGAGCAGGGCCCAGCAGGCTTTCCAAGGCCGAGTGCTGAAATTTGACCTTTGGTCCGAGTGCTGGTGATACTCTTTAAAGTCTGGTGGGAGCCCTGCGCTCCTGGGAGTCCTGCCCCATGCTCTGGCAGGGATCCTGCAGTCTGGCCCCAGCCCCAAGCTCTGTGCTGTGCTGCAGTGGGTGTTTCAAGTGGGGTCCCTTGCACTCCAGGCCTGGCCCTGTGCTGCAGTGAGGGCTCTGGCTCTGGATTTGAGTCCAAAGGATGAAATCCCAGGCCCACAGAAGTCAATAGCGCTCAGATTTAATCCGGAATTATGCAACACACACTCTAATGGGTATGATTCCAGTCCCCTGAACTTGAGGGAAAGTTCAAATCCTGATTTCTTTTCTCTCCAGGGGAGCAGTATTCTGATGTGCAGCTTAGCAGAGGACACATCAGTCAAAACCCAGCTCCACAGCTTCTGGTCTTACGCCATCAGTCCTGAAATTACTTTGCGCGCTGCATGAAGCCTTGATTTACTGTGTCAGGGCTGTCGTGAAGCGCTAAGAACGTTCCCCCCCATGGTGAGAACTTAACGTGCTGGCTTGACAGGAGTGGGAATTCTGTATTGCTGTGGGCCAGCACTCTGTGTGCCCCTCTCAGAAGTGACACATAGTTTTGCCATCCACCCTTGCTGAATCTCTGCCATTCCCTGGCTCAGGCTGTCATGTTCCCATGTCGCTGCCTGTCTCGCTTGCAAAAAAAACAAAAAAAAAAAAAACCAAACCAGCCAAAGCATATTTTTATGTTTTTTGGCTAGCTGAAGCCTGATTTATTTCTTCTTACCCTTGTATTGACAGAACGTCCATTTAGAAGTTTGATTGACAGAGGCACTGCTGGATACTTGGAAAAACCATAAATCCACAAACACGGCAAACCTCACCCATTAGTGCCAAGGGGTACTATGGAGGGTATTAAAAGAAACTCCACAATACATAACACAAAAAGGGCCACACTGGAGTAGAGCCGAGGCCTACATGGCTTAGTGGTTATCGCTGACAGGGTGAGCTGCTTTGGAGGAAGCAAATGTGGGATAACATGGCCTCATGTTGGACTCAACTGTAATGGAGATTGGAGTAAGGCCATCGGCAAGAGTTTTAATGTCCCCATTTGACAGCTCTGGATATTAGGGTTACTGCTCCAGCATCTTTCTTTTTCTGAGAGTACTTCATCTTTGCCATTAGAAAAGACTGCAGCTGGAGTAGGAATTTCCTCAGCGTTCTCAGTGGTGAAGGCGAATAAAAAGAAAATCAGTTAGCTGCTCAAGAATGACCTCCTTAAGTGTTGCCTGCAACCCTACATGATCCAGAGAAGCCACCAATTACTTTTCAGGCTTCTGGTTTACTTCATATTTTGTTGATAAAATTGCACCTCTGGCTCCTTCTTCTCCATTTTGATTCTTCTTTCTTTCCTCATAATGCTGACTGTAGTTTAGGCTGAATAATTTGTTTCCGAATTGTGAATGTGCAATTACACTCTGTAGGACTTTAATGGGAATAGAAGTGGGAGTAGCTGGGTGATTAGTTCAGAGCAAATACATTAGAATTTCCCCTTCAGGCATTAACTCTCCACAAGCAGATCACAACTTGCTTAAATGTATTCATTTATTTAAACTATTTGCCAAATAACTGCTGTGAAACTCTGGGTTGGCCCTTGATAGGGCTGTGCAGGTAAAATGATATTCACTGGGAAGCTAGAGCTGATTCAGTGGTGCAATTTGTGCAGGGCAAACAAGCTGAGTTCAAGTTGCCCTCCTTGAAGTTAGAACAAAAATGAGGAGTTGGGTGGCACTTTAAAGAATAACCAATTCATGAGGGTGTCAGGGCAGGAACTGTTGTGAGATACAGCTCACTGCCTCAGATGCTGAAGAAAAATGGAAACAGACTAATGTGGCTGGTGCCAAGACTGTGGGGAAAGACCGTTCAAGGTGTTCCATAGAAAGAGTTCAAAAGGAACTAATGGCGTGAATTTAAACCAGTAGAGGTAAACTGGGTTAAAGCCTTGTTGGGGCACTACTGGAGATAAAAGTGGCTTTGTTTTGGCTTAGCTAAATTTACTTCTAAAATGCAGTAAATATTGTGGAATAAAATTGCTTCTAATACCAGACTACTTTGCCCACAGGAGGAGCCATTCTGGAACAATTCATTCCACAATAACTAGTCAGTCAATTTCTCTCTATAAATAAACCCTTAAAATATTTTTAGGAGTGGGATGGAGAAGAATACAGAGACTATTATAATTTTGCTAAATAAGTCGATCTTCTCACCCCTATATGGAGTTCTTCCAACTCTGGTCACCCAGTCTAAAAAGGATACAGCTGAATTTAAAGAGCATGACAGGAACGCTAGACAGAGTAACACTGGACAAAATTTTGGACAAATGATTTATTTGCCAAATTAATTTCTGTCTGACTAAAAAAAGGTTTTGAAAGACTTAATAAAATGTTCCAACTTGTTTTTGAAATGCTGTGAAGTGGGGAAGCCTTCTGAGAAATTAAATAGCGCCCCCCAAAAAAATTTTTGAGGCATATACATTGTTTTGTTGTCAAATACATTGTTTTGTTTGCCCTAAATGATTCTTTTTCAGTGAAAAATGGGGGGAAAATTCCTTTCAGATTGATAAAAAACATTTTCCAGTGTTTTTTTTAGTTCAACCAGTGAATTTCTCCTGAGGATTTTTTCCATCTTTCTAATCACAATGGAATTATTCGCCTTAAACCCGTGAAAAAAGGAGACACAATGGAAGCCTACAGAATAAGGACGTTACAGAAAGAGGGGAAAGAAATTTCACATTGCAAGAATAAGAAGACCTGAAATGAGATTGAAGAGGTGGTAAATTCAACACTGATGAGATTTTTTTTATCACACAATGTACGTATCAAGGGGAATTTGTAGCTACAAGTTATCTGTGACAGCAGTAGCTTAGGAGGAATCAGAAATGGATTAGCTATGTGAATAACAAGTATATCCCATTACAGTAAATAATGAAAAAGTCAGGGTTTTGAAAGGGCTGTAAACCTTTGTGTGGGAATTAAGTTGCATAGCGATAAAGGCTTAGGAGTGGCAAAGAATTCCATAGGACCCTCCTGCAGGGCTCCTTGCTTCTTTGGCTGAAATATCTGGAACAGGTCTCTGTTAGTGTCAGGACTCTGGCTTAGATGAACAAGCTGATCTGATTCAATATCCTGAACCTCTCTCATCTGGCATCCTTGGGTCTTGACTGATGCTGAACAAGAGAATTTGCTGGATGACAGGAGGTCAATATTTCCTAGCACATGACCAACACTTCTGTTTACTGAGCTCTTAGAAGTCAGTGAGAGGTAAATTACAGCTAAATAACAGCTCAGAGTGCTAAGATCCAGGGCTGGTGGCTGGAAACAAACTTTATGGGACCATTGGAAACTTGGCCACACCCAGGATAAGTGGTCATCCAGCGAACTAAACTCATGCTGGATTATGGAGTTTGCCAGATGAGAGAGTTCTGCATTAGCAAGGTTCAACTTCTATCTATATCGGATCCTTCCAAGCCTCTAATGGAAACTTTAATTGATTAAGTTCTAACTGATACAGCTGAAGGTCTTTTCAGTAATGGTGTATTCGGAGTCAAATAAAAGGCAACTAGGACTACTAGAAATGTCATGATAGCTGGTAAGCACAGTGCAAAGTGACATATAATCTACTGAAATACTGAACGAACATCAGGCCTTGCCTATCCCTCTGATTATCAAAGTTGGAGTTGCTGCATCTCCTATTGACTGCCCAGCCCTGGAGACAATCTGATCACTAGTGATCTTGACGGGGAATTAAGTAACTTCAGAAGTTCACATTGCATTTGGGAGTAGGTTATGTTGACATTCCCGATAATGGCTAACAAATGTGGGAGCCACCTGAGAGCACATCTTGTCAGGTGTCTTTCAGACCTCAGTGGAAAAATTATTGATCTTGTAGCAATATTGAATGTTCTCACAATGCAATAGTGTAGCCTGGGGCAGTCAGTAAGTGGATCACAGGCCAAATCTGTATCACCAGACTGGATGGCTTTTGGGACCATGAAGTCTTTTTATTTAATTTTTTATTATTATTTATTTATTTATTTATTTATTTATTGGGGTGTTTTGTATTTTCTCCAGAGCGTATACCGTGACTATATCTTGACCAAGAACTCTGGACCTTGACAAAAAAATAATTACCCCTGCTGTGGCTCTTGCTCTCCATTGATTAACTATCCCTTTCCCTATGAAATCTGGTCTATTCTTTGTGCATTCAGGTGCAAGGGCTTATTTTTAAAATAGTCTTGATGAAATCCCTTATTGCTCTGGTAGGTCTGTGTCATTTTCATTTCCTGTTCTGAATTCCTTGGATTTTAGAAAAGCATTAAGTGGCTCTATATTTAGAAGGGGCTTAGAGCTGCCTGAAGACTTTGGCAGTAAATAATGAGCTTAATGGGCCTTCATGATAAATCTTAGACGTTTCTCATGCCCTTTAGTTTAAACCTGTGCTGATTTCCTCCTCCAGGTGATGGGCACTGCCTGGTTCAGCGTAATTGAATTGGAGTCAGAGGGGCCTCTTTGAAAAGAGCTTTCCGCAAAAATCAAGTGCTAAATCTGACATCTAACATTGTACAGACACAGGGAGCTCAGTGAAGAATTCATCAGTCTGACCCCAGAGCAATTAAAATGACTCCTGCAGGCTATCTCAAATAGATACTCAGCCTACCACGTGCCTCATATATGCTACTTCTACAGAAATCTCTGGATGTTACCGGGTTAGAAGCAAATGCCGCTTGAACCTTAGGAATTTGGGAATCTCTTTTTCCTCCACTGGAATAAAGCTCCTAATTCCAGGTCTGGAGGGTCAAAGAAACCTTGCTGTTCTAGAAAAACCACCATTGATACAAAACTAAATCTTGCCAAATTTGGATTTTGGATTAGCGCTATTCAAATCACAGTCTTGGCTCTGGTGGATAGGGTGGAAAGAACTGAGTAATTACTCTGGGTATGTTTACACTTAAATTACTAGAGGTTGAACAGATCAGGAAAGGGATCTTGGAATTATAGTGGATAGTTCTCTGAAAACATCCACTCAGTCTGCAGTGGCAGTCAGTAAACCAAATAGGATGTTAGGAATAATTAAAAAAGGAATAGAAAATAAGATGAAGAATATCTCACTTCTCCTATATAAAACTGTGGTATGCCCACATCTTGAGTACTGTGTGCAGATGTGGTCTTCTCATCTCAAAAAAGATATATTGGCATTAGAAAAGGTTCAGAAAAGGGCAACTAAAATGATTAAGGGTTTGGAACGGGTCCCATGTGAGGAGAGACTGGGACTTTTCAGTCTAGAAAAGAGGAGACTGAGGGGCGATATGATAGAGGTATATAAAATCATGAATGGTGTGGAGAAAGTGAATACAGAAAAGTTATTTACTTGTTCCCATAGTATAAGAACTAGAGGACATCAAATGAAATTAATGGGTAGCAGGTTCAAAACTAAGAAAAGAAAGTTTTTCTTCACACAGCGCACAGTCAACCTGTGGAACTCCTTACCAGAGGACACTGTGAAGGCCAGGACTCTAACAGAGTTTAAAAAAGAGCTTGATAAATATTTGGAGGTTAGGTCAATAGATGGCTATTAGCAAGGGGTAAGGTATGGTGACTAGCCTTTTGTCGAAGGCGGGAGATGGATGGCAGGAGACAAATCGCTTGATCATTGTCTTCGGTTCACCGGCTCTGGGGCACCTGGCATTGGCTAGTGTTGGCAGACAGGATACTGGGCTAGATGGACCTTTGGTCTGACCCAGTATGGCCGTTCTTATGTTCTCTCTAGTCTGGGTCCCTTGAGTCCTAATTGGTGCCAAATGAGAGAAAAAATGTCAGACCACAGGAGGTTAATATTGTCTAGCAATATTACCAACACTTCCACTACTTATTGGGCTCTTGGAAGCCACTTGGGGTAAATTGCAGCTAAATAACAGCACAGAACACTGAGAGCCAGGACTAGTGGCTGTAAGCAAACTTTTTTGGACCATGGGAAACTTGGCTGCACCCAGGATAAGTGGTCATCCAGCTAACTAAAATCATGCCAGATTACAGAGTTCGCCAGATGAGAGAGTGTGGATTAGAGAGGTTCAATTTGTACAACATTGCAATTGTGCTACTGTAGCATTTCCATGTAGTCACCTGTCAGTGTCGGTCATCCACTCCCTGGGACATGATAGTTAATTTGTTGGAAGAAATTTTCTGCCAATTTAGCACGGTCTGCACCAGGGATATTTCAGCATCGCTACATCTCCCAGGGATGTGTTTTTTCCATGAGCGCTGATCTGTGCAAACTTAACATTGTACTAATGCTTGTTGCTATTAATTAAATATGCGGGTTAAAACAAAGGATTGGCAGATCAGGTGAACTTCTCTACGGAACTCTCTCCCAGGTGAGATCTGAGCTAGCAAAACTTGTTTGGTTAACACTGCCACAGCTCAACGTAATGCCCCCACAAAACTTCACAGAAGGGAGGATAAAAAGATGTCAAGCCCTGGTGGGGAATTATTGTGTATGTTACATAAAGTAAATGCCGACTGAGTGAGGAAACCATTATGGAGCCAACTTCCATCCTGGGGTTTCACCTTCTCCCTCCAGAGTTGAATTTGTCTTGCCATATAAAATCAGACTGCAGTGATAATGGGGCTTGTTTTGCCCTTGTAATGTTTCTGCACTGTAGGAGGTGGCAGATGTAAGAATGAAGCTGGTAGCTAGTCATCATCATGATTCGAGAACCCACCATGCCGATAAGCAGCTTTTCTGGAGCACTAAGGGTTCATCCACAACTTTTTGCCTAGAACAGACAGAATAACAGGAAAACTCATGTGGAGGTGTTGCTGGGGCCTGTCCCATCAAACTCCCATGGTTCACGTGTATTAGGGCAATGGTTCCACTCACTCCACCGGAGCAAACGTTTTCAAGTCACTTAACGGCTTTGGGTGGGGAGCTACAACTTGAGGCAAACGGGCATAGAAAGAGCCTGCTACTTCCTACCACCATCACGATTTTTGCCTGCTTCAGATGGTACGTAGTGAATGGAGCCATTGGCGGGATCAGGATGGTGTTTGGCCCTGCCATGAGACCAGGGGACTGGACTTGATGACCTCTCTAGGTTTCTTCCAGTTCTAATGTTTTGTGTATGATGCTATGATTAGTAAGGGACTGAGCTCTGTACATATTGCAGTAAAAGCTGTTTTATCTGGCTTCTCACCAACCAGAAAGCTCAATAAACTGCCATTGCTGCTTTTCACTAAAAGTCTAGTTTACAGTCTGGTTCCTGTGGGGCTGGCAGGCTCCCTACCTGGCTCTGCACGTCCTCCCGGAAGCAGCAGCTTGTCCCTGGTCCTCTGAGCCAGTTCTGTGTTGTGTTATTGAAAAGGAATCCCTCTGTTGAACCTGGTCCCAGTGGCTGCCAGCTCCACCTTCCTAATGTGGTCATTCTTGCAAATGAGTTTACTGCCAGCCATATTTTTCTGTGCAAATGACAAGTCTTTAAGCACATACTAAGGAGTATTTATGGGCAATGAACTACGCATTTTTAAAATGCAAGTTTAGCAGCTGGGTATTGTTTCCTGAATGGATCTGCTGAACTCTTTTTTCTGGACATTTCAATTGCATAGTAAATTCAAATAATTCCCAGAAGTGGAAAACACAACTCTTGGTGTCTAGATGAGCTGCTCCTGTTTACTCACTGTTAAATGCACTGCCTATGAATGCTCTGTGTGTGTGCGTGCGCGCACGCTGTTTGTAGACCATAAGCAAATAAAATGTGGGTGAATCTGAATCAACCACTATCTTCATCCTAGTGTACAACACCTCCTCTTCTGCTGCTTGGTTAAGCCAATGGATTGAAATATGGTACATGTGTGCTGCAATCAAGGTTGCTGGTCAATAGGCTAGACTTACACTGTCATCAATTTCTCTGTCACCATTATGTTGCTGGGGCTCTGCCCCCATGTGACCCCTCCAATTTGAGTCCTCTCACGGGTGGGAGCTGAAAGACCATGAACTTCCATCTCAGCTGGTGTCATGGCAGAGTCTGCAGAGCTGCTCTATGCCAGTTGCTCAGCTGCTTCCGTGCTGTGCCCACAGAGATGCCCACAGACTAGCTGCTACGAGAAGACTTGACTGGAAGGTTGTTCCAAAAGTTAGGGGATTAGACAGCTTCTTAGGAAGCCTCTGGTAAAATGAGGGATTGACCTTGGGTCTAGTGCAGGCAAGTCTCTCTGTCCCTCACTTCCCCATCTGTAAACTGGGGCTAAGGCACTTCCATACACCATACACCACAAAGGTGTGGTGAGGACAGAGACATTGGATTGTGAGGGGCTCAGATGCTCCAGCTGTATCCTAACCCTGGAAGACAAAGCTAACTCTTAGTGAAAAGTTTTGGTGTCATTTCCACTAGTAGTGACAAGTGAACTTCAGGAGGCTGAGCTATTGGAATTCTAGTCTGAATAGAAACACTTAGCTCTTCTTGTAACCTACAGATTGGGCCAGTCTGGAGATGCTGTGGGCTGTTCCTGCAGGATGTCTGGTCTTTCCATTTCCAGCTTCGGCCTAAACTGACCTGAACCACAGAAACAGTTATTCACACAGCTCTCAGTTTATCTGAACTAGTTCTGCTTGGTTTTGTTCAATTTCCTCTTGTCTTTCTCTTCACTTTGCAGCAGCTGAAACAGTGCCTCCTCAGAAAACTTGCCTTCCTATGAAGAACATAGCAATTTCCCAGGGTCAAGTACGTGCTACCTTAGCTTGGTTTTCTCTTTTTAGTACATACAATATCATTCTCTTTGTCCTTTCATTGATGCTGGTTTTCCTTCAGGAGGATGTGCAAGGAGAGGGGACGGCGAAAAATATTTAGTGTTTCCAAGAGAAGACTGGTTCTGGGACTGCTCCAGTGCTGGGACAGGATTTTTAAAGATTTTAGCAATCTTTCAGGCTCACCAAAGCATAAGGAAAAGGAGGATCATGTAGCTGCATATTGAAGCTCATGTTTGTTACTTTCGTTTTACTTTCAGTTATAGACATGTTTTGTTAGGAACTTTGCTTCCTAAATCTGAACACATGCCGATCCCGGCTTTAAATATCTCCTCAAACACCCTACAGCAAACAACTGGGAAGTAGACTTTTATTATTGCATTGCTGAGCCCTTTTCATCATGATTTGTCAAGGCTCACTTGAAAAAAGCTCCATGCACCGAATATCTGTTGCTTTGGGCTTGCCTCCCTGTTCATCACCACTAGTGATCATGTGTTTCCAGAGCACATTACTTGAAAGAGTTCCAAAGGGTCACCACCTTACTTGTGTCGGCTGTCTTCCTGTCAGTGTTACTCTGCTACTGGCTTGCAGTGATGCTTCGTGACATGCACGTCTCCAGAGATATTCTTCCTGTCCTGCTCGTACCCTTAATACGATGTAGTCCTGCACCAGGCAGCCAAAAGAACAGCTGTAACAAAAAGGATTTTTGTGACCAGAGAGGATGAGGCACAGAGAATTGCTGACAAACTGGATAATTAAATCTTTTAAATTACTGCTTAGCAAGATCACGATGGGGTGAATCCTCACTGTGAGTATGGACTGTAGGCTCAAATTCAAGCTGAGTGTTCTGCCTTTGTCCCCAGGACTGTGAGGCTGTGAGGTTTACAGGGTAATGTGTTGGCCTTCTGTGGAGTGCTAGATTTTACCCTGAAAGCTTTAGTCCTATGCAGATATAACAAAAGTAAGGTAGGTCACACCAGAGATTAGCTGCAACCTCATTTCTTACTTAAATGGATGAACATTGCTGAAAATAGAGCCAGCACTGTACGGTGGCTTGGAAAAGCTTTTGCTAAGCTTTCTCTTGATGCAAACCTCTTCAACAGTATTACTGAAGTGGAATTAAAACCGGTCCAGTGTGAGAGAGACAAGAGAGTGCTTCAGTAAGTTCATAGATAAAAGTAATGCTCAGACTGGTAGACCACTTGCATAATACAGCCGCTGGGTAGTCAAGGACATGTATCACCATTTCTCAACAAGTCATCAACGTAATAGGCTTCCTTTGTCATCCTTTATGTAAAGATACTGTGTCCCTCTGGCGAGGAGACTGAGGTCTTGCACTGGAAGCTGCAAGGTGAGCGCATAATGGGATTTGGCTTGGGTGGAAGGAAGACATGAGCCAAGTTGGTTGCCTTTACACTCAATTCTTGCTGGCACGCCATGGGGGAGCTTCTCAAAGGCCCAAATGACAATTGAATTCACAGATTTCAAAGCCATATGGGAACATTACGATCTAGTCTGAGAGGTGTAACAGGGCTGAAGTGGACCCTTCCAGCTTCTACCATACCGGCACCCACAAATCAGCTGGACACCTCTTTGGTGTTGCAATCGCCCATGTGTTTTATTGCAAGTGCACCTTCCATGCAGAATTTTAAGCCTGAGGCCTCAAGGAGTGCCAGGATGTTTTTTTGAGGGGAGTGGTTGCAGCTAGTAGGGGAGCACAGGCCTGGAGTCTTTGGTTCCTGCTTTTCCTCTCTCCCTTGTCCTTCCTTCCTTGCAAGCTGTATGTAGTCCCCAGTTAATGAGGCCAGCTGCTCCTTCCCATTACCAGCTAGGGGCTTGACTGCATCAGCCACTTCAGTTACCCTTCTGCATTGGAGCTGGCAAGATAGGAGTCTGGCTCAGAGTTTCCCAGCCTGGTGTGACACTCCTTCCTTCGGTAACATTTGCGTCAACACGGAACTCGGTTTGCATGATCTTTTAGAATGACCTCAAGGCTTGATTTAAAGACAATCAGTGATGGATTAGGCTCTGACTCCCATTGTGGGGCTTGGCTAACACTTACAAGGTGTGCCGGCATCTCTGTTAGTGAGAGGCATGAAAAAAAGCCACGCCTGGTAGCTGACAGTGCTGCGGCAGCAGAACCTCCAGCAGGGACACAGCTTTACTGACACAGTGCAGCCGTTGCCATAATGTCACTCTTGGAGGTGGCGCTCCTCTGTTGGCAGAAAAGCATGTACCGGTGGAAGCTGAGTCTGCATCATATGGCAGGGGCGGGGAACCGGCTTTGGGTCGGGGGCCCCATGCAAGCGAGAAGCAAAAGCAAAGAATACCTCCTGGGCATGGCCCTCAACAGAAAACAAAAAGAGGCATTCATCTCCCTCGTGCAACTTGGGGTGCCAGGTTTCCCTTCACACTCCAGCCCTGTGGGAGGGGCTCCCAGGCTCAGGCCTTCCCTCCAGGGAACTGTTCTGGAATGGAGCCCCAAATGAGGGGTCAGTGGGCAGCCAGGGAGCAGGTTGGGAAGGGGAGTGCAGGGACTGGTCAGAGAGAGCTGGGACAGGGATCTAGACGGGAGGGAGGCTGCAGGAGCAGGGTAGGAGGAGGTGATGTGGAAGGGGACACCCACCTGGCACAGCTCCGGTGGGGGCACAGATGGCTCTGAACCACCATGTGCAGACAGGCACCACCAACCTCCTCCCCCACCCCGCTGCTCCCATTGGATAAAACTCTAGATCTGGCCCAGGGGCTGTAATTTCCCTACTCGTGCTATACAGCAATGCAAGGGTAGGCTTCTCAGTTTTCAGCAGAGCCTAAATCAGGGCAATCGGTTGCTGAAAGCTCTTTGCATTTTGAAGATCAAACCGTTAGTGTTGATACAGGTGCTAGGACAGCTCCTGTGAGATGGCTATGAATACAATGCAGAATATTTTAGCATTAACGTTGCAGACAGTGCCATATGACATGAAGAATCTGCCAGTCTGATTTTTCTGGCTTTTGCTTCTAAAGGGATTCAGCGTTAGTCATTCCAGGAGATCTGGGTCTCTAACAACAAAGCCCCACAAACTTGGGAGAGTTAGCTACCGGTAAGAAGGTGCTGACTGTACATAAGATTTCATAAACCTCCTTCTGCGAGCTATTAATGGGAGTGTTGTAAGCAATACACAAGATGTAATTCTTCCACTCTGTGCTGATCAGGCCTCAGCTGGAGTGTTGTGTCCAGCTCTGGACGCCACATTTCAGGAAAGATGTGAATGAAAAATGGAGAAGGTCCAGAGAAGAGCAGCAAAAAATGAATCAGAGTTTAGAGAACATGACCCATAAGGGAAGATGGAAAGAATTGGGTTTGTTTAGGTTGGTCAAGAGAAGGCTGAGAGGGGATATGATAACAGATTTCGAGTACCTAAAAGGTTGTCACAAAGGAGGAGGAACTAAAAATATTCTCTTTAACCTCTAAGGATAGGACAAGAAGCAATGGGCTTAAAGGGAGGCTGAGGTTGGACACTAGGAAAAACTTCCTAGCCGCCAGTGTTTAAGCACTGGAATAAATTGTCTGGGGGATGGCGTGGAATGCACATCATTGTATATATTAAAGAGCAGGTCAGACAAACACCCATCTGGGATGATTTACCCATGCTTAGTTCTGCTATGAGTGTAAGGCAGGAGAGTTGATGATCTGTTGAGATTCCTTCCAGTTCCAGTCCATGATCCATCTTGAGTTTAGGGCACCAGAACTGGACATCATTTTCCAATGGTGGTTACACAAGTGCCAAAAAGCAAGGTAATATACCTCATTCATACTTGACAATCCCATGTATACATCCAAGGATTGTATTAGGCCTTTTGAACAGAGCATCATGCTGACAAGTTTGTATATAGCTGATTATCCACCAAGAACCCCAAGTCGCTCAGGTTAATATTCTTCCCTGGAATTATCACCTACATCCTTGTTCCCAGATGGATGACTTTTACTTTTGGCTGTATTGAAAGGCATATTGCTTGATTGAGGCCAGCTCATCAAACAATCCAGAGCTCTCTGACCCTGTCCTCTTTGTTATTTCTTATGCCCCCAATCTTCTTGTCATCTGCCCATTTTGTCCGTAATGATTTTATTTTATTCCAGGTCATTGATAAAAATGTCTGGTAACATAAAGCCAAGAGTTGATCCCCATGTGACCTCACTAGATAATTACCTGATTGATGATGGAATTCCATTTACCATTACATTGTGAAGCCATTAGCAAAATATGTGCCAGCTTAATTTTGCATCAGCCTATTCTCTTTTTGGTCAGGATGTCAGGTGCTACCAAGACTTGCGCCTTATAGACTTATGCATCAACACTATTACTTCATCAACAACACTCAAATAAGAAAGGCAAGTTAGGAAGACAAGATTTATTTTTCCATAAAGCCATGCTAATTGGCATTAATTACTGTTCTTTTAATTCTTTGTTCACTGAATCCTGTGTCAGCCATTCCATTATTTGGCCTTGGGTCATCCCATTTAACCCTTTTAAGTATTGTCACAATTGTTGCTTTCTTCCAGTTCTCCAGAACATCCCCAGTGTTCTGAGACTTAAGTCAGCTTCAACAATCCAGAGAGCTCCTCGGGTAGCTCATTTAATACTCTTGAATGCAAGTTATCCTGACCTGCTGGAAACATTTTTTTTTGTTTGTTTGGTTGGTTGGTTTGGGTTTTTTTTTGTGGTAAGTGAATGCTAATTTTATTAGCTTTTCTCTCTCTCCTGTTGTTTGGTGTCCTCCTTAACAGATCAGATAGCCAACTTCTAGATGATTTATTTTCCCCATCTTGGAGTGGGGACAAAATAATGCACAGCCCAAGTGCTGGCCCAATATTTCACAAAACCTATCCTCTCTCTCTGACATCACTTAGCTAGCCTGCAGTTCACTGCTAGAATCTTTTGTCTTCCTTTGCTCATGGGACAGAAGGATCTCTGAGAAGTTTGCTTGGTTGGACATTCCTCTCCTTCAGCAACGTTCGCAATTCTCTGAACTCCCCTATCACCTGGGAGATATTGCATTCCAGTAGATTTATTTCAAATTAAAAAAAATATATCCTCTGCCTCTATGGAAGTTAAAGTTTTGCTACAGACTGGCACTTTGAAACACTAAAAGCTTTTTCGACTGGCATTTGTAACCCTTTTATTTACGTCTCTGTTGAAGAATTCCATTTTAGTAGTAATTGTCTTAGCGGCTGAGAATTTTATCCTTGAGTTGGCTGACTGATGAGCTGCTATTTTATAAGCTTCCTAAGGAAGAAATCCGCTCAAGCAAGCTAAGCTACAGCAGGCTTAACAAGCTGCTTAATCATGGTCACAAATGAGGGTTATGGATAGAACACAATGTCATGGCAATAGCTCAGTGAATATGTAGAAGCTGAGACAAGTGGCTTCTCTGCATTGAGGAGACTTTCATCCCCAAGGCAGTCAGGATGAAGGACCCAGCGGCCGGCTCTCACTGCTGCTAGCTGCCCTTTCACTCCAAGGTATGTGCAGAGGACAGAGTCTCTGCAGAGAAGGACTTAATGGGAAAACAATTCTGAATCCAAGGCCAAGCCACCCAAAATAGCTACTCTCCGTATGTCTGGCAAAACACCTGCCTGAGTGATGCCTTCAGGGTAGCTGCAGGAGGAAGGGGAAGAGAAAGCTTTGAAAGGCAGGAAGATAATGGAACCAGTGACCCACAAACACAGAGGGAAGGGGAGCATCTGACATATCTTGGCTCACAGTTGGCACGTGGTCTGCACTGCAGCAAAGGGTTTGAGTGGACTGCTCTGTTTGTGGCTAGCACATGAGGCCTGGTCTGCACTATCAGGGCAGCTCACACAAGCCAGGTTACACTGACCTAACTCCATAAGGATCTATATTAAAATGTTGCTGCCACTGAGGTAAGTCACTCTAATAACTCCACCTCCGCAAGAGGCCTGCCGCTTTGAGTGATGTAGCTAGGTCGGCACAATGTGAGTGTGAACGCTGCATGGCTTAGGTTGACCGTTGCTCTTTTCAGAAGCTGTCCCACAATGCCCCTCACTCGCGGCTAAATTGGTGCACATACTTTTGGTGAGCACATGCGCCGCCCTCTCAAGGGGTGCAATGGGGTTGCACAGAAGCAAGTGAATGACTGCAGTGGTGGTATGTTGCCGTAGCTTAGTTCAACTTAATTTTGTGGGGTAAACTTGCCCTTGGACACTGACACTGCACAACAGTCAACTGACAATGTGGTGCCCCTCCAAACAGACAAACTGCTGCTAAGTGGCGAGACTGATGTTCAGCAAGAACAAGCTGTTCTGACCTTTTCATCTGTGTTAGACCAAAGAGGTCTGAGTATTTCAGCCTCCACCCTCTTCCATCTGACTCGCCAGCCCCACTTCTGGAGGTTTGTTCAGGGCTAATTGCTATGCTTTATGGAGATTAGTGGAGTCTTTATGGGAAATAGGTTTAGTAAGATGTGGAGGAATGCATTGCTGTAGCTGTGTTGATCCCAGGGTATGAGAAGGACAAATATTAGACGAATGCTGGGACACTTGAGATGTGAAATGAAATTGTGGCTTTCCACTTGTCTTCTGTGGGAAGGAATAATCCTCCAACCCCACATCTTTTAGCTGAGCTGCAAGTAATATAAATCTACATACTCTCCCACACTTTTCAACCAAAGTTCTTACTATTTACAGATTTCAGAGGGAAGCTGACCCGTGGTGCAGAAGCCTGGAACCTGGCCTGTACTGTGCCATTTAAGTCCCACTAGTCAGTGCATGGACCTTAGGGAAGCCTGAAGCAAAGGGGTAAATCTCACCCATTATAAAATAATCCCTACAACATTCTTGAGCAATCTGATGTAACACCCAAGACCTAGTTCTATGGCTATTCCCAGTTGCTTCCTGTAACATCCATACTGTAATATCACAACAGCCTGTCTCCTGGTATCTGCTCTCTGTCCCATCCAGACCTTCCAGAGGTGGAGGTACAAGGAACCACAGAACACTAGAACTGAAAGGGACCTCAAGAGTTCAAGTCCAGTCTCCTGCCCTCACAGCAGGACCAAGAACCATTTAGAGCATCCCTGATAGATGTCTATCTAGTCTGCTCTTAAGGAAATGAAAATTAAAGGGTAAGTATTTATTTGCCTTTTTGGTTTGAAAAAGTGGCTGTCAGAACTTCCCGCAGAGGTTCTAAATTGCCGTTTTCTGCACTGGTTCACTCATTTCTAAGCAACAACATCTGTATAGAAAAGAAGCATTAAACACCCAAGAATCAGCGTTCCTTTCAGTAGCTATTAATAGTACTTATTCCCTCAGTTTTTGTGTTCTTTATTCTGCTGATGGCTACACATTTTTCCCTTCATGCAAAACTAATTAAGCCAGAGCAGACAAATAAAGGAAATCTACCCCAATTGTTCTTCAGCTGAAAAGTCACTTTTCCCCCACTGATTTTGATAAATGGTGCATATCAGTGCTAAGATAATACAAGTCTTGTCTGCCGCCCTGGGGACCCAGCAGTTGGATGTAAATTTCAGACACACATTTGCAGCTAATAAATACAGGCCTTTCCTGAATTGATTTCCACAGGGCTGCAAAGACAGATTGCCAGACATCAGTTTTATGGCTGAATCCTTGGTTTTACATAAGATTTCATAACTGACGTGTGAAAGCTAGCCATATTATACCTTGCCTATACTGAAGGAAATATATGACCTGGTCTGAAACTAAGCTTGTTTTCTTGGTATAATCACCACAATCAGCAACTGCAATCAGTTGCTGTCAGCCCAGCAGCTGGTGACAGATGAGCATTTCAAAGTAACTCATCATAAACTGAACTGAGAACTTATTCATGAGAAAACGATACTTCATGAGTGCTGTTTGCTATTCTACAGGTCTTAAAAGTGCATAAAGAACACAGTCATTGTTATCTAACTGTGTAAGTTACATGGCTCTCTCTTCCAGTATCAGTCTTCCAAGTAACCATTGTCTCCAAAAGCAGGTCACGTAGTAATGACACTGGCTTAATAACTGTACAGAGTAGCTGACATTGCAACTGCTTTGTAGAAATATTGGGAAATGTGGGAAACTAGAATGGGAGTAGGAGCATTAGGCAACGCAAACAAACAGACAACAACAACAAAATCAGAAATACCTCTAATCTGGATGTTAGAGGGGCCCCAGTTCAATGAGACTTTTAAACTGATTGCTGCTCCTCGGTGGCTTAGAGGAGACCTAATATTTGTGAGAACTAAATATTTTCACTCCCGTTATTACCCCACTTAATGTCAGTGCCAAGTTGCTGGGAAACTTTCTCAGTAGGCAGATAGCAGGATCTCCTTTGGGCACTTCTTTGGCATTGAAGAGTTTCTTCAGTTGCATAGTAGAAGCCCTCATGAGATCCATTTCCTTCACTACAGAGAATGGAGAATAGATGATTGAATATAACAGTGAGAATCTTGGAGTTGGTTGGAATTTTTCTAGAGAAACATTTTCTTACTGAAAAAAGTCTTTACTCGATGCTTGGCATTTTTTGCAGGGGGATTTTCAAAACAAAACAGCAAGGGAAAAAGATCCTCATGATTTTCTGTTTAGTCCCCTGTCCTCTTTTCTTATCCTGTTTGCTGCTGGTGAAATATAATGGATTTCTAAGGCTGTTTCTTTTTTCTACTCTAATACTTCTAAACATCTCCAGCTTGAGGAAAATCTGGTAGCAAAAGGAAACCTGAAATTCTCTCTGCCACACTGCAATTTTTAGAAAGCTGGAGAAGTACATAAGAACAACTGTACTGGGTCAGACCAAAGGTCCAACTAAACAAGCATCCTGCCTTCCAGCTATGGCCAGAGTCAGATGCTTCAGAGAAGAGAACAGGGTGATTCTGAGTGATTCCTTCCCTGTTGTTAAATTCCCACATTTGACAAGTTGGAGGTTTAAGGACACCCAGAGCATGGAGTTGCATCCTTGACCCCCTTGTCTAATAGATAGACCTGTCCTGTGTGAACTTACCTAACTCTTTTTGGGTAAGGTTTTAAGTTAGGTTTTCATAACATGCCCTGGCAATGACTTCCAAAGGTTGACTGTGTTGTTGGGAATAAAACAAAAAAGCAGTCCTGTAGCACTTTTAAGACTGATTTATTAATGATTTATGATTAATCAAATTTAAATTTATGATTAATCATAAATGATGTATTAGGTGATGAGCTTTTGTGGGACAGATCCACTTCCGATCTGTTTAGAGTACTTAGTTTTGTTCATTTTAAACCTGGTGCCTACTAGTTTCATCAGGTGACCCCCCCCAGTACTTGTGTTATGTGAAGGGTTAAATTGTACTTCCTCATTCACTTTCATTGCCCCAGTCATGATTTTAGAGACCTTGAACATTTCCCCCATTAACTGGCTCTTTTCTAAGCTGAATTATCTCATTCTTTTTCATATCTCCTTGTATGGAAGCTGTTTCACAACTCTGATCACTTTTGTGTCCCTTTTCTATATCTTTTCTCATTTTAGTATTCTTTTTCTGAGATGGGGTGGCTAGAACCACCTCCAATATTCAAGCTGCGAGTGTATCATGGATTTATATAAAGGTACAGGTTGAAACCCTCTGGTCCAGCAACATTCATGGTCCAGGATGATTTTAGTCAGCCAGATGTCCACTTATCATGGATGTGGCCAAGTTTCCCGTGGTCCCCTAAAGTTTGTTTCCAGCCACCAGTCCTGGTGCTCAGTGTTCTGTGCTGTTATTAAGCTGTACTTTACCCCTAAACGTCTTCTAAGAGCCTAGTAAACAGTGGGAGTGTTGGTAATGCTGCTAGCCAATATTGACCTCCTGTGGTCCAGCAAATTCTCAGGTTCAGCATGAGTTTGAGGTTGCGGGAGTGCTGGACTAGAGGTGCTCAACCTGTATTATGATTTTTATTATCTTATTATTTATCCCTTCATTAGTGATGTCTGACACTGCTAATTTTTATGGCCACTGCATATTGAATGGTTGTTGTCAGAGAACTATGTCCTATTACATTCTTGAGTGGTAACAGCTAATTTAGACCCTATCATCTTGTATATAGAGTTGGGATTCAATCTCATTTGTGCTGCACTTGCTCTGTGGGTGAAATCCCACCTACAGTAAGTCTTTAAAACCAGCTTCACCAAAGTGGATTTCTGGGCAGTACTGAGTCAGCACAGAGGCATGGATAGAGATGGTCCGTTTTCAAGCAGATGAAAAGGCTGCCTACAGCCTAAAGACATCAGTGAGTTAACCTAACCCCCTTATACATGTCGTCCATGGCAACAGCTTGTGGCTTGTGGAGATGAAGCAGTGCCCAATATTCCTATCATGACACTGGAGTGATAATCGTCTATCCATCATGGGGATAGAATTGAAATCCTACTGCATTGCCGATATCCCTTCTTTCATCATTGGGGTTTTCCCTAGAGATCATCTCTGCCCCTTTCTAAATCAGAGACCCATTAGCCCAGCTTGAAGAGGAGGGATCCCCCCCAAAACCCAGTCATAACCCATTTCCCTTTAGAATGTGGGAAAACACATACCAGTTCTCCCCAGCCTCTGCTCTGTCTCGCGGCCCATTGTTCAGAGTGACTTTCTATGCAGAGATTTGTGGCCATAAATCCTCTGTAGTGCATTCACTTCCCTCAGTCCATGATAACGACGAAATGATTCACATTTATAGCTTCAGGAGGAGAACGTGCTTAGCATCGATCCCACAGTGCTCTTCACCCCCAGGCTTTGGAATATGCAGCTACTGTCACATGCTTTTCAGCAGCTCTTGGCATTCAGTATTCTCTGTTTGAAAGCTGATGGTGTGGACTAGAGCCTTGGTGCTTAGGATGGAATGTCCATTAGCGCATAGGAACACTGCCAATGTCATCACTGGAAGGCCTTTGTTTGGAGAAGGTGGCGGGTATTTAAATGCATGTATGTGGCAGGACCCTCTTCCTAGAGCTGTGTGAATGTTGCTGATCTCTATTACGCTTCAAAATAGCTGCTTGCTTGCATTATGGTCTTCATTATTCACTGCTGAAGAGTACGTGTGTGTGATGTTAACACAGGCTCAGGGAACTTGGCTGCACGTGGAGACAGGCTATTTTGCAGGAAAGGCTATTTTTAAACACAGCATTTGCTGCATGGGAATTTTCTATTGTTCTGTATAGTGGGGCAGGGAGGGGCAATCCCACCTTGTGACCTAGCTACTCATTGTATGTCTGGTTATTAAATAACAGCTTCTGAGCAACTCAGTACTCAAAACTGATTCAGTCTTTTTTAACAAACTAAATGACCTCAGGTTAAAAATTGTCTTGGCCAAAAAAAAAAAAATTGCTTGAGAGGCTTGAGTTTTGGCAAGACCGTCTGCGGTATGGGTATTATGAAATGACACAAATTGATGCAGGCATCTGGTCACTGAAAATTCCAAATCGCATTGTTTGTTTGGTTTGTTTTGTTTTTAAAGTAGGGTGGAGAGTAACTCGGTGGGTCACTACACAATTCTGAGTGGGGCTGGAATTCCACATGCACCTTTATTATTGGGTTTAAAACCTGGAATCTGCAAACGTCTCAGTGTTCGTGGGTTTTGTGGCTTGAGCCGCTCTTTGCTATTGCTATTTGGAGGTCACTATCTACCTCTGGACCTCAGGAAATGATTTGTTTGGGGTTGATCCTACTTTAAACAGGGGGCTGAGTTAGATGAACTCCTGAGGTCTCTTCCAACTCTAAGCTTCTATGATTCCATGGGATTGCCTAAGGGAACAAAACATCTCTGTCCAGCAGTGACTGTAGGTGTGAGTTTCTCCATAGTCACAGCTCCAAGGGCTACTTTCTCAGCCAATGTAAACCCATACAGCACTACTGATTAACAGCTGTGGAGGATGTAGTCCAATGCGTCCAAATACAAATCTGGCCTTCATTCATACAAAGATCTGCATGCATAGTCTTTGTTTTACCCATCCTCAGGGCGTTGCGCAGTGACAGCTTCACTAGCTCAGTAATAATGAGCTTGATGCATTGCTTTCTGTCAAGAGCTCTTTCCCGTTGCTGGATGAAAAGCAGCATTTCGACAACAGAGGCCAAATCTCATTTTATTCAGGCACTGGCGTTAATCTGGGGGTGAGAATGTAGCTCTCTTTAAGGCGTCTCTCAATCTGTGTTTCATTGGACTCACAAATGAAAATCTCTTCTTCATTCCTCCTCCCTCCCCACCCCCCACTACTTAAAATCAAATTGGGGAGTGGGGAGGGCAAAGCTATTAACAAAGATAGTAATTGGACTAAGAAATTATGACATTTTCCCGTGCTTGTAGGTGTGTGAAGGATTTTTTTCTTTTTACATGCCAAAGAAAGTTGATAGAATGCAAAAGGAACAGTGCGAATGCAAACCAGGCACTTCGTCACCTTTCCTTATAATACAGAAACAAAGGGACGTTCAGCATGTTTAAATGTGCTGCCTGTCATACTAACCAGCAGGGTTTCCTGTTATCTTACTGCAGAATTAGCTGGTAGAACTCACTGCCTGTATTCCCTGAAAGGTGAGCACTGGGACAGCCACCCAGGAGAGATTCAGGTGTCGTCCAGCTGATTACCAGAGAGCCCCCAACCGGCACCGTGTGTTTCTGTTGGTGGTGCACATCTGCACATGCCTTGATGCACATAATAGTTATTCCACCCATGGACAGAAAAAAATTAGCAGGAACCCAAGCCAGCGTCCCTTCCTCCAGAGCACACTGCTTCCCTGGTACAATGCCCATTAAGCAGGGCCCTTTCCTATAGCCCAGATGAAGCCCCAGGCTAGTCATTTGCTTGTTTTTTAAGCTGTTCATGTGCCCTGGGCCAGTGTTTCCCAAAGTGTGGTACTGGAAAAGATTTCAAGGGGTACACAGCAGAGAATAAATTACTAAGAATCAGGAGATAAGCACTGGGATTGCTCTGGGAGAGGGCAGGCTGATAAGGCCCAAGTCCCAAGAGTGGTACACAAATGTTTTAAGTTTGGGAAACACAGCTCTGGGCCGTGACTGGCTATAGAACCGCTGGTCTCTCTGGCTACGTCTACATGTGCAGCCAATATCGAAATAGCTTATTTCGATGTTGCGACATCGAAATAGTCTATTTCGATGAATAACGTCTACACGTCCTCCAGGGCCAGCAACGTCGATGTTCAACTTCGACGTTGCTCAGCCCAACATCGAAATAGGCGCAGCAAGGGAACGTCTACACGTCAAAGAAGCACACATCGAAATAGGGATGCCAGGCACAGCTGCAGACAGGGTCACAGGGCGGACTCAACAGCAAGCCGCTCCCTTAAAGGGCCCCTCCCAGACACAGTTGCACTAAACAACACAAGATACACAGAGCTGAGAACTGGTTGCAGACCCTGTGCCTGCAGCATAGATCCCCAGCTGCTGCAGAAGCAGCCAGAAGCCCTGGGCTAAGGGCTGCTGCCCACGGTGACCATAGAGCCCCGCAGGGGCTGGAGAGAGAGCGTCTCTCAACCCCCCAGCTGATGGCCGCCATGGAGGACCCAGCAATTTCGACGTTGCGGGACGCGGATCGTCTACACGGTCTCTACTTCGACGTTGAACATCGAAGTAGGGCGCTATTCCTATCTCCTCATGAGGTTAGCGACTTCGACGTCTCGCCGCCTAACGTCGAAGTTAACTTCGAAATAGCGCCCGACGCGTGTAGACGCGTGTAGACGCGACGGGCGCTATTTCGAAGTTGGTGCCGCTACTCCGAAGTCGCGTGCACGTGTAGACGCAGCTTCTCCTATGGTGGCCCAGGAGAGCTTCAGCCCAGCTGTTTGCAGTGGAGGGAGGCAAGGTTCTTCCCAGCCTCCTGCTGCTCTGTCCTGCACAGTGTAGCGTCTGCCTTTGGGTTTTTCCAAATGGCTGTGCCTTTCAGCAGCGTGCAGCATTTACAAACTCACCCCAGCCTTTCCGGCTCGTGAGGCTGGGTGGTGGTTAATCACTGTAAACACTCTTTCGTTTCTTGCAACCCATCAAAGCACCTGCTACATCAGCAGCATGTCCTGCAGCCGTTAAGCATTTTGGCACAGATTTCAGTTCTCTTGACTGATTGACTGATGTATCTATCCACTTGGCATGGAGGGAGCCTTCCCTAGGAAGTAACAGTTGCTTTTGCAGCAGAGAGCTCTGAGTGTTACTTGCTGGTTCTGTGCATTACAGGGCTGGGCTCGGAGCAAGACCTAATGAGCCAGCATCTCCACTCATGTGAATCGTCCGAGCACAATTGGAGCGCTGGTCCATTATTTGCAATTTCAGGGAATGGCTTATGGACCCTGAAGGGCCTTGTACCAATTGCCAAGTCCACAGACATTACTAAGCAGGAGATATTTATCAATGACTTCCAAGGTCAGTTTCTCTTCTTATTAATAGTCCTTCAGAACTGATGCAGGAGCCCTAACCTTAGCTGGTACTTCGCTGCTCCAACAGTGTTTTTAATATCCAGATTTATGCTCCTATTGTGTAGCCCTATCCAGTAACCTTGTGAGTCCCCCTTGCTCGCTCCTCAGAGAAGCTTTGAAAGTGGGGGAGGGGAGAAACATCTCCCTTATTCAGACTAAGAATGGGGAGGGGATGGGGGGCATTTAGCATACACAACTAGGGAACACAAAGAGCATTAATCAGCAAGACACATCTGAGAAGTGTTTTTTTAAAAAAAAAATCACTGTGTAAATTACAGTCTTGTGATATCCTAATTATGGGTCTTAATTATCTCAGTATGATCGCAAATTAAAATATTCAAGATCACTAAGAAGAGGAAGTGGTTCTTCTCGTCACTCTCCAGTATGTCTGACATCCTTTTGTTTTTTTTTCTTTTCCCTGTGGGATCTTTGAAAGCAGCGTAATTCGTGGCACAAACCTGGGTTTTACCCAGTGATCGTATGTCTATATCTCTCCTCAGTCTTTTGGGTTAATTACAGGGAAGAAAGCTCCCTGCATAGCTGTTTGTTGGAAAGGACAGTTATAATCTTGCAAAGCGCTGTTTATCAGCCCTTTGGATTTGGTTCCCAGTGTGATGCTGTAGTTGGTGCTAAAACAAGCTGCAGACAAAACAACATTATGCGTAAGGCGCTGGGGTTTTATAAGGTAATGGGAAACAGCTTGTTCTGATTGGGTTTTGCCCATGGCATGGGGCAATATTTTCAGTGCTAAAATTCCTCCTGACCGCAGGGCTGCATTTTGTGGTGAACCCAGCCTTTTGTGCCTCAGGAAACCCTTTGTGCTGGCAGGAATATGCTTCCTTGTGCTAGATCGAGCCTTTGAAACCAGGGCGCTGTAAAAATGGGCTCCCTTTGAAAGAGGAAGGGCAGTTAAAAGACCGAGTCCTGTGTGCTTAGCAGTGGGAGTGGGCTTCACGCAGAGGGCACGTATGCAGAGGAGGATTCCATGGGAAATTCTCTCGCTCCTTGTTCCCGTGCAGTGGAGTGGCAGCACTGGGGAGCTTGCAGCAGTTGGTTAAGCTTTGCTGCTTCGTAATAGGTAGCATGCCCCTCCATTGAAGAAGGGGCTGCTGCTGATGCAGGCTGGCCTGGGGCTGCTGTTATCTTCTTCTCGCTTCTTGCTCTTCCTGTCAATCAATGGAGCTCGTCCTCCAGGACACGTTGTGAGTGACTAAAGCAATCCATGATTGGCAGAGACGATCACAGATGTCACAGAAAAAGCTGCCAACTGCAGGTGTTGTATGTTCTTTTCAGATCCTATGCTTTTCCTGTAGTGCCTGGATACGCTGACTCAGAGCAAGGAAGAGCCTGTACAATCGTTTGGTGCCAGGACAATCTGTCCTGAACTGGAGTTTCCAGATCACTGGGAGATATACCTCATGACTTCACGCTGGCCTTTAAGATGTCTTTATAGCACTTATGTGGACCACTGATACAGTGCTTTCCATGAGCACGCTGGCCACAGAAGACCATCTTTGGTATCCATGTATCATCCATCCTCAGAACTTGACCAGTCCAGCCAAACTCTTTGTTCATAGGCATTGCTTCCATGCCAGGACGCCACACAGCATGAGGAATTTTGTCCCACCAATTCCCGCGGGCGACAGCTGCTGCACTAATGTGAAATAAAAGTGGGGAGGTTATCCAAAGCCTCTTCCAGTAACAGAACGCAACGTGCGCCCTGGGATGATGCGGGGGCAGTGTCACTGGGGGTATGTTCATGCTTACCGACAGATCGACCCAGTCCGTGTCCATCTTCTGGGGTGCGATTTCACGTGCCTAGTGGGAAAGGATGAAATCGAACTATTGGGGTTGGTGATCTACCCCTGTAGTCCTCAACCTCAGGAGGAGAAAGGGAGGTGGACAGCAGAGTTCCTCCCATTGACCTGCCTCTCTGAGGACGGCCCTAGTAGTCGATGTTAGATACGTCGGTTCCAGCTACCCAATTGTCGTCGCTGGAGTTATGTATCGAGGATTGTCTATCAGGTCTAGTGTAGGCTTGGCCTGAGTCCACTCCCTGCAGGTGGCTCCTCATCCTGGCCACTCGGGGGATTAGCTCCTCTCAGGCTTGAGACAACCCCTCCACACACACTTTGCTGCTCACCACAAACCCTACTGCCGCGCTCTGTCTCTGCCACTCCCGGCTCTCCTCCTTCCTGTCCTGGCCTCTGCCCAGGTGACTGCGTGCTGCTCCCTTTCTCCCTCGCGAGCTGTCTCAGGCAATCTTCCCATGGAGCTACTGCCCCAGAGTCAGGTTGGAAAACCTGGGCCCTCTGCTATGGCCTCCATCTCAGGGACCCCGCAGCCAGCAGCCAAGGGCTGCTCCAGCTGGAACTTTGCTGCCTTTTCCCAGAGCCCTTTTCTTACGTTCTGGTTCTCCCCACTTCCCTGGGTTTGCCAGCCTCATGCCTCCCTTCTCCCCGGCGGCCACTGCAGACTACTTTCCTGCAGGCACTTGGCTCTGCACCAGTGTCTGTCTCTTTCACCGCTCCCCATACTTAGAGCTTTCAGCCTGATCCCGCCAGCTGGCAGCCTGGTGTGTTAATTGGCCCATGTAGCCTCCATTAAACGCACGTGGGTGAAACACTTTATCACGTCCCTAGGGGACCGCAGGGCCTGGGGCACCCCCCAGGCTCCGCCTCTGCTTGCCCTTGCTCCACCCATGGCCTGTCCCCTTTCCACTCCCCCGAGCAACACGAGCTGGGGATTATGAGGCCTGGTGGATGGCAGCAGCAGGGGTTATCCCCCCACATCCCACACACGACAGCAGTGGGAGGTGTAGCAGCCCAGCAGCAAGTGCCACACAGCCCCGCTGCCCTCGTCACGCCGGGATGCTCTGCTTCCTGCTGCCATAGTGCTGTGGACTGCAGCCGTAATCCCCTGGGTCTCTCCCATCGCTAGGATGGTTGAGGCAGCCACTGTGGGGCCCCCAAAAGGTGGAGCTGGGGTGGCCACCCCAAACCCCATCCTGTGGGTGGGATGGCTCTGCTGCCTTCTAAGAGGAAAATACTTCCTCTGACTTGTTTACTGAGAGAAAGTGAGTGCCATTCCACAACAGCGCCCTTGAGTCGTAGTGTAAGGCTAGAAAGAGCCCCTCTGAGCATCTTCTGAGACCTTCCTCGATTTAACTCCGCTTCGAAGCACATCAGCATCCTAACTCGATTTAACTGGTGTCAGTGAGGCCGAAACCGCTGGTGAGCTTAGCAGTGGAGTAAACTAAACTGCGAAAAGGGGCTCTTGTTCTGGAAAAAGTGTGTGCACAGGACTTACTGCAGTAAGGGGAATTGCACTTCAGATTCACACTCTGCCTTATGCTGGAATAACTTCCCTGTGTAAACAAGGCCCTATCAGGAGGTTGGGGAAGAAGGAGCCTCTTGCTCCAAACCATTGACAGTGGATTTTCTACCAGAGCCAAGCCTGAAGAGCAAAGCAACATCCGTTGCCCTCCTAAAGCACTGCTGTGGAGTTCCTCTTTAGGAAGCAAGAAGAGACAAATAAGCACGAGCAATTACTGAAGTTTAACTTATTTTGCTTTCTGCTTCTACTTTGGTCTGTTCCTTCATACGTGCTTCTGCAAAGTTAATAGAACACTCTGGTATCCCACGAAAGCTCATCACCGAATAAATTATATTGTTAGTCTTTAAGGTGCTACAGGACCGCTTTTTTGTTCTGTGAAGACACTGACTAACTCAGCTACCTCTCTGAGTCCAGTGCCCCAGCTGTTAGTTTGGGGAACTTGGCCTTTGAAGGCATGGTCCCAGTGCACAGCTTTCTTTAGCGTCTTTGGGAAGCAGGGTCTTTGCTGGAGGGCAGAGATTGATTTTGAGGAATTTTATAAACAGCTCAAAGACATGTGCTGCATGTTGGGTAATAAGTGAGAAGACTCCATGTGTGAAAAAGTAAATTGAATCCTTATTAGAAAAGCTATTTACGCAGATTCTGCAACTGCAGCTGGCATTTTAGCCATGTACACAAAGACTGACTTTCTGGTACCTTTCCAAACTCTTCTCATCTGCATTCTGTGCTCTTCCCTTCAAGTTCCATGAAGGTTACAAGAGTTTGACACAACTATCCTTCTGTGTTAATAACAATTGTTTGCATTTTTTTGTTTTTGAAGGGCGTTTTTTTCCTCGACAGAAGGTGTTTGACAAGTGCAAGAAGACTGTGCAAGTTGCAATTTCATTTTGCTTTTAGATCAGGGCCTTGGTCTTGTACTCTGGTAGTGTCTCCCTGCTGTTCTTGTAGAGTTTAACCTCCTAAACACACACTTACTCTCCAATCGGTGGCTAGTTAATTAAGCATTGCAGTGCCTAAATATTTATAAAAAAATGGGGCCTATGAATAAGCAGTCACCTTTTATATCGGTTTAGAAATTTAATAGCAGAGACAATTAATTCATGAAGTTTGTTATTGTTAATCCATTAAAATTTGCACTGAGCTCTTACCTTAGGACAAGCCATTCTGCTCTACACCAGCTGCATTTGTCTGAAGTCTCTCTGCTCTAAGAAGTATTTAACAGGCTAAGATATTTTCCGAACTAATCAGAGACTGAGGTGGTAGAAAATTGAGTTTGTCTACAGCCAAAGAGGAAAGAAAGTTCCACAAGAGGCTGTTCCAAGATCACAGAAAGGTCAGTAATGCAGGGGTCCTGTAGCCCTTTTAGTCGTGACGCCCATTGCTTCTTGTTGTATCCTCAGAGGCCAAGGAGAACGCCTTTTCTCCTTACAACACTCTTCTAAGTACTTTAGGTGTAAATAGATGTAATTCCACTCTGTCACTGCTAACGACAAGCCACAGCTCATGATCATAGGGCACTATCAAAGATGTTTTAAGATAACAGGAGTCTTTCTATTGACTTTGGTGAGCGTTGGCCTCTCAGTGTAAGACTAATACTGCTGCTTTAGAATCTGTGATTGTCCTGGTTTTGACATATACCTTTAACAGAGACCAGTCTCAATGTGGCAAATCTTCAATCCATCACATATGATTTTCAAAGGTTATATTGCATTTAGTACACAAAAGATTCTATATTCAAAGTCTAAATGCATAAATGTACATAGTTAGGATGGCATTTAAGTAATGGCTGATATGGGAGTGTGGCTTATGACTAAGACTGTGCTGCTTAGAGTGACTACACCATCTGGCTAGATTTTTGGTTACTTATGTAGTGTGTTTGTAACTTCCAGTGTTTTACTGAAGTTAGTATTTTCCTGCCAAGTCTATAAGCGTGGAAATAAAACATGTCAGCAGTCAGTATAGCAAACTCAAGCTATAGGAAGCTCTCAAACATTTTGACAGTGCGTCATCTCGATATGGTGATGGTAAATGAATGACTGATGGATGCTTTTTTTTTTTTCTTTCTTTCTTCAGAGAAGATCCTCCGTGCTGCATCTGGAGGGAGACAGCTGCTGTCTGTGCAACGTTCAGGAAAGGAGGGATTTCGTCTTATGCCAGAAGACTAATTCCACCCCCGTGCTCTGTGGGGAACTGCAACATTCCTCGAGGGTTTGGAAGTGAAGAGTGTGTGCAGATAAACGCATAAGCCAATCATTAGTTACAGCAGGACCTCACGCACAAAACCAAACTCGGGGCAGTGGACAAAGTGTCCAGTTTGTGTTGGCGTCACAGTTCCTTGGATTTAATCAGAGCTGCAAAACCCCTCTATAAACCAGCCCCACTCCTAACATGAGCTCTTTGGGGAATGCCGGGGGAATGTTTCTGTTTTTTAACTATCTAAATTGACATCACAAAGTATGGATTGTCTCTGTTTTACTGGTAAAATGGCTTTCCTCAAGGTCGTAGGGGAGCCTGTGACAACAGAAATCACACCCAGTTTTCCCAAATCCCAGGTGTTAAAGGCAAAATGGATTAACTAGTTATGATCAATCAAAGTTTTAATAGCACTGCTAAACAATAATAGAATGCCAATTTAAATGTATTATAATAACTATTTCTGGATGTTTTTCTACATTTTCTGTATTTTTTACAAATATTCTGATTTCATTTACAACACAGAATACAGAGTGTACAGTGCTCACCTTGTAATCAAGCTTAATAATAAAAACATTTGCTCTGTAAAAAAGAAAAAAACTCATATTTTTCAGTTCACCTCCTACAGGTAGTGTAGCATAATCTCTTTATCGTGAAAGTGCAGTTTACAAATATAGAGTTATTTGTTTACATAACTGTACTGTAAAACACTATAAAGCTTTTAGAATCAACAAGTCCACTCAGTTCTACTTCTTGGTCAGACAACTGCTAAGACAAACAAGTCTACTGGCAGAAATAGATTTTTCGTGCTCCAGCTTCTACAGTTTCCTCAAACAAAATTAGCTATGCAGTAGGGTCTCAATGTTCGTGAACTTAAGGTTCGTGAATTCAATTATTCGTAAGCGGCTGCTTCTCCAGGTCAGGAAGCGCCGGCAGTCGCCACTTCCACTGGGGGCTCCAGGCTGGGGAGTGCCGCTGGCTTCTGCTTCCCAGGGCTCCGGGGCAGGGAGCGCCAGCAGCCGCACCTGCCATATTCGTGAAATTCAACATTAGTGAGCGTTCTCAACACGGAACCCCGGGAACGTTGAGACCCTACTGTATTGCCTAAAGCATATTCTTGTTGGTATAACTGAGGCTACATCGATCTTCCCAGAGCTTACAGTGACCCTGCACTTACATCACTGCAGGGCTAGAGAGCTGATGCTTGCTACGTTGTTGGAAGGGGTGTTTCTTCTGGCTATGTCTTCACTTGCCCCATACTTGGAAGGAGGCTTGGTAATCAGGGTGATGGGAGATCACTAATGAAACACTGCAATACATATGCAGCACTTCATCAAGTTAATTCTCCCCCGCAGCAACTTCAAAGTGTCAAACTTCAAAGTGCTGGCATGCTGTGTAGCCCCCGGCACTTCGAAGTGCCTTTACTCTCCTAACTTTTGAAGTGCTACTTCACAGTGTCCATGGCCACACACAGGCTGGCACTTAGAAGTCATAAGAACATAAGAGCATAAGAATGGCCATATTGGGGCAGACCAAAGGTCCATCCAGCCCAGTATCCTGTCTGCCGACAGTGGCCAATGCCAGGGGCCCCAGAGAAGGAGAACAGAAGACAATGATCAAGTGATTTATCTCCTGCCATCCATCTCCTGCCCTTGTTCTGAAGGCTAGGGCACCATACTTTACCCCTGGCTAATAGCCATTATTGGACCTAACCTGCAAAAATTTATCGAGCTCTTTTTTAAACCCTAATAGAGTCCTGGCCTTTACAGCCTCCTCCGGCAAGGAGTTCCACAGGTTGACTGTGCGCTGTGTGAAGAAAAATTTCCTTTTATTAGTTTTGAACCTACTACCCATCAATTTCGTTTGGTGTCCCCTAGTTCTTGTATTATGGGAAAAGGTAAATAATTTTTCTCTATTCACTTTCTCCACACCATTCATGATTTTATATACCTCTATCATATCGCCCCTCAATCGCCTCTTTTCCAGACTGAAAAGTCCCAGTCTGTCTAGCCTCTCCCCATATGGGACCCGTTCCAAACCCCTAATCATCTTAGTCGCCCTTTTCTGAACCTTTTCTAATGTCAATATATCTTTTTTGAGATGAGGAGACCACATCTGCACGCAGTACTCAAGATGTGGGCGTACCATAGTTTTATATAGGGGAAGTATGATATCTTTTGTCTTATTATCGATCCCTTTTTTAATAATTCCTAACATCCTATTTGCTTTACTAACTGCCGCTGCACACTGCGTGGATGTCTTCAGATACTTCAGAGTTGCTGTGGGGGAGAATTAGCTTAAGGAAGTGCTGCATATTCACTGCAGCACTTCATTAGTAATCTCCCATCAGCCTGATTACCATGTGCTCTTTGAAGAAGGGTGCCAGTGCAGATGTAGCCTTTGTGTAGTTAATCGACCACTCCAGGAGGCGGTAACCAGCTGGAAGAATGAGTGCATCCACTGTCCTACCTGTGTCTACAGCCCATCGAGTTGATCTGACTGGAGTGTTAAGAGCACCCAATTTTTCACAGCCCTGAGTGACATAGCAAGGCCAGTCTGATTTCTAAGACCAAGCCTGAACTGGCATGAGCATTTTTTCAAAATGAATTAATTAAACAAAACAAAAACAAACAAACAAACAAAAAAACCCCTACCTGATGCAGCTGCACCAACAAAAGTTTCTAGTGAAGATCAAACTTCTCTGGTGCAGCTTGGGAAGCCCTGAGTCTAGGCTGGGACTCCTTCTACTTTTTCCCATCCATGCAGAATAAATTTTATGTGCACCAAGGGACGTGCAGAGGTGCACCACCACAAGAAACACATGCTGCCGGCTGTGGCCGCTATTACTCAGCTGGGTGGCATTTGAATTTTTCCTGGGTGGCTGCCCAAGCACTCAGCTTACAGGGAACACCGCTCCAGACCCAGGCTAACTACTGTAATGCTGCTGCATTTAAAGACGGCTTTCCTAGCAGGGTTCTAGGGAAGGTTCTTTGTTGCCTAATCAGCCTGGACTCTCTGGCATGTCACACGTCTAACAGTTGCTGTTTACTTATTAATCCGAAGAGCAGCAAAGGAAGGGGAGCCTTGCCCATTCCTGTCTCTTGCGTTAGCTTGACAGCCATTCTTTGATAGTCCTCTGACGGCAGCACAAGTACAAACACGCCTTCATCAAAGAAAATCAGACACCCGCCGAAAGTACAAAGCTCTTTTTGTTCCAACCTGCTGGAGCAGGAAGACAGAGAGAGCCCTTTGGTGTTTCACCTTAGCCAGTAAAACTGGCTTGGGCACCACAGGGCTTTGCCTGTGTCCTCTCTGTTGCTGTGGATTAGGAGAGGGGAGGGTGAACAGAGGTTTCCTGCTCACCCAAAAGGCTCAAGGAAAACAACTGAGCCTTGTTTTTGCTTGGGCAGGAGGAAGTGAGGGAGAAGGGGAGAGCGCTGGTTTGCAGAGAAGAACTTGCGAAGAGAATGCAGCATGGGCTAAAGCCCATGGACAGAGGAGTAGGCAGGAAAATATTAAAGTGAGGGAGAAAGGAAGATACGACAGGTTGAACTCTCTAATCTGCGTCTCTCTTGGCTGGCACCATCTGTAATCTGGCATGATTTTAATTAGCTGGATGACCACTTATCAGAGACACGGCCGGGTTTCCTGCAGTCCCATAACGTTTGTTTCCAGTCACCAGTCCTGGCTTTCAGTGTTGCACGCTGGTATTTAGCTGTAATTTATCCCAAATGTCTTCTAAGAGCCCAATAAGCAGAGGAAGTGCTGGCCATGCGCTAGACAACATTGACCTCCTGTGGTGTGGAACGTCCAGCACCCTCAAGCCCTGACTGGTGCTGGAAGAGAGAGGTTCAACCTTTACGAAGCTTATTATTAATGCGGTTTCTATAGGCACCAGGGGTTCCCAGCCAGGGCAGGGCCCTGCAGCGGTAGGAGCTGTACACACAGTGAAAGACAACCCCTAGCTGGAAGAGTCAATCGTCTAACAAAACCAGGGAAGAGAAGGAAAAGAGCAACACAGAGGAATTAGCCTCGCAGAAAAAACGCTGGACAAGGGCAAGCCGACCTGGGCTGCCTTGAATCCCTCTAATGTGGGTACCAGTAAGGCAGACAGTGCAGCGGGGGCTCGGGAGCTGAGCACGTCCCCAGACCACGTGTAGGATTGCATTAGCCATGTTAGCCCAGGCTGCACTGTCTTCAGTGCTACTGTTTCCCACCTGCTGGCGGGATGTGACAGCTAACTCTGCAAGGCTAGTCCAGGCACAGTTTTGGCTGCATAGATGTTTCCCGGTCAAGAAGTATGTGAGTTGCTCGGGGCCTCCCAAGGGGCTAGCACCCCGTTGTCCCATGCCGTGCTCTAGCCATTAGGCCAGGCTGCCTCAGGCATGAGTTTCCTCTTGCACACCTAATGGAGTCTGCTTCTTCAGCCCCTTCGCCAATGGTGTTTTATCTCTGTCCTGTGTGTCCATGCTGCACTTCATCTGCTGTAATGTAAGAGCCCTGGAGCCTCCCCTGACCTGCAGTAAAACCAGTGCAATGGGAGAACATGCACAACTAATGGGAAACACATCAAAATTAGTTAGACTTGGGCTTATACTGGCCAGTGATCCTGCGACACACAAGGCCTTGTCTGTTGTCCTCAGGGTTCTGAGGGTGAGCTCTGACTCACCCTCTCCAGGGTGCTGGCAGTTCTTCTATTCAGCTTGTGGCCAGTCTCCAGCCACGTGGCCTGCGTCTTGCCCAGGCCTAGGTTCAACTTGTACTTAGACCTGTCCAAAGAGCTGCTGGTCTCCCAGGCGATACCTGGGTTGAGCCCCTGAAAGGAACTGCCTGGCACTAGACTAGTAGCTTCTTTTCTATTGGCCTGCTGGGCTCTGATTGTCTATTCCTCTCGCTGGGATGGGGTGTGGCACGTTCTTTGGTCTCCTGTTGGGGGCACTGAGGCCTCGTTCTCCCCATTACAGACCTTTTGACTTTTAAGCGGGGAAGCAGTTCAGTCTGGTGAACAGGGCCCTCAGGAGAGCTGGCTTCTGTTCCTCACTCCATCTCCTGGGACAAGTCACTTCATTACCTGGCGATACCATGGGAGCTCAATGCTGTTGAGAGCTGGGTAGTCATAATACTCGATGACTCCTGCTCAGAAGTAGTTGAGGGCCTGCTGCTTTAGAAGCTGGAACATGGTAGAACTCCCTGTGCATCCCTACTCCCAAGGCACCTGTGGCTGTCTCAGCCCAGGCCGAAGGCGGAATCACACAATGCTTACATGGATGGAGTTCCACTGTATGGGTATCTTTCTTACAATAACAGACGGTGCTGAGCTGACAGGCCGCACTGAGTGCTTGGAGGCAAAATCTGAGCGAGACGTCCCGGCTCAAGGAATCCCCCAGGAATGGTTAAAACAATCCGACCTGGGGAGAAGGCTGTGGCCTGCGTGTCCTTCAACTAAAACCACGGACAGGCCTCTCTCCTTTTTGATTTTTTAATGGAAAGGAAAAAGAAGCAGGCAAATTAGCGTCTCCTCCCCAGTACAAAATTACAGGCTACCGGCTGGGCCCAGCCTGCCAAGCCCCATGTTCTCTTTATTCCCGGCAGAAATTTCCTTTGTATGTCAGAAGCAAATGATAGAGCCCAGAGGTTGTACTTATACCTAGAGGAGACCGAGGTCACTCCAGGTGGCTACATTGTTCATGGTGTATCCCTCTGGAGAGGATTGGTTGCTCCTCTGGTTAACGGTCAGCCCAGAGACCAGAGATGTCCGGGCACGCACTGCTCCAGATTGCCTTAAAGACAAGGCGGAGGGGGAAAACATGGATTTGCTACAGGTATGTTGGAGTCAGGCTGCACTCATAGCTACGCTGACAGGAGAGCTCCCCCAGGATGATGCCTTCCTGAGAGGCACCCACTTGCTTGAGGAGAGAATTCTCTTGGTGGCTTGGTACCGGGAGTAGGTTGATTTACCTGCGCTGCTCAGCAGTGTGCGTTTTTTCTCGCATGCCCAGCTGGGTTCCCTGTAAGCTGAGCCCTTGGACAGCTACCCAGGAGACTTTGGGTGCTGCCCAGCTAACTGGCAGAGTGCCACAGCTGCTCACAGCCGGCAGCCTGGGTTTCTATTGGTGGTGCACAGCGTCACATGCCTCAGGGCACATCACAAAATGTATTCCACACCTACAAACTAAAATTAGAGGGAACACTGCCCCCCCAGTGACATAGTTCTACTGTCTTCATTTCCTAGAGTGCAGCTGGCCTGGGACACGTTTCGACAGCTTGTATCTGAAATATGTCTATGCTGGCCAATCCCTGTACACACGGAATAGAGTGTTAAGATCACAGATAACCTATTGCATAAATCTTTGCCTGTAACTGGAGAGTCATCTAACTGTTAAAACCTGCTGTGCATTTACAGTACGGGGAGGGCGGTTCAGGGCCTCAGAGAATCTGGCTCCCCTGCTGTGTTTGCTGCAGGCGTGTGGGACCACTCCCTTCTAGCCAAGCAAGATTCTGAAGAGCAGATGGGAAAAGGCACCGTGGTGATGCCAGTGCTATCTCAGCCCTTGCTGTGCAAGATTGCAGCTTCACAAGTGCCCGCTCATGTCGCCAGGGTCTAGGCCTGTCCAGGTGGATGCCAGAGGCAGCCTGCTCTACTTTTCTGGTGTAAGTGGCTACCATTGCATGGCAGGAAAGTTGGTAATGCTGGGAGATTGTGTTCAGGCGCTACTAACCGTGGGCCCGCAGGCGAATTGTACACCACATTCCCTTTAAGACATTTGTATTTATTTACAGCCAGATTCGGCAGCCCTCCCTCCACAGGGAGGTACTCTGCACTTCCCAAAGATATTGCAGGCAGGAGAAGCAGAGCATAAGTCTGAACGAGCACTCTAAGCGGAAGTGGGAAAAGTACCCAAAATGTTGCTTGAGTAAAAGTGCAGCTGCTTTCACTTCTGGAGACTGGAGTACAAGCAAGATGCGCTGTGTATATGTTTACTCAAGTAGTTTCCCAGAGGGACACTGGTTACTTGTACTTAAGTACCCCCCCCAGCAGCTGTACTTTTACTCAAGTAACTTTTTGAGTACTTTTTCCACCTCTGCCCCTAAGTTACACCAGGTTTTGGCAAGCTGCTGCATAGCCAGCCTCATGGCTGTAGACCGAAACAAAGCAGCTGAGAATCAGGCCATCAGTTTCTAAATTGTTTCATCTGCCGAGGACGCCAGTGTTCCAAACGGTCCCACATGACATGTCAAGCAGCCTGCAGAGGATGGTATGACAGCGACAGGAAATGGGAGCTCTGGCTGGCAGCTGTTTGTTCTGTCTGCATGCTCATATTCTTTAAGGGCCACAGACAAGGCAGGAATGAGCTGGCTGGGAGGCTCTGTTGAGACAGGGCGCAGCTGGTGTCATTTGGTTTCTCCCGAGCTGAGTGCAACAGTTTCTTGTAGACTTTGAGCCTTTTCAGTCACTTTCCCCCAAGTTTATAAAAGGCACCTCAGGTCTTGCTAGGGTGCATCGGCCAAGGTGTGCATCTCCAGGCCTGCTTGCTGGAAAGCCTGTAATTATGGCTTGTTTAGATGCCAGCAGTATGTAGAGCCCTGGGCGGAGGCCAGGACTCCATTACGCTAGGTGCTGCACACACAGAAGGAACGCAAAGGAAAGACACTCACAGTTAGGGATCAAAGGCACATGGAAATGAAGGCCCAGTCATCAAAAGTGCTTTGGTGGGAGTTAGGCACCAAAGTAAACCAGTGGGAATTAGAGGCCTAGATAACTTTGTGGGTCTAGGGCTAAATGACTTCTCAGGGTTCCACAGAAAATCAGTGGCATCGGCTGGGACTTGCACCTCATTCGTTTACATTCCAGCGCCATCCTGCCCCCTCCTCCTGCTAGCTGGTGGAGCGTCGCGCTGGTCTCCCCTTTGCTGTCTGACGCTGCACTGCACTGTGCCAGGAGAAGTGCTGTAAGCGGTGCGGGTGAGAGGTTGCTGCCCCCCAGAATCACACGCCTGCACTGAGTGTGGCCCTGAGCATGGCAAAGATGAGCAGTGGAAGGGGGCATTTGCATTTGGAGCCGGTCAGAAAAGGGAGCGTGAACAAAGCGGTTATTGCCAGATAGCTGCCGCTCCCTGACTCGTCTGTCAAAGCAAGTTACTGCCAGGGCGCGGAGGGGAAGTGGGTGGGATTCTGCTGTACCTGCAACCAGGAGCAGGCTCCCTGGCCCAGTGTAAGCAGAGGAGCAGAGAATTTTGCTGATAATTGGCCGTGTTCCAGTTTCTTTGCCACGGGCGCGGTTCCTACCCCCTCCCTGGCCACTCCTACTCTGGGGACGTGACGCAGCCAGGAGAGAGCCAGGATTGCCCGGGAGTTAGGGTTCTCTCCTGGTGCTTTGGAGGTCTGCGTTCACGGTTCTGCTGCGTGACCACAGCTGCTTCCTATCCCTGCCTCATTTTGCTTTGGTAACACTCCAGCATGCCACGCTGCCCTACCTCACCGGGGACCTGCAGGGCTAGAAGGGTTAAAGGTGACTAAGTGCTTGGATCCCACAGCGTGCGGGGAGCCTTCCAGGTCTGTGGCCGTTGTCCATTTCAATGCACCCAGCCTGCTGGCGGTGGGAAGGGTTAGGAGAAGCCACAGCAGTTCTGTTAGCTCCCCCCGCCCCCTCCGGCTTTGCCTCTACAAGGTGCCAGCCTGAGGGGGAAGCCCAGCTCCGAAGGGGCTGATGTGCAGGAAGAGAGAGCCTCTCGTTTGAAGCCCATGAGAAGCCGCCTGGCTGGGCAGGGGATGGAGGTACCTACATTAGAACTTCCCGGCCCCCAGAGCCTACCCAGGGTGGGTGGGCCTGCCCCAGGGCTCTCACATAAGCCTTGTTCCCTGGGACTACAGGGGTTTTCCTTTTGGGGTGTGCAGGGGAGTGCACTCAGAAGGGGCTGGTGGAAAGGCCTTGGGCACATTGCTGATGGAAGCAGCAGGCCTCGAGCGGCAGTCCTGAGTTGTGTCTTATTGCGGGGGCACTGGGCCAGGAGCACTGGGTCCCCTCCGAGCCCAGGGTTACAGGGCATGCGGAAGCCCTGGGATAAGGGCTCGAAAAGTGTCTCTCAGGCTATCAGCGTACAGGACTCTACTTACCACTAAGGGGTGGGACCCTCCGGGACTCAGCTGGAGCAGGGGTCAGTGAAATATGGCCCCTGTGCTGGAGCCAGCCCATCACTGTCCCATGGCCCCAGAGGAGCCTCAGGCATACTCCTTGGGGTGATACCTCCACACACGGCTTAAAGCAGCCGGCTGCAGGGCTGGTGTGCTCACTGCACGCCCTGGGGGTGGTTGCTGCTCCCAGCACAATCTCGTTGCTCCCATTGCATGCTTATGGCCAATGGGAGCGGCCTGGGCCATGCTTGTAGTGCAGGCAGTTCATGCAGGGTCACCTGGCTGGTCCCACTGGGCTGCTGGCCGGGAGCAGCCTATGGTAAGCACCTGTCAGCCAGTCTCTGCACCTGACACCCTGCTCCCCACAGCCCCGCACTCCTGTCCCATGTCATAATCCTGTTTAGGCCTGGGCCAAACAACTGCCACTCTGGTTAGGGTTTGCCAGGCCAAATCAGCGGACTGCATTGCCCTGTGTCTGTGTCCCTGGTTTTTCATTTGATGCTCTGGGATCTTATGAAACCCAAAGGCAAACATCACTGTGGGATGTGTTAGCAGGAGCATTGTGAGCAAGACGCAAGAAGTCATTCCTCAGATCTATTCCATGCTGATTAGGCCTCAACTGGTGTATCGTGTCCAGTCTTCAGGAGGGATGTGGACAACTGGAGAAAGTCCAGAGAAGAGCAACAATGATAAAAGTTCTAAAAACGACCATAGTTTTTCCCGGCAAAACTAACTTTGTTGAACAATTTCCTTTCGGATGTGTTTTTTCAAATGCAAAGTTTTGTTTGAAATGCAAAAGTTTCCGTTGTAAAACTGTTCATGAAATTGACTTGTTAAAAACCCAGACCACCTGCTGAAAACTCACCAGCTCTTGCTACAAGAGTATGATGTCTGAAAGCAATAGCCACCCAACTCTGACCCTTGCAGGCAGTTTGGCGACTGCTCAGCACCTCTATAGAATAATTTCCACATGTGGCTTTTTGTACAGCAGCAGTTCCTGACATAGTGTCTGCTTTGTCTTGTGGTTCTGTGGGCAAACAGGGAGGGACAGAGGTATACCTAGGGCAAAGAGAGCTAATAAAGCATTTCAACCCCAAAATCAGCATTAATTACAACTACAACAGGCCCCCAACCGTCAAGTCAATTTAATTGCATCAAGAAGCAAACATTGGGGGCCTTGTGTTACTCATTTTGCTTTCAGTTTGTGTAACCTAAACTTTACTCATGTGAGTTATCAATAATGTAACAAACACCACTGAACGTAACTGTGAACTTGAATCTTCTGAACCATTAATCCAACGCTGTCCATGGTAGGGCTTGGTCAGGAATTGGACAGAACTTTTATTTCATTGGGAAAAGGTTGGTTGGTTGATTGAAAAACTTTTGCAGGACTGACTTCTTTTTAACATTTTCATCTTTTAAAAAGCCTGCTTTGAAACTGTCAAAATGAAATATTTCAGAATGAAAAATTCTGCCTTTCCCACTCAAAACTACTTTTCATTTTGACACTTTAACTACGGTAACCATTTTAAAACAAAGTCGAACCAAAACACTTTGAAATTAACAAAACGTTTCAATTGTGCGAAACCAACTTTTCTTCAGATTTTTAGTTCATAAGTTTCAGATTTTTTATTTTTTTTCCCCAGTTTGGGTTGGAAAAACTTTTTGGCATTTTAACACATTTTCCTGGCTGGGAAAGAAAAGACAATTCCCACAGTCACCAGGTTCGCTCCCCGATGGTTCTGACTGCTGTGGCAATTAGCTCCATCCAGCTCTTGTGTGCCCTTCCAGCATCTCACTTTTGCTGTGGCTCCCCCTTGCTCTCTGAAGCACCACACACTTGTGCTATTTGACATGACCTTCTGGCCAGGTCATTATGGAGTCCTTCCCTTCCAAGGTATCCAAGTCCCACTGGATCAGCTGGCCTCTTCCATTCCAGACTGTCTTCCAGTCCAGGGCCAGCCCCAGTGTCACAAGCTGCCCTCCCACTGCTCTGGGTTCCAGTCCAGGGATCCTAAGTCCAGGAACCACAATCTGCTCACTTTGTTTCTATTTCCTTAGACTCCTTCCCACTTCTCTGCTCTGCCTTCTAGTCTGTCCCCTGCTGGGTTTACCAGCCCAAATGCCTTCCCTCCCAGGGAACTCCATAGCCTCAAACACATCTCCTTTCCCCCAGAGCATGACTGCAGACCTCTTCCCTTGCTGCTACCATCTGTTCTCAGCTCGCTGACTTTGTACAAACTCAGCCAGCCCCTGCCCTGCAGCCCACCACCAACCATCAGCCTTTCAAGCCCTGGCTCTCTCCCAGGTGCAGCCTACCAGATTAAGTAATCGTATTTAACCTGCTCTCCCCTGTGTGGGATAGACACCCCCTCCCACTCTCCCAGCTCCGTTCCCCATGACAAGTCCTGGGTTAAGGACGAGCCAAATGTGACTATAACCACCAACAGGTTCACTCACACCTGGGGCTGCTGGAGCTCAGCGCCGGAGCCTCTACAGTGTGAGCTAAAAGCCAGCTGGCTCGCAGCTGAGGCTATAGAGGAGGCTTGTTCTGTCTCTCTGCCAGTGGCGTGGGTGCCGCTCCATGGGATGGTGAACCACAGCCAGTCGGTGTGTGGGTTACATGAACAAAACCCAAGAACCAGGGGGATGTGTCCCTCCGAGTGAGCCAGCAGGTCCCATGCAGCCCCAGTTAAAGGAAACATCTTGCCATGCCAGCTGCTCGCTCTGGAGGTGCTCTTTGGGGAAGGAGCAGGCTGGGTTTGCCAGTTTCTGTGTGGGTGGAGGTGCAGACTGCTGGATCTGCACAGTATGCCTGGCCAATGGAAGAGAGCGCCTGCAGATCCTAGATTCCCTCCTGACCGCAGTCTGACCTCCTCTGAGCCGGCACGAGGACCGCGCCCTATGGAGATGGTCCCTGACAGGAAGTGGGCGCCTCTTGGGCATGTCTCCCAGCGAAGCGGCATCTGGTGATCCTTTCACTCTGTTTTCCTTTTCCACCAGACAGCCGCTGGCAAATCAAAAGCACAAAGCTCAACCAAGATCGAGGGGGAGGAAGGCCCAATTCTCATTAGCAGTCTGCTGTGCACAGCTGGAGAAAAGAATCCGGAATGAGACGCATTTTCACAGAAGCTACTAATTGTGTCATTAACCCTGCTTGAAATGACCGGGGCTTACAAATGTCACTGCTGTGTGGGAATAATCACCCGGGAAAACCAGCACAGTCGCTAGATGTGTCTGATGGCGGAGGAAGGGTGCTACAGTGATGTTATCAGCTTTGTCTCATGCTGTTCTTGAGCTATTTGTTATGTGGCGAGCCCAAGGGGTCCTCGCTGCTGGGCTAAGCCAGCGTGGAGCCGGAATTAGCAGTCTGGCTGGGAAAGTAGAGCTTCTCGGGAGAAGGGTGAGAGCAGAGAGAATTATCCTTCCAGAAGAGTGTAAACCTCTGCTGTAATGTACATGACTGCCCAATGACTGTGTGACTCAAAGGGCCAACGCCTGCACAGGACAGCGTGGATTTTAAAGGGAAACCATCACGGCTCCAGACACAGCCTGGGAGCTAAACCATCCTGGTGCTTCTCTGCAACGTACCTGGCTTCTAGGAAAACTTGGGAACATGGGCTCCTCAGCTGACTCCGTCCTCTTCCAGCTCTCTGTGGGGTGAACCCCGTCAGGCTCAGGGATTCGCCGGAGTCATTTGCGCCATCTAAGTCAAAAATCATAAGATTAAGCACCGCTGTTGCTGTGCACGGAGGAGGGCTTCCTTGGTCCTGCTCCGGACGACTTTAAGACACTCCTGGCACTATGTCTAGTAGCTATTCACCGATCCCCAGACACCAGAGCACGCCTGTGACTGTTTCCTTTGGAGACTGGTGGTATGTCTACACTGCAGCTGGCAGCATTGTTTCGAGCCATCTGTGTGTAAGGCAGGCTGGCAGAAATGGGTAGCTGCCCCAGCTGTGGTCCCTCCTGGACCCTTGGCATGTACTTGGGGCTGTTTGCCTGCATCGCTGCTCACTTTTGCGCATTGCTGCTAAAAGCAGGAGCCCAGTTAGGTCTACCAGAGTGGCATAGACCTACCCTCAAGAGTGCTCGAAAGAAGCAGTGCAAATCTTGGACTGAGTATTAGCACATGATAGCGGTTTTCAAGCATTTAAATGAGTGTTACTGCAGTCCCTTGCTGCAGTTTAAGCCTATTGCTTCTTGTCCTGTCCTCCGCGGCCAAGGAGAACAATTTTTCTCCCTCCTCCTTGTAACCCTCTTTGAGGTACTTGAAAACCACTCTCATGTCCCCTCTAAGTCTTCTCTTTTCTAAACTAAACAAGCCCAGTTCCTTCAGTCTTCTCTCGTAGCTCATGTTCTCTAGACCTTTCATTATTCTTGTTGCACAGCGACGCATTCCCCCCCAGTTCTCCGGCCTCACCACTCTGGGGCGAGGGGCAGCCTCACCACAGCACTCCCTGGGAGTGGCCCAGGATTGCCAGAGGGCTGCCTTGCTGCGCTTCCCTCACCGCTGCCCGCGAGCGCAGGGAGCGGGGACACAGACTTCTGGTGTCAGTGCTGACCCTCCGCCCATGATGGCCCCCCGGGCCAGGGCAGGGGCGGAGTAAGGGGGTGCAGGGGGTGGGACTGAGGCCCTCCCTAGTCTGACCCCTCCTGTGCACCACCATGCGTCACCCCTGCTTGCTGGAGTTGCAGAACCTGGCACCTACGCTGTGCTGCTCCCAGGAAGTGAGGGCTCCATGCGCCCCTTGGCTCTCCACATGTGGGAGCTCAGTGCCCTGGACCGGCCCCCCTGCACACATCCTGTCCTGTGCCAGCATTTATCTGGGGGCTGAGGTTTGGGTGTGAGTTGCTGCTGCAAAGTGCCAGCCCCCCGCTCTCTCTAGCTGGAGAAATGGAACCATAAATCTATTAAAATATTAATGCAGACGACAGCAACCCTCTGCTAAAACGCCTGGCCCAGAGAGAGGTCACTGGCAGCGGGGAGCTAAATCGATAGGTTGCCAGATCAGGCTGCAAATTGAATCGGTTGCTGTGGAGAGAGGAAGCCAGAGCCAGCACTTACTGTTATCATCTTTCAAGCCTCACTGAAGTTAATGGCTCCAAGCAGAGCAGTGCTGATCTATTTGCTGGGTGGCAGGACGTGAAAGGGAGGGGAGGGGGCCAGGGTGAATGTCTAGCAGCTGAGCGAGGCATGGCAATGGCGGCTGCTCCTTGCTCCATCCGGAGCAAGATGCTGTCTCACGCAGTGCTGGAACACAGAGCTAGAGAAGGGCATCTGGCCTGGTTTGATACGTCTGTCCAGCTTTCATTTCACAGCACAGCAAAGGGGCTCCCTTGTGAGACAGCTACATCGCCCTGGGTGGCAGGCAGGGTTCCCTGTAAGCTGGACACTTGGGCAGCCACCCAGGTGTGATTCAGGTGCAGCCCAGCTGACTAGCAGAGCCCCCACAGAGGGCAGCGTGGGTTTCTATTGGTGGTGCACTTCAGCACATGCCATGGCGCAGATAATAAAATTTATTCTGCACCAAATGGAAAAAATTAGAGGGAACCCAAGTTACAGGCTACGTCATCTTTCAGCCTGTGTTCCCCTTTCTCAATTACATCCCACTCCTTGGTGGCTTATATCCCACTGTGCCACACTGCTTTCTCTCTGGTGGCATCCTCCTGGCTGTTCAGCATGTGGCTTGTGCCCAGCTCTGTGCCCAGCGCACAGATGACATGCATCTCTCCCAGCTCCCCTCTGCAGCAACGAATCCTGTAGCTCCTCTCCAGTAGCTTCTACTTCTGGGGCTGAAGAACCCGGGTGCAATCTACGGTCATGACCACAATGGTGGTCAGCAGATCTGCAGCACTCACATATTTGCAGGCTGTTCTCATACCCTCCACGAGTCAGAGCTTGGCCCTTTGGCAGCTGGTAACTCTTCTTGGCTCCTGCCACACAAATCACCCCCCACCCCACAGCCCTCTGTTCATTGGTGTTAATCTGCCGAACGCCTGCTGGCTCCCTGGTCTTCCTGGAAACAAGCTGCCACAGACTCGATGCAATCCAGACCCGATCCTAGCAGGATCCAGGGGAGAATACTTCCCTCCTCCATGGGCCGATGACTCTCCGCACAGCCCAGAGTTGCTGTGGCCTTGGCTGGCGTCCATATTGCACAACCCTGCGATCGATTAGCCTGACTCTGTCAGTGACTCATAGTTGATACAGAAGAGAAGCTGTGTCAAGACAGAGCTTATTTTGGCACAAAGCCAGGCAGCTTGTTGCACTCAGCTTTAATGTTGCTGGTCACAAAGATTCCTGTCTGCCAGCCACTGGCCACCTAGCAGAGCAGGTGGGTTCAGCTGGGACGCGTAGCTGTCGGTCTCTCTTAGAGAAGTACACGCTGCTTGTGTAGACGAGGTAGTGCCTCTGACAGGCTTGTCAGCTGCAGGAATTGAACCCTGCTCCTCAGCACAAGAGCCCCGCTGAGCTAAAGAACCCGAGTCCTATGCGTTGGTGACAGTAGGAGAGTAACAAGCAGCCCTGTGGCGCCTTCGAGACTAACACACATATTGGGTCATGAGCTTTGGTGAGTAAAGCCCATTTCTTCAGAGGAAAAAGGGAGTAGAAAAATAGAACCGGGGGTGGGGGCAGTGGGACAGTAACAGACCTAGGTGCACGGGTCGGGCACAAGAGGAGGACAAGGCATGTGCTGTTAGCAAGGGGCCAGCCTCTTGGACTCAGAGCATTCTCTGCCTTTCAGAGACAGCAGGGAGGGTTTGATTTTCCCCATCACTCAGTCTCCACTCCACTGTGAGTCTCCTTCCCTGCAACCAGGGAAAAGGAGACATCAAGAAATCCCTAAGCAGACCCTGACCCGGGAGGTGAGCAGGCCTGTTTGGAGAGAAACGGCAGCCTGGCGAGCCCCACGCTGCAGAAAGGCTGGGTGAAGCCAGACACACCTGGGATATATGTACAGAACCAGCTGGCTACAGCCTCTGACTGCTGGACGCTACGGGGGGGCAGGTCTGGGTGGGACTTACGGGGGGCGGGGGGCATCAGTGCCAAGGGATCCCAACAAGAGAGACAGCACTAAGTGATCCTGGCTGTAGGCTCCTGGAAATGGGGCTTCCGGGAACTAGGCCTGAAAAGCTCTGACTCTCAGATTGACTATCCCCCAAGACCAGAAACTAACCCTGGGGCCCACTCTGAGCTCACACTGCTGCCTCTGCAGCCAAGACACTGCCAACCTCTCCCTTTTCTGCCAACCCGGACAAAACACCTTTTCCCCCAGCCATGTGGCTGGGTGGTTACGGGACTGACCAGGGCTTGCGCCTGTAGACGTGTCTACACATGCTGTGAGCCCAGGTGTTAACTCAGGTTTGAGCCCAACCCCCACTCCTTCCGTGCACACACTAATCATTGCGACTTGGGTGAGCCAGCACTTAGAATCCAGGTCCTAGGACCCTGCTAAGGGCGTGGGTGGGTCAGATCTCCTGGCCTGCTATGACACAGACCCAAACCCTAACACTGTGCACTTAATCCACAGCCTTGCGTCAGAAGGTCCACAGAGTGTAGCCTGGACATGTCAGCATCCATGAGGCCCACCTCCAGCATCTGGAAACCCAGCTTCCTGGTGCAGTGTGGATGCTCAAGCACTGGCGTGGCGGCCCTGAGTTCACAAGTCCCCATCCCACAGAGCTGGCCTGAGCCTCCAGCAGCATTGAACAGGGCTGCGCTCAGCAGAACTTGGGTGGCAGGAGGTGTGGGAGCCGCGAGCGGTGCCTGCAATCAGTCAAACATGTTCATTCCAGAGACGTTGCTCCTGGAGGAACAGTTGACAATGTCACAGCGAGGTCGCTGCTGGTGACGGTGAGCTCAGCACGGGCATGCCATAATCAGACAAGACAGCGTAGAGTGACTGCTGGGGCATGGAGATGGAAGAGATGGTGTCTCTTTGTGCAGTTGCGTGGGATAAAACAGCCCAAGTCGAATAAGAAGTGGCCTGAACGTTCAGCCAAAACCTGCACTGATTGCAAACTGGAGCCAGCGGATACCCTACACCCAGCCCAGCTGTGCTCACACCAGTTAAATTGCACACTAGAACAAAATCCCTGGAGTTAAGAAGAGTCTTGAATGGTATTTAAACACTCCTGTATGCTGGGGGCTGCCTGCCTCGCTGACCAGTGTGAGACAAAGGCCAGGCCTACTCTACTGCAAAAAATCAATCTGTGATATGCAACGCCAGCTATGTGAATGGCATAGATGGAGTCAACGTATTCAAAATCGATTTTTTCTGTCATCCCCACAGCTGGAGTTTCTCCCGTTGATTCCCCTTCCTCCTCGCACCAGTGAGGAGTACCAGGGTGGATGCTGGAGCTCACTAGGCACGCTAAATCGAACCCCAGAAGATCGACCTCCACCGCTTCGCTCTTCCGTTAAACGTACACGTGCCCCCAGGGGTTAACATGGGGCTAGAGATGGGGAAAACGCAAGAGAGGATGACCAACGTGGAGAAGATCTACTGCACATGAAGGACAACCACTGGGGTACTCCAGCTAGAAGTCTTGTCCTGAGACAGAGTGAAGTGGAGGAGACGTGTAGATGACCTGTGCTCCGCACAGAGTAAAGGGGTTCAAGTCAACTCAAGAGATGGGGAGAGGGCTGAACGCGTAGTGGCAAGGCAGCTTTTGTCCTAGATGGAGCCAGAATGGGAAGCCTCTGGCATGGAACAAGCTTGAGGTGGGGAGAGGGGGCAAGAGCTGCTGTGGTTCCCCCGGCAAGGTGTGGGGCAGCTCAGTGCCCCTAGAAGGAGCAGGGCCTCAGGCAGCAGGGCCTGAGCTGGGGTAGCCAGTTCTCAGGGCAGCCCGGACTGTGGTGCTGGGCCCCACCCCCGCCGTCCGGGACGCGCAGTGCTCTGGCAGCAATGGAAAGGGACTAGGGCCACCACTGCAGTGGCTGGGAGCCCCAGAGCCCCTGGGCAGGCCTGGGTTGGGTAGCATGGGCAAAGCCACTGCTTGAAGAGACTAGGTCCCCGGCCAGTGGTCCTGCATGTACTCCAGCCCAGGCTGGCGGCAGGACGGGTGCTTGTTCTCCACTGACAGCCTGTGAGGACAATCTCAAGCCCACACTGTGACCTTGACAACGTCTGGATGGAAGAATTTGCTGCCCCGCGGTGCACAAGGAGTCGTCCCCAGCAGGAGTGTGCGTACGTGCCCTGCCTCTAGCCCGGAACCCGGGGGAGCAGCCTCTCTCTTTTGGAAGAGCAACTTTCACGAGACTGGGTTGGAAGCCGTAGTCAGAAACATAAATAAATGTTCCGGAAACACGTTAAGCTCCCCCCCAAAATCAACAGCCTCTTTCAAGGTGACAGGCAGCTTGTCTAGTGGCACCTCCCACGACTTTCCCTCCTCCACGAACCCTTGGGAGGAAGGGCAGTGCTGTTATCCACACTGCATCAGCCGGAGAGTCACTAAACCCTAGTCCCCACTGAAAGCAGTTGGAGTAGGTGGCTAATTAGCTCTGAGGAGCTGAGCCTCAGTGAATTGCGGGTCACACAAGGAATCTGTGGGGAAAACCGGGACGTTAACCCAGGTTTGAGTTGCAGGCGGCCCCCTGAGTCACAGCCCCTTGTTTTCTTTCGTAGACCTTGTGCCAGAAATACTGTTACTCACTCACGGATAGGAACTCAAGGTCGCTGACCTGGCCTGAGGCACGCTTGATGTTTCCTACACCAGTCGCTGGAAGGTTCTTGGTTCATAGGGAACAAATGCTACAGCATCACTCCTGGCGAGCTGGGAGAGTTGCGCAGATGGCAATCAATGCAAACACTGGAACTGGAAGGCACCTCAGGAGGTCCTCAAGTCCAGTTCCCTGTGGTCCTGGCAGGACCAAGCACCATCTAGACCAGCTCTACAAAGTCCCAGGCTTTCATGGAAACAAGCTCCCAAGAGTGGCTATAAACTGCACTGCAGCAAAGTAGGCTTGGTGTGGTGCTTTCTTCCCCCTCTGCGTTCAACAGGAGGCATCACTCATGTCTAGGGTGCAGTCTGAACACCAGATACCCAGGGGAGCTTTGTGCTCCATTCACTTACCATGTGATAGGTGAACAGAAGGGACAGACGGATTATGAAGAAATATTAAGAAGTTTTCCCACAGGTCACTCTTAGCCACACAGAGTTTGACAGAGACCTAGTTTTATTGCCTTCTTTTTTTCCCTTTGCTGGAAGTGGAGACGGCACCAAAGCTGTTGCTTAATATGAAACCCTTAGCAACTGACTCTGAAGAATACACCGGTTTGAGTCCCTTTCAGGAAAGAGTAACAGGATAATCAGACCCTGTTCCTCCATTTAGCCTTGCATCCCAGGTTTCTGGAGATACAGCTGAGCTAATTTTTTTCCAATAGCAGCATGTTGATAATGCCTCTGATGCACAAAGGAATATTGTACAGCAAGCTGGGAACATCTTGTATTATACAGTGAGCTGAGAGCATCTTTCTTTTAAATAACCTTTCTGCTCATCGTAGTGCAGTACAAGCTTTGTCATTCAGCATGCATGGGAAACGGGTTGCCAGTTAATCAGATGTGCTGGTTACCCGAGCTTTTATCCCAAAAGCAAAAATGTTTAAGAAGTGAAATAACCTCACTTCACACTACACCTTTTAACACACTTATTGTATGTCGTGCTGTAATTTACTGCTCCTCTACTGCCACAGGGCCATCAAACAAACAAAACTTCCCCAAACGCTGGAAAATGATGTTGGGTAGCTATCAGAATTTGTTCAGTTAACCGAAGGGGAGGTTGTATTATCCTCTCGGACAGATGCCAGTTAACTTGAGCTTTTGGATATTAAAGCTTGTATGGGTTCTTCCACAAGCTTTCCACTCACTTTCTCTCTTGAAGAAGATTTACCAGTGACACATGCCAATTAAATACAACCTCATGTGAGAATGAGCATTGCTAACACCCGTTTAGGCAGGGGGGACCCACCACAGAATGATGGCAGATAATGTTTCCAGAAATAGCTGCTGATTTTTGATACTGTTTGCCTACTACCCAGATGAATTAATCTGGGTCCAGATCCTCAAAAGTAACTGGCTCCACTGGAAGCAGTGGAAAGCAGGAGCTTTGGTACCTTTTGTGGGTCTGGCCCTAGGAACTGGATTTCAGAGGTACTAAGCAGCCACCACGAGCCCCTGGTGAGTGTAAGATATGTTAATGATTAACACCTCTTGGAATTTAGATCTTTGCTGTCTCAGACTGGGCCATGAAAAATTGACCAAGACTTAAAGGCCCATATGGCAATGAATGGTTAAGTTACTTATCTGAGGTTCCTTCTCATAGACATCAATGTTTCACAAGGCAGCAGAAGCTAAAGGGTTGCAACCCCGGAACAGTCAGTCGTGGGAATTAGTCCAGCATCAGAATCCGGAAACCTTAAACTTCAAACTCCTACCTCTGACCAGTGCATCATATGCCTATGTCCTGTCAACAATGCATCATGTTAATGAGAGTTCTTTCAAGAAGCCATTGGTACTGCTGCAAATACTTAACAGCTATATGGTGCTGTAACAGCAGAGCTTCGTGTTGCTCTGACGTTGTGTCTCTCTCACCAGCAGTAGAAGATACTGCCTCATCTACTTTGTCTCTTTACAAGTTAAAATCAGGGTTGGATAAGGAAAACTTGATCATAAAAACAGCTGACTTGCTATCTCCAAAGCATTATAACATTTGAGCTAAAAATAGATTCTGACATGGAGATCAGCTGTGTTTAGACTGGATGTTTAAAGGTTAAATACATCAAGTACTGGAGACGCGAAGAAAGGGAAATTCATCTTGATGGTTTTGATTTCAATGGGTTTGGATTGGTGCTGTATGAATTCAGTGTGACATCCCCCATCAGAAAGGACTGAGAAACTAAATGTATGAAAATATACATTTCAAAGCAGCATAGAGGGTTCTTGAATAGTCTAGTCAACTGCTCGTAGTAAAACAAACCAGCGATCCTGTAGCACTTTAAAGATTAACAAAATAATGTGGTAGGTGATGCGCTTTCGTGGGACAGGCCCACTTCTTCAGATCTGTAAATTCCAGATCTGAAGATCTGAAGCAGTGGGTCTGCCCCACAAAAGCTCATCACCTAATAAATTATTTTGTTAGTTTCTAACGTGCTACAGGACTGGCTTTTTCTTTTTGTGAAGATACGGACTAACTTGACTACTTGTTCTCATAGCAGTCAGCTAAATACTCCTTCTGCAGTTATATTTGTGGAAGTAAGTCCTAAGAGTCAGAAAGCCATTTAAAAACTGCTTTTATCCAGAATTTCACCCACAGGGGTACTGACTTATAAACAAGTTTTAATCCAGACAAATGCTCATTGGTACTGACAGAGGGACAATGTTACCTAGCAACTTCTAGGACAAGAAGTAACGGGCTTAAATTGCTTCAGTGGAGATTTAGGTTAGACATTAGGGAAAACTTCCTAGCTGTACAGGTAGTTAGGCACCGGAATAAATTGTCTAAGGAGGTTATGGAATATCTGTCGTTTCAGGCTTCTAAGAACAAGCTAGACAATGCCTTTCATGTATGGTCTACAATGGATAACATAGAAAGCTGTGTCAGTGCAGGGGACTGTACTTAGATGTCCCATCGAAATTCCTTCCAGTTCCTCACTTCCACGCAACAAAACACACTTCTGAATCAAATTAGCCCTACTGTCAATGATGTCGATTCCCTGCCACCCCCCATTGTACAATTCTGGTGAAAACCACAAGAGATGTGGGTTGGGGAAGCCCAAATTCTAAGAAATGTTTAATTTCACTTCAGCTACTCGGCAAATATACTGGTACAACCACCAGTGACCACAAGCATAAGCAAGATTGGCTCGCCTTTCCTGCATTTCAATACCACCCACAGCAATCATGCATCGAATGAGGTTACGTAACAGTTAATTCTATAATGCCGGAACTGTATATATTAATAGTCCGTGTAATTATGCTATGATGGCTCTTGGCACAGAACAGCACGAATTTATGCTCTGGCAAAGATCTAAAAGGTGAACGAAGGAATTCAGTCTCCTTGGTGACTGAGACAACACAAAGAAAACACATAGGCAAAAAGAAGAAACTAAAGCCCTTCAGGGTCATGAGATATTTTTAGTTTCAGGCTCTTAAAAGCAATCTTTTCATGTGCACCAAGGTGAATTGGCAACAGCTGGTACCAGGGCGGTTCTATTTTCCAAGGGCTCTGGAGAACATGACTCTAGATTTTTTTTTTCATGTGCTTCTTTCAAGGAAGGCACAGGGGACTGGTGATGAGAGAGATGTTCCCCCCTGCATCAGAGGTTCAAATCCGCCCAAAGTCAGTTGTGAGAAAGAGTCATTAACAGCGCAGGTGAAGAGAAGTTTTTACTCCTGGCCCATTATCTACATCAGAGAAAAAGCTGCTGCAGCCAGTGCTAATTGTGACGTGACCAACGGTAGTCACAAAGCTGGCCAATCAAAGACTGGATGAGCAGAGAGACCGAGTTCCAGATTCATAGCAATGACAGCTCCACGTGAGGCTAGGGAGTAGTTGGAGACATTTTAGAAAATTCCACAGTCACCAGCCTCTTCCCTTCACAAGCCTACAGGAGGAGGGAGCAAACAGGACAGGCTTAGAGTGCTTCTTCCCCAGATGGGTACACTTCCAGACTGCGGTTACATTCCTTTGAGTGGTGGTTTTTAAATGGTTGAGGCAACATTTCATATGGAGCCTTCGGGCTGATGAGAACAAAGTCCACCCACACTCCTAAAACACAGTATGGCCTGTGAATAGGGCACACGCCTGGAGCACACGACACATGGATTTTATTCCTGACTCTACCCTGGGTTGGCTGAAAGCCAGTCGCTTTTTCTCTGTGCGTCTTTTTCTCAGAGAGAAACTAATAAGTCTGATGTCCTGTGCAAACACTTCGCTACCTACTGATGAGATAAGTGAGAGTAGACCAACAAAGCAAAGCAGCAGAAACGTAGCACTTTAAAGACTAACAAAATGATGTATTCAGTGATGAGCTTTCGTGGGACAGACCCACTTCTTCAGATCAATTCAGATGAAGAAGTGGGTCTGTCCCCTGAACGCTCATCACCGAACAAATCATTTTGTGAGTCTTTAAAGAGCTACATTTCTGCTGCTTTGCTTTGTTGGAGTACAGACTGTTTAACACGGCGACCTCTGTTACTGGAGAAGACCCAGGTCATACTATCAGTGAATCGATGACTTTGGAAAGACCTCAGCAAGTACAGCAATATACCAAGCACGAAAAGCAATTGCTGCTTCTGCCCCAGAGCTTAACTATGAAGTGACCGAATTGTCATAGCACATATACAGTCAGTAGAGAAGATATAGTACAGAAGATACAGAAACGAGGAGTTTTAAGGAGAGGCAGTGGGACCCATCTGCTGCTGGTTTGAGTCACTCTAGCTAAATCAGCTTTCGCCAGCTGATGACTTGGACCCAGTAAAGCCAGCTGGAACTACTCTAAGTCCTTAATGACGTGGCCGTGAGTGAAAAGCGTCTGCTTGCCCATTCTGTGTGCTCGCTGACCAGGAGCCGTAAATGCAAAACTGCAGGTGGGATTACAACAGAAGGTAGAATGAAGACAAGGGCGTGCAGTAGGCAGCTGAACTGATAAGGAACCATGGCTGGTGAGCCCTTCATCACACTCTGCCACAGGCAACAAAGGTCTTGGCCGGCATTCCCTGTAAGCTGAGCACTGGGGCAGGCACCCTGGAGAAATTCAGGTGCTTCCCAGCTGGTTAGCAGAGTCCCCGCAGCTGCCTGGCAGCGTGTTTCTTTTGTTGGTGCACATCCTCACCTGCTTTTGTGCACATAAATAAATTTATTATGCCCATGGATGGAAAAATAATTAGAGAGAACACAGCTCTGGTAGCACCTTAAAGACTAACAATTTTATTATGGCGTAAGCTGCAGCTCAGTTCAAGCATCTGATGAAGTGAGCTGCAGCTCACAAAAGCTTATACCATAATAAACCTGTTATTCCATAACGAGCCACTGTTTTTACTACCATCAGTTATTTTTCCTACTTCACCACTGGACTCACTACCGTTGTGTCTGACAGAAGACTTTCATATTCCATTCTGCATCCGTACTGCCTCGTGCCTGCTCAGGCAGCACCCCCACAATGCAGCGGGTTGCAGTCGTCAAGTCTTCGCTCAAAATGAAACGCTTCGATGTTCTGGAATCCAAACGATTTCTCCCGAGAGATTGAAATTCACCACTGTGATTTTCCAAATGGAAAAGTCTGAGGGATTTGATCTCCCAGAAATCACTGATCACAGCTGTGTTTGATTGTTCAATGCTTCTTAGCCGGCCGTTTTCCCAAGGTGTTCCAGTAACAGTCAAAGGCTCCAGTTGGGACAAAGGCCCCGTTGTGATGAGTGTTGTCCGAGCATGTGGGAAGACACGGCTCCTTCTCCAAAGAGTGCGCAGTCTAGTTTAGTTTAGGTAAATGAATCCATTCAAAGGGTTTTTTTCTCTCATTCAACTGCGTTACAATAGAGGCTTTCATCTCTACCGCTTGTATGTGTTCCAGTGTCATGCCCTCTGCTTTCCAAGGCTTAGGTTTTCCTCTTATTGTGTGTGTTGAGGGCAGCCTTTGTTTCTAAGCTTTTAATAATGGATTTTGCTTCTGTGCTAAAGGAATTTGCCTCTCTTCTGGCTTGTCTCCTAAAGCTAAAGTGACAGTTCCCTCTGCTGAATGCAATTTACAAAGCTTTTTTTCTTAATTTTCAAGAGCCATAGCACGGGTAGGGTGGGGGAGGGCTAAGCATTTCAAACGCTTCTGCTGCAAGAAATGTTAATGGCCCAGAAACATCGGAACAGCCAGATCACGGGGTCACTCCACAGCAACTGCGCCAAACTGCTGTGGCTCTAGATGGAGGCCTGCAAAAAGGTGGGAAGCTGGAGTTGTTTTTAGCCAGTCTGCTTCAAGCTTAGCCATCCTGCGTCCTCCACTTCGCAGCTGAAAGTCACGTGCAGGTCCCTCATCTTCCAATCTCCATCACACACTCTCCTCTCCGAGGAGGCCCAGTAGGCTCCCCTCTCTCTGGGGCGAAGATTTTGCTATCCTGCCAGCCCCTGCCACCTGCCCTCACCTCCTGTTCCCAACAGACCTTGGGTTTTCCCTGCCCTGCCAGTAGCGTGGGGCTGGACAAGGAAGTGGTACCCGTCCTACCAGCAGGAAGGGAAGCCTGGATCTGTGCGCGGTGATGGTGCATGTATTTAGAGCTATGCCTACTCTCTGATTTCCTCCTCTTGTGTATACACCCTTGTGGTGGCTTCATGAGAGCTAACCCAAACGTATGGCCAAAACTTGGGTCACGCGGCTGTGTTTCATCAGAGGTGGTGGCAAAGTTACCTCCCTGTCTATCATACGCTGAACATGTGGGTTTGAATGGATGAAACAACAAGAAGTCCTGTGGCACCTTATAGACGAACAGATTTTTTGGGAGCATAAGCTTTCATGGGCAAAGACCCCCTTTGTCAGATGCATGTCCCGTGGTCCGGTGAATTCTCTGGTTCGGCACCAGTCAGGTCCCAAGGGTGCCAGACTGGAGAGGATCAACCCGTATCCCATCTGGGATTGCTAACAGTGGTTGTTCAAAAATAAAGTCAGGCTTCCAAAAAATTCTGCAGCTTTTCAAAGGTGGCTTCTGTTCTGGTTTCTAGCCTGCTGGGTGCACTTGGATCACATAACTAAGCTTTGCTCAGCAACCAGAAGAACTAGAAACATTTCTGACAATCACATTTCTTGCATAATGAGATGACAGTGGGTCCCAGGGCTACAAGAAGAACACCACATCCTGAGACTTGGGATCAAATCACAAGAGGAGACAATGCTCTCTTGTGGCAGTGAGTGCTGTAGTCTAGGCCAGCTGGTGTGAAGTTTAATCTTCTGCGACTACAGGTTTCCCCAGTGGTTGGCAGTTATGCCGGTGCAATGACTGTAGCCATTATGCTGGGAGGACAGGCAACCTTGCAGGGAGCTAGGGCAACAGGACTCTGTGCAGTGGGGAAACAAGGCAGGGGCTGGAAGACTAGAGTGAATGCAGTCACGGTGAGCGTCCAATGGTGCTCTGCAGACAGCATTTTGCAGCGGCTGGCGTTCATTCACGGTGCATGGCTTTCTTCCCAGATAGCAGGTCCAGTAACCACTCTTGGAGGTTGCAAGCAGGAGGATCAGCAGTCTGATCTGAATCCCCTGTCTGTGCTCTGCTTCTACAACAGTAAGCACAGTGTTCAACGCCCAAAGAAAACTGGAGCTGAATTTTGCTCCAGTCCTTTTTTTAAAGCAAAATCCCAGAAGGTGGCTTCCACTGTATTAATTATGAAATGCATAGCAGCACAGCCTTCTGTCTAGCTTTAGGAAAAAGATCCAAAGAGAATTAATTAAAAACCCGCCAGTCAGCCAGCCAGTTGCCAATGCTTTCAAAAAGTCTCTTCTTCTCCTTTTTGGAGCACTTGTTGAAAGGTCAAAACAGCGACAGCCAGCTCAGGAACTGCTGGGACAAGACCACAAATCTGGTGCTTCGGTGACTCATCCTGGCTTCCGCTGTTTGCAAAGAGCAGTCCTGGGGCACTTCTAGCATAGTTCCACTGCTCCAACAGAGCCATGTGGAATGAATTGCTAGTTGATAGAGAGAGAGAGAGAGTGCCTTAAAATAGCCCTTTGTAATGCCCGTTAGCACTCACACTCAGCTTTCTCCCTCTCCAGAGGAAGACATGGAAGTAACTTCTTCCTGTGCACTGTGGCTAAGAAAGAGAGAGGACAAAAGAAAGAGCCAGCGGAGTCCTTGTCCAGAGACCCCTAAAGTCAGTAAAGGAAACAGCAAGATGTCTGGAGAGCAGAGGAAGGTCTGGCTGGATATTGTTCCATGCTCAAGCTGTTGCCTTGAATTGCAGTGTCCCTGGAAGTTGCCGGTTGGACTGGCAAAGGGATCCAATAATTACACACCAGAGGAGGGTGCTAGAAAGCCGCAAAATAACTATAATTCTCCTGCCAAGTCCACAATAGGTTTATTTGGGTGAGCTGAAATCATTTCCCTGGCTTCCCTTCACAGGCAGGGAGGGGTGTGTGACTGTTGCTAGGTAGTTACATCCAGCATCACTTCCCTGTGCTCTAGTTACCCTGCAGTGTACTAACATGTCTAGTACGCTGGATTCGGGGATGGACTGCTGTCCTAAACGCCAGCAGAGTTCCTCTTTGTTTTTACGCTTGTGGAGCTAGAGGACAAAAGCAAGCAGAGATACCAGCTGAGAATGTGCTGTCCCCTGCAAAAGGAAAAGCAAGTCCTGCTTGGCCAATGGGTTTGTTCGCTCCTTCGCAGAACATCCCTGGGACTTCAAGTGAGCTTTGAACGCCCCTTTCCAGTTCCTCCCCTCTTAGATTTCACCCTCCCCAGGGCGTGTGTTGGGTAGCGCACATTAAAACCCCAGGATAGCCCAGGCAAATTGCAGTTTGGACACGTTTCAGCTGGGCGCAGCTACCAACGACCTTGGGGCACCTTTTCTCCTGGTGTAGACATGACCTGAAGCTGGGATTCGGCTAAAGCAGAGTCAGGTGCCCAACTCCCATTGGCTTTAAATGGGCTTTTGGACCTCTTCTGCTTAGCCATCTCTACTCCCCTACCGCCTGGGTGGATTGTATTTGTGCTGCCTGCATGCTCCTTCACTCGCCAAACCTAAAACCCATGCTTGCTGCAAGATCCTGCACACCTTCTGGCCTCATTCCATACACCCCATTCATCCCTGTAAAAGCAGGTGACTCCTCAGGGAGAGCATGCAGCGACCAGCTCCTCGGCTGGCAGGTGTTCAGCTTAGCTTTGCTGACTTCGGTGGGGCTCTGCCATTTTGCACCCTCTGGGGATGTGACCTTGTGTGGCTGGCAAGTAGTTACTTCTTACACTGTCTTTTATTTTTTTAATACAGCCATCCAGCTGGCTGGGCTGACAGCTGCATTTACTGCACGCCTTGGTCAAAGAGACCAAGTCCAAGGGTACATAGGCACTGGGGCTAGCAATGTAGTTTCCAGCTTGGGTAGCCCTAGATGTGCTAGTTGCATTCAAACAAGCATGCGAAGCACAGCAGCATTGCCATGGTAGGGTGAGCTCATTACCCCAAAGACAGTCCAATCAGTGGCCCTGGGCACATCCTTGGCACAGCTAATATCTGGGCACTTCTTACATACACTGGGGTGTCCACAGTCTGGATTACCACTTTCAGAACCACTTACTCAAAGGGTCAGAGACCAGCCACTGCCAAGGAGAGGCCACAACTCTGCTGCATGTAGGGTTGGCCACAGCATTCCCTGTAAGCTGAGCACTTGGATGGTTGCCCAGGAGAGATTCAGGTGCTGCCCAGCTGAACAGCAGAGCACCACAGCTGGCAGCCTAGGTTTCTACTGGTGGTGCACATAGGCTTATGCCTTGGTGCACATAACATGATTTATTCCACCCTTGGATGGTAAAATTAGAGGGAATGCTGCTTGGAAAACATTAATTTGAGTTTTTAATGTGGATGGACGTGTAAATAGTATGTATGTTTATTAAATAAACATTTTTTCTATTTTTATTGTTGTTTTAAAATGTCCAGTTGTGGAACTTGGAGAGGAATTTCCTACTTGCTTAAGGACAAGTGACGCTGAGATTCAAGAAGTTAAAGCTGTGTATCTCTTAGAAGGCAAATTGTCCACATGACATGTGAAAACATAAAGAAAATAGCCTTAAGTGAAACTCTACATTCTCAAAAAGCATTTTTTTCTCTTGCCTTTGTGCCAATGTCAGTTAATATTAGCAATGGAAATACCTTTTCAGAGGTTTGTGCAGCTGACATTAACTTCCCACCTGACTTGGAAGGATGCAATTTTAGTTTTACTGATTAATAATTGCATCCTTCTAAGCCAGGTGATAACTAATACAGACATGTCTGTTAATTGCCTTAGAGAATGTTTTCTGCTCATGCCCTTGCAAAGATCCCTGTGTTCAGTGCTCCTAAGTAAACGAATCTCTCTAGTTTACCTCAGGGCCAAAATAGCACAGTTGTGTGTCTGACTGAAAGATGCAGAAAGCACAGAGTGTATTTATGGCAAAAAGATCTTCGAAAGTTACAATGAAATGAATAAGAAGCTCATTGCAGAGAAAGAATTCCTCAGATTACAGTGTGGAGGTTCATTCCTCATTTACTCATTAATGTCTTGTGCCTGAAAGATACCACACTCACCTATATGATATTTCTTGAACTGTCTTAGGGTTTTTGTAACGTTCATAGCAACCAACAAAGAGCTTAGATCAAAACATAAAATACTCTTGCTGGACAGTTGCAATGCACAACTGCTTTAGTTCTTAGAACTCAAAAACAGAAAGCAGCCTGCTTTCTCTCATCCTGCCTTCCTCTGGACTGGCATTCTTCAGATTGACTAGTGCTAAGCACAGATTGCACAAATCCTGAGAGAACCCCAGTCTGCAAGCAGGACTAGGAAATCCCCTGAGATTCAGCGGTTGTCAATATACTACAGCTTTGAGCATAACATCTACAACTTTATCTTACCACAAAGTCGTTCACACTGAGGATGGGAAGCTTGTGAGCCATTAAGGACCTGCTGGCCTTCAGACTATCCTGCTAGGTTAAGACAGATGTATCAGGCTTTCTCATGTGTTAGTATGGGATGGAAGAATCCATGTCTGCCACTCCATACAAATGCTAATTATCTAGAGTCAGTGGGTCATCTTTCTGACTAGTGCTCCATTTGTAGACTTTAAGGCTGGAAGGGACTACTGTGAAATAGCTCATCTGGCGGCTGTGTTATACCGGCCACAGCAGGACTTGACTGAAGTCAAGCAAGTTATTTACACCAGCTGAGAATCTGGTCTAACATTTCTGTGGTAGCTAGAAGGCTCCTGTTTCGCTCTTTGTCTGCCCTTTGACTAGTCCTGCAATTGATGGGACCTTCAGCGTGAAAAGAGAAGCCCCCAGATGATTAGGGCCCCTCTCTATGTGGTCCCACTACCAGGTATGACAGGTGCAGTGGGATTCATGTAGAGAATTTGTCCTTCTGGAAATGGGCCACGAGGAGGAAAATCACACCAGCCCAACACTGAGTGATGCTGGTCTGTGAGGGAGATGGGGTCCAGTGCTGGAACGAACTCCCCCACATCCTAAGGACCACAATGGGCTCCATCTTCCTCTCTCTATGTAACGCATGTTTCTCTGACCTTGTGCACAGTGTTAAAAAAGGCACAAGAGTGTGTAGATATAGATATAGATATAGATATACTTTTTAAAACATAAAGCCCTACCACAGCAAGGTGGTCCCCTGAACGGGTTTCTTCCTTGAGGGCGAGGCTGAGAGAGCAAACAACTTGTGCTGGGTGTGTTGTTGCATTGCTTAATGCGCCGCTGGAAGGTGACAACTGCAGGATACAAAGCCGCGGAGAACCGAAGACTATTCCAGAGGAGCTGCATTGCCCCATGCAGCTGCATCTCGACCTCAGCGTCCCCGACGCCCTCCTGCTGCTCCCACCAAACTCCGGGTGCCAGGGTAGGGGTGGGCGGGGCTTCAGGAGTCAGCCCCGTACATTTGAGTGACACTCTCCCAGAGGAGGGGGGATGTGACCCCTTGAAGGGAGCCACAAAGTGTGAGGGGGCGTGGGGTTTGCCTCTGCCCTCACAGCCACGCAGTGGGTAGTGACAGACTGACTCTGTCCCTGGCCTCAGTCTTCTGTCACAGGACAGGATGGCAAACAGTCCCACCGCTGGAGGGTATTGGCCAGCATTCTGCCTGCCCCCGGGCTGGCTGGCCACTTGCATCCCTGGCTGGCCACTTGCAAGACCTGGGAGTGTATCTCTGGCTTGGGAGGCTGTGGCCTCTGCATGGAACCCTGGCCTGACCAGTGTGGGTACGTGTGTCTTGGATGGAAGTTCACCTCCGCTGTCACTTGGTGGCTTTGTGGTGTAACAGAGGTTGCTGATGGAGGACAGATGCGCTAAGCACAGGATCTTACCCAGGAAAGTGCATTACCTAATACACAAATGTGTTAGTCTTTAAGGTGCTACAGGTCAGCTTGCATTTTGTGAAGCTACAGACTAACATGGCTATGCATATGGAGGACACTGGTTGTAGTTACCAGCTGGCCAATGCTTTGCTCTCCCCGTTGGTGACCTGTCTTTGGTAGGCTTTGGTTCCAAAGGAGAGATAGGAGCCAAATTCAGAGGTAAGCAAAGTGACACCCACTTAATCTGCCAGCTTTCCAGCCTGTATGTCCCAACTCTCTTTAACTTATGCAGCCTCTTCGGCCTCCGCAGCCTGGGAACTACACCAGCTCACACCCCGCTGCTGTAGCAAGATCTGTAGGTGTTCAAAAGCACAGGAAAGGACTTCTCTCACACACGGCACCTAGCAGAGTGGAGCTCTGGGCTGGGCTGCGGCCTCTGCCCTGCACTACAGTAACACACACAAGTTTCGCAGGGCTTAGGTTTCCCTGTGCATCAGACAAGGATGTGACAGCCAGCCTAATGCAGCAACCTGAGTGTAAGCAGGACTGAGCCCTCGTGGCTGCAGGGTACACCACATGGGCTGCCCTCTGTGCCCACCAGGCCACTGGCAGCCTCAGAGCCTAGCTGATTATTTATTTGTATTACAGTCGCCTCTCATCACCCAATGTGAGACCAGGGCACCACTGGGTTGGTACGGGCAGGCCTGCCGACAGGGAAGGGGCAAATGCCACGAAGGGCTGGGATGCGGGGGAGGGGTGCGCCACAGTACAGGTCTGGCTGGCCCTAGCCCCATCCCTTCTACTTGAGGCCCCGCCCTTTCCCCTTGAGTCCCCGACCTTTTCTATGAAGAGCAGCCCCCTGCAAGGCATATGATCTGAGTAAGATCATGAGCTTTGAGACACATGCAACCTTTAAAAACACATGCACCATTCAACTCTTCGGCTAAGGATTGCTTGTCGCTAGCTCCCGCCACTAATCAACTAATGCGTGGCTCCAACTCAGGTCTGCTGCTCACCCCAGTTTTGTCTTTCATGTGCCAATTTCAGTTCATATTGCTGCAGGGGGGGTCACAACTCATGCTTGCACAGCATCGCTTGTTTCTCAAACACATGAGACTAAAACTTCACTGGCTACATCTGGACAGTAGAGCTGAGTGGAAGGCTGAGGTGGATCCTGGCTGGGTGGTATTTGGGAATACTGGAATATCAACCAGCGTGGGGGAGGAATGGAAGACAAAGTAGGGAAAGAACAGGTTAAAGAATGTGGAGGTAAGTTAGATGTATTCAAGTCAGCAGGACCTGATGAAAGTCATACTCAAGGAATTAGCTGAAACAATTCTATCTGAGAACTCACAGAGTTCAGGTGATATCCCAGAGGATTGGAGAAGGTTAGAGAAGAGCAACAAAAACGATAGATGATTTAGCAAACCGGAGCTCTGAGGCAAGGTTAAAAAAATGGGGTGTAGTTATTCTGGAGAACAGCAGAGTAGGGGGAACGGGGACCTAATACCAGTCTTCAAACATGTTAAGGGCTGTTACGAAGAGGCGATTGATGAATTGTTCTCCATGTTTCCCGAAGGTTGGACTAGAAGGAATAAGTGTATTTAGCAGCAAAGGAGATTCAGGTTTGAGGTAAGGGAAATCTTTCCAAAAGTAAGGGTAGTTCAGCTCCCAGCCAGGCTTCCAAGAGATGTTTTGGAATTCCCATGTCACTGGACGCTCTTAAGGACAGGTTGGATGGGCAGAAAGGGTCCAGGTTTACTCAGTCCTTCCCCTTCCAGGCCTAAATTTCTATAATTTATTAACAATGTTTATTATGGCTGTGCATAGGGAGTAATCCCAGATTAGTTCCCCACTCTGCCAGGCTCTGCACAAGCCCTGAGTAGCAGACAGCCTCTGCTCCAAAGAGCTTACTGAAAAGTGTTATTGAATCACTAACTTAGGGGAGTTTCTAAAAGCCTTACTTTAGTTGTGAGGATACTAAGTGTCCTACTCAGAACAGGGACCAATACAATGAAGCATAGCAGGGGGGATGCAGACAAACTTGGGAAGCAAAGGAAGTACAAAGGCAAAAGGAGAAGCTGAATATGGTTAAATGGCGAAATGCAGAGAGGTTATCTGTACTGCAAAGGTTGGAGCAAACTACAGTTCTTCCCTTCCACAAGAAAGGGCAGCACGCGGCACCTCCCTTCATGGAACACCAGAACTAGAAGGGACCTCAAGAGGTCATTGAGTCCAGTCCCCCGCTCTCATGGCAGGACCAAGCACCATCTTTCGAGGTCATCCCTATTAGGTATTTATGTAACCTGCTCTTAAACATCTCCAATGATAGAGATTCTACAACTGCCCCAGGCCATTTATTCCAGTAATTAACCACCCTGACAGTTAGGAAATTTTTCCTAATGTCCAACCTAAACCTCCCTTGATGCCGTTTAAGCCCATTGCTCCTTGTCCTATCCTCGGAGGCTAAAGGAGAATAACATTTCCTCCCTCCTCCTTGTAACACCCTTTTAGGTACTTGAAAACCGCTAGCATGTTCCCTCTCAGCCTTCTCTTTTCCAAACTAAACAAACCCAAATCTTTTAATCTGCTCTCACAGGTCATCTTGTCTGGACCTTCGATCATTTTAACTGCTCTTCTCTAGACCCTCTCCAATTTCTCCACATCTTTCTTAAAATGTGGGGCCCAGAACTGGACACATTACTCCAGATAAGGCCTAATCAGCACCGGGTGGAGCAGAAGAATGACTTCTCATGTCTTGCCCACAACACTCCTGTTAATGCATCCCAGAATCATGTTGGCTTGTTTGTAATAGTGTCACGCTGTTGACTCACACTCAGCTTGTGGTTCACTGTGACCTCTAGATCCCCTTCTCATACTCTGGGAAGGAGTCTACAGATTGACTGTGTATTGCATGAAGAATTGCTTCCTTTAGTTTGCTTTAAACCTGCTGCCTCCTAATTTCACATAGTAACCTCTACTTCTTGTGTTAGGTGTTGGAGTAAATAACACTTCCTTATTTACTTTCTCCACCCCTGTCATGATTTTATTGACCTCCAGCCTATCAAACACACACACACACACCCTTAGTTGTCTCTTTTCCAAGCTGAAAAGTCCCAGTTTTATTACTTTCTGCTCAGATGGAAGCCTTCCCAACCACTAATCATTTTTATTGCCCTTCTCTGAATCTTTTCATACCGCCATACCAATCCAAACCTTTCCTAGGCTACATTCGATTGCTCCAGAGGACTGCTTTCTAGTACCGTCTCTCCGAACTCGGCACTCATGACTTGTTTTGGCACAAATCACAACAGTTATTTCCACTTCTGCCCAATAGATATTAAGAATATAACTACATTTACAGTCAAGATTCAGGGGGACCCTGGTGCCTGGAGCCAGCACTGTCCCCACTACCAAGCAGGTACAAAACTCTGCCATTAGCTTCGTTGCTGCTTTTAGGGGCGATCAGGGCAGGACTGCTATTGCCACAGCAATGCCCTTGTAAAGTGATGCCTGCGTGTGGTAAATTGGCAAGTTTGCTCCACGAGAATTCACCAGTGCACTGGAGGTCAATATTGTCTAGCACATTACCAACACTTCCACTGCTTACTGGGCTCTTAGAAGACATTTAGTGACAAATTACAGCTAAATACCAGCACAGAACTCTGAGAGCCAGGACTGGTGTCTGGAAACAAACTTTATGGGACCACGGAAAACTTGGCCTTACCAATGATGAGCGGTCATCCAGCTAACTGAAATCATGCCGAATCACGGATGTTGCCAGATGAGTGTCCTGGATTACAGAAGTTCAGCCTGTAGTACAATCTGTCTGTTTCAATTCTTTTAACACCAATTCTCTGGCCTCCTCATCTCCCCTCCACATTTTTTCACAAGTTTCCACAGCATCTTTTTCAGTATAACACTTTTCCCCCCTCTACTCTGCCTTCCTAGAGTTTACAGGCCCATATTACTACAGCAGATCATTGATAAGCAAAATGCTTCACTGTGAAACTGAATTATGTCCCCTATTAAGGCTCTGCTAGAGGTTAAGTGTGCTTTGCTTCAGAGTGAGCTGGTGAACAATGCAGAAAGGCAGCCTTTGACCTGTGGCTGGTTATCAGTGTAAAGGCAGGCTGTAGCCAAGTAGATAGCAGAATTCCCCAAACCAGAGAGAATAAGGAAATGACTCACAGTGGGGAGGATCTTGTGACATGGGTGTCCAAGTTCAGAAGGGGAATAATTGTCAGAGCTCTCAAAGGACAATGAAAGCTTTAAAAGAATCAAAAATCAGCAGGCTTTGTGCCAATACTTTTCCTGAAACTGTTGTTACATTCTCACAGCATAGTGAAGAGGGGAACTTCATTTACCTGGAATCCAGTACTAAGCCTGAAACTGCCTAGACAAACACATTGGCTGGACGCACAATATATCCTCCCTGGATCATCATCCATCCAAAACCAACGTGACTCTGGCTGAAGAACTGTGGGTCAGCCCACCAGCCTTGGGCGGTAATGGATCATGTGCTTTCTGGCTCTTGCTCTCCGATGCTTCTCTCGACTCCGACAGCTGTTTGATTGTGGACAAAACACATTTACTGCAGTCCAAGCACGTGCAAATGTCACTAGGGTTTGAATTCTACTGCACTGCGGTGGAGTTCCCCCTGCTCCATGGTTCCTGCTCCTGCTTCTGTTGCAGAGGCTGCTTTATTCAGTTCTGCTTGTCTGTGTCTCCTCCAGAGAGCTTCATCCGGAACATGTGCCTTTTCTTCCTAACCAAATGTAGCACATTCTGTGGAGTCGTGGGCATTCCTTGCTTAGTTCTTAAATGCCATTGCTCATTCCTACAATGTCTGTCATTTAATTTGTAATTAGAGTATCCTGTCATCATAAGCTCATAAGAACGGCCACACTGGGTCAGACCAAAGGTCCATCTAGCCTCTTATCCTGTCTTCCGACAGTGGCCAAGGTCAGATGGCCCAGAGGGAGTGAACAGGTAATTATCAAGTGATCCTTCTCCTGTCACCCATTTCCAGCCTCTGAGAAACAGAGGCGAGGGACACCACTCCTACCCATCCTGGCTAATAGCCATTGATGGACCTGTTAAAGTCCTGCTACAACATCCTCCGGCGAGGAGTTCCGCAGGCCCACCATGCTCTGTGTGAAGAAAAACTTCCTTTTGTTAGTTTTAAACCTGATGCCCATTAATTTCATTTGGTGACCCCTAGTGCTTATGGGAACAAATATAAATAACTTTTCCTTAATCGCTCTTTCCACTTTAGTCATGATTTTATGGCCCTCTGTCATTTTCCCCTTTGGGCTGCTCCCTTGGAAAGCCCCAGTCTTGTTACCCTCTCTTCCCGTGGCACCCCTTCCAAACCTCTCATCATTGTTGTTCCCCATTTCTGAACCTTTTCCAGTGCCAAGATGTCTAGCTGTGAAAATTGGCACAAGTCTTTTACTGGTCTCTGCACTTAGAATATGGAGATTCAGGTCATACCAACCCGTTAGGTGGATTTTGTGATGGTGGCACATGGCCATTGGTGGTGAGAATGATTGCAGATGGGGCCCAAGTCCCGAAACCTGAGCTTCAGGGAACTCTTCTCTAGATGAAAACTCTTTGGTTTTGGTGCCTTCTAAAAATGTGAACGTGGGGGTTGGTTAGAATCTAGCCCAGCATCCCAAATATCCAGGGGATATTCCCTGATCTGTGTGCCCCAGTAGTTTAGAGCAAGGAGCAGAGAGTCAGGCGTTGTGGGGTCTCTGCTCAGCTCTCGGTGTAGCAAGCAATGGGCCAGTCCCTCAGCTGGAGTAAATCAGCATAACTCAACAGAGCTACACGGATCTGGACCAGCTGAAGGCGCAGCTCTGTCTACTGCCATTGAAGTCCAAAACCAGAGAAGGGAGAAAGCACATTTACTTGATGTTTCTTTCCTGCCATGTTTAACCCTTCAGAGACTGCCGTTACTACACAGTACATCTTCGTGAGCACACAGGCAGCGGGCAGTCAAAGACAGAAAGGATATCGATGGCAATAGGTAACAGCCGGGGATACTCTTGATGAAAGCTGGAAACCAGGCACACTAACCTATGGTTTTGGGGTCTTTAGCTTCATTTGTGTCCTTTCATGCTAGTGTATCTAAAATACAGAAGTGGACTTTGTGGCCAGGATGGCTGAAGACCAAAAGAACTTAATAGATGCCTTTGGTAATCTCATCTTGTAGATCCTAAATAAAGTACTGAGCAACTTGGTAACGTATACTGAATCGTTCCTTTGGGCCATGGGAGGAACTAGACTGATGACATCCCAGGGGCTGGAAGGAACCTGTGTTCCTGTGATTAAACCCTCCTTGGCCATATAAGAGCTTTACTTTGTCAAAGTGCTTGACCAATATTAAACCATTTCGGCTGAGCTGAGAGCATTGCAACGGTTACGAAAAGAGCATCCGATTCCCTCAGGCAAGCCTGGCAGTATCAGCCATAAGCCTTTGAGCCCTTTCTCTTACACTTCTTGTTTTATCTGGAGTCCTTTCCACGCTTGCCCCAACACTGCCAGATGGTCTGAGCCAGCAGCCTGCCCGGGGGTGGTTCTAAAGCACTTCTCGGGAGAAATGTACTTTTTCAAACTGAAAGCTGAGCTCCTTGTCTAGCCACTTGCGCCCAGCAGCTGCCACTTCAGGGAACTCTCTCAGCACAGCGAGCTGGCAACCCTGCGCCTCAGCTTGCAGGTCCGGGCTTTTCACTCCCAGCCCAGGAGTGAGATCAGCTTATAGTGATCAGCAAGGAAGCCAGCCACCCTTGCAGGGCACAGGTAGCAGAAGGCCGTCTCTGCTGACAGGCCTGTGCCACCGTTGTTACCTGTGGGCAGAAGTTGCCCCAGGGAGCCAGGTTTTGGGGAAGGAGGCTGGGCTGTGGTTTTGCTGCTCCTGTGACAGCTGGCAGCCTTTAAACACTGCACCTCACAGACGTGCAGCCCAGACTTCAGCTGTGTGGGCGAAGGAGAAGAGCCCGCAGGCTGACTGTGCGCTCCCCCACCCTGGGTTACGCTGTGGCCACTGGAATAATTGCACCAGCCCTGGGACCCCCCCAAGTTGTGACAGCTGCCCCTTGGGCCACCATATCCTCTGCAGCCTGCTATGGTCCATCCCGCCCCAACAGGCTGGCTCTGCCTGGCCTCACCAGGGTCCTTGGAAGAGCTTTGTGGCTGTCTCCTCAGAGGCTGTGCGAGGGAATCCCTCCCCAGTCGCTTGGGGTTTTGTGCCAGGCTGCCAGGGCCTTGGGCAGTGGGGGAGGGAGGTCTCGGCTCTGAGCCCCTGGAAGGGGCAGGGTCTTGGGCAGAAGAGGCAGGGCTACAGGCAGCCAGCGCTAAGGACCACCCAAACCGTGCAGGGCTTCAGCGGCAATTTAAAGCTCCCAGAGTGCTGGATGTTGCTGTTGCTGCAGGTGCAAAGGCCCAGAGCCCCAAGCCCTTTTAAATCACCAGGCCCAGGGGCAACTGCCCCGTTGCCCCACCCCCCGCTGTCAGCAGCCCTGTATGCTGGACCTTTCAGCTTGCATAAAAGGGCCCCTGGGGAGGCCAGGTGTGAGCCCTACTTAGGGATTTCAGGGGTACCGGCTAGGAGAGGATAAGACCAACTTTTCGACCAGGCTCAGTGAGTCCTCCCTGCCTCCTCCAGGCTGTGGGCTCTCACAGGGGATGTGGCTGCTGCTCAGAGCTGCTCTGTGGTTTTAAACTTCCTGCCTTGCAAGTCCAGCCTCTGGCTGACAGTAATCCTTGTGAAGCTAGCACTCCGGCAGCACCGCATCCAGCCTGATAGGGCCCCGGCGGGTGCCCACTGACGTGGCATTTTTGAGAGATGAAGCCAGCTGTTGGAGCTGGCGGTGAATCTCAGCTGGGTCCCCCGGCACTGCATGTCTTAGCTCTGAAATTGAAGCCTTTGCGCGGCCCATCTGTGACTTTAACTGGCCTGAGCCTTCCCTGCAAAGCCAGCTCCACAGCTGCATGGATTAGAGCCACTCAGCTCTGCCACAGCTCCATGCTGGGGGAGATTCACACCTATTGCCTTGGATTCTGGTCAGCCCCAGCCCTGACAACTGGACACAACACGTCCAGTTACTGGAGTAACCACAAGCAGCCTCAGTCCCCACACAAACTTCCAGAAGTAGGGCAAAGCTGGGGGTTTTGTGAATTATCAAAGTGTGGCAGGATTAGTACGTCTGCTCAAACCATATTCGCTGGTGCTCATTCTACTGAGCATTTTAAAAACAAGCTTGATTTAAAACACGACCCTGTGGCAACTCGCCGCAAATCACTTGCCAGCTTTTCAAAGAGCTGCTGAGACTCCTGAAAAGCTGTGATTTTTCTGCAACAAATCTGATTGTGCACAAGGCGCCAGGAACCGTTGCACTTGTACCAGTTTTGAGAGATTCTGAAACAGAAACACGGTTAGGACTGGGGGCGGGGCGGATGTGGAAACAGGGCAGGTACCAACAGCAGCCTGGCAAATAGTTCACCCCATCTTACGGTATAATTAGATATGCTGCCAGGTTTGCAAGGCATGAGCCTGGAATATGATGTTTGAGTAAGTGGTTTTTCACTGGACAGCCGGTGCTTTCCTGTCCTGAGTTTGTGGAATTTCTCTGCCAAACAAAACACTCCTGTTCCTGCACCCTGGGTATCTAATAACACACAGAAAAGAAGTGGGGTGACCTTTGAACCAAGTTATAGGAAGATTTTTAAACTTTGTTGCTGGCTGCTGCTGGTGGTACTTCTCCCTTAGTGCAGACACACTTAAACCTGCTTAGCCCTCACTTAAATCAGTTTAGTTCAGAACTAAACCTGCAACCACTGGGACGCCTACCTGCAGAACAGGGACAGCAGTTAATGAGAACTCCTAAGGCTAGAGGTTCTTCCTCCGCGATTGGTCTGTGGAGAATTTGGTTGTCAGAAGGAATCACCCCTGAGTTTTCCCCAAAAGCAATGAACAACGCTTCTTCTGACCCTCTCCTGCTGTGCCTGGGTCTCCTGGGATGAAGCCACAATCGTGCTGACTTCTGGGGGACGTGGGGTTGAGTGCATTGTGGGAAGCCATTGGGGGAAGCCCTGGGGAAGGTGTTTATGGTTTTCAGACATCGGAAAGGTGGCGACACTAATCAGGGTTTAAATTCAGCCAGAGGGGACGGAGCAGTGCGCCGAACCCACAAACATTTCCAACCCTTCTGGAATTTCGGGGCATGGGGGGATGCGGCGGGGGTGACTGAGGGAGGGCCGGGGCAACACCTGACCTCACCCAGCCTGGGGAAGGGCCAGGACAACCTCCCTCTGCCCCAAGCTCCGCCCCGTGCCTTTGCTCCGCCCCATCCCACCTCTTCCCCTCCCCACAACCAATGTGGCCTGGGGGGAGCTAGCAGGGCAGGGAGTCTGGTGCTGGGAGAAGTGCTCCGGCACTCCCAGGCTCACCAGCAGCAGCGAGGGAGCTGAGCAAGCAGCCCCAGCCAGCCACGTCTTAGCGTGCTGTGGGGGTGCGGGGTGGCCCGGCCCTTCCCTGCAGCCCCATGCTGGGAGAGCAGATGAGGGGATCCCCTTTGCCTTCTCCTACCAGTGAGTGAGGGGTGGGGGACAAACCCTGCTGTGAGGGCATCAGCCCCCTTCCCCTCCGTTAGCCCCCTGGATGACTAGGGTCTCTGGCTCTGCTGGCTGCTGGCTGTCCCTTATTCCTCCCACCCATGTTGTTGGGGGGCATATGCCCCCTCGTGCCCCCCAGCACTGCCCCAGGCTGCAGAAAATGCTCTGTATGAACGTAGCCCTATTTAGTGTAACGATAAGATTCCCCTGCCCCCGGCACACTGTATTTGTGAGGGGTGAATGGCGGGAGCCAGGGTGGGCTGCCTCCAGAGACAGCGGAGAGGGTGGGGAGAACCAGTCCCCGTGGGTTCACGTCCCCTGACAATGAAGGGAGCTCGATTTGGAGCCCATCAGCCCTTTCCCACAGTCCCATCCAACAAAGAGCAGGGACGCGGTGGTTGGGTTTGGCAGGGCCCATGCGCATTCATTGGGGTTGCAGCAGACTCTCGCTGCATGAGGCCAGCCTGTTTTTCCTCAGCAGCATGGGGCTTGGCCATGACGGATGGGATCTTCTGGGGGCAGGGGGAATCCATCCTCCATTAGGCTACATCTATACCTCCTTTCTGGTGCTCAGAGCCCCAGCGCCGGCCGAGACGGTAACCTCGGCGTGGCCAAGCGGCATGAGCCCAACCGAGGCAGGTGAGCTGGGCGCTGAGATTCATCGCTGCAGGGTCTTCTGTCTGTCTGTCTGTCTGTCTGTCTTCCTTGCGCGTAACCTTAGTGGTGAGCACAGGGCGCCTCCACAAGGCCCAACACTGGCACCTTGTGCTCCTCACGTGCCCACCTTCTGCGTTGCCATGGCTATGCAGCCCATGTTGGAGGGGGTTAACGACTATGGTCACCTCAACGAGGCAGGAGGCAGGCTCCCTCCGCCAAGGCAGCAGTGAGGGGAAGAAGCCAAGGCTGAGCCTGTAATTAGCTTGCAGCAAGAAGCAGGTTGGTCAGAGTTTGTCACCAGACGCTGAGTCTCTGGGGGTGGGGGTAAGCTCTCAGTGCGCAGAGACTCTTTAATCCTACCTGTCCAGGCAGAGGCTCTGATTCTTGGGTCAAGCATCTCAGAGCCACGCCGGGGACCAAAGCGAATACCTTAAATCTCAGCGCAGGAAAGCCGACATCCCTGTGCCTCGGGCAGTGGGGCAGCCACTCCGGGTGGGGCAGAACCCTGCAACGAAGCTGAACAGATGTGCAGAGAGAGAGCTCACGGGGCCTCGAGCTTTCCTAGGCCCATTGTTCAGCAACTGCCAGTAACAATGGCTGCTCTGCTCTTCTTTGGAAGGGGATGCAACTGATTGGCCAGGAGCCTTCCGCCTTTCCAGTCACTGATCCCTGTACGCTGTGTGCTTGGGCAGCCGCCCAGGAGAGATTCAGGTGCCCCCCAGCTGGTGAGTGGAGCATCCACAGCCAGCAGCCTGTGTTCCTACTGGTGGCGCCCGTCTGCACATGCCGCGATGCACACAAGCTATAGCAAGCAAGGTAGGGCCCAGATTTAACTCCTGACGTGTTCTCCAGGCTGTCGACCTCCTAGGCACTATCAACTGGCCTCCTGCCCTTTGCAGTGACGCGTGTCCTAGGCAGGGTCCTTCGGGAGCTCGCTGTGCACTGTGTTTCATCTTATATGTCTGCTTCCCTGCATTTTCCACCGGCACCATAGCCTGTGTTGTTTGGGCTGGTTTCCAAGGACTGGACTCCTTCGCTTATTTCCACGCCACTGAAACTCAGGATCCAAAAAGTGGGAATTTTCCAGACGAAGCTGGGACAATGTGGTTAGTGACTGTCCCTGCCCAAAAGGACCCTGCAGCTTTTTAGCAGGCCTGGAAGTTGAAAGGGAAAAACCCTGGGAAGCTTTCCCTCCTTCAGCACAGCCCTGTCATTAGGGATCTGCCATACAATCTCCTACACAAGCAGAATGGTGTGGGGTGGGCAGGGGGGGAGCCTTGGGTTGCTCTTGCCAATTTCCCTCCATCTCCCAGTAAGACAGAGCAGTGCCCTGGGATGTGCAGACATATAATTAGCCCTTGCAGCCCTCAGCAAATAACTACTCATCTCCCGCTGCTTTTCGCCAGTAATAGCCCTTCAAAAGCTGCAATTTACCTTCCCGTTGTGGTTGTAAGACTGGAGCCCTTTGCAGTGAGAACCTCCTTCGTTAGGACACACAATCAACTAAGCTCGTCGGAAGCCCAGACGCAGCAGCCAGATTCCAATTTTCTTGGGCTTGATGAACTGGCACAGGACTTGGTTTCACAACATGTGGCGTTTGATCAGAACTGCCTGCACAGTGCAGAGCTGCAGCACTTTTCATCAGCTATTCTCAAAGGAGGTGAATATCCTCATCTGCGTTTTACAGCTGGGGAAACCTGAGCCACTGGCTGGGCTGTGATTTGGCCAAGGTCATCCAGTAAACCAGTGGCAGAGACAAGAATTACCACCTAGGTTTCCGGAATCCCATGTAGTACTCTAGCCGCTAGGCTATGCTGCCTACCTCCAATCAAGGTCTTGATGAAGGAATGCACCTTAGCTCACGTTTAATGTCCCACTGCATTTGACTGGGCTTAAACATGTACTTAAATACCTTCTTGTGTAGGACCCTGACTGCGTACTATACCAAAGTGCTGCATAGAACAGGGGTGAGCAAACTTTTTATGCTGGGCCCCACTTTTCATCCCTATGATTAGCAGGGTTCCCCAACCCCCAGCACCCTCAACCTACCTATTGTTATCCAAACTGATGGAAATTTCGTTTATGTTCAGATGAAAAAAGCCCTTTTGTCATGTGTAAGAAAACAGGTCTGCAGAATGTAAAAACTATTAATGGGCATGAAAATGAGAATACCCAGACATAGAAACAGTGACATATGTCAATATTGTTCATGAGCTGGATAGGTCTGAGGCCCTGCAGCAGATCATACTGTGTCCCCCTTATGAAATTCAATGCCTGCCCCCGACTCTGTGCACCTATGTTCTAGAACACTTACCATTTGGGTTTCGCCGCTTTTAATTTCTTGGTCAAGAAAACGTTTACTAAAGGTGTTTGCCCTCCTGCATGCATAGGGAGATGTCTTTGCTGGCTCCGTTCTGAGATGTGCACTTCGCACCAGAAGAGTAGCAGCAGCTGTCCGTCTCTTTTTGAATAACATTTGCTTTAGCAAGCTGAATTCCTTCCCGTCCAGCCCTCGCTCATGGTAAAAATGCAATGCCCTTGGCTGACTAAAACCCTGGCAAGCGCCCATTTGGCCTCTTCTCCCCTGGAGTCTGCTACATTATGGCTGTCTGAGCTGTTCTATGGGGCCCCTCTTTTCTGGGAATTAAGAGAAGATAAAAAACCCAACCAAACCCCAAATGGCTGGAGCCTCACAGTGGGCTGCCCTGGATTTACAATGGGTTCAGGTAATGTGGGTTATTGCCATTAGTCCCTCTAATTTTTTCCATCCACGGGTGGGATAAATTTTGTTCTGTGCACCAAGGGATGTGTGGATGTGCACTGCCGGTAGAAATACATTCAGCCCTCTGTGGTGGCTGCAGGCACTGGGCTAGTCAGCTGGTCGGCACCCGACTCTCTCCTGGGTAGCCACCCAAGCACTCGCTTACAGGAAACACAGAGCTGTGCTTGCGTCTCTTAGGCAATGTTTACACTGTTGCTTGAGCAATAAAACATTTTTCATCTGGGTGCTTAACCCCCGCCCCCAACACCGCCGCCCCGTGATGAAGTGGACTTTACCCACAGAAGTTCATGATCTAATACATTTGTCAGTCTGTCAGGTGCCACAGGACTGCTTGTTGTTTTTGAAGTTAAAGACTAACACGGCCACCTCTCTGGGACTTCCTGTGGGAAGCCACTCACATCGTGAATCCCATTTTGTGCCTGTGTGTTACACCTCATTTCCCTGCGCCTTGCTTGGTAAGAGGCAGTTCCCTTCCCAAGGACTTTACAATCTACCCATGCCTCCTAGCACAAGAGAGCCCTATAATACGGATTAATCACAGGAGAATCTGCAGGGAGGTCGCATAACCGCAGCCTGAGCTGATGCAAGAGAACAGCACTCCATCGCTTTCAGTCTGCACCTAGCATGATCACGGTAGAAACAGCCATGTGCAGATGGGACAGAACAGAATAACTGCAGGAAACACAAGAACGGTCACAACCGCCCTTGAGTTTTATTATCAGATCTTATCATATCACTTGGAAATAATTGGTCAAAATGAAGCCCCCACATCATTTCATGGTCGAGCCCGTGTGACAGTTCTAGTTGTCTGTAAATCTAGAAGACCAGCAGTGAGTTGGTCCCTGCCGACGCTAATGAAATTTACAGCAAGTCCAGCTGGTACAAAACCGCCGAGAGAGGACGTTGTGTGCCTTAGAAGTCATCGTCTTTGTCTGCCTGCAATATGTTGCCTTGCCACCTTTCCATCTGCTGCAGTTCGCTGCTGAAAGCAAGGCGTGATCTGCCAGCGAGTCCTGGCAGAGTGACCTCCTGTGACCCCTTTCGGCTGATAAAACCAAAAAGCAGTCCTGTAGCGCTTTGCAGACTAACAATACAATTTATGAGGTGATGAGCTTTCGTGGGACAGACGCACTGCTTCAGATCTGGAAAACATGTTTGGTTTACGCCTGCATGGCCGAGATAATGGTGTTTAGTACCATCCTTTACTGGTAGGCCTGTCTTCAAAGGGCCATCTATTAGCAGGAATGCAGAAGAGCTGGCAGGATGAGATGCTCTCATTCCTGACATACTTAACCCTCCTGACCTCCACTCCCTCCTCCCAGGCCATTTAAATTCCACAGACAAAAAACACTCATAAGAAGCATGTATACAACTCGCTCATGTGAACCTACTTGCTGCTTGAACGTAACCTACCGCCACTGTGCCATTTTATGCTAGAAAAATAAGTACACTTGGTGCTGTGACTCTATATTTACATGCATAAAGCTGGTCTAGATGTAGCTGAACCTAGTTCTACCGTCTCAGAGGGGTGGCTGTGTGACTCTGTAACTTCGGAAACAACCAGCTGTCCTGTGGCACCTCAGGCCCTCACACACGTTAGATTATGAGCATTCCTGGGTTTTAGCACGCGATGGGGTCCGGGAGGGAATTTAGGTGAAGGAGGGAGTTGTGAGCTGAGGCAGGGAATTGGGGTGCAGGAGGGGATGAAGGGTGTGGGAGGGGGATGGGTGCAGGAGAACATTCTGACCTGGAGGTGGGTTGTAGCAGGGAGCACAGGGGCAGATTTCCAGCCAGCAGGAGCTGCAAGATTGTGCTGGGGGTGGAGGCAGTGTGCAAAGTCCCACTCCAATGAAGATTCTTCTCATTGAAGTTCCAGCTGGAAACAGCTCACGTGGTGGGGAGCATTTCATCTTTGCTGTTCAATCACAGCTGTCTGAATGCCTTACTTGTCCCTCTTAATTTCAGGCAGTGGTTTGGGTCAGTTCTTACTTGATCCACACCAATCCAGCTATGCCTGTTGCTGATAAGTACTTGGCACAAATGCGTAATCCAGCATGCGTTCTGGGCAGCTGCATGACCCATTCGTTTACCCTCACTTCATAAAGCTAAACTTCCACCTGTACATTTAAAACAAACAGATCTTTAATATTAGCAAAATTAGCTCTCTTTCCAAAATAACTGCATTGCCCCTCTGCGTCGATCACTCGTATACATGTCACTGCTCTGACCTAACAGCTCTGCAAACTACTATGCAGTCTGACCTCATGCATAACAGAATGCACAGGGGTTCACTCGAGGACTGTAGTATCTAGCTCACAAGCCGTGGCTGAACTAGAACATCCATCTTTGGGAAAGGCCTCCAGTCATGATTTAAAGGCTCCCAAGTGACAGAGAATTCACCACATCCCTTAGTAAGCAGCTATAATTTTGGATTACAGTCGCTGGTTGCGAAATTCTAACGGGAAACAAATGCAAATTATTTCTACTTCAGTTTCCAACCATCAGCAATTTCTAATTTGCCAGCTAAATTAAAGATCTCTGTGGGGTGTGATCTCTTCTCCCCGTGCAGACACTTCAAATAAAATCACCTCTGACCCTTACATATTTTGGTTTTGTTTGCTGCTATTTTTTTAAAGTCTCCAACCCCTCTAAAATTAGCTGTAGTGGCAGAAGGCACCAGGAGTTGTAAGAGGACAACGATCCCTAAAAAAACCCTTCGCGCTCCTGAGGAACAGAGGGTATGTCTATCTTCCTTGGCGCTGAAGGTGTAATCAGCAGCTCTGCAGACCTCCCTTGGAGCCAGTCTGCTAAAAATAGCAGTGTAGCCATGGAGACTCGGGAGGTGGGATGGGTTCACCACTCTGAAAATGTACCTAGAGTCTTGGACGGGATCATCGTCTGGACAATTCTCACTGGTCACGGGGTGGGCCCCAAGTTTCTTTTCTTGTTCCACTGAAAAACCAGTTTTGAGAGAACGACTTTTTTGGCAACAATTGTCAAGTTTGGAAAAAAACAAAAGCCATTGGCTGATGGAGCATAAACACTCATTTGAAAAGGATCAGCTGGCTCCAGTGCATCCCTACAGAGACGCCCCAAAGTACTTCTGTGGTAGTCACTTGCTCCTCAGATTTGCCTAGTTGTGACCCTGAAGGCTTGTCTACACACGGAAATTGACCAGCTTAGCAATAGCTGAATACACCAAAGTAGCTTTGCCAGTGTAGATGTTTTATTCAGGAATAAAAGTGTCGCTCGTGGTCTGATTATTCCATTAGATCTGTGCTGGTCAGTTCCCCCTTGTCAACAAGCTTAACTCATGGATTGCGTTGGGTAAGCTGCATGCGACCCTCGCCTCTCTGTTCTTGGGAAGAGGTGAAGAAAAGCAGCACTCAAGAGCTGTGCGTAGGCTTGTCACTCCCGTGCTGCAGTGCGCATACGAAAAAAATGATTCCACTCATGGCTGGAAAAAATCCGCACATGCGTGGAAAAGATTGCCTGGGGTGTCTGCAATATGGCACGGTGAATGCAACCTGCCCCAGCCCAGCCCTTGTAATGTCCCTCAGGGCTTGGTCCATCATCCAACACGGAATGCTACCGGCCTGGAAGAATGCAGGTGAGTGACTTTTCCTTTGGTCCAACAATAGATTATTAGACTAAACACAAAAGGAGGGAGGTGAAATGCTGGCTTTTAAATAATCCACTCTGCACTGGAGCCAGAAGTGTAATGACTCTAGGGGACCCCCGCCCCTCCCCAGCAATGTCCCTGGCAAGCGGAAGATCTCTTAAACCCATTATCTAGTTATGAAGGTCTGTTTACAGGAACCTGATGGGCCAGGCATGTGCTAATAGGTCTGTAAAACAAAATCTCCCAAAGTAAACTAGTCAGGAAGCTGTGAAAGGAATTCTAGTTTCCACCACACCCTGCCAGCCCACAGAGGAAGATATGTTCTTCTTTCTCAGCCCACAGCCACCCCTTCACTATCAGATATCTGATATGTTATTCAGCACAAAGGCTGCAGCAGCAATCTCTTCTTCCAGCGGGGTTGTTAACACCAGCCAAACTTCATTTACAACAAGCGGCAGCACACGAAAGACCTGACCTGGAGTAATTCCACCCCAGTGTGTTCTCGTCAACAGGATTATTCTGGGTAGTAATTAGCTGGCTACTCTCCAGTGGAGTTTCCCGCAGAACTTTCAGCACAGACAGGCACACCTGTGGAGTTAGTGCTTTACTCTGGGAGTTTGTAAAGTGGGGGGTGGGGGAAGCTGGATGTTGAGTGTACAAGAGCAAATCTCCAGAGGAATTGCACAGATTATGCCTGCTTAAGATCTGCTGCGGGAGATGCGCCCGTTTACTAAATTAATGCTAGTGGTGCTCATTAAGAAGGGTTGACATGGAATATCCTAATTCAGCCACACCATGTAGGGAGCATCTGCCTCCTCGGAATCACAACTACCTCTATTCTCTTATATTCCCTTAGCGCAGAAAGGACCCAATGCAGGTCAGGACCCACTGCACTAGCAACTCTCGGGTTGGAGGGTGCCTGCCCTGAAGTCTAGGGCTTAAGAAGCAATGGGCTTAAACTGCAGCAAGGGAGGTTTAGGTTGACCGTTAGAAAAAACATCCTAACGGTCAGGGTGGTTAAACACTGGAATAAACTGCCGAGGGAGGTAGGGGAATCTCCATCACTGGAGATATGTAAGAGCAGGTTAGATTAAACGTGCCGGGCATGGTCTGGACGGTATCTTGGTCCTGCCATGAGTGCAGGGGACTGGACTTGATGACCTCTCAAGGGCACGGGCCCTGTGTCACGAAGCCAGGCCCCGTGAGTGGGAGCTTCTTGGCCAGGGAGACAAGAAAATGTAAGCACCAGGAGGAAAGAAGGAATTCTGCTGCTCTTTGAGCCAATGCCAGTGTGATTATCGGGGGCCCTGGGCCTGGCTGTGCCAGCCCATCCACAACACAGCTATGAGGTTATGTAACAATAGAGCCAATTTCCTTTCAAGATCATTCCTCCTTCCCTTATTTATGGTGCAGCTTCATCTCGCCCTTGTCTGCTGTTCACGGCACTTCCAGCACCTTTGTTGGCATGTATTAGTCTCTCCGGGCCATAAGGAAGATATCCTGCCCAGGGAGAGATCTGAGGCATGGGGGGAAGAAAGTGTCACCATAGTTTAAAAACCAAGTACTGTAAAAGAAACAGAAGTGAAAAAGGTATTGTTTAAAAAGGGGAAGTTAAATCCTAGTGAGGAAAAGAGAAAGGAGCATAAACTCTGTCAAATGACGTGTAGAACTGTAATTAGGAAGGCTGAGAACAGCTAGCAAAAACTCAAAAAGTAATAGCAACATTTTTAAAAGTAAATCACAAGCAGGAAGCCTGCTAAACAAACTCCCTCCCAGAGCCTTAAGCAGGTGGGGAGGAGGGGCTGGATGAAGGAGGAGCTTGGATGCTGGGTTGGCACCACCAAAATTTCTTCAACCTGCCTCACCTGGTCAGAGCATGCCTCCTTCACAGCCCCATGCGGCTTTGCTACCCAGCCGTTTCTGAAAAGAATCAATTACTGGCGTTGGCTGCTTTGGCAGAGAGGCTGCTCATGGAGAAAGAGGAAGGAGGGCCTGCAGGTGGGGGACGCGGGGCTGGAGCCCCATCCCTGGAGATTTTTGCATTATTGCACCCTGGCTGGTCAATGAAGGAGCAGCTTCTGGACTTCAGGTTCAGCAGGAAGGTGTGTGTGTGTGTGTGTCTGGAGAGAGACGCCATCCCGGGAGAGATACCAGTCACCATCAAGGATACTGCCAGCACCTGCCTAGGAGCAGGTGTCCAAACACCTTCAGCTCGTTGCTTCAGATGCTGGTCTGTGGGACATACCCCCATTGCCTTCAGTGGAGGAACCCTAGGACTGGTCACAACCTGCCAGTGCCTTTGTGGGCAGGATTTCCCCTGTCTGCAGCAGGGGCAAGTCACTTGCAGACATGGGACTGGGTAACATCCTTTCTTAGGGGATTTCTTCCCCCAGCACAGCCTTGGCCCCTTTTAGTTTCCAAACTGTTTGGGGCAGCAGTGGTTAATTTGCAGCAGCTCGGTGTCATTTACCATTTCACCCCTTGTGTAGCTGGCTGAACCTTTCTCGCAAAGCAGGAGCCAGAGGAAATCCTCTTTGCTGATGGGAAACCCCACGTGCTGACAGTGTGCCAGGCACCAGTTTACAGCACACTAGGAAATCCAAAGTGTCTGGTGCATTCAACACAGTGGAAGAGAGACAGGCATAGAACTAGATCACAGTCCAGCAGACCCCCGTTCTCACAATCCCCGTGTAAGTCAGATTTCCCACATAACACAGGGGAGACAGGAAATTGACGAAGGCACCAGCCCTGGTCAGTTTCCTGGCTCCAGCAAAAGTGGAGGGGAGCTAGGACCAACCGGGAAACTGATGAGCAGCAGTGCCACCTGGCTTGCAGCTCCCTGCCACTCTGGGAGCCAGGCATGGCTTCTCCCCAGCTTCCCTCAGCTGGAGCACTTTTGATTTGCACTTAACTCATGTTAGTGCAAGCAAATCAAAATCACCCATACCAGGGGGATTACTGTATGTGTCAAATTCCAGGGGTCCCGGGGAAGTTGGGGTGGTGGTGAATGAAGGCAGCCTGCAGAGCTCCCGGTAATCTGAGCTGCTCAGCAGAAATTTAAATGCTGCCCTGCTGCTTAGCAGAGGCTCTGCAGCTGAGTTTTCTGTTGCCATAGGTGGTACACATGCCTCGGTGCAAATAAGAAAAAAAATATTCTGGATATGGATGGGAAAAAAATCAGTACACATGTGGAAAAGATTGGAGGGAATATTGGCAGCTTTTGGAATTTCACTTTTGACACTATATCTTTTAATATCTGTTTACCCAACCTCCTCATTCTGTGCAGGTCACCTTTCTGCAATTAAATGCCATGGTGTTGGGCTGCTATGGTATTTTACCAAACAGATGTTAAATGTAATTAATTCACTATTTCCAAGGGGTCCCACTTTATTTACCTTCTGAACCAGATCATGTGTGCCACTTAGGACTAAATCAAGAATTGCGGCTCCTTTTGTGGGTTCTAGACCCAACAGCTCCATGAACCAGACATTTAAGGTGTCAAGAAGCTTTATCTCTCCTGGCCTGAGGTCACATGTACCCAGACAATATGGGAATAGCTGAACCCCCCCCCCCATTATTATTATAATCCCCACTATATTTTTATAGTCTCTATAATCTCCCTTAGCATTTCATAGCCACTATCACTATCCTGGTCAGGGGGTTGGTAATACATCCCCACTGCTATATTCTTATTATTTGAGCATGGAATTAAGATCCGTAGTGGTTCTATGGTACAATTTGGTCCATTTAAGATTTTTACTGTATTTGATTCTACACTTTCTTTCACACCTAGTACCACTCCCCCTCCAGTACAACTGGTTCTCTCCTTCTCATATGTTTTGTACCTTGCTCCCATTGATTGCCCTTGTTCCACCAAGTTTCTGTGCTGCCCCTCAAACTCTGTCTGTAAACTCCGTGACAACTCCCCTTCCCACTGACCCCCCAGTCCACCTCTTGTTTATTATCTTTCGACTGGAGCAACTGACAATGCTTTTTGGGCTGATCATACTCAGGTTGTTTTGCAGGTAACAGCTGAGCCGCCAGGCTTGAATTGTCATGGGGCTTGTCTATATTTGTGGTTTTTATTTCTTGAAAAATAACAGCAACCCGTTTTCTGAAAAAAAAAACTGCAGCGCGTTCACACTGCCATGCATGAAAAGTCGGGATCAGAGGGCTTTTCCCCCCAAATAATATCTCAAACTCTGCAAATGACTTTCATCAACCTCCCCCCCGCAGGTCAAAAAGGAGTGCATGTGAACAAAGCCCAGCTAGTACTGGCTCAGGTGAAGGCTGCTTTTGCAACGCTGTGGCTGAGAACTGTGACTGTAAATGAGAGTGTCCCATTTTGCAATGCTGTGGCTGTGTGGAAGTGATTTTTTTAACACCCCAAGGTCGAAATAAGTAATCCAAACCCCCACACAGGTCTTGTCTGCACGTGCCAGAGGAGCGATATGCTGGCTGCTGAGCTTCCAGAGCTTGGATTTGCACGTCTGGTGAAGACACGGGAAAACCAAGCTCTCTGGGTTCGGCTGCCTGCCCCTCTACTCCACGCTATCGTGCGCAGTGAGACACGTTGACACACCATTAAGGCAGCTCAGATTTCACTCGGGAAGTGAGTGAATGCTGCTACGTCGATTCTAGCTAGGCAAATGCCACAGCTAGAATTGCATGTCTGAAATTGACTCCCCCGCGGTGTGCACACAGCCTTGGTGCTGCAGTAGCGCGAGCCCGTATAACTTGCTGCCTGATGCCTCCAGAAACCCTGTTACCACATCCTGCGTGGGGTCATCTCATCCGGCCCTCGCCTGTGAAAGCTGCCGCCTGGGATTTTTCAGCAGTCGGAGGCTCTGCTCTGAGCGGCTGAAGAAACGCCACAGCGTGCGGCCAAGGCTCGCGTGCCTTTTTTGCTACGATTTAATTTTAATACAGGAAAATCAGAGTGAGGGATCACTTGTGTCTCTTTCTCTCTCCTGCTCCATCCTTCTGCCGGGATTCTTACTGATGATCACTGACTTAACCCTCTTGTGGATCTGCAGTTGTCCCATTGGAGAACTGAGTTGGCCTTTTTCAGTGGCCCTCATTAGCGTTATTTGGGGTGGGTATAGCTTGTGGTTATGGAAGGGCGGCAGCCACTCGCACCTGCGTTGCAAGACCTGTAAGGAGTCTAGGCTAGCCTGCCCAGGGTGTCATTATCCCAGCTAGCACAAAAATGTCACCAGTGGCATCTACCATCATCCTGCAGCCTGTGTGTTCCAAACATCCTGTGTGCACTGGGTGAGGGGGGTGTGCAGCTGGAGGGGGTTGGCTGAAATCAGGGCACAGGACTGATGGGACTTCACTTGGAGAACCCACCCCGCTGATGGTGCAGCCCTACCACAACACGATGCTCTGCCTTCTTTTTAGTCTAGGTGCGACATGGTGCAGGGGGTACCAGGTCAGGGTTCAGCACTGAATTTGGTCCGCTGGCTGGATAATTAGCTTCCCTGCCCGACCTCAGTACCAACAGGGAGCACGACTCGAATGCTGACCCAGGAGCCCAGTACCGGTGATTGCTCTTGCAGGACTCTACCGGCAAAGCAGGGCCCTACTGCATGGGCTCGGTGGCAGAGGTCAGCCACTGTTCTTTCCTGGAGCTGTGCTGCAGGGGCTGTGCTGGTAATGAGCCAGGTGCCCCCAAACACACGGGAGAGGGACAGCGTGAGCAGGATGTCGCCAGTGGCTGTGCACAGCACAGGAGGTGCTCCCGCGGGGAGGACATCTCAGCAGCTGCAGCCAGGGTGTACAGCTCTGGAGGAAGATGGCATGGGCCCCAGGCACGCTGGGAACACATGAGGCATCCATCAGTTGGAATGGGTGAAACCACATTAAGTGCAAGTATTAGGTGCCACATGTTGCTGGGGGAGGCAGCATTGTCTCTCACCCTTTGGCTGGCTTTTCCCTGTACACGGTTCAGCCTTCGGGGCAGGGACTCTCACTTCTGCCCCCTGTCAGGAGTCACCCCGGGGCGCTGCTTTTCTCCGGAGCCTCTTCCTCCGGGTGCAGGAGGTGGGCAGGCATAGCCCTCCGTCCACGCTGCCATTGAGTTGAACGGTGCCGTTTCATGGTGCTGTCCCGCCAGTGGGGGTGGGTCATGCCTGAGAGTGGCACGCTGGCAAAGAGCCAGGATGAACCTCCAAAGGGAGGGGATGATCTCGAAGGAGATTTCAGCTGCCCAGTAACAAATGTGAACTCCCAAAGCACCACAGGTGTGTTAGAACAGCGTCACGGCCGGGCCTTGGCCGAGGGCACCCCTGTCTATCTGGGCACCCTGCCTAGCTGGACCCTGCAACCGCTGTCCGGACCCTGGTCACTTTACCCCTCCTCCCCACTTCAGAAAGAGAATTCAGGGTGTTTCCAGTCCCAAGAGCCCAGGCGCTACCCCCGGTCAATCTGTACGCCAAAGCTGGTAGCCAAGCCTGTAACTAACGAAGGTCTTGCTAGTGGGGGGGGGGCAATCAGAGAATTACGCACAGGTTAGAGTGGGGTGAGGATACGCCTGGGAGCTCAGTCGCTGGGTTTGCGAGGTGATGGGGATGTAGCTGTCTGGCAGCGCCGAACGTCTCATCAGGGCTCACCTGTGCCAAGCAGCAGGGAGGGCTCTTGCTCGTGACTGGGAATCCTCTAGCCCCAGAGGATCATGGGACTCCTGGGTTCTATCCCTGTCCCCCCCCTCCACCCCCCAGAGGGGGGTGGACATCGACTCTTGGGATCTACGGTCCCTCCACCCCACAGGGCGGAAGGTGGGCGTCGGGCCTAGTGGTTAGAGCAGGGAACTGGGGGTCCCAGGTTCTATTCCCCCCTCCAGGAGGGGAGTGTGGTCTAGTGGTTAGAGTCATAGAATACTCAGGCTGGAAGGGACCTCAGGAGGCCATCGAGTCCAGCCCCCTGCCCAAAGCAGGATCAACCCCAACTTAATCATCCCAGCCAGGGCTTTGTCACGCTGGACTTACGAACCTCTCGGGATGGAGATCCCAGAGAGAATACAAGAGACATGGCTCCTCTTTGTCAGGGATTTGTATTCCCCTTCCCGCCAGAGTCTGGCCTATGGGGTGAGTTCATGCGCAGGTCTCGCTTTCCCGCCGGGAGCTGGGAATTAAATCTGTAGGGCCTCCGTCTTTTGCTGTGCCAGGACACCGCCTTTGCCTTCAGTGGGCCAGGGACGAGCACATTGCCTTGGTCGGGGCTGCTCTCCTGTTTGGCGAGTTGCATGATACAGCGCTTTCCAACTCACACATGCACTGCCACTTTATACCCAGGGCAACAGCAGTGCACAAGGCTTTCCTACCCACTTAACGTCTCCTGCCGAGCCAGGCTAGTTTCCAGCTGCACTCTGCAAGTGTCCAGGAAGGCCAGGCGCTTGGCATGAGCTGGGCTGCTAACCTCGCAGGGCAGCTGTTGCCAACAGCAAAAGTTTGCTGTCTGTTGTCATTTCTCCCCAGGGGCCTGGGCTCAGGCTGAGGTTTCTGGAATAGGATGTGGCAGAAATGGCGACCATCCAGGCAGGTCTTGACACTGTTTTAGCCACTATATGAATGATCTCGGGGAGCTGGGGGTTTTATGCTGGCTGAGTGGGCAGGGTCAGTGACCTCCAGCCAGCAACTAGTACCTGTGGCGGAAATGACCACAGATATGGGATAGGTAGACAACTGAGAGGAAGTACAGTCCCTGGAGGGAATTGCACAGACTGGTTCAGACCAGCTTCAAGAGGCAATGGAAAAAGGCCTTTATTTTCAAGCAGCCCCTGGTCTGTAGGCTCTGTCTGTGTGCCTTTTGGTATGAAGCCGTGGTCCCCACGCTGTGAAACACGCCTGCTTCCTGGGAATGGAGGAGCATTGGCTGGAGTGGGGGCCTCGAACACGTTCTGTTACCAGTGGGGGCAGGGGGAGGAGGAGGAAAACTTTGGGCCTGGCTGGTATAAAGGGAGAGGTTAATATGACTTGAGGCCCCAGGTTTTGGGTCCACAAACAGGGCTCTGTGTTCCCCACCCTGTAGCAATACTTGTGATTCCTCTGTCCTAAGTGAAGGACTTTGCACTTGTCCTTGTTGAGCCTCACCAGATTTCTTTTGGCCCAATCCTCCAATTTGTCTAGCTCACTCTGGTCCCTGTCATTCCCCCGCAGCTTAGTGTCATCCACGAACTCACTGACTCGATACTCCAGTGATCTGCCTGAGTTTTCGCTGCAAAATGAGCAAGCTCAAGACCAACTTAAAACAGAGCGGGGACTCTCACACACCCCTTCCCTGTGGGTCAGCTGCCCTGGACTTACAGTGCCTCCAGCTCTGGGTCAGAGGTTCTGCTGGGTGGATACTGCAGGGGCAGGTTGGGTTAAACCCCAGGGTTAACACACCCTAAACCGGTGTTGGCTCCATGGCACCTGTTTGTAGGTGCGTCCCATTGCAGTGTTTTGGGAGACATGTCTCCCTGGCCTGCAGCAATGGGAAACCCCACTGGTCATCCGAGAGCCCCTGATTCTAACGCCCAGGGATGCTGCTTATGGAATCTGGGCAGAGCCTGGCCGCCTGGTCTGTCGAAGGCACAACAAACTGACAACTGCGCACAAGGAGCAGGAGGGCCGCACCGAAGGATGCCATGTCGGTCACCAAATATTTGCACTGCGCTCTGCACGTCAAAGGCAATTCACGCCGCTCAGCCAAAAGCAGAGGCAATAGACGCAGTTGGCTTTCAAAACGGGTCGAGCAAGTGCCTATTACATTACCGGCATGGAAGATAATGTTTAGCCATAAATCTTATTAACAGTGCACTGCAGTTATCCCGGTTGGGGGTGGGGAGGAGTAAGAAGCCAGGGAGGCAGCGACTTCCGGATGACAAAGGAGAAAACGAGCAGATGCCAGCAGAGAACTCGGGGGTGGTAAAACAGAGATGCTATAAGAGATTGTATATGGCAGGGGTTGTCTGTGTGGGACAATCAACCACAACCGCTATTGCAAAACAAACTATGGAGGACAGGCCTTTGGGGGGAGGGGATCGCTGTGTGTGGACGCACTATTCCAGAACACCTCTGTGTGTGTGTGCGTTGTGGGGGAGGTATTCAGGAATAATTACTCAGCCTGGGAAGAACACAAAGTAATCCCTAACAAAGCAGCTTGGAATGGAGGCCACACGGGCGCTGGTGTGCTACAGCTACTCCCCAACAGTGTGTCCCCCAAGAGCTGCTGAGGAACAAACTTCCCCGAGTCAGTCCAAAGCGCACTGAATTTCCGCCTGCCGCCCTTGCCGGGCAGGGACGCCCTCCAGCACTCGTAGCCTGAAATGTGGCGGAAGCTGAGGTTGTGCGTTGCGTGTCTGATTATCTGGGGTTAGCCTTCTGCTGTGGGGCAGCTATCCATCAGGTGTACGTGGGTGCAGCTCCGGGGAAGGCCATGAGGTACGTAAGGTGCTCAGAGACCATACGGCTGGGGGAGGGGGTGTGGATAGATAAGTGCCTAGGAGGGAAGGAAGGATATAGTCCTCTATTTTCAAGCAGCCCCTGGTTTGTAGGCTGTGAGTATGTAGAGGGCTTAGTTTTGCCCCCCCGCCTGGTACGCCTTCTATTGGCTCTGTAAGGCCAGGCACTGTTAACTCATCAATACAATAAGAACTGCAAACTCGACCGGATCCCAGCTTCACGGCTGGGCAGCCCCACCTGTGCTGTCAGGCTGACGCCTTTGCTTTCCCTGCCAGCGCCCCTGGCGAGCTGGCACCACGGGGCGGTGTGGTGGGACGGGTGGCTGTGTGACGTGGGCACACGCAGAAACCAGAGCAAACGCAGCTGCTCAAATGAAGAGGCCGCCTGGCTTTGGGGACTGGGCTTTTGACAGGTTGCCCACGGGCCGTGGCGCTGCCGCAGCCAGGATGGGAAACTCATTCCCCATCAGCGAGGGCTCCAGCTACAAAGGGTTTTCTGCTTGGAGGCTGGCACCATCGCACAGACCAGCAGGCTCTGTGCCATGCGCAGCAAGTCTGAGTCCAGCACTGGAATGCGATCGAGTGCAGAGCAGGCCACTCCTTCTCTCTCCGCATCAGACAGGCGGTGGCAGCAGCATTCCTCAGCACTGCATTAATTCAGGTTTCTTATCTGCCATTCACCCCCTGCCAGGGGCCTGCCAGTGACAGATCAGGCCTCCGGCACTCTGTGAGAGAGGGTTTTACAGCCAGCAACCAACCGGGGATGTCTCCAGCTGCTACCAGTTCATTTAACCCAGCGCCAACAGGAGAAGAGCCAGAGACTTAGAGGGTTAAGCTGGGCACAACTTATTGTCATGTTCTCCCCTTAGTGGGCATGTCCCTGCTTCCCTTTGCAGGCCAGATCCAGGGTCTGGCTGAGCCAGGCTGGACGTGGATAGGTTGCACTGACGTTGGCTACCTTTGTATCCCCAGACCCTGGGACTGGCTCAGCCCTCCAGTATAAATTAGAGCAGCCTAAGGGCCACAAGAATGGTTCAAGGGTTAGGAAAGTCCTGCCGTGATGGGCTCAAGGAGCTTAACTTAGATTACCGTACAGAAGGTGAAGGGGTGACTTGATTTCCAGTCTGTGGGGGCCTACATGGGGAGCAAATACTAAACAGGGGCTCCTCCATGTAGCAGAGAAATGTCGGACCTGGTTGAACGGCTGGCAATCGAAGCAAGACCAAGTCGGGCTGGAATAAGGGGTTAATGCTTGGCAGTGAGCTGGAACACGTTACAAAGACCTGCACGGCATTGACTGCCACTGAGCATCTTTCAGCAAAGCCTGAGAGGGTTTTTGCCTCTAAATGGTGGCTTCTGAGAAGTATTTTGGAAGATCTCTGGCCTGTGCTCAGCAGGGCCAACAGCCACCCCAGCCCTGGGGAAAGTGGGGGTGGGGCCCAGCTCCAAGCCCCTGGAAGGGACGGGGCCAAGGGCAGAAGGGGTGGGACTAAGGGCAGTTGCTCTTAGTGACACCAGAACCGTAGGGCTGGGCTCTCCACAGCCACGTGGCGCGATGGAGCAGCATGACCACTACTTCAAAGGGGCCTGGGGTAACTTCCCCCTTTGCACCCCGTGTCCCCTTTGGGGGGGCCTGCCTGTGCTGGACTGGAGGTGCAGCCCGTGTTTGCATCTGGCTATGGAGCCTGTGACACAGGAGGACACAGGACTCCGTTAGCCCCCTGCCGCCCCTCTTGTCTAACCCGCCCGCCACATTTTGAAGCCGTCCCCCTGGATGCGGGTGCTGCTCGGGCAGCTTTCCCCAGCTGGTGCTCGGCAGGGCTCTTTGTGCCCCAGCACTGATCTTCCGTGGGGACAGACTTGGGCTGGGCTCAGAGGATGGATCTGGGTTCTGTGCATCATTTTGAAAGCCAGACAGGAACATTGTGATCTAGTTTGATCTCCGGCACACCACAGAGCCAGAAGTCTCACCCATTCAGCTTCACTTCCGACTTTCATCCCCTGAAGGGGCACTAGGAGAAGCAGCTCAGTCCAGCATGGGAGTGCCACGGAAAAGCCTTGAAACAGGCAGTTATCATTGTAGGTCACAGGCCAGGATGCTATTGTGCTAAGCACACACCTCAACACCCTACTTATTTCCCGCCTTGCAGGTAGCTTGCTACTCAGAGATCCTACGACAGCGTCACAGCTCAGACCCTGACTGCCGATATCTCTTGTCATGGTGCAGGGCTGGTTTGAAAGCTGGACTCTGAGCTCAGCACCGCTGCACCGGTTTCAGGTCAGGTACAGACTGCAAAGCGTTTATTGGCTAATTGTGAAAGAGACGTGGTCACAGTCGCACCTGGGAAAGCTGCAGAGTGGGGACAGCACATATGCTCCTCTCAGGGAGGACTGAACAAACCAACCAGCCACACAAACAAACAAGAAAAAAGAGAGAGAAGCTTTTTTCTTGACTTTTTCCAGCAATGGCGCTGTCATGAAATACCCACCTCCCCTGCCAGTAAGTGTGGGAAATGCTCTGAAAACTCTTTATCAGCTCCATAAATCCTCCAACGAGCAGCAATGACTTCCCAAGCTTTGCAGCCGCTCACCCCGGGGGTGACTGACACGGATCAGCCAGTTACATTAATCGGAAATGAGAGAGACGTTTGCCAGCACCAAACAGCTTCTCGGCTGAAATCAGCTGCCAGCAAAGGCAGCGTGCCAGGCCTGGCACAGAAGCAACCGCCCCGACTGGACAGCTGTCCTTCCAAACTGATCCCCTTTCCCTGCTCGTGAATGCCCTTGGGGGCCGTCACCACCCAATCTCACTGGCAGCACAGAGTCCACAGCCTCATCCCAGTGACCTGTGAGGACGAAATACTGGCAGAGCTCTGAGATCAACGCAGAAGAGTTGAAGTCTCAGCAGTGAATGGGGTTGTTCCATATGCCAGGCCTAAGCTACCCTTGTGAGCAGCCGCTGATCGGCTGCTTTCCAGTAAGCACACCATTAGAGCACTGGTCTTCCTCCTGGGGCTCGTTGACGAGACCTGTTTTCTTTCCCAGACTTAGAAGCTGCTGGTGAAACAGACACAAAAGCAGACGGAGAGAGAGGGGTCCGCATGCATTGCTCTGGGGGCTCTCTCGTGTTAGCAGTGTGCTGGTCGCTCGGCATTACCCAGGATGCTCACATCTCCTCTCTGCTCTGGGTGCTAATGTCTCCCCATTAGACGCTGACAAAGGCTCACATCCCCCGTCTGAGCTGACTTGTTTTTTCCCTCTTTTGATACGTGCTGTTGATACTGGGCCATTTCCACCCTGCTGAATAGACCTTGTCAGCTCTGGCCCTCCCTCTTACTGGGACCCCACTCTTTAAATACCCCTCTGACACCCACCCCCATGCATGCATCTGATGAAGTGGGTCTTTGCCCACGAAAGCTCATGCTCCAAAATATCTGTTAGTCTACAAGGTGCCACAGGACTTCTTGTTGTAGTTAGAAATGTGACACCAGGACAAGGACTGATCCCTCCCCCCCCTCCACAGCCACCCTCCATTTCTGGCCACAATTTACCAGACAGGCACCAGGATCCTATGTCCCCTATAGGATGCTGCACCCAGTACAAACAACTCCATAGCTCTAGGCTGCTAGCAGCTTATTAAGGAACTGGGAGAAAGGGCAGAGCACTGGCTTCTTCCAGGAACAGCTAAGTTGCAGCTGCCCTGTGCATCCAATCACCTGTGCCGAACACAGTGCTAGCGATGCGGCTGTTCAGCAAGGGAGAGGTTTTCAAAAGTACCTCAGTGTTTGAAGTTAATGGATTGTCTGGTCTCCTCTCCAGTCCCTGGGCTGGGCCTGCAAAATCGATCAGCTGGATCAGGGCAACGTGTCTGGTTAATTGCCTTCTCTTTTGGAAGGCGCCCCCCGCTAATGCCAGCTGGCACAGGCCAGGACGTGCATGTCACAGCAGTTTGTTAGCAGGATCTATAGTCGATAGCAATGGGCTTGGATACATACCGTACGGCGCTGTAGCTGAGCTCAGCGATTTTTCTCTCTGTGACACAGCTGTGAGTTTACAGTCACTCCACTTCCTTCAGTGGAGTTGAGTGAGACGTACACCAAGGGAACCAGGAACAGAACTTTCGCTCCAGTCGAGTGCAGCCAGAGGTTCAGGTGTTAACACGCCCGACCCCGGGGGCTGAAGCGTGTCTCCGGAGGCAGACATGCCCCAGACACGGGCTCTTTTTAGTGGTCTGAGCTGGATGTGAGCTGAAAACTCAGCTCAAAGGCCCGAAGAGGATTTGACTCAAAGGTTCTGGTGTGAGGCTCCCTCTGGTGAGATTCGGAATGTTTTTAACCCCGCACGGCGCTTCCCAGAGGAGCCGCTCAGACAGGTACAGGCAGCAGAGACCCAGCTCTGATATTTAGGTAGAGGGCTTTACCGTCAGCCTGTTGCTGCCCCTGCCCCTAGCCCACTGGCCACCTGACCACAGTATTGCTACAGCTCCTGTTCTCTGAGCATCTTACACACAGTCGTGTGGTTACTCTCCAAGGACTCCTGTGGGGCGCACGCGCCTGAGTGTGTGTGGGGGGTGGTGCTCTTTCTCCTGCCCTCCCCCTTGGTACAGATGGCGAATGGGGGTCATGCAGGGTGACTGGCGGCACAGTAGAGGCTGACCCATGCTGGGAAATGCAGTTTGGTCAGACTGGAGCCCGGGGGCAGGAGCACACCTGAGGCAACAGCATTTCCCACCGCCGGGACGGCTGGGACTCTGTTTCAGTTCGTTTCGTTTCTCCTGTTACACAACCGGACGTGTGTAATCCCATGTGGTGTCTGGCCCCCTTGGAACAAACCATTCGCACGGTTGTTGAACGGGAACCAAAGCGGCGTGGTGCTTTCATGGGAAGCTGGGAAATGTCACCATGTTGGGCCTGGTTCAGCACAAAGCCATTTGTCCAGTGCTAGAGTCTGACCAGCTCTCATCCAGACGTGGGCAGCCCTTGAACATGTGTGCGGGCCCTCTCCCCTCTCCATGCTCCCCTGCAAGGCCAAGCTGGGGCTGGGACTGTATTGCAAGGGACAGCTGTACCCGGGGTGAGCAGGCTTGGTGTTGCTCAGTGGGAAAGAATGGCTGGTTTCCTGACTTCCAAAAAAACCCAGATGTCTGGTTTCACTAGAAAAATTTCCCCTGTGCAAAACTCAGCTGGCCTCACTCACTCTCAGGATGAGTTCGGTTCCTCTGTCCAAACCCCTGGGCCTGCTTGTGACCCTTCCTTCGGCTAATTTCCTGCCGCCAAGTGGGGATCAAAGAACTTCACCTTTTCTTCTTTCCTTCCTCTTGCTTTCCGCCTGATCAGTTTCGACATCACTGCTTTTTGCCGGCTAGTCATTGCAGGGCTTTCCTACCCCCCACAGGGTCACCGCAACAGCAGCCGCGGTTAGTTGCATATGATTTGTTGTGTTTCCAGGGCTATTTCCTCCTAATTGCACCTAATCCTGGCAGGAGGTCTGAAGGGCTGATTTTATCCGCACTGCACTGCGAGTTCCCTGGATGCTTGAAACAATGGCCAAATTGGCTCATTTCCTACGTTGAGAAGTAATTGTATGGAAGCAGGCGGCTGCTATTTTAGACCAGAGACTGTGTGGACAGGTGACTTGCTCCTCTGGAAAACTCCATCTTGGGAGATACGTTTACATGACAAGAACGAAAAAGCAGTCAAGTAGCACTTAAAAGACTAACAAAATAATTTATTAGGTGAGCTTTCATGGGACAGACCTGAAGAAGTGGGTCTGTCCCATGAAAGCTCATCACCTATAAATTATTTTGTTAGTCTTTAAAGTGCTATTTGACTGCTTTTGTTGTTTTGATAGTATATAGACTAGCACAGCTCCCTCTGTGTTACCATGACAAGAACAATGGGAGTTCTTCCATATGGCCGGGCTATAAAAAGGGCCCTGGAGGTTCCTCCATTGTCTCTTCAATCCGGCTTCTCAGCTCTGCAGGATCTTTGCTGGGAACTGAAGCATCAAATGAAGGACTGAGGGCCCCGTCTGACAGTGGCTGGATTGCAGAGGTTTGGTTTAACACAGTGTACTCTTCTCCCTTTGCTCCAAGGCTGCACCAAGAGCTTTGCAATTGCTGTGTGTATTTGAGTCCTCTTTTTTGGGTCAGGAGCTGCTGACCACCGGCCAATCAGTTGGGGGCTGCATGAGTGAAAAGCAAAAAACCAAAACCAAACCAAGCCACCCTGACATGGTCCCTGCCTGGAAAATGATGAGAAGGGAGACGCTCCCCTCATCGCTGGGTGTGTGAGCACCTTGCAGACGGATCCCTAGAGCCCTGGTACTTTGTGCTCCCCCACCTGAATCACCTGCAGGGGGTGCCTGGCACACCTCAGTGGCGGGTGAATCCCCCCCCACACAGGATGGCACGGGGTACATTTCCCCTGGATCTCTCACCAAACTTGCAAAGTGAAAAGTCGCCTCCAGCACAGGCTGGCCTGAGGCTGCTCGTGTTTTCTTAGCCATTGGGCGTGTGACATGGTGACCATTGGCTTGGCTACACCAACCACGCTCCAGCCACACAGCTGGAGCACGTCCGTGTAAATGCTGGGAGAGGTTCTCCCACAGAGTTGGTTCGCACGTCCATGAGAGGTGGAGCTGAGCAGATGGGAAAAGTCATCCACTGCCCTTGTGCTGTCTGCAGGGGAGATTGGTGATGGTCTGGGAGTGGAATAAATTTTGTTATGTGCACCCAGGCATGTGTGGATGTGCACCACCAATAGAAACCCTTGCTGCCCACTGTGAGTGGCTGTGTGTGCTCTGCTAGCTGGGTGGCACCTGCCCAGGCACTGCCCAGGCGCTCAGCTTACGGGGAACACTGGTGGTGATGTGGGTTTTATTGCTCCCTCGTGAGCCCAGCAACATCACTTAACATTCTAGTGCAGACATGCTGAAGCAGAGTGACTTACTAGCATTCAGGAATGTACAATTACTACTGACCAGGACTGATCAATATGGTTTTATTTAACACCATTCAGCTAGTCATCAGTGTGAGAGAGAGAGAGAGACCCTGGAGAGGGTAAGCAGCCCAGCAGCCAGCCAGCACCTCATAACACGCTTAGTTGCTGCACCTCACCCACCAGCCTGGAAGAGGAAACCACGTGTCTCGCTGTGGAAAGGAGAACTGAATCAACCTCGAACCAGACCTTATGAGCCTAGCAAGTGAGAGCTGAGAATTAAAGGCCTGGCCTGACTCGAGCCAGCAAAGCCCTTTGGAGGGCTCAGAGCCGCTCACTGGGAGGAAGAAAAGGAATTCTCAATTCCTTTTGAGAATTTGTTCAGATTTCAAAAATGTTTCCTGTCCTGAGTTGGGACAAAGTTGAAACTTCACATTTTTGCAAACCCAAAATCCCAAACACAGGACGAGCGGAGTAATCCAGACCATTCCTGGCTATTGTCTGGCATATCTGTCTTTATTCTCACCTTTCCAAAAACAGTTTCTGCTCTAACTCCCCTTTCAAAGCCCATGTCATTTGATTCCTTCCCTCCCACCTTGCATGGAAGTTTTTAGGGTTGAAAGTGTCAAATGTCCCCTTGTTGATCATTTTGAGACCCTCCCAGCACAGTTTTGGAATTGGCCTTTTCATGATGGGCAAATCCATTATCCAAAAGAAAGCAAGAAAGAAAGTTCCCAGCCAGCTCTTCTAAAAGACACCATCCCCGTGAAACCAAATGTCCAGCCCTGGACCAATCCACCCCTAGAGCAGCACTGAGACACACCGAGGATGCACCAATCTCAAGCAAGTGCCAGACTCTTACTGCTGTTGATCTGCTGAATTAGCACAGGCAGTGCTTCTCTGCCAGAGCAGCAGTGCTGAAGAGTAACCAGCTGGGATCCTTCCCTGCTGCCAAGAATCAAACCTGAGGCCTCACCCCCCAAACATCACTTTAATTACACTTAAAATACTGTCTCCGGTTTTTCCCCACTCTCTAATGTTTGGGGGAATAGCAATACCCCAGGGTGGCCATCTGGGTTCCCTCTTCCTTTTCCATCCACGGGCAGAATAAATTTTGCTGTGTGCACTGAGACGTGTGCAATTCTGCACCACCCATAAAAACACACACTGCCAGATGTGGGCCGTGGTAGGTGCACTGTTAACCAGCTGCGCGGCACTGGAATCTCTCCGGGGTGGCTGCCCAAGTGCTCAGCTTACAGGGAACATCTGTTCCTCCCTTTGGCCCCCTCTTGTCTGTGAGTGTCTTTCTTTGCTCACAGTGGGGGCGGGCAGGACCATAGACTGTTACACACAAATGCCGATTCCTCAGCAGGGTTTGTATCACTGTTCTACTGAGATGTTTTCTCGGAGCACCTTTTGTGAGGCTGCTGGGCGTTTACACGTGCCCATACAAACCAACGCTGCCCTAAGCAGCCAGGCATTTTCTGGCTGTGTGTCTGGTGGGCTGCGTGTCTTTCTCTTCCCTCTGGTAAGTAAACCGAGCTCTACATTACTTACTGCGTCATGTGTCTGAGGGCAGCTGTGGCTCAGAAACTTGACTAGGTTCAGTGCTTGTCATGAAGATCTCTCCGAGCCTTACAGCAAACCCCTAAGAACCTCCTTCCAGTCCTTTTTATGTATTCATAGCTAGTTACATAAACCACTCAGTGCACATAAACCCAAGCCAAGATTTGGCTGATCAAGTTCTTTTGTTACAGAGCTATGCTACTAACACCCGTCATTTACTTATATTCCAGAGAGTGGTTCTTTTTAAAGCTATAGACCAATAAGATAATAAAAAAAAATTGTTTAAATACATAGATTGGAATACTTCGGGGCTACTTATAGACTTATGCTCCAAAATATGTTAGTCTATAAGGTGCCACAGGATTTCTTGTTGTTCTCGAAAATACAGACTAACACGGCTATCGCCCTGATATTTCGGGCTCCTGTTGTTTAAGTGAGTGTGGACTATTGATTTAGTAGAAATCTGGCAACTCTATCTTTGCTAATTTCTAAATTATTGCCGAAAAAAAGACAAAAACAGTTTTCAGGTGCCCCTGAAATGGAATCTTGGTAAAATCTGTCCTAGTCTGGAATGGCACCACTGGTCTTTAAGTGATGAAGAATCCACCGGGTATGATGTTCCAATAGTTAATCACGCTCACTGTTAAAAGATTTGCCCCTAAGGTTTGACTTTTCAATATATTTCTTTGAATCCAGGACATCTCAGTTGACTGTAAGACAGATAACTTGAGGGGTGGGAAGGACGTTTCATTTGGCCCAAATGCACTTGTAAGTGTTTCTTTGGAAGATGACAGATCTTACCCAGCTTCAGCTGTTAAGTGTGAGTTGTGGTTTTAGAGATTCTGGTGGCTGTAGGTGTAAAAATAGCAAAAGAGATGATGGGTTCTATTGAAGTGCTAATATTTCCCAATATTTACATTGTGCGGGTGAAGAAAATGAGGCCTGAGGCAGGAAATGGGAGGAATCCCTCAACAAAAGAAGGAAGCTGGAGGAGAATGACTAACCCAGGAGAGGAAGCCAGGAGCTGTAGTGTGTCGTTAGCAAGGCTCAGGAAGAAGGCATCTTCGGTTGCCTCAGGACAATAGGGAATGTTTGTGCAGCCCTTGGGGGAGGGCTCAGTAAGGTCTGGGGGAACCTGGCCTCAGCTGGGGCCTGCGATTGATACTTCAGAACAAGCCGTTCTTCCAGCTAGAGCAGAACTATGAGAGTCTCCCAGGTACCTGGGTCTTATGCCTGCACCTGGGGTCTGAGTGGTCTGAGACCAGAACATCCTTTCTCCTGGGAAAGACACTGTGAGGGAAGGTCTCAAAAGTGCCCAGGTCTCCTCTTCAGAAAAGTCTTTTGCAAGTGAGGCAAACTTGTGATAGTGGTGGATTTGCATTGGGGGACAGTTGCCAGCGGTGATATAACTGTACCCACGGCTCCCACAAAGACCCTCGCCTCCCTCTTCCCCCTAAAGACCCTGTAAGAACCTACATCTCTGACGGAGGGGGGGAGATGCAGCAGTACAATTTTTCTCCCACTCAGTGCTCCTCTAGCAAAGGGAGATCTTATCTCTCCCCCCACGGAAACCGTTGGGTTCATCCCTCACTGTGGTTTGTTCTTTAAGATGTAGTAACTCAGGGGAGAACAACCCCAGCTAATCACCTCTCTGCCCTATCAGCAGGCTTAGCTGGAGGTTTGAGGAGCCCCCTCTCCAGCCCACTTCTCTGCAAAGGACCTCTCTGGTTGCTGGCACACTCAGCTGAGCTTCCCAACAGCAGATGTTTCCAGAGACCAAAACCAAACCAACCAACCTCTGGAGATTTAAGAACGGCTGTGTCAAGCTTTAGATAAGAGGCGCTGCCTCCAGGACAGGGGCATAGGTTAAAACAACACTGTCAGTGAGGGGGTTTCTGAAGGATCAAAGGCCTTGTCTGCCTGAGGATTTGTGCCTGAAAATTTCCCGCCCTCACTGCTAGCAGTTGTGCCTGCCACCCCCGCAGTAGACACAGTCTTTTGGACGGAGAAGCGATGGTGCCCAAGACCTCTCAATCGTAGTTCATCTAAGGAACGATCTATGGCAAAAATCATGAGCCTGGCCACTGAAACCATGAGATGAAACGGTTATCTCCCTTCTGGTGCCTGAGCCTTTAGGAGTCAAGCTGCCAGGCTTTTTGCCACAAGCGTAGAGCCTAGGAGCTTAATTTTTATTTTTCAGGAAAGCTGCTGTTCTCATCTAATCATGTGCCTCCAGGAGCTGGGGCTTGAGAAGAGACAGGAAATATCATGAGAATTGTAAGCTGGGGCCAACCTTTCCACAGCGTAAAATAGAGCAGCCCCAGGGCTGCTGTAATATATGTGCAAAACTCCCCCCACACAAAGGGCTTTTCTGGCTTCTGAGAAAACTTAGAATGCAGGGGTGTGCCAAGAATTTCTGCCCCCCCCCCCCCCAACACATACCTTTAAAGTGAAAGAGTCCAGGAGCTGCTGTGCAGGGCCATTACTCTGGCTTTACTCATGCAGAATATCTCTCCTGCTACAGCAGAGTTATAGTCCAGTGTCTAGAACCACCGGCCATGTAGTCTTTAATTATTTTTATTAATCATATTTATTAGGATAGTTGCCAAGACTGCAGCTCCGTTGGGCCCGGTAGTACTCAAATACAGATTGTCCTTTAATGCTATTGGAGAATCAGGCCTGATATTTCACAGAAAACAAGAGGCATTTTCTGATTCTGCAGTTGAAAAAAGGGATTTCCTGCCACCCCCCCCCCCCCAAAAAAAATTGAACCTTGTCATTTTTTTGCAACCAAAACTTGAACATTGCTAATGAGGTGAGGTTTTTCTCTTCACACCTTTCCCCCGATTTTTATCCCTTTCTTCATTTTGCCTCTAAGAAAGGATGAGAAAAGAAAGCCAGTAACTCAAAACACAAGACCCAAGAGAGTCAGCTGGGGGCGGGAAGTAGGTTGTTTGTAGAAATATTTCAGTGTTCCTAACAAATGTTCCTCGGAAGACAAGAAAACAAAAGCCCCTGGTCATAGGTAAACAGAACACGTAAACTTTGTGCATCTCGCCGCCTTCAGAACTGCAGACGGTCTCATCAACTGTTCCTTAGCGAGACAACAGCAACAGAAACACCCCAGAAAACGGCAGCTGGGTTTTAAACATGGAAAAGGAACTTCAGTAGCTGAGAATCAGTGTTGCTAACACAGGGATCACAGGGGATTTGGAGTCCAGACTGCATTAGCCCCTCTCCCTTCCCTGCACCAGCCCCTCCACGCTCTGTAGAAAGGCCAGAGCAGCGTAAAGGGGCCCTAAAGTCCCTTGATGGAGCCAAGGCAGGGGCTAGGCAAACAGCCATGAGAATGCCGTCCCCTGAACTCTTGGTGTAGAGCACGTGCGAAGGTTGTGTGGGGACCAGAGCTTCCCCCCTCGGCTCTGTGCAGATTCTGGGCAGGTTTCTACCCAGCAGGCTCCTCTGACTTGGCTGGGCAAGGGCTTCTCTCCAGCCATTGCAACAGCCAGGCTCAGAAAGGTGCAAAAGTGGCTCTAAAGTCACCGTGGAGCCGCATCTGCCTTGGTTGTGTTTGCACCTCTTGGAGGGTCGAATTGTACCCTTGCTTAGCTGGCTCCTGGCACAGGGGAAGGGGCGAATGGGGACTCCAAGACACACTCTTCTGTCCCTCTTTATGCTGCTTTTCACACACCCATTTCCCGCGGGCATGGACTCGCATAACCTTTTGGCTATGTAGTAGTGAAAAGCAGAGCAGCTGCATTATCCTACCCTCTATGGGTCTGCCATGCCTTTCTCTTGTTGTCCACGCACTCTTACTGCTGTCGAGACACCGGCGCTTACTGGTGAGGCTATAAAGGCGTGACTCCCCCGCCTTTGTTCATTGCCAGTGCACAACCGACATGATCATGGGGTTCCTGAGCAGTATCTCAAACAGGACCTCATGTAAAGACTTATTTTTTTCTACGTGCTGCTAACCCAGGAGGAACGATTTGCTCCATTCCCAGTGCCAGCCGGGCTAAAATGCGGAGCGAGAAGTACAGTGGAAGTGCAGCTTTAAAACAGAACTAAGCTGCTTTCCCCACTCACCTGACAATAACCCCCAATATCAATGGGCCCTGTTGCCCTGTGCCGGGATGACAGCTACACCCTGGTGTCCTTCCGTGGCCCAGGCAGGCCAGCGGGTCTCATCAGCCCTGGAGTAAAACACACATGTGTGCAAGTTTTCGGGTTGCAGGCCATGGCCAGTGGAGCAAGGATCACGGAACCAAAACCTGCGCTCGATTTTCTTGTTTGTATTCGCTGCTGAGCAAGTCCTCAGCTGGTATAAATTGGCCTTGCTCTGCTGACCTCAGTTCACGTTCATACCAGCTGAAGATCTGGCTCCCTTTCTATTTGAAACATGGATGTGCATTTTATATTTGATTGAAGGTGAGCTCTGCCCTGTGCGTGACTTTTTTTCCCCCTTATCTACTACAAACATGCCATTGCCCACCTTGTGATCTTCCTCCTGGAGAGAGGATGGGTCCTCCTGTTCCTTCAGCTCCTCCTTTTGACAGCAGTCAGTGTACATTTCAAGTTGCACATCAAGCCTCCTCTGTCTGATTTGAGCTTTCGTGAGCACAGACTCACTTCATCAGATGCTGGTCTTGGAAATCTGCAGGGCCAGGTATAAATAAGCCAGAGCAAGGGTGGGGATAACAAGGTTAGCTCAGTCAGGAAGGGTGAAGCTTACTACCAACAGTTACGCCCTCTGCTCAGGCTTAAACAAAGACTGCGAATGGCTGGCTAAATACAGAAGCAGCTTCCCCTCCCTTGGTGTTCACACCTCCAGATCAACTGCTGGTAGTAAGCCTCACCCTTGCTGACTGAGCTAACCTTGTTATCCCCACCCTTGCTCTGGCTTATTTATACCTGGCCCTGCAGATTTCCAAGACCAGCATCTGATGAAGTGAGTCTGTGCTCACGAAAGCTCATGCTCAAAACTTTTCTCTTAGTCTATAAGGTGCCACAGGACCCTTCGTTGCTGTTACAGATCCAGACTAACACGGCTCCCCCTCCGATACTCTGTCTGATTTGGCGCTCTACCCAGGCAGTTTCCGCACAGCCAGTACCGAGTGTGAGCAGTGTCTTGAGAGCATCAACATCAGCTTAGTTCTTGGGGCTGCTGTCCTGTTATCTGGCTTGCAATGGTTGGTGCAGGGTCGCTGACACGGTTAGTACAGTGGGGGTGCTGAGAGCCATTGAACCAAAGTGTGAACCCTGTAGGTGATGGCAGCACCAATGCTACCCACAGCGGGACAGACAAAAATTTGTTGTCCTTCCCAAAGTCTGCTGTGTGCACAGAGGTACTGGGCTCCCATTGTTCTCAGTCCAGCTGACCCCCAACGAGGGGAACCGCCCTCTAGGCTTGTCCTGGAACCTCCAGGAATTAAAGATTAAACTCTCATTAAAGATACAAACTCCGGGAGCACATACAGCCAAAACAGGTGACCCTATGTATAGAATCAGAGAATCCTAGGGCTGGAAGGGACCTCAGGCGGTCATCTAGTCCAGCCCCCTGCCCAACACAGGACCAACCCCAACTAAATCAACCCAGCCAGGACTTTGTCAAGCTGGGGCTTAGAAACCTCTCTCGGTGCTTCACCGCCCTCCTGGTGAAGTAGTTTTTCCTAATATCCAACCTACACCTCTACCTCTGTAACTTCAGACCATTGCTCCTGGGTCTGCCATCCGTCACCACTGAGAACAGCCTCTCCCCATCCTTTTTGGAATTCCCCCTTCAGGATGCTGAAGGCTGCTATTAAATCATCCCTCACTCTTTTCTGCAAACTGAATAAGCCCAGGCCCCTCGGCCTCTCCCCGTAGCTTTACTCGCCCATCAGCGTTCCTTCTGACGTAGCCCTGTTTTCGTTGCGCTGCGGTATCTCTTCAGGCTCTGGCAGCGCACCCTCCCCTCACAGGGCTGTTTTGGGTGGCTCTGGCTCCTTGCCTCTTTCCCTTTCCTGCGCCCTTCTCACTGGGCTTATCTTCCTCTTCTCTGGCAGCCCCTCGCTGCCACTGCCCCCGTGACCTCTGGCGAGGACCAGGTGGCAAATTCCACACTTCGATTGCGTCTCCACATAGCTCACATTCTTCCGGCAGGTGCTGCGCCTGCAGAGGAGTGAACCACTCCCAACAAGCTGAGCCGGTTCCTCCGAACGGCTCTGACCTGTCTGATAATTCGGCCCTTGTCCCCACGTCCCCACCCCATGGTACACGGAACCCCGCCCAAGACTGGAACAGTCCTGCCGCAGGTACTGCCAGCGAGAGGGTGATGAAGGGACCGGACAGATAGCAGCAGAGGAGGGGCTGGGGGACAAAGGGGTTAGAACAGCAATCTCAGGTGCTGGGTGATGGGGACCCTGTGTCAGAGACACAAGCAAGGAAGGACTGGGTGTTTGGACTGATGGGGAAATCAACTGGCAGGTGTTAAATAGTACCAGAGAGAAAGCCATGCTTGTCGATATCCTATCAAAACAAAAAAGCATTATTTTGTTAGTCTTTAAAGTGCTACTTGCCTGCTTTTTTGGTTTGGCAGGTGTTAGTTTGTGGGTGGGTTTAGGGCTGGGCTGGAAAAACTCGACTCAATGGGGATACCTGCACAGCTGGGCCAGAGCACCTCTGTGCTGGCCGATCAACTCCCCCTGCTCCGCAGCTCCTGCGTCTCATTGGAGCAGAGACAGGGCCATGGGCTGCAGACTGGGAATGGGCAATTCCCTCTGGGGCACCTGGCACTGGCTGTTGGCAGACAGGATAACAGGCTAGAGGAACCTTTTGTCTGGCCCTTCTTCCATGTGTGGTACTGGCTGACCCCTCCACGAGGCCACCTGCTCGGTTTTCATCTGGGCTCCACGCCAGGGTTTGCTCTGAGCCAGGTCTCCAGAGTTGAAGGGCTGCTTCACTAACCGGTGGCCCTGCCCCGCTCCCTTAAACAACTGCCCTGATTCAGTTCCTGCTAAGCGGTCAATAGCACCAGCGTTACGTTTAGACTGAGCACGGGTTTGGCAGCAACGTTCCCGTTAATTTCTTCCACCCATGTGCGGAATAAATTCTTACATGCGCCGAGGCCCTGGTGGATGTGCACCACCAGTGGAAACAAAAAGCCTAGCTGTGGGCGCTCTGCTAGTCAGCTGGGCTGGGAGTTCTCATTGTGGGCCAGGTCTCCAGGAACTGTGATAAAAAAACATCTTTGAGCTTCTGGGTCCCAAGTGGCTCCTGGATCTGGGTCTTGTGCTGCCCGTTGGCCACGCTACTCACCCAGACCTCTGGGGGCAGGCTGTGCCTTTAGGCTGAGTTCCAGCTAAGCCATGACTGTCCCGGAACAAACCTTTGGGGTGTGTCTAGACTGGCATTTGCAATCACCTTGCTGGTTAACTCCAGTTGACAGCCAGTTAACTCGTGCTTAAGAGTAATTGGGACTCATAGTGCTGGAACCTGGGCTGGTGGATCGGGTGGCACAGGGGTGAGAAACGAGGTTCAGGTGGCTTGCTGAATGGAGAGGCTGCATGAGAAGGGAAAGCCGTTGGCTTGACTCTCCAATGGGAGGGAGAGTTTGCAGGGCTGGTGGGCCAGGAAGGGTTTGTTCCCTGTGGGCTAAGATTGAGTGAGGACCCCTGCAAGGCCCCTACCGTGCTGTATTTGCAAAACAGCCTCACTTGAAGCATGTCCGTTTCCTTCCAATGTATTTGAAAGAGAAGAGTCAACACGCTCCATCACACACCTTTCCTACTGCGCGTCATAGCACCGGCTTTAGTGGGTACCTCGGCTCCGGGACCATCTGTGCTGTTTGCTCCTGCGCAATGCAGCTGGAATAGCAAACAGCGAGAGGCAAGGGACTTCAAACTCCTTCCTGCCACGTGCATTTCGGGGATTATTTATCATGTGGCTGCCACAAACCACTCGGAAAGCAGTTCTCCATTTCAATACCTGGCAGCTTTTCTAATGTGCTCTGCTCGGAATCCTCTCACCACGTGTTTGGCTCTCACCTGTGCAGCACCTGAAGAGTAACATTTTGATTTATTAGTTAATGCACTTTCGTGGGTCAGATCCACTTCATCTCTGGCTTCAGGGCTGCAGCTGTCCTGTAACTGAACAGCATTAACAAGACAAACAAGCAGTCCTGTAGCACCTTGCAGGCTAACAAAATAACTTACTAGGTGATGAGCTTTTGTGGGGCCGACCCACTTCTTCAGAACATCCTACTGAAGACTTCCACAGGGGCAGCCAGCGCTGCGGACTGGACATCAGAGGTGATGCCAACTCCTGGGCCGCAAATTTCCTTGCAATTTTCTGCAAGTCAGAGCGAGGCCTCAGTCTGGGTCTTCTCCAGAGCCTTCTGGTCCTTCTCTGTGATTGCAAGTCCTCATGGCAGAGAGGGTGGGATGAGGGCCTTTGATGCTGGACTGGAGCCATGGATGGGTCAGACCCTCAGCCCTCAGAGTGACAGCAGCATATGCAGACAGCAGGGGAGCCACATCGAAGCTCAGAGGCTATGACTGATGGCCTGAAAATAAGCAGGGAGTGTAAGGTGATCACTTCGGCACTGGCGGAATTAACCCTTCCCGGTGAAAGAAACAGTTGGGAATGCGGCGTGGTCGTTGATGGTTGATTGGCGCTGTCCATGGAGCCCCAGTCAAATGGAAAACTGCCTAGAGTTTCACCACGTTACAGTGTAATTAATGCAGTAAATGAGCTGACTGGCATTCCTGGGCTGCCACCACACACCTAGTGGGTCCAGGGCTTTTCTGTTGCACGGTTTCACGTCGGCAGCAGCAGATGACATCAGCTGATTGAAGCAGTTCCAAAGCTTCCGGCCAGTGGAGTTGCTAGCGACCCGCTGCCAGTGGCTTGGAGAGGGAATCCCAGTGGTCTGCAGGAGGGTAGGAAAGCTGGGCCTGTCTGCACACAGGTAGCAAGGGTCCAGCCGCAGCCCCAATTAGCCGCGTTTTAGCTGTGTCAGTGAGCTTTACCGGTGGAGCTCTGGGCGTGGGGCCTTGCAGAGAGCATTGCGCTGTTAGCCAGAGCACACGGATTCTGGCTGGGGGGAGGAAGTGGCTAGGAAGCCTGGGCCAGAGAGCTCCCATGAGCCCTCAGAGGCTGACACTGCCTGTTAAAGCACTGTCAGTGAGAGAGGGAAAGGATGGGCCCAGCGCCCGGCATCTCCCGGGCATGTCTGCGTTCTCAGCACGTTAGATGGAGCTTCGCCTGTAGCTGGGTTAAACCTGCATGCTAGAATTAAGGGCGTGTCTCCATTCCAGATGGGACCAATGGGCAGCGACCGGTCCAGCTGCAGCGTTCCCTGTCAGCAGAGTGCTTGAGCAAATCCAGTCGCCAGTCTGAGGGTGGTTGTGAGCCACATTCTAGCTCTTCCAAATGAGAAACCAAAGCCGGTGCCTCGAAATAAAAGGCTCCAGATCTGGTCTGCTTCACCATGTAAAATGAAGGACTTCAGCACTGAGAGGCCGGGGGGGTCAGTTTCTAAAACTCCCTCTTGGCTCAGGAGAGAACGACCCAGGCTGGCAGATAAGCCAATGCCTCTGAGCAACCTGGTGCCCCCCATTCAGGTGCGGAGGGGGAAATAATATTGTTTGACCTGGGCCTTGTCTACACTAGGGCTGCTGACCTAAGCTGTGCCACTTCAGCTGAGTGAATAGCGTGACTGAAGCTGACGCACTTGGGCCTGATTACCACAGTATCTCCCCACGGTCAGTCACCAGCTGGCTGTCTTCTGTCGAATTGCCTCTGCTCACTGTTCTCGTTTTGGTGCAGTACCGGAGCCGATGGGAAAGCGCTTGGTGGTCAGTCTATCACCTCTATGCTAGAAGCAATAATCGAACCCCACTGGACAGAGTTCCTTCTAAGTTTTTCTATGGGGGGGGGGGGGGCAGAATAAATTTTATGCGCACCAAGGCATGTGTGGATGGGCACCATCGGCAGAAATATGTTCTGCTCACTGTCGGTGCTGTGGGAGCTCTGCTAACCAGCTGAGTAGCCCTTGAATCTCTCCCGGGTGGCTGCCCAAGCACTCCGTGTACAGGGAAACTGGCTTAAGCCATTGACAGCCATGAAATGCTCCCTCAGATGAGCAGCCTTTGCAATTCAGTCCTCTTCTCCTTGGGTCAGGATAGCCCTAGCTGGGGAAGTTTTAGGTGCCCCAGACAACCCCTTAGCTCTCTCCAGTGCCTCAGGAGACAAGTGAGGGCTGAGGGTACTAGGGAGTCAAACTGCAGAAGGGTTGTACACCCGGACGTGCCTCCTCTCTGGGGTCTTCCTGCGATATCTGAGCTGAGAGTCATTGACGAGGCCGTGTGTGGTTACAAGCTAGGCTTGAGTGCACAGGGCTGTTCCACGGGAGAACAGTAACAATCAGCATAAAAATAAACTCTGCCCCCTTGTTTTAAAAAAACAGAGCATTGCTCTTGTGACAATGTTTGTAGCCAGAGCACTGAGTGGAGCTGCTATCGCACGCCAAAAGGGCTGAAATCAACCCAGATAATTTATAAGCTTATTTGTTTTAAACATCAGCCTTTCCTGTGCCCGGCAGCCGGTTTATCATACGCCCCAAACTCATTATAAGGGACTGATACAGATGGATGATGGATGGCAAGTGGTATTGTCAGGCCTGTCAGCAAACATAATTATTTATCAGCCGACGTCCTGAAGTGATTAACTACAGCTGAGCATCACAAATCACAAGCAGTCCTGTAGCATCTTAAAGATTAACAGATTTATTAGGTCGTCAGCTTTCCCGGGTAAGACCCACTTCGTTAGATGACTGGAGTAGACACTTAGCATCTAGGGTGTATATAGCAGGCAGCTGGGGGGGGCGGAGGGGAAAAGGGGGGTACCTGTCACTAGTAGGACAGTAGATTAAGCAAACTAAATTCAGAAGAATGTGAGCCGTTAATGTTAAGGCCTAATTTAAATGTGTCAAATTTGCAAATGACTTCCAGTTGCGATGTTTCCCTATGTAACCTTGGGGTGAGCTTCTGTTCCAGAAGAGTGGCTGCTTTCAAACCCTTTATTGAATGTCCAGGGAGGCGAAAGTGTTCCCTCTCAGGATCATGCGTATTCCGACTCCTGATGGCCAGATTCCGTTCACCCTTTGGCGCACAGCCTGTCTGGTTGGTCCAGCGTATGTGGCCGAGGGGCACTGCTGACACGCAGCACACCTTTAAATATGATGCATGCTGAGAAGAACCATCATTTGCCTTCTTCTTGGTCTATTAAAACCACTTTTCCCTCCTCTGTTCACAGCTGGTGTATTTTTGGCCAGTTCCAGGCCAGTGCGGGCTTTGCTCAGATCAGGCTCATCTGACCTGGGGTTTCATTTACGCTTCGTCATGCCGGCACCCCTGGGTGGTGTGGGAAGGCCCAGCTGGGGAAGGCAAACCTTTCACCCCCTCCCTGCCCACATGGAGCCAAGCCCTGCCTGAACCCACCCTGATCCTTTCAGGCTACCTGGAGGGCCTGGGGTGCTGTGCCGCAGCACCAGCCTTCCCAGGGAGCCAGGCTGCCACACTGCAGTCCCAGCCATCCCTGGCAGCAAGAGCACAGGCTGTTTTGGGGAGGCCATGCCCTCCCTTACCTACAGCGCCCACCGCCCACACTGTGATCCAGCCCATCTGCTGGTCCTGTGCAAGGGGCTCTTCTCTGTCAGCCTGGAGACAGGGAAAGAAACCGTTTCCATGAACCGGGGTGACTGGAAAGCACTTACGCTTCACAGAGCCCGTTGCAGGTTTCCAAACTTAATTCCAATGTCTTGGCTGAAAGAAGAGGCCAAGCGATCTCAGCCTTCTAAGCCAGTCTCTCATGGCTGCTTTCGGGGCCTCCATTGCCGTAATAGCTGGGGTAATCGCTCTGTCCTCACCATGCCCCCGGGAGGTAGGGAAGTGCTTTTATGCCCATCGTACAGACAGGGAGCAGAGGCACAGAAGGAATCTGACCTTGTCCACGCTCCAGAGGTCTGCCGCGTTCAATGTAGCAGGCATTACCTAGACACACGTCTCCTCTTCGAGTGCAGAAGCTGTTGGACTGGAGTAAATGGTTTACACCATGTAGTGCGTCCTGGTTCGGTGGAAGTGAAACAAGCTCTACTGGTGTGGGTGCAGGAGAGAATTCTGACCTGGGGGTGGGATGTAAGAGCAGGTGAAGGGCTCTAGCCAATGGGAGCTGAGAGAATGTACTGCATTGCCCCCGCCCCCAGAAAAATCTCTCAGTTCCCATTAGCCAGGAACCAGCCAATGGGAGCTCAGAAATTGTGCTGCACTGCCCCTGCCCCTGCCCCCAGCAAAATTTCTCAGCTCTGACTGGCTGTTTTCCAACCAATGGGAGTGGAGAGATTTTGCTGGAGGCGGGCAGCACCCAGCACTCTCCTGTCTCTGCAGCCTTAGGCGCAGGCTGCGGGCGGGATGAACAGACTTCGCTGGTTGCTCCAGCTCCCGAGCTGGGTCTTGCCCACCACGAACTAAGCTGTAGCTTTGGGAGTCACGCTCTGGCCGGCCCTGCGCTCCTGGGCACAGCTCTGGGCTGCTCCTTATCCAGGCCTTGCAGCGAAGCCATCGTTTAGCCCTTGAGTTAAACACTCTGACAACTCAGCCATTAGCAGTGGGGCTTCAGAACAGCTCAGGCTCCAGCGGGAGCATTCTTGCAGGGTTTGCATCTCACCAGCGGCCCAGCCCTCTCGCAGAGGTCTCCCACAGCAGCAGCAGCAGCATGACCTCCCCCGGGCAGTAGGAGAGCCGGCATTACGACCCCGGCTTGCCAACGCGTTGTCCCGTCACACCCGGCAGTTACCACAGACACAAGCCAGGCAGGGCGAAAGCTGACACGAAGACTCCAGACACAGTTGTAGCTCCTTAACTGCTTTGCTATAATTAGGCTACACAAATGGTTGCTATGGAGGGCTGTTTAGCCCTCCACCAGGCCGGGGTGCACCGGAGTTATGAATCACCCGGTAACGGTTTTATCGCCCTGCAACCTAAACAAATTCTTTCCACCTTACCCTGGCGATTGCAGCCCAAGGGAGAGGTGGGGGTCAAATCCTCAGCTGACTCCAGTGGACCAATGTTAATTCCCCTCAGCCGCCCAAGGTCAGGAGGAAAACCTAAGTAGAGGTTCTGCAGTGCCCCTCCAGGAGGCAGCCTGCGGGAGACACGCCTCTCAAAACTCCCTATGACCCTTCTCCAGGTTCTGGCTTGAGCAAAGACAGCACCTGAGTTCGCTCGCTCTGGGACATACTCTGGCTGAGTTGCCGTGCGTTTCCCGGGGGCCATCTGGCCTGCGCTGAGAAAGGCAGCAGCACCAGCACTCACCACTTAGACTGGCGATCGGTGAGCCAGACACCTGGCCACATGGGACATGCGCAACGCGAAGACAGTCACCTGGTGCACCCTCAGGATCTGAGCAAGGGCCCGCCAGAGCTGAACGGGTGAGTCCCCAGCCAGCTGCGTGAGTCGTACAGCTCTCAGCTGGAATGGACTGGGATCCTTCAGGGCAGCCTCGGGGTGCAGAGACAACGCGCTGGGTGCTGGGTGCTGACGCAGATCGAATCATAGAACCCTAGAACCAGACAGGACCTCGAGAGGTCATCGAGTCTGGACCCCTGCTCCCACGGCAGGACCAAGCACCGTCTAGCGCACCCCAGACAAACCTCTATCTAACCTGCTCTTAAATACCTCCCTAGGCAATCTATTCCGGTGTTTGACCACCCCCATGGGTAGGAAGTTTTTCCTAATGTCCAACCAAAACCTCCCTTGCTGCAGTTTAAGCCCATTGCTCCTTGTCCTATCATGAGCTCTTAAGGGACAGTGTCTGTGTGGCCACTGCTGGGGCGGGGCACCAGGAGCTGGCCCGGATCCCCATGAGGAGGACAGGCTCTGCTTCTGGCGAGCCTGTGGGCACTCAATGCCTGGAGCTGCGATTCTCCCTCGTGCCCCAATCCATGGACCAACAGAGCTGATTGGGCATGGGGGAGGATATGGAGCACCTTCTTCTAGGCTGGCACACCAGGTGTGCCAACCCACACCGAGTGGCGCCCTTCCCCTCTCAGGATGCAGAGTAAATGTACTAGCCCAGGAAATAAGTGAGTTGCACCATGCACCTCAGCCAGGTCGCGAGCTTCTGCGGCTCCGAACAGAGCTATGTGGAGTCATGGTCTGTGAGCTTTGCTCTTTAGCGGATGCCAGGCTAAACGCCAAAAAGCTGCTGCTGTCACAGGTCACTGCCCCCTCGGTGTCCAACTAATGTCCCTGGTCCTATCAAACACTGGATCCCCTACTGCCAGAGGAGCGAAAACCAGGCGCTGGGGCGTCTTGGCAGTAAGAAACCCCGCGCGTCAGAGCTTTGCTGGTGAAGATGATGCTCTTTGCCAAGGCAAAATGAAATTGTGATTTCCTGGAGCCAATTCACAATGCAGAACCTGCCTCTAACCTCCAGCGGTTGCACCTTCAAATGCAGCCGTTGCCTTTGTTACCCATCCGTCAGCTTGTTAACAAAACTAAAAGGCTGGGGAGGCTGCCAACTCTTCAAACAATCGAAAGAGGCGCCATGTTGTAAAGTAGCAGAGGCTGCAAAGGAGAGTCCTTGCCAAGGTTATTTAAACATTAACTAGCTCAGCAGTCCCTGGGAATTAACGATGTCCATTGATATTTGGGCCATGCATTTTTTGCGAAGCCTTGAAGCACTGGCTGGTAGCATGTGCAGGGTGTGTGGAAGTTTTGTGTGTGATGCAACATGTGGATGTATTGCATTGCCGTCCTCCCATGCCCGGTCACAAAAGGAAAGTTAAGGTTGCAAAGCGAGAGAAGGCCAGAAGAAAGGACGGATATGCTGCTAAGGACCACTGCACCAGCCCCATCGCCTGCAGTTGATGGCATCACATTAAGCATGTGTAGGGATGTTCCCAGGGGTGACTCAGTCCTGCTATTGCGTGTATCTCAGGGAGGCTCCATGGAGGAAGCCAGACATGACGCCTCTCACACCCGTGTGACGCATTTGCGAGCCTGGCCTGCAGGTGGTGTTTGTCCACCCTTGCAACAAGGCTGGAGAACACACAACAGTGCTCTTCAGTGTAGCTATGCGAGGGAAGCCAGAGCTCAGTGGGGTTGTGATGTTTGGTACAGTGACATGTCCTTTTATGCCTGGGATGAGGAGCTGAACGTGCACACGGGAGGCCCAAGCTGCTTGTGAGAGGGGCCAGGTTTCAGACCCACGTAGCAATACAGGTGGCAGAGAGGGCTGATGGATCCTGAATTTGATGCAGCGCGAAGCTGGTTTTGCAGATGTGACTTCTCCCAGGAGGCTGCAAGACCTGTTCGTTGAAGACCGGCTGGTTTACTCCGGCCCATTGAATTCTGCTTGTCAGTGCTTTCAGAACCAACCCTGCCTGCACTGGGGTTCTTGATGCCCTGCTCCAAGGTGTTGGACCTTGGTTTTCTGGGGTGAGATTGGGGGTGCAGGCTCCTTTATGGGCATACAGCAGGATACATCACAGCTCCAAGGCTGCACAGAAAGCCTCTCGTGTTCTGTACATTTACATGTTTCACTGCATTTCCTACCCATTGCAGCACACGTTTGGGGCTTGGCTTGGTTATCTGCAGGAGCCACTCCCTGTGTAGTTTGTTCCGTCCATGCTTCACCTACAGCTACCACATCCCCACAGTCCTACATTTTGTCCATTGTTTATTCTAATTCATCGTAAATGGTTCCCTGGGGTTTTCTTCCTGCTTACCTCAGCTGGTACAACCCTTCCGTCATGGCCTACAGACCTACTTACTTCGCTGATTGAGACAAACATTCTCCTCCCAGCTTAGTGATTTGTTTTCCTCCCTCCTTCTGTCTCCCAAGAAATGAGGTGTTAACATGCCAGGCCAGGCCTCCCATACAGTTTAGCTTGTTGAGTGCCTGGAATAGCTCAGGGCTGGGTGACAGCTGGGACAGCGACAGCTGAAGGGCGTATGTCCGGCCTGATGGGAAGGGAGCATTACTGGGGAGTCCCAGCTTGGTGCTGAACCAAGGTCACTCAGATAACCAGCCGGACTCTGGGGCATTTATCAGAGCCAAGCTGCTTCCCCACTGGTAGTCCTTGGCTTTCTTCCACAGGTAAGAAGGCAGCAAAGAGTCCTGAACAGGTGAATGGCAATTTCTGCCACCTGCCATCGGAGGTCAGGGAAGTCCCCACAGCTGACAGGAGGGCACATGGGGTTGGGCAGAGGAGCTGGGATCAGGATCAGAGTTCCCGCTAATCTTTTCCTTCTGAACGTGGAACAAATGTTATGTGTGCTGAGGCGGTGTGAATGTCCACTGCCAGTAAGAACACAGAACCTAGCTGTGGTGCTTCTGCTACTCAGCCGGGTGGCACTGGAATCCCTCCTGGGCAGCCATGCAAGCGCCCAACTGACCGGGAGCGCGGGTCGGGATGGGGTTGGTCCACACCGCACACACTGCTACACAAACTGCCAGTCAGAGGGGGATGGGGCCAGATCCGGCACTGGGGCTGGGCAGGTTTGGCAGCCCGGTGACCTGACTGGAGCAGTCCAGGCTGGTTAACACCAGGGAATTACCTTGCCCAGCGTCTGGGAACCATGGAGCAGTGCAGGCCAGGCCCTGCCCGTGGACAGTCGCCTACACACCACTGGGTCGCTCAGCTCCCTCCGCTGCCTGAGGGCTGTGGGGTTGGAGGCCACCTCTCTGCCCACCCCCACAAAACCTCCTCCCCCCCGAGGGAAGCACTGCCACACAGCTCCACAAGGGGAACCTGCTGGAGGGGGAATGTGGGCACGCAATCCTTGCTGGGCCCTACTGGGTTCTCCAGGCTCGGGCACCTTGCTGTTCATACACAGCAGGGTGGATTAAGGACAGCCGCAGCCTCCCTGGGCCAGACATGGTTTACGTAAACAGAGTGACTTGGTGCTTTCAGGGAGAGGTCCCCAGAGTGCTGAAAGCCCACTAGAGAGCAGGGCCCCACTGCAGCAAGTGCTGTACAAAATGCACACTGAGCAACCGTCCCTGATCTGAATCGCGTGCAGTCTCCATGGATAAGACACGACCACAGCACTTACATGTAGGGACCCGAGGTGCAGGGAGGTTAAATTACTTGCCCAATTTACACAGGGAGTTTTTAGCAGAACTGGGACATGAAGTCAGACATCCCGAATGCCAGCACCCTGCCTTAGCCACAGGATTAGCTTTCTTTCTGAGGCAGTCCAGCATTGTACTGCAGTGGGACTCCACTGACCTGAGCTTTAGGCCTGGATCTGCCACTGGTTCACTGAGTAACCTTGAGCAAGTCACAACCCTGTTTTGTGCCTTGGCTTTCCCATCTGTAAAATGGAGAAAAGGACACTGACTTTCTTTGTAAAAGCAGCCTGCACGCCAGGAATGAAAGACACACTGAGTTATTAAAAGAAAGCACAAAAAGACTTGTGTCAAATGCTTTGTCGTATAAATAATTTATTTCAGTTCACAGCATCGTGTTTGCATCTTTTTTTAAAAAAAGAGAAGGAGAGATGGAAAGAACAGAAGATGGATGACAAGATACAATGAAAAATTATTCTAGGTAGCGTGACATTTTTTCCTTGAATTCTGGGTACATTATGAACACAAAGTCTGAAATGGGACTGGCACCTCATGACATCTGCAAAAACACTCCAGACATCTTTGAGAAGACACACAACCTGGAGAAAACCCAACCTGACTGTAAACCAGCAGACTGTGTAAAGCTTTTCTGTAAGCAGCATTGTCTGAGAGGACTCCTTTTCTGGGCGGTTGTCAATTTGCCACAGCACCCAGGAAGAGTCAGTACGGCCCTGAAACACTACAGAAATACCACGGCCCTTGTTACATTACTCATTGGAGAAGTTTGTCACTAGTTGTAGGGTTTTTTTTGTTTGTTTGTATGTTTTTGGTTTGATTTTGGGTTTTTTGCAGCACAATGACTCCAGATCAGCTGTCTGGTCCCTAGCCAGCTCTGTACCTAAGCACATGCTTCAGTGCTTTTGCTGGATAGGGATCAAATCAGGCAATGCTTAAATAATTAGTTTAATCAGGGCCAGTTTAATTGACTGTCCAATAAGAGCCCAATCCTGCCACAGCATGTCCTACTTCCCAAACTGTCACATTTAAACCAATGGAATTATTTGCCAGAGTAAAATTTTCTGCAGATCAAGAGTCAGGTCTTGAGAGGGAGGAACTGTAATTAACTTGTTTGTTATTTTTAAAGCATGTGAGGTTGAGACAAGTGTTTTCATTTAACCTCACACGCTTTTAACATTCAAACCAAAGGCTGGAACATTTGGCTTCTGAAAGGTCACAAAATCAGCCTATTTCCTCTCTCAATAGCGAGGTGCTCTGAAAGGTCAAAGTGCTTCAGGAAGTGTTTCACGTGAAGGGAAAGAGAAAAAAAAATCCAATGAAACTGTACAGACCGTCTTGAAATGATGGGACCAGCCCACTTGTTAGGTTAGTAAAGCAGTGGCTACTCCTGGACACTGGAATCTGGCAGGCATAGAATTATCGCTGGGTTTCAATATTGGATTTCTACAAAATACTACCCAGGCAAGGGGAAAGGCTGAGTTCATTGCTGAACAGGAGACTCAGCTGCCAGAAATTCACCAAGGTGTTTTCTTTGTTTCACACACCCACGCAAGCAGAAAGCCAATCCTTCGGGCTAAGAGCAGTGACCCCAGGTGCAGGCCACTGTATGCCAAACAAACACTGGATATCAGCAGCAGTCAAACACCTTTCTTGGCATAAAAGCCTGGGAGTCAGCCTGTTCTCACCGAGCCGCAGCTTTCCAAGGCAGCCACCAAGAAGCCGCCAGCTCATATATATGTAAGTTCACTCCTGTGCCCACTGAAGTTAATGCCTGGGGAAGGGCCAGCCAGGATTTTATTAACTAGGCTTGACCCTGCACTAGTGAAGGGACTGGAAACAAGTCAGAGCCTAATCCCCCCGCATATTTCACTGCTATGACTCTCAGATCTGAATTTATTTAAAACCTTTGTCTTAAAAAGTTCTTAAAACTTCAATTTCCCACTCAATAGCTACTGCGAGTGCCACTGTCCCCCTGGGGCAGTGCAAATTTAGCCTAGTTGCCTAATGTTTGTATTTGCCTGGTCAAAGAACTGGCTTGATTCACAGTCCACATTTATACCAGAGTTTAATTTGCAACTCTTGTGCTTTTCCCTTTGCTTCACATCCATGCAGCTGAGCAGCCAGCTCTGGGGCCGGAGCACCCAGCAGTGTCCTGAGACTTGGCTTTTTTTTTTTTTTTTTTTAAATGGAGTTTGTAAATTGAACTAACCGGATTGAACCAAATTACACACCTCCACCTGGCGAGGACAGCAAGAGAGTGGCAGCCCCGCTGGGGACCACTGCAGCAGGCTACAGGCTGGTAAAACCAATCCATCTTTGGGAAGCGAAGAGCTGCTCGAGCGCCCTTCAGGGCAACACTCACCCCTTTAGCAAACCACTGAGAACGCAGCACCTGTCAACAGCAGTACAGCGCCAACCCTGCTGGGGCAACACCGTCCTTCCTTGGCGGGGTCAGAAAAACCAGCACGCGCACCCTGGGTGGAAGGAGCCACCAGCACAGCCAGCTGCCCTGCCCGCAGCCCTGTAGCGCGTCCGCCAGCTTCTTGGCTCTGTTCAGCACTGAGCCACCCCTGGCCGGAGTCCGCCAGTGGGGCGCGGGGCATGGCTGGGGGGCCGGAGGCTCAGCCCAGCCACAAGGGCTCTGCCCCTGCTGCTTCCTGCAGAAGTACCCCAGCCCCAGCTCAGCCGACCAGGGCCCAGCCCCCGGCAGGATCAGGCCGGGAGCGCCCCAGGGCAGGGCCCCGTGCGCCCCGTCGGGGCTGGCCCGGCCCGGCCCGGGGGTTACCGCTTCTTGCGCTGCTTGAGCGACTTCCTGCGCTTGAGGATCATCTCGTAGAGCTTGTCCATGCCCTCGGTCAGGCCCTCGCCGATGATGGCGCAGGCGGGCTGGACGTGGTAGGCGGTGGAGGGCGCCAGCTCGGGCAGCGCCAGCTGCTTCTCCAGCTCGGCCACGGGCAGCGAGCGCGGCAGGTCCTGCTTGTTGGCGATGACCAGCAGCGGCGTGCCCTGGTTCTCGGCGAACTTGGTCACCTTGTGCAGCTCCGTCTTGGCCTCCTCCAGCCGGTCCACGTCCACCGAGTCCACCACGTAGATGATGCCGTCGGTGCAGCGGCTGTAGGACTTCCAGAGCGGGCGCAGCTTCTCCTGGCCGCCCACGTCCCAGAAGTGGCAGCTGATGCCCTTGGCCGCGCCGTGGCTCAGGCGGATGCGCTCCGTGTTGAAGCCGATGGTGGGCACGGTGTTGACGAACTCGTTGAACTTGAGCCGGTAGAGCACCGTGGTCTTGCCGGCCGAGTCCAGGCCCAGCATGACGATGTGCAGCGACTGGAAGGCGGCGATGTTGGACGAGAGGTTCCCCATGGCGGCCGGGGCTGCGCCTACCGCGCGCCCATCACCCGTGGCGTCGGGGCGGCCACCCCCCGCGGGCCGGCCCGGGCGCAGGGCGCAGCGGCCAGCCGCCTCCGCTCGCTGCGGCGCCCCGCTCGGCTCTGCGGCGGGAGGCGGCGAGGGAGGGAAGCAGCCGCCGCTCGGCTCCGCCCCGCCCCGCCGGGGAGGGTGGCGCTTTAAAGGGGCGATGGCGGCCGCTAGCCGCCGTCCTGTACCGCTCCCTGCCGGCGCGCGGCGTGTGCGGAGCCGCGGCCCCGTCCCCGACTCGCTCGCACCCGCGGCACAGCTGCCAGGCGCGGGGTCCCGCAGAACCCCGGGAGCCACCTTCTCCCCCAGGAACACCACGCCGGGCCCTGGGGCGGGGGCCCCACCGCCTCCTACGTCCCCTGGGAGCAGGGAGCCCTGTCCCCATTTGGAGCAAGACACTTCCCCCCCCCCCCCAGCTCTGCTCTGGCCCTGCCTTCAGCCACAGCCCTGGCTCCTCAGGGCTGCACTAGAGCCCTGCTGGATCGGTGCCCATGCAGGGGCACAGGAAGTGCCCAGTCAGAGGCGGGCTGGGGCAGCTCAGCCCGGCTGCGACCCTACTCTGCTCGGGTGCGCCAGCAGGCACAGGCTACGTTGGCATAATCTGCACTGGTCACGCCTCACGGCTGGGCGCGGGGGAGGCCAACCAGTGTGGTGCCCGCTGAGCTGCTCAGGTGCCTGAAGAAACAGGGCTTCCCCCTTGGGCCGCCCTGCAAAGCACCTCCAGCAGCAGAGCACCCCCCTTGTATTAGCGAGAGCCCAGCCCTGCAGCCGTGGTTGCTGCGGGTAGCCGGCATAGCCCAGGGCTTAGGGGAGAGCCGCCCCCTCTGCGGTCTAACATCAGTGCTGCACCAGCGCGCCCTCTGCTGTCACTGGGCACAGTAAACTGCAGGCCTCGCGTGCCTTGCAGAGCAGGGAGTCACCAAGAGGCATTGGTTTTGCACAGGGGAGGCTATTTTAAAGCTGCTGCCGTGCCAGGAGGTGAGCAAGGGGCCCTGGGGGAGGAGAGGGCGTTTATTTCCAAGTGGGGGACACCAAATACTCCCCCATTTCCAACTCCAGGGCCTGGCTCCCCAAGGGGATTTCAGCGCTTAACTCCCCAAGTTGCGATGGCAAGATTTGCAAAAGCACCTACCTCACTTACTCACCAGAGTCTGATTCAAAGCGAGTGGGGCTTCGGCTCAAAGGCCTGAGTTCCTGAAGATGCAGGGAACCGATATTCAATGCGGAGGCATGTTTGTAAATCCCAGCTGATGCCCATCCGCATCTTCACATCCCTTACCGCCTCCGGAAACCTCTCCCTGCAGGCTGACCCCCCCCTGCAGAAATGGGACGCAGGCACCCAACTCTAAGCCCTTTTGAAGGGTTTACCCTGAGTGGGGGAACTTCATGAGACAAGTTGCAGGCGGAGGCCAGCTGGGGGACCTGGCCCAGAAGAGAATTGCGAGGTATTTTAGGAGGGTCACAGTGTTACTTCTGCAGCGTGTTGAGAGCCAGCAGAGCAGCCCACAGGCAGGCTTGAACATGGGCGCTCAGAAGCTCGGTGCAAGAGGCTCTGCAGTGGGAGCTGAGAGCCAGCTGGCTCTCAGCTGAGACTGCAGGAGACCCCTTCTGTCTCTCTGCCAGTGGTTTGTTAGGGCCCTGTCGGAGAGGAGGGCAATCATGTTACTTCTGTTCCCGCAGGAAAACAGGGTCAGCATCAGGGCTACATTGTGATATAGGTTAAGCCCCGGTGTGGGGACTTGCATGGGAACTCCCGCTCTCCAGTCCCAGCTTTCCTGCACCCGCTAATCAGCCCTGGGGGCTTGTGTGCACTGGACATGCTAGGGTGGCCCAGCTCCCTGCCTGCAGCTGCATGGGAGAAAGCACTTCTGCCCGCACACTAAGCCCACCTCGGTGAGAGGAAGCAGCTACACCGGCAGGAGCTGTGTCCCCACCATTGCTTGGCTGCACCAGTGTGCCTTGCATGGGGTGCAGTATGGCTCACTCACACCCGACAGACCAAAGTTATGCCAACATAAGCTCCAGTGTAGCCCAAGCCTCAGGGGTCTGGCTGGGCACATGGTGAGCAGGAATGACTCCTCTTGCTCCAGACACGGTGTGGGAGAAGGGGTTAGGACTTGGCATCATCTCATCACATGCAGAATGGCTCAGCTGAGCCAGCGATGGGCCAGCATCAAACCCCTTCCCATCCTGCAGTGCAGGGAGGGGCTTGTACACTGGGGAGGTGCAGCTCTCATGCTACCCCTTGCTCAGGGCTGTTCCCAAAGGCACAACCCTCCTCCCCCCACAGAAACACACCGACAATCTGACTTTATACCCTAGGGGAGAGAGTCCTGAGGACTCTCATGCACAGCAGAGGGGCAGTCGTGCAATCAAGATAATTACTGAAGACCTTTCTGTACCAGCAGGCCAGTGCTAATACTCTGGGGATGTCACAGCTGCCTCTTTCAGTGGGTCCCATGCAGCGACTCTCTCGAGCTAGCCTCGCCCATTTGGGATGTCATCCAAGTCCCCTGAGTACTGGACAGGACCAGTTTGGAAGGGCCTGAAGCTGGAATAAGAGGAAGTTGCCCCCAGCCCTTCCACACGCAGCATTCTCGTCTGTGAAATGGGTATGATAGCACTGCCCGGCCTTACCAGGCCTTGTGCAGAGAACTACAGTAAAGCCCCTGAGGTGTTCTGCAACATACTCACAAACCATGCTATAGAACCCTTATACCCATCCACACCATGGCCTCTCAACAGGACAGGGTTAGAATTCAAAATGATTTTGACAAACTAGAGAAATGATCTTAAAGAAACGGGTTGAAATTCAACAGGTACTTTGCATTTGCTCTATGGAATAACACATACAAATACCAAATGGGCCATGATTGCTGAGGGAGGAGTTCTGAAGCAAAGGATCTTGGGTTCATAGTGAATAACAAACTAAACAGAGCCAACAATGTCATATTGTTGCAAAAGAGTGAACATCACTCTGCCCTGTATTCGCGGGAGCATTTCAAGCAAGACTCAAGAAGTAATTCTTCTACTCTTCTCAGCACCAATAAAGCCTCAGCAGGGGAACTGAGTCTGGTTCTGGGCAACATGCCTCAGACAAACTGAACAAAGTTTAGAAGAGACCAACAAAAATGGTGAAAGGTCTAGAAAACATGAGCTACGGGAGACTATGGGCGGGGGCAAATAAGTCATCAGGTACATAAAAGGTAGAGGAGAGTGATAAACTTAGACAAACACTTGCCAGGGACAGTCTAACACAGTGTTTCTCAACCTTTTTTTATAAAGGTTATAAAAGGTTTATAAATATACCGTCACTGGACCTAACCAGGTTAGTCACAGAATCACAGGCACGTTTTCATGTTCCTCAACTAACATCATATATGCCATCATGTGCCAACAATGCCCAGATGCTTTGTATATTGGACAGACTTCAAACTCCCTTAGACAAAGAGTTAATGGGCACAAAACAGACATAAAAACACTCCTGATCCACAAACCAGTCATCCAGCATTTCAATGGAGTGGGCCATTCTGTTAATGACTTAAAAGTTTGCATCTTACTGACGAGGAGTTTTCACACTACTTTGGAAAGAGAGGCTGCTGAACTCTCTTTTATATTCAAATTCGACACATTAACACGTGGTTTGAACCGGGATGTGAATTTTCTGGTTCATTACAGGAGCTCTTTTGCATACTTGGCTGAATCTAATTCTTGATCCCCCCCCCGCAGCCTCTACTCTCTGATTTGCTCACCTTGATCATTTTTTTTTCTGATTGTTCAACCTTGATTACTATTTTTGGTTCTCTGTGCCTTAAATATTGAGTCTGTTGTGGTATGGCTATGGGCTGAAGAAGTGGGTCTGTCCCACGAAATCTCACCTAATAAATTATTTTGTTAGTTTTTGAAGTGCTACTGGACTGCTTTTTTGTTTTGCTAGTCTATAGACAAGCACGGCTTTCTCTCTGTTACTTTTTTATAAAATACCTCCATATGTCCCTCACGTGCCCCAAGCGTATGCCTACCACCCACTGAGAGACAATGTCTTGAGGTAATCTGAGGTCTTGAAACAAGTGCCATCAACCTTTGCAGGAGTCAGATTTGTTTTGCATACCACTAAGTTACATCTCACTTAAAAACTACTTTCTTACAAAACATGCAAAAATATCTCAGACGGCTACTACTGAAAACTTGATGACTTCTTACCATCTTATTATCAATGAAATAAATCAGAATAGAAATATTGTACTTACATTTCAGCATAAGGCCTATGAAGCAGTAGAAACAAGTCTTTATCTGAGTGAAGTTTTGGAGACTGCACTGACTTTACTAGTGTTTTTTATGTAACCTGGTATAAACTTAAGCCAATATCTAAATGAGTTGATGCACCCCCGGAAGACCTCAGTGTACCCACCAAGAGTAAACACTGCTCTAACACTACTTTATCGTGCCTCAGTGCAGGTGGCCAGTCTAGATGTCCTACTTTTCTATGCCTTGCCATTTCTTTTTGGCCACACTTTTCAATGTTACTGTAGGGATAAGAGTCGGGGGTTAGCTGTGTTAGCTGGTTTCAGCAAAAACATCATGGAGTTCTGCGGCACCTTGAAGGTTAACGAATGTATTTGGGCATAAGCTTTCGTGGGCTGAAGCTCTCTCCGCCAGATGCATGGAGAGAACATGGGCTCCAACCCACAAACACTTAATGCCCGACTAAATTTGTTAGCCTTTCAGGGGCCGGAGGAGTCCTCGTTGTTTTAATGTTACCGTAGCGCTCACCCGCTCTGGGTGACGGGAGAGGATGCAGCTGCAGAGGTGCCAGTGAGGACACAGCCCAACGGAGCTCATCAGAGCCGCGTATGCACTGCTGGGTTTCCTTTGTGGTGTCCTGAGGCTTTAGTCTGCCCTCATGCCATGCTCATACATCTCTTCTGCTGTCGTGTCCTTTGTGCTGCTTTTCCTGGCCAGGGTTATGGCAGTAGCATGGAGAGTGAGGGGGACCAAACCTCCTTTTCCTCTGCAACAGATTCCTCCAGGGTTCCCCAGGCAGCCGTAGGAGAGAATCCCTCCAGCAGGCCCTGGGTTGGCCTTGGGGCCTCTGCTCAGCGGGACATGGCCAGTGGAGATCTAATGGAAGCTTCCAGTGGCAGCCTTCTCTGGTGCTCAGACCACCTCAGCTGGTTCTTCTCAGCCCAGAAGAGCAGCAGCTGTACTGCACGGCGCTCCTGAAGAGCCAGGCTTCTCGCCCTGTCTCAGTGAGCAACCCAGCCACCTGGCAGAGAGCGCCCAGCCTCGCCGCTTGACTCCATGGCCTGCTCCTTCCAGTCACTACCCAGCGTTCAGGACCGTCGCATTGAGAGACTTGTGAACCGAACTCAGCTCCTGACGGAGTGGTGCAGCGCCAGCATCACTGCCACTCTCACGCCAGTTTGCCAGCTTCCCCCATGCTCCCGCTTGCCACCACACGGACTATTAGAGTCACCTGGAACCCCGACGTACTTCCGCAGCTGCTCCCCTGGCCCTGGACACAGCAGCCCGTTGACATCCAGGAGAGGAAGGAACGTGGCCTCTGATTTGGAGGGACTGATTCTCATCCCTGCTGCTTCACAGCCAACAGTGAAACAGCCGCGTGCACATCAGGGAGCACAGTGGGAAGCAGCAAGAGCAACACCATCTGCAAACAGCAGTGATGCCGCCTCCACGTCTGCCTACCAGCCACCACCCGCAGCTCAGCCTTGATTGCCTGTCCGTGAACACCGCAAACAGGAGCGGGGACAAGACACGCCCTGGGCACCCATCTTGAGCAGACTTGGTGTGACGCCAGGAACACATGCCAGCTTTCCTGCTGAGAATCCAGGCAGTGGACAGAAAGCAAAGGCAACACCAGCACCTCTTACTCCTGCAGCGCTTCTGTGAAGACAGAGCAGGAAGTGCAGCCACACGCCTTCTCCGGGCTGACCAAACAAAGGCAGACAGCTTAGCAAATCCCCTGACCGCTGGAGTACCTGTGAGAGAGCAAAGAGCTGGTCCATTCTTCCACAGCCCTGTTCCTCCTGCCCGTTGGGTTCGGCTAACAGGCAAAATCTCCTCTCCAGCTCCTGGGTCCGGCCTTGGCTGGGGAGGCTGGGGGATGTGATCCCCCCGTCGCTGGAGCACCCTGTCCGTTCTTGCCTGGTCCTATCCCTGTGGGGAGTGTCAGGGAGCTTTGGGGGGTTAGGCCACCCCATGTGACCTGGCCGGACGCAGCCCGAAAAGTGCTGCGGACCCATCTCCGGGGCTCAGCGCCTGCGGGGTGAAGGGTGAGGGGCAGATGTGAGGCCCGAACAGCAGCGAGAGGGAGGGATGTGACAGACTGGCCGCCGATGCTCCGAAATCTCCTTGCTGCTAGTGGCAGCTGTGCATAAAGACCTGCGGGAAGCAGGTAGCAGAGCCGCTCAGTGCTGCAGCCTCTCTGCTCTTCCGCTCCCTCTCTGCCCATCTGTGCTCAGAGGCGAGTACCTCCAGGCACGTCCCTGAGAGGGGCCGAGCACCTGGGGCTGCCACCTCCTTGGAGTGGCCTCTTCTGCTGTTGGGTGAACTGAGAAAGCTACGTGGAAGGGGCAGCAGCGGGAGAGGTCTCGCTGCCGCAGCTGAAGGGATAAGAGGGCTGGGGGGGGGGCACTGCTTACCCAAGCCAAAGAGCATTCTCTGTGCATTCGGCAGAGATAGGACAGGTGCAGCCTCCCCCACTTTAACACCTGACTGGGACCCTCCCATGCTCCAGTGCACAGCAGGTGTGACCCATGTCACCACGGTGGGCCTGGAAGCAGGGGACCCAGAGGCAGTAGATTTCAAAGCATTTACAGCGAAGGCCATTAGCATTATCCCCATATTACAGATGGGAAAACAGGAGAAGGGATTAGCTCAAGATCACCCAGCAGGCCGGTGGTGGTCCGGGGAAGAGAAATCTGCTGAATTTCAGTACAGCGCTCGAGCCACTACGGCATTAGTGAAATGCGGATCACAACTGTGCTCTTCTTGTCCACCTCTCTTCTTTCGCCCCCAAATGCTCAAACAGCTTTTACTCTGCTTTGAAACTCCGATAAGAAGCCTCCATTTGGTAAGCAGGTAAGTGAAAGATTTGCAGTTGCTAAACAAAGTAGAGTCTGAACAGGGTAGAGTCTGCCCCTTATTTAAATTGAGTTGCTAGCTACATCCCCGGGGGTGCTCGAAGGCATGGCACTATATCAGATGAGCGGGAAGGAAGCAGAGATACTCACACATGTTCTGATTGTCAGTGACACAGTACAAATGTCAGCTCTCCATTAAGACTGCATTGATTCACCAGCACAGGAACAATCGTTTCATCTCAGCAGAGGGTTCACCAAACCTGTCCCTAAGGAAATGGAGGGAGAAAGCTTCCAAAAAGTTGTCTATTTCCTCTCCCCTCCTCACCACTGATGCTTGGAGGTGAGGCAGACATGGTGAAAGCAAACATTAACATTTCAACGGGCACCTGTGTGCCTCTGACAATGGGAACGCTGGTCCCCAATTCTTCACTGGAGGAGCAAAAAGAGGACGGCTGCCATAGCAACTGTTTGCAGACACGGTAATTGTTTTCTCCCCCACCTAGTCTTGTGCTTAAAAGTATTTTTCATTTTCCTAGTGAAATGCAGATGAACAGGAGATGCACACGCAAGAGCAGCGGCTGAAGCCAACGCAAAGGAGTTTCTCTCCCCCCATCTCCATGTGGTCACAAATTATCCTGAATGGTGACACACAATCTGCATTCGCTTAGCATTTTATAATGCAGGAAAGAAGTGCTGGTGAAGCAGTTTTCAGACCCTGCATCACTATGTGGCTAGTTAGGTGCCTGGGGCATAAACAGGTTTGTAAGTAAGGAGGTGATCTTGCTCTCTGTCTTTCCCAGACACCTCATTTTCCTTTGTTCCTGACTCTCCTCACTCTCGCGCTCTTCCTCATTTTAATTTGGACACGAAAGCCAGCAGAGCATTAGCAGGCACGAGCTCAGATTGGCACTGCCTGTGCTGCATGGATTGCTGCTCTGAATCGAGTTGATAATTTCCTGGCCAAATAAGAAGCGAGAGCAGGGACTCTCAGCCAGCTTTGTACAACAGATGGGCTTACGAGGCACCTGGAACACAGCAGGGAGCAGTGCTGAGCACAGAAAGCTGCAACAGGCACCACAGTCAATCTTCAGAGGGATCCAGAACCATGACTCCCCAGTCCCAAATGGGGAGACTGAGCAGCTTCCTGCATCCCACCCTCAGGCACACCCAGTTGCCCTTCCTCCGTCCTTTGTCTTTTGTGGGGGCATATTAGTCACTTGGCCTCCGCCTCTCCCTTTGTTCTGCAATTCCTTGGGCTGGCTCTTGCAGAGGATGGGACCCTGGCCATGTGTTGCTAGGATACAGATAGTTCCTCCTTTGTCCTCCGCTCACCGAGCCACGCAACTCGTGGCCGCTAGCTATAGGTGCAGGGGAAACAATCAGACATTTGTTTGGCAAAGAACAGAGTCCAATAACAGCAAAGAGAAATAATTGGAAACAAAGGGTAAAATACAATAAAATAAGAGCCTGACATTCTAGATCTTTGACTTAATAACTGACAAGATACTTCCATGCCTAACTCAACGTTGCCCACCCAGAGGTCCCTCAGGTTGGCTGTGACCTTCCTTTCCTGGGGCAACTACACTGTCAGCTTGCTCTTAAGTGAAAGAGCCAATTGGCAATTCCCTCTGTAGCAGAACAGTCCTTCACTGTGTATTCCTAAGCCAGCCGCCCTCCCGCTGGGTGTGCCTTAGCTCATGCTGATGATGAGGTCTTGATTAGCTGGTTTCTCCCTGCACAAACAGATTGACATTGTGAGACACACAATGCCCTCCGAACAAACAACGCTAACACCTCAGCAGAGCGCTCACCTCTCAGGCCTGTCATCTGACTTCATCTCTTTGGAACACAGGGCCCAGGAGAGATGCTTCACAATGATAATGACCAGGGAGTCCTTACAGGCCACCATTTGGCGAATGACTCTGCAGATGTTTGAGCCAGGGAAGACCTGTAAAATTCTGGGCCTTTCTGTGCCTTCTGCCAGTTGGGAGGGGCCAGAGGCCTGTCAGAAGCTCTGTAGTCACGCCCAGGAGATGCAGGAGCAAAGTCCCTTCTGTCTAAAAGGATTGGTGCCCAAGTAAGGCAGTGGCAGAGCCTGTGCCACCAGCCCAGAAGAGACCGTTTTAGACTGGCTGTTGATGTCCATTGCCCTGGAATTCATGGCAGAGCAATGCACCTAGTGTATGACGGGCCTGAACAATAGCCAGCTATATTTCATAGGCAGGGGCTAGGCTCCAGCAGAGACCGCCCTGAGAAAGAGCAACTGCCACAGAATTCTGCAGCAAGCCCGCAGTGAGCTGCATTAGTATCCTGAGAAGCAGATCGGTCAGTTATCCACCGTCCATTCCCTCCACAAGCCTCTCCTTGGCCAGGAGAGAACCAGCATCAGTGCATCAGAGTCGAGCAAGGACTGATCTCTGAGCAGGAGCTGGCATTTTCAGAGATGCTGAAATACATCCTAATGCACCCAAGGCAGTAGAAGAGTTAATATTCGGTTAGAATCCCACCCATCCCTTTTGCTGATGTGCTCTCGGTTTAATTTTAAGGGGCTCAAATTGGAGGGTGATGTCATCCCCAGCTGGCTAGCTGGTGCCCCCCAGCCGGCAGGGGAATTGCTTTGCAATGTGATGTCTTCTCTGAGCAGCAGGTGCTGCCCTGTTTAATATCGATTTTTCCCCCCACTGACAATCCCTTTGCTGTTGCTAGCAAATGAGTCACGGCTTCTGAGCCCGGAGGAGTGCTGAGTTCGCACTCTGGCATCTGAAAGCCTTTCTGCAGCACTGAGCGACCTGTCAGCCAGGCGGGTTTGTCTAAACTAGAGGTATTTGCAGTGGCATGACTACATCAATGCGGTCGTAGCAATGCACGTTGCCCTACCATAGCCCCACTGCTCTGGTGCAAAACAGGGAATATACCTGGGCGCGGCAGCGCCCCAAGGAAGGGCTAGCTGAAACCTGCAGGTAAAGTGGGTGCAGGCGTGCAAAAGCCTAGCCCAGTGCATCACGCTTGCCAGGGGCAACAGAAAAGTGCCCCCATTGTACTACCACCGTGAATAACGACGGGATTTCAGGCCCACACAAAGCACGACATGGTTAGAGCCCACAAGCAGGATGGTGCACAGCTAACTCCAAGTGAAAACCCAGCTTTGCGACCGGGTGCTGGCAAACAGGGTGCGTGCTAACAGGAGGGAGTTTGGAGAGGCTCTCCTGGAGGAGGAGAAGGAAGGAGCAAACTAAAGCACCTTGGGGTAAGTGGCTGCTTATATTTGGAGGTTTTGGGCTTGTGTGTTTGTTTGGAGTTTGGAGTTTGTTTGTTTGGAGTGCTGAGCTGAGTGTTTGTTTGTTTGTTTGAAAGGCCGTGTGCTCAGGCAGGCAGGCAGGCAGTTGGAAGCTGATTAGGTTTGAATTGAAACACCGTGTGCTGATTGGCTGAGCTGTAGGCAGAGGGAGGAGCTATCAGGGAGGCCGAGCACTTAAACCCTGCTAGTAAGCGACCAGGGAGCTTTGCGACCGGGTGCTGGCAAACAGGGTGCGTGCTAACAGGAGGGAGTTTGGAGAGGGGAGTTGAGAGGGGGAGCTTGGAGGGAGCCAGTGACTTCTGTTGCCCTTAAACTAAATCCTTTATAACAACCTCTATCTGAAACATTTAATTAACCCTCATATATAACTAGAGTAGGAAATGGAGGCAGAAGCCCAGCAGCAGAGTGGGGGCTATCCTGTTTATTGTGTCGAGTGCAGTATGTATGACTACCTACCCTGTGGGTGGGTGGCGTATGTGTGCGCTCGATGCAAGGAGCTCCTGGCCCTCAGAGACCGAGTGCGTGCTTTGGAGGCCAGGGTGGCTGAACTGGAGGAGCTAAGGAAGGCAGAGGTGTTTGTGGATGAGACTTTCCGGGACATAGTAGGGCTGTCCCACCTCCAATCTGACAGTCCTGAGGCTGTTACGGAGGACGAAAGGCTCAGGGAAGGAGAGCAGTCAAGGGGAGCAGAGGGAAACCATCCCGTAGTTGTGACCCTCCTTCCAGAGGGTGATGTTGTATCCTCTCGTGCCGAGGATACTTCTCCAGGGGAGGGAGCGCCAGCTGTTAGGAAGAAGCAGGTTTTAGTAGTGGGGGATTCGATCATTAGAAATATAGATAGTTGGGTTTGTGATGACCGGGAGAACCGTATGGTGACTTGCCTGCCTGGTGCGAAGGTTGCGGATCTCTCGAGGCATCTAGACAGACTTATGGGCAGTGCTGGGGAGGAGCCGGTCGTCGTGGTACATGTTGGTACCAATGACATAGGGAAGGGTAGAAGAGATGTTCTGGAGGCCAAATTTAGGTTACTAGGAAAGAGACTGAAATCCAGAACATCTTTGGTGGCATTCTCCGAAATGCTTCCAGTTCCACGCGCAGGGCCAGATAGACAGGCAGAACTTCAGAGTCTCAATGCGTGGATGAGACGATGGTGTAGGGAAGAGGGGTTTAGATTTATTAGGAACTGGGGACACTTTTGGGGTAGGGGGAGCCTATACAGGAAGGATGGGCTCCACCTAAATCAAGGTGGATCCAGACTGCTGGCATTAAACATTAAAAAGGACATAGAGCAGTTTTTAAACTAAGAGGTGGGGGAAAGCCGATTGGTGCGGGGGAGCACCTGGATCGGACGGAGACTTCTCTTACACGAGGCTCCATAGACAGGGATTCCCTAGAAGTTAGTCAGATAGGGAACGTGGGAAATAATATATGGGCAAGATCAGATGTGAAACAATCGTGCATAAAAAAATCCACCACGTCTGTGAAAGGCGGACATATAAATAGTGGTAGTTTTCTAACATGCTTTTACACTAATGCTAGGAGTCTGTCTAATAAGATGGGTGAACTGGAGTACCTCATATCAAAGGAGGAAGTTGACATAATAGGCATCTCAGAAACATGGTGGAATGAGGACAATCAGTGGGACACTATCATACCGGGATATAAATTATATCGGAAAGACAGAACAGGTCGTGCGGGTGGCGGAGTGGTACTATATGTGAAGGATAATATAGAATCAAATGAAGTAAAAATCCTAAAGGAATCAAAATGTTCCATAGAATCATTATGGATAACAATTCATTCCTCTAATATGAATATGGCATTAGGAATATATTACCGACCACCTAACCAGGACAGTGATAGTGATGCTGAAATGATGAGGGAGATTAGAGAGGCTATCAAAATAAAAAACACAGTAATAATAGGAGATTTCAATTATCCCCATATTGATTGGGTGCATGTCACCTCAGGACGGGATTCAGAGATTAAATTTCTTGATACCTTAAATGACTGCTTCTTGGAGCAGCTAGTACAGGAACCCACAAGGGGAGAGTCGATTCTCGATCTAGTCTTGACTGGAACGCAGGATCTGGTCCAAGAGGTAACTGTTACTGGACCGCTTGGAAATAGTGACCACAATATAATAACTTTTAATATTCCTGTGTTGGGAAGAACACCGCAGCGGTCAAACACTCTGGCATTTAATTTCAAAAAGGGGAATTACACTAAAATGAGGAAGCTAGTTAAACAGAAACTAAAAGGTAGAGTAATTAAACTAAAATCCCTGGAAGCTGCATGGAAACTGTTTAAAGACACCATACTAGAGGCCCAACTTAAATGTATACCCCAAATAAAAAAACACAGTAAGAGACCTAACAAAGAACCACCATGGCTAAACAGCCATGTTAAAAAGGCAGTGAGAGAGAAAAGGGCAGCTTTTAAAAAGTGGAAGTCAAATCCTAGTGAGGAAAATAGAAAGGAACATAAACACTCCCAAATTAACTGTCATAATGTAGTAAGAAAAGCCAAAAAAGAGTTTGAGGAACAGCTAGCCAAAAATTCAAAAAACAATAGTAAAATGTTTTTTAAATACATTAGAAGCAGGAAGCCTGCTAAAAAAGCAGTGGGGCCCTTGGATGATAAAGATATAAAAGGAGCGATCAAGGAAGACAGTGCCATTGCGGAGCGATTAAATGATTTCTTTGCTTCAGTCTTCACGGCTGAAGATGTTACAGAGGTTCCTAAATCTGAGCCAGCCTTTTTAGGCAACAAATCTGAGGAACTCACTCAGATTGAAGTGACATTAGAGGAGGTTTTGGAATTAATTGATAAGCTGAATAGTAACAAGTCTCCAGGACCAGATGGCATTCACCCAAGGGTTCTGAAAGAACTCAAATGTGAAATTGCGGAGTTATTAACAGTGGTTTGTAACCTATCCTTTAAATCCACTTTGGTACCAAATGACTGGAAGACGGCCAATATAACACCAATATTTAAAAAAGGCTCTAGAGGAGATCCTGGCAATTATAGGCCGATAAGTTTAACATCAGTACCAGGTAAATTAGTAGAAACACTAGTAAAGAGTAAAATTGCAAGGCACATAGAAGAGCATGAATTGTTGGGCAAAAGTCAGCATGGTTTCTGCAGAGGGAAGTCGTGTCTGTCTAATCTATTAGAATTCTTTGAAGGGGTTAATAAACATGCGGACAAGGGGCACCCAGTGGACATAATATACCTAGATTTCCAGAAAGCCTTTGACACGGTCCCACACCAAAGGCTTTTATGTAAATTAGGTGGTCATGGGATAGGAGGAAAGGTCCTTTCATGGATCGGGAATTGGTTAAAAGACAGAAAACAAAGGGTTGGAATAAATGGTAAATTTTCACAATGGAGGGGGGTAACTAGTGGTGTTCCCCAGGGCTCAGTCCTGGGACCGATCCTGTTCAACTTGTTCATCAATGATCTAGAAAATGAGGTAAGCAGTGAGGTGGCAAAGTTTGCAGATGACACCAAGTTGTTCAGGACAGTCAAAAGCAAAAGGGATTGTGAAGAACTACAAAAAGATCTCAGCAAACTGAGTGATTGGGCAGCAAAATGGCAAATGAAATTTAATGTGGGTAAGTGTAAGGTAATGCATGTTGGAAAAAATAACCCAAATTACACGTACTACATGATGGGGTCAAATTTAGCTACGACAGATCAGGAAAGGGATCTTGGAGTTATAGTGGATAGTTCTCTGAAGACATCCACGCAGTGTGCAGCGGCAGTTAGTAAGGCAAATAGGATGTTAGGAATTATTAAAAAAGGGATCGATAATAAGACAAAAGATATCATACTTCCCCTATATAAAACTATGGTACGCCCACATCTCGAGTACTGCGTGCAGATGTGGTCTCCTCACCTCAAAAAAGATATATTGGCATTAGAAAAGGTTCAGAAAAGGGCGACTAAGATGATTAGGGGCTTGGAAAGGGTCCCATATGGGGAGAGGCTAGAGAGACTGGGACTTTTCAGTTTGGAAAAGAGGCGATTGAGGGGCGATATGATAGAGGTATATAAAATCATGAATGGTGTGGAGAAAGTGAATAGAGAAAAATTATTTACCTTTTCCCATAATACAAGAACTAGGGGACACCAAATGAAATTGATGGGTAGTAGGTTCAAAACTAATAAAAGGAAATTTTTCTTCACACAGCGCACAGTCAACCTGTGGAACTCCTTGCCCGAGGAGGCTGTGAAGGCCAGGACTCTATTAGGGTTTAAAAAAGAGCTTGATAAATTTTTGCAGGTCAGGTCCATAAATGGCTATTAGCCAGGGATAAAGTATGGTGCCCTAGCCTTCAGAACAAGGGCAGGAGATGGATGGCAGGAGATAAATCACTTGTCTTCTGTTCTCCTTCTCTGGGGCACCTGGCATTGGCCACCGTCGGCAGATGGGATGCTGGGCTTGATGGACCTTTGGTCTGACCCAGTATGGCCATTCTTATGTTCTTATGTAATGCACTGACAGCGTCCCTCAGAACCCATGGCAGCCTCACGTGACGGTCTCAGCCCAGTCCCAGGCAGCTCTGAGTTCAGTGATGGAGGGCATCTGCAGCAGAGACATGCAATGAACGCTGGCCTTCAGGAGCCTCGGCCAGTAATTTAAGTGCAGGACAGTTGCTTGTTCCTAGGTCTCCAATAAGAAAGCTGAAACGGGAATTACATGACTTGCTCAAGGCCAGGTGTCAAATGAGATTCAGCGCTCGGATTAGACTAAACAGTCTATTTTTCCAGAGCTTGGTTTAGCCCATGTCATAGATCCACAGATCCGGTACGTTTGCATAGCTCTGCACCGCTGCTCGGGAACACCCCTGGAGCGTATCAACCCCCTTATGGTCAGACTGTCACTGGGGTAAGGCCCTGGGCTTCAGCGCCTCGTGGGAGTAAACCTGGGAGCTTTCAGCACCCCTCCACAGCATGAGCTCCCTGCAGCGAGCCCACTCGAGTTGGACTCCTAAGAGGGAGACTTATGCACCCAAAGGGAGTGACATACGTCCTTGCCGAGCCAGCACTTTGAAAATAGGTGGTGTATTAGATGTCCGGAAGGAAAAACAGCAAAGTCCTTAGTGAACAGAAACTTACAGCAGAAAGTCCTTCTGAGCCCTCTCCAGTCCCAGTCCAGAATCATGTCCTGCTTCCAGCAGCCCCAAGGGTCCCTCCTCAATCAACACAGGCCAGCTTCCTGCAGACAGGTTGCCCCTCCATGGTGGTTAGTTGCTCGGTACCAATGTCCAGGCAACTGGGGCAGCCCTTGTTTTATGGGACTGAGGCACACACACTAATCATACAAAACATTATGAAAAAATCCCCCTTTGTCACACCCCGCCAGGCTCAGCCCCCAGAAACAGCTGGCTCGGGAGGGAGGTGGGAAGTTGGCAACGGGCACAGTTTGCACATCTCTGAAGAACGTGAAATTCGCTTACTTCTGTAGGGCAGGGCAAGAAAGAGCACTCAGCAGTGAAACACAGAGCGCACCTGAGGCTGAATTTACCTGGAGTTTAGAGGGGCTGGGAAATTTTCCTGCTTCTTTCATTAGCACCCTTTTTATCTCTTGGTGCTATAGCAGCACTTGGTATTAGCTTGAGTGCTGTACATTGCTACTGCAGGCCAACAGGGAGGAGTGGGGTGCTTTTGTGATACCACTAAAGAAGGATAATCTGGTGGTTAGAGCACCGACCTAGGATAGGGGGAACCCAGGCTTAAGTTGGTGCCTGACACAGATGTCCTGCAATGATCTTGGGCAAGTCACTCAGCTTCTGTGTCTTTCTGTTCCCCATCTGTAAAATGGGCCTGGACTTGGTGGCAAGCAAGCTAAATGGCAAAGCCAAGAAACCCACACAAGTCAGCCATGCCCCATCTTGATATTGGAAATAGGAGCAGATAACTAAAACCCTAGGGGAGATGGGTATACCAGTCCTCACTCACCTCTTGCCAGCCACTATCCAGTAATATAGACTAGTCAATCTCCTCAACCCTGACGTGCAGTCTGGTCTCTGCTGTTTCTCTGCAATTTGGTGTCTACAGCAGGCTACCGGGAGAGGTGTTTTCCCAATAAAGGTTCTGGAAGAGGAGGAGAGGAGAGACACAGCCAGGGATCCCACACAAATCTGGTTGCAGAATTGGAGCCGTAAGAGCCACGGTTTGAGTCAGGAGCTGAATAGCTCCAGTTTGCTGCACTCATGAATCTGAGAGCTCCAGTTCAGGTCAGGCCTATGTCTATAGTCACCCTACATGCTCATGGTGCTGCTGTCTCCCTGGTCGTCTGGGTGTTAGGCTGAATATCGAGTGATTCAGTCTATAAATATATACATATTTGATATGAAACTGCTGGGTATCAAACAAGCCCATGTGCACTGACTGTACCAGAACAGCAGTGGCTGGAAATCAAAAAATAACAAAAATCTGGGCACTGTCTTTAGAAAGAGCTAGTTCTTATCCAGATCTTGTTTTTGCCAGAGGTGCCAAGCTTTTGGCAATAGCACGAGACTCAATAATTCCCAAGTTCACCTCTCAAGCAGGGGGATATTGAGCTTCACATGGGCTGGTATCATGAAAGGTAATCTGCAGAGAGTTTGGGTTTATTTTTTAAACGTCGGGGGGTGCATTCTTGTTTGCTCCTTTGTGATGGATAATTTTTTTTAAGGAGAAAACATGCTGGGGAGTTTCTGTTTGTATTTTGCCTTAAGAATGACAAGGCTGATGTGCACTGGGTGACCTGTTGGCGATCAGAATGCAACTCACTTTGTGAAATCTTGCCCCCCACGAGTCATGCATTTTGCCTTTGTTAAAGATTTATTTGGCGAACGGAGGAATGGCGCCTGGCACAGTATCCAGCAGAACAGCTGTGACTGACAAAAATGCTCCACACACTTGCATCAAATTGCACTTCCAGATTTCTCTTTGTTATCCATATGCTCACAGAGGTCCTGAGCCTGTACAATACAGTGCTGAGCAAAAGATTTGCTACAAATACTTGGTAAATGTACTCATGCATAGAGCCAAAATCTGCCCTCCATCCCCCCAGAAATCCCAGAAGATTTGAAGTGCCAGACTTCAAAGCTAGCTGCTGGCCTATGCGTGCTGCTAGCACTGAATGTAATAGAAGAATTCCATCAACCCATCTTTGGAGGTTTTTTTAAACACCATTTAAAACAAGGTTTGTATTTTCAAAAAAAATATATTATATATATATAACCAGCCTGTAATGGTGTAACACACAACAAGATATAGGTGCTGGTGTAACAAACAACAAAATCTAGGTGTTGTACAGTGTTCCCTGTAAGCTGAGTGCTTGGGCGACCCTCAGGAGAGATTCAGGTGCCACCCAGCTGATTAGTACAGTGCCCACAGCTGTCTACAGCTGGCAGTGTGTTTCTATGGCAGCAAGCCCACTGATGGAGAAGAAAGCGAGCAGTTGCCCCTGGGCCTTGCCTGTGAAGCAAACCTGGCACTATGCCCCCGCCCCCTCTGCAATTGGGTCCACCCTTCCCAGGGCACAGTGTGGCCCGCCCCCGCCCCCCCCACACTCTCTCTCTCTTTCCCAGGGGCCTACGGCTGCTCTGGGGGATGCTGTATGGCAGCACACATAATTTACTCTGCCCATACATGGAAAAGGTTGGGGGGAACATTGGTGTCATACACTCTAATTGCTAGAGTCACGCACCAGCAGCTTGAAAGGTCGGGAGGTGCACTCAGGATCGATTTGGAAGAGAAGTTGCCTATATGGTGCATAATCCAGTAAGCCCCTCTGTGGCTTGAACTCAGTTTTTGGTCTGTGGGCCCGAAATAGATGCCTGAACAGAGACACAAATAAATACTTACTTGGGGCACAAATAATGACTGGTGGGCTCATCTCTCTTGCAAAGAAAATGTAACACAATCAGCTGGAAGTTGAAGCATTGTGAAAACAGAAAGGTTTATTCTCGAGTTGAATCTGAATGAAACTGAGTGGAAATAGGGTGTAATTTTAATGGTGAGAAACATTAACCATTGGAACAATCTACCAAAGAACAGGGCCTCATCATCACTCACCATCTTAAAAGCAAGATTGGAAGTTGTTGGGGTTTTTTTTCCTTCACAAATACCTGCTCTAGGAATTACATTAGGGAAGGTGCGTGGCTCATGCTGTGCAGGCAGGCAGCTGAGCTGATGGTCTGCTCCGGCTTTAGAATCAATGATTATTTGCCTTTCTAGCCTGCTTCATTTTCTACTCTGATATGCGAGGGGACAATTTTACATTCACAGCTTATAGATGCCACACACTCCTGGTCCCATGCATCAGATCCCCCATGTGCTACAAAATCTGTGAAGGCCAGGGCTGAGTCTTTGTGTTGCCCTAGCAACCCAGGAGCAAGATGGCCACTGGCGTGACAGGCTGTGCTGGACTGTCACCGTCACCCATTCTCACAGACTCAAGACAAAAGGGGTGGAGGCTTTTTACAGGCTGCAGCATAGTCATACCTAAAGCAACTCTGGTGTAAATCATGCTCGTGAAGTTTCAGAGCAGCAGCTTAATAAATTGCCATGAGAGACGGCACCGGCGAGCGTGGGAGTGATTGCTGTGAGGAGGCGCTGAGGGAGAAGCCTGTAGCCTCTCTCTTATGGGGCGGGGAAATGTGCTTCTAGCTCAGTCCCGCAGCAAAGGGATGTACAAAAAGCACATAGTCTTCAGGGCGCCCGGAGCCAGCAGCCCAGAAGGGCAGGCATGAGCTCATCAGCTGACTGCCAGGGGGCAAGCTAGCAGCTGAGCAGCGGGACATGGGCTGCAAGCACCCAACGGGGTCCAAAATCATCAAACCAACTAGACAGGGGCTGTGGAGGCTGGTGGCATCACCAACAGGGTGGAGTCTCCAGGGGTTTGGGTTAAGATGATGGTTGGAACCTCATAGCTTCTGACGCTGCCTGAGCTCCTGCATCGCACAGGCCACAGAGCTTCCTCCACAGTACCTAGGGCAGATCTTCCACAGAAACAGCCCACTGCTGATTTAATGATGCTCACTGAGGGGGGTGCACTCCCTCAAGCTTGGGAGACCTGGGAACGTGACAGGGCATCAAACAGCACAGGGAGCCTGAGGGTCAGAAAAAGGTCTGGCTAGACTTGCCAGGATAGGGAAGCTAACTTTACAGCCACAGATTGTGGTGGGCTCTGGAAAGCAGACACTCCTCAGAGAAAGGGAAGGGCTTTCAAGGCCACCCAGCAGCCAGGGCTGGTGCTGAGAGAGGTGACAACAGACAGGTCACAGCACAATACGTCTGAATATTTGTAAGTAACTAAGACGCTCATGCATCTGATGAAGCAGGTCTTTACCCACGAAAGCTTATGCTCCAAAATATCTGTTAGTCTATCAGGTGCTGCAGGACTTCTCATTGTTGTTTAAGAAGCTCTAGTTAGTCTTAAAACAGATTGTGAGTACTGTCTGCAAATAAAAGTATTTCTTGCATGCTTCCAGTTCTGTGGTAGATAAATATTTGGTCCTCCGAGCATAACAAACAGTCTGTTATTTCACTAACTCTAAAATTAATCCTGGCCTGTGCTGCTAAGTAGTTTAGAGCCCTGACTACAGGGTGCTGAAGTGGCAATAATAACCCCATGCAAGAGTGTAGCACTGGATTTCACAGTTCATGTGAACAAAAGCCTAAAACATTTTAGTTCCAAGGCTAAAAGAGACGAGGTGTACATACCGGCTGATGGCAGAAATAGTACCAGATAGAAACACCAAATATTTATGGCAATGTTACACCTGAGGGATCACATACTGGATGTGTATGTACTTGCATGATGTGTTTTAATTTGGGGAGGTGGCCAGTGATGTGACAGAATTGTCAGGGGTGATTTCCTGTATGGAGACAATTTCACTGTGGAAAACTGGTGGCCTAGCTTTGCCAGGAACACCATGATATCAGGAGGGGCAGGTCAGACAGAAAGGAGAATGAAAGCAATATTTTCTGTCTGGAAAAATTAGCAAATACCCAGTCTGAGAAGATGCTAACAGAACTTGGTGGATGGGTCCAGTGAATTCCCTGAGGCAGCTGTCAGGCCTGAAAAGGGGCAGGGACCTCCAAGATGACAAGTGGAAGGTCTGGTTAACTGGCTTGGCCAGTGACTGTTGGGAACGTGAAAAGGACAGTTAAAATGACTGTGTGCTTTACCAGTCACAGGGACTGATGAAATGTTTAAAAATTCAAACAGCAGAAGAGCGAGCAACTCAACATTGCTAAGCAACCCAGAGGAGTGCCTCAGTCTAGGCACATGAGACTTGGTAACTCATGCTCGATCCCTGAAGTCCTACCAGACCCTAGATGTGAGCACCCTGGACAGCCCTCCAAGAATCTTGCAGTCCCTAGAAATGCCCTCATCCACCACTTTTTTCTAGGCCCAGCTCACTCCAGAGCACCCGCACCTTTGCAGGTTCTAGGGTTAGATTTCTGCCGCCCACACCAAGTCCCAAATAGGACACCTCCCTCTGTTCCCGTTCATTTCCATCCATGCATAGTTTCTCCAGCCAGGCATGGGCTAAATTTTTATATGTGCATCAAGGCACATATGAGTGTGAACCATTTATAGACACAAAACACCCACCTGTGGGCACCCTGCTATCAGCTGGGCAGCATCTGAATTTCTCCTGCGTTGCCTCTGACAGGGAGCACTGCACCTCAGCCCTTTCAAGTTGGTTCTTGCTGGCTTTAAATGAGAATCCCACCTACCCAAATCCCTGTAAAACTTGTTTGATGTGGTTCAAATGTTCACCCTATGTATCACTGAATACCTGGGTCCATGCTTTTGGCCAAAAGGCAACAGAAAGAATTTATATTTGTCACAGAACTCTGGGGTCAGAGGTATCTGCCAGCATCTCTGGGGCCTTACTAAAGAGAATGCCTGGTAACAGTGACACAGATGGGATGGCAGCAGGGCTTTTGAGTATCTGAAGGCAGCCCTAAAGCCCTCAGCAATTTGTCTACACTTAGGAGCATCGAAGTTTGGGTTGGTGGCAGTTCTCACTCCGGTAAATTCTAGGGAGAGGGAGCATGCAGTGGTTCACTTGACCATGAAGTTTCAATTGTCAGAGGAGGCATTTCCTATTATAGAAAACGAATGCTCAAGCACTATATAGGCACTAAAGAACTTAACACTGTATTTGTACGGGGCGTGGGGGGGTTCCTACTGATGACGGATCATAACCCACAATCATGGCTGCGCTGGGTATGCAGGGATAACGAAAACCTGTTATGATGGAGCACAGCCCTGTGTCTGTACTCCTTTACCATACGGCACCGGAAAGAAGGAAAGAAGGCAAAAGCCGCTGGACTGTCATGGCAGGAATGCTAGGGGCATTACTGAGACATCTCAACATGGGGTGGAGGAAGTGTGAAGGAACTGCTAAGGAGCAGGTTGGAACCTCTGGGCGGTTTGGTCAATGGGACAGTTGGAGATTGGATAGCTAGGGATAGCCGAGCATGGTGACAGGGAATCACAGGGAACAGGGCCAGAAAAACAGTCTAGCTAGACTAGAACAGAATGGAAAGGCGGCTAACTTAAAAAGGGGTAAGTAGAGCTTTGAGGGGGGAACCTTCAGATAGTTCACGCTGGCGTCCCTAGCCCCAGATGCTGTTCACATGGACCATGGTAGGTTCTAAAGGGGAGTAAATTCTCAGAAAGAGAGGGACTCCCACAGCCATCACAGGAACCCAGCACAGGGGATAGGCACAGTACACAAACAAACTGGTCACAGTACAAAAATATGTATATTTGTAAATAATTAAGGAACTCAAAACAGTCTTAAAAACAGACGGTAATATGAACAGTTTCTATGAATAAGTATTTCTTTCATGCTTCCAGTTCCATGGTGGACTATGTATAGTACTAGCAAAATAAACGAATGCTGTTATTTTCACTATCTTGATGCCTAATCCTGTGCTGCTAAGTTATTTAGAGCCCTATCTGCAGCTTCGCAAAGTGACACTTTATAATAATTAACACATGAAAGAGTGTATCTTTGTGTTTCCTGCTGACAAAAGCTTAACATCTTTTAATGATAAATGGGACAAGGTATGACTACTGGACGGGAGAAATGGTACCAGACAACAATTTACTAAACGTGTGTGTCGGCTGCTCACTGGAGGGGCACCAGACAATCAGAACCCACAGAAGAACATGAAAAAAAGAATCTGTCAATTCCCATGAGGTCCACATCTACAATACAGTGATCCTTCAAAAGAAGTTCTTCCAGAAAATCTCTCCTGAAAAAACTTCTTCCAAAAGATCATGTCCACACACACAAAAAAGTGGATCAAAAGCATGATCTGCTATTATGATAGTGAGCATCCACACAGCCCCCAGTTTTTTGAAAGAATGGGCTAGGGATCAAAAAACCTGATGCCATGAGGCCTGCTCCTTCAAAAGAAGGGCCCCTGGAGCGTCTACACATGCTTGTCTCCGAAAGACTCTTTTGGAAAACAGCGCTCCTCCTCATTTGGGAGAGGAAGAGGGCCGTCAGAAAAGCGTTGCGCTCTTTTGATTTAATTTTGAAAGAACGCATTGTGTGTGTAGATGCTGGATCTTTCAAAAGAACCCCAGCATTTTTGGAAGATCTTACTGCGTAAACGCATCCCAGGTGTTTGTCCTATTCTGGAGGGTGGACCCCATATGGGCCATAGAAAGAAAGGGTGGTATACTGCAGGGGGAACTACTACAGCTTGTCTCTGCTTCCACTCCACACTCAAAGGACTTTCTGAAGATGACCTCACTCCCAGGTAATCAAAGCAGATCAGATGAGGCCAGTAGTGGAATTAATTAATGACAAGCTGCGTCTATGAGGAGAGGACATGTCTCCACTAGAGAGATTACCGTAAGCAACAGGTTGGGTGGTGGAAAACCAAGCAAATAGTCTGCCATCATATGGTAGAAAATCAGGTGCCTGGGAGCTGAAGGGTTGGTTTGTCCTGCAGCAAACAGAGCTGAGGAGCAGAAAAGGGTATCACTGCAAATGTACAAAAGAATCTCCACCTATTGTTAAGGTTGAAATGTCCTGCAGGAAACACAGTCCAGGACACACAACTACTTTTCTGGGGCTAGATGCGCTCCCCCTACCAAGCATCCTCAATACTTCTCCCTCCACCCCAGGAACTGGGACAGGATAAGGGGTGGATAGGCTCAGGTCTCACTCAGCCAACCACAGGCCAGGCCGGGCCAGGAAAAGACTACCCTTTCCTAAAGCCAGGGACTCCTGCGGAGAGGGAGGGTCTGACTGGCTCTCTGACCCCAGGTGTGGCATCACCATGGAAGCGTCCTGCTTTGTTTGGCTAATGTGCAGCTGACTAACATGGAGACCATGGGACAAGCTCTGTCACCTCTTCTGTGTTTAGAGTGAGCCTGGCATCAGCCAAAGAGGTCCCCCCCGTGACCAGGTGGGATGCCAGGCCTCTCTTCCAAACAAGACAGGCTGATACATTCCCGGGGCTGTGATGTGGTGTTGGGTCTGAGGGCCTGGCCCTGATCTGCTGGCTGAGTTCCCACAGGCCAATGCGGTGGCTCCCTGCACCTGGTTTATCCAGTGCTATGGAAAGCAGAGTCAGGGCTGTGCTTCCTTTCCAAAGATTCATCGACATGGAGGGCTTCCAGGAGATCTGCCGCAGGACAGATCAATTTAAGCCAGAAGCATGATCCAACCTACGGGCTGTAGTTTTCCACCCTGGTCTAATGATTCCAAGTTCAGGCTGTTATAGTGTCTGAGGTGTTTACGCCAACCAATGTATGTATAAAACACCAATGATAGTTTGCGCCCTGGCTTGTAACAGTCTATTCTGAGATTGGTACTCATGTTCTTGAGCCACGGAAGGACAGACTGACAGAAGACTAGCTGGTGAGTTATGAAAGACTGCACTCTTGGCGTAACTATTCAAAAGGCATAGAGCAGACCCGACATTAGGAATAAGAATGAATAAGTGCATAACATTTCTAATTCGGTGCTTTAAAGCTTTAAAACAGTATTCTAATTAAAAGCAGTTCCCCACAAATTCATGTTCTTTATTAACAGATGTATCCAAAAGAAATGTAGGAAAGGAAAAGAGTAACTGACCCTTCGCATACATCACCTGTGATATTCCGTAGCATTCATAAATACACAATACTGGTGCAAGCTTACGAATCTGGATCATTTGCATTTCTGTGTGCTGTGCTGCTTTGCACTTATTTCAACCGACAATTTACAAAGGTCCTCAGTGCTCTGTTTTGACCCTCTATGTACTGCTGCCTCCACTGCTCTTTCCAGAAGTTCCTGTCTTCTGGAGTCGGCTGCTGCTTGGCTGCCGGGCCATTCTTTGGACAGATCCTTCTCGGCTGCACCGTTCTGGCAGGCCTTGGGTCCTGCTGACTGAAGAATTAGTTTTATTCCTCCCTGGATGGAAATAAATAAATGTTAACTTTAAGGTACTAATCTGACATCTTGACTGCACCCGTGCTGCTGGTGCTCCTTGAGAATTCATATTACAGGTGGGTTTTAATAGACAGTGAAATTTTACTCGCATCCAATAAAAACACCAGACTCCTGGGCTGTAACTTAACAGATGTCAGGTAGGCTAAATCCTAAACAAACTGCAATATTAGAACTAATCATAGTCATCATAATTTGTGTATCAGATGAATCAAGTAGCAGAAGTGACCTTGTTTTTTAAAAGTGCATGTGCACTGTGCAATTACTTTCATCTAGTGTACGAACACCAACACTGCAGATTTCAACTAGGGAAGGATTTAAAGAGCATCAGACATGTCCTGGCCAGGACAAATGAACCCATGTTCCAGAGTCTATACCACTCACAAGCCAGTGGCAGGGCCAAACCTGAAGAGCCTCTCCAGTTTGTCTCTGTGTCAGACTAACAGACCTCTGAGGCTCCTGGTCATGCTTTAGGGTTTTCTGGAAGCATCTGGATCCCACAGAGAAACTGCCATTTGTACTTTATCCTGCTGGGTTCAGAGAAGAGACAGAACTCTCCTGAGCCATCTTGCTCTGATCCTGCCCCTGCCACCTATGGCTATGATGTAACACAGCTGCAGTGCAAAGCATGGGGTGGCACCCTGCAAGTTGGAGGGGCCCAGGGCAGGAAGTGTGGTGCACACAGCTAGCAAGGGACTTGGAGAAGACCTCTGCCATGGTCAGCAGGGAAGACCAGGGACAAATACTTGCCGCAGGGAGGACAGGTGTGGGATAGAAAAAGTAAGTGGGGTATGGGGACAGCAAGGCCTGTCACCCCTCCTCGCATTGGCAAAGGGCTGTCTCAGAGGAGACACATCATGTGGGGTAAAGAAACGGTGTAAGAAAAAAACTACATGAGTGAAAGATCAAAAAGAAACTCAGGAGAATAACCTGCAGGATGAGGGGGACAGAGCTATCCAAACAAACAGCAGGCACCAGCACTTTAGAGAGTTGAGGAAAAACGTACCAGTGGACAGATCAGAGCAAGAAGTAAATGTTTGCTAAGTTCATTGAAATAATTTTCTGCACAAATCAGTTACATTCATTACCTGATTCGGATGTTGAGAGGCTTTGTAAGACAACTGACAGATGGTTATACAATATATAGCTGCATCCCACCTAGGCTGTTTAGAATCCATCATCTCTGAAATTTGCTTGGCTAACCTTTAGTGACCCTTAGAAACTTTATTCCACTACTGTATTACTTACCAAAGAGTCATTCCCAAGGGGCACCATTCTTGCCCCTTGAAAGCCACTACAGCCAACAGCACAAGTTTACAGCTTAGTGCACTAGAGAAACAGTCAAATGGCTTTCAAAGAATAAAAATGTAAGTACCATTTGCATCTGTTATCACCTTGACAAACCTAAACAAACAGCAATGTATTCCTTCGCCTCAGACACAGCAGTTGCTCTTTAAGAAACATCTACTATCGTAGACTCCTCATCTATCAGCCCAACGCCAGGTAGCCAGCTTGGCAATTCTCCTTTGCTGAAAATCAGAAGCAACTTTGGCAGCATTTGCATTAGTAATGAAAGCACATAAATTGCAGAGAGGAGACATTTATCTTTACTTCCTTTAAGAGGCAGAAAGGAATATGGCCACAAAACTATTCCCCAAGGATTATTTGTTAGCAAACAAGGAGGTGCACATTTGGGCATGTAAATACTCTCCTTCCTTGAATGCAGGGAGGAGTTTAACATGCAGTTACAATGCAAATCTTTTGTTTGTGCGTGCACACAGTAACCTAGGTCTCTCTCTAGCCACCTGTGCACACAAAAAGGGGATCTGGGCCCAAAGGCTGGGCACACAAATGCCCAACTAAATGGCTCCTAGAACTCTGACCCTTTGTCCTCTAAATTGTAGTCAACTCCTCAGCAAAAAAAGCACGCTCACTCTAAAGATCATTTTGTGCTTATTTATGATGTCAATCCTCCCCTTTCAATCAATGGCAAAGCTCATATTGATTTCAGTAGGGTGGGGCCAGATCATACGTTGAAGCAACACCACAAGGCCCAGCAATCAAAGAGGGAGGGCTGGATGCACATCAGCCTTAACATTTGTACTGAACGATACCGAACTTCAGGGAAATCAATGCACAGTACTGCAACCCACGAAAGGAAAGGATTTCAAGAGACTTCCTCCTTCCGTAAAGAAACTAATACAGATGCTAACACAAGGCTCCCCAACTTATCTGAGCTGGGGCATGATGTCCTGCTACTTTGGGGTGGTTGTTCTTCAGAGAAGCCCAGTGTTCTGTAAAGAAGCAATATGATACAAATGCAAGTGATACTGCCTCCAGGTGAGAGATCAATCTACTTGAGTACCTCAAAAGCCTAGAGCAGAGGACTCCAATGGGACTGTATGGTGTAGGTTCACAGGAACAGATGCATACAACTACATGCAAGAATGTAAACGCACACCAACATGTGATGTTCATTCTTCTGTCCGCAAATCACTGAGATGGGGTGAAACCCAGCAGTTCAACAGATGCATCCAGGAGGCAGGCAAGGCTGCATGGTGGCATTATGGGGTCCACACTGGCAGCAGAAGGGACTCTGCAGTAGCATAGCAGCAGGGTCACATGGGGAGTCAGGTCCCAGGGAAAGCTTCCTGTAGTCCCCAGACATATTTACAAGTAGACACCAACAGCACAGTTCTCTTTGCTTGTTCTCTGCCCAGACTGATGTTGCTACCTCCTTCATTTCTCAGGAGTATAAAGGACTGTGGAAGTTCTTCTCCCCCTCGGCAGCAGCATTCTCTTCCCTCAGGGAGAGATCCAAGGGTCAGACCCTGCCTCTAAGCCCCCAGCTGTTCTTCTTACTATTCCTGTTTGTCACACACACCGTGAGGGCAGTGCTCTGAACCAGGCTCTAGTCAGCAAGTGGACATAAGTCCCCGGAATATCTAGTCAATCTGAAAACCAGAGGTAAAAAGCTCGCTGCTCCTGCCCAGAAAGGACTTGGGTGGGCAGGGAGTGGTTACAATCAAACACAAACACGCACACACCCCTCTATGTTTTTTTTAAAAATACTCGTTCTCTCTCTCTTGTAAGATGCAGACAAATCACTGGGAAAGTGACAGGCTGGCCTCAGTGGGAAAGCAGTAATGTTGACTCTACACAGGCCTGTCAAAGACTCAGAAGCAATTTCTTTTCAGTAATAATATGAATTGCTCCTACTAACAAGAAGAGGTAATGGGGAATTTCAAAGGGATGCACAAAGGACACCCCAACTTGCATCTTAATGTAGAAAGCTGTGCCCCAGTTAGAGGTTCCTTGTAGTTCATGCAAAGAAAAGTAATAAACAAGTTTTTCTTGAAACATTGACTGGTTTTGGAAAAAGAAAAATCAAATGTGCCATAAGCAAAGAGTTTAATTCCTGTGGCCTGGCTGAAAAGCACCGAGGGCCAAGTTCCGCTCTGGTCTCCTGGTTTTCCCTCCCTACTTCCAGCAGATACCTTACTCCCATTCCACCCACAGATGTAAGAGGCTCCCTAACTGAGAACACGTGCCTCTTACCCTCCCCCTTGTGCAGTGCAACCCCTGGGGGAGCGCTTGTGCCTATGTACAGAAGCCCTGACAGGGCAGAGGCTGGGTATCATGGGTAATGGGGAGTGAGTGGGAAGGATCCAGATGTCCCTTACCTCCTTTTATTAACTGAATGGCTCATAAGATGGAGAGTACTCTGACAAACCATGTGTCGGCTGAGAAGGGGGATTCTGACACGAAGGCTTAACAGCAGCATGGAAAGAATCACAGAAGTGTATGACAAGAAGGGACCTCAAGAGGTATTACCTACACCAGGGGTCGCCAACCTGTGGTTTCAGAGTTGCACGCGGCTCCTTAAGGAGCCATTTGCATCTCTGGACCCTGCCCCCACTGACTCCTCCTCTGGCTTCTTGCCCTGCTGCACTGAAATAATGGAACCAAATTTAATTGGTTTAATGGCTGGCAGGGTGGCGGCTGGCAGGGATCCAGCCATTAAACCAATTAAATTTAGTTCCATCATTTCAGCGCTGCAGGTGGGGGAAGTGAGCAGGAGAGCTGAGGGAAGGGCGGCCAAATCGGCCCCTTCCGGAGCTGTTCAGCCCTGCAGAGAAGGCAGTTAGGGTGGGGGCGCAGTGGAAGTACACACAGCTGGAGGAACTCATCAGCTGAGGCAGGTTAATCCTGGGGATGGGAGGGTGCGGGTGTGGGGCTGAGGAGGTTAAGCCTGGGGACGGACAGGTTTGAGGCTGAAAGGAATTAAGGCTGGGGACGAGGGGTGAAAGTAGCAAACTTTCTAAGGCTACGTCTACACGTGCAGCCAACATCGAAATAGCTTATTTCGATGTTGCGACATCGAAATAGTCTATTTCGATGAGTAACGTCTACACGTCCTCCAGGGCTGGCAACGTCGATGTTCAACTTCAACGTTGCTCAGCCCAACATCGAAATAGGCGCAGCGAGGGAACGTCTACACGCCAAAGTAGCACACATCGAAATAGGGATGCCAGGCACAGCTGCAGACAGGGTCACAGGGCGGACTCAACAGCCAGCCGCTCCCTTAAAGGGCCCCTCCCAGACACAGTTGCACTAAACAACACAAGATACACAGAGCTGACAACTGGTTGCAGACCCTGTGCCTGCAGCATAGATCCCCAGCTGCCGCAGAAGCAGCCAGAAGCCCTGGGCTAAGGGCTGCTGCCCACGGTGACCATAGAGCCCCGCAGGGGCTGGAGAGAGAGCATCTCTCAACCCCCCAGCTGATGGCCGCCATGGAGGACCCAGCAATTTCGACGTTGCGGGACGCGGATCATCTACACGGTCCCTACTTCGACGTTGAACGTCGAAGTAGGGCGCTATTCCTATCTCCTCACGAGGTTAGCGACTTCGACGTCTCGCCACCTAACGTCGAAGTTAACTTCGAAATAGCGCCCGACACGTGTAGCCGCGACGGGCGCTATTTCGAAGTTGGTGCCGCTACTTCGAAGTAGCGTGCACGTGTAGACGCAGCTTAAGTGGTACAAATCATTGTGTGTGTGCTGTTCTTAAGAAGGGTTACTAAAGGTACAGTTTGAGGTGACTGATTAAGGACTGTCTCCTATTCACATGCACTATGGCTCCTGAAGCACTGACTTTGTAACTGAATTTGAAAAAAATGGCTCTTCTCGCTATTTTGGTTACAGACCCCGACCTAGACCATCACTGTCAGCTATTTGTCTAACCTCCTTCTTAAAAGCTTCCAGTCATGGACAGCATCCCTGGGTAATTTCTTCTAGTGCTTAACTACCCTCCATGCTATAATTTAAGCCCATTATTTCTTGTCCTGTTGTCAGTGGATAAACAGAACAATTTATCACCTACTCTTCATGTAACTTTTATGTACTTGAAGACGTATGTACTCTGAAGTCTTCTCTTCTTTTTTAATCCTTCCTCGTGGGTCATGTTTCCTAGACTGTTAATTTTTATTGCTCATCTGGACTTTCTCTAATATGACCGCATCTGTAACAAAGTGGGATGCCCAGAACTGGACACAGAACTCTAGCAGGGGCCTTATCAGTGCCGAGCAGAGTGAAAGAGTTACTCCTTATGGCTGAGAATTAGGTTCATTTTTTTTTTTTTGTGCAACAGTAGGGCTTTGTTGCTCATGTGTAGTTTTTGATCCACTATAACTCCCAGATCCTTTTCTGCAGTACTCCTTCCTAGGCAGTCATTTCCTATTTTGTGTGTGTGCAACTGACTGGTCCTTTCAAAGCAAAGTATTTTGCATTTGTTCTTACTGAAGTTCATCCTATTTAATGAAGACCATTTCCTGAGTGCGTCGCAGTCATTTTGCATTGTAATCCTCTCCTTCAGAATGCTTGCTGGTCCTCATCTTGGAGTATTAAGTCCCTTCCAGTCCTACAATTCTGTGATTCTACTACATCAGGGGTCAGCAACCCCTGGCATGTGTGGCAACATGGTACACGAGTCAATTGTCGTCAGCGCACAATGCAGGAGCTCAGTCCCGCCCCTCCTCCCCCCCATCCTCAAGGTGCCACCTCCTCCCCAGGCAGCACCTGCCCACCTTGGTTCCCCCAAACTTCTCCCCTGGGCTTGGTAACCAGCTCCTCCAGCTGCCCCACATGGCAGGATTTACATCGACTCCTGGCTGAGCTAAACAGCCTGGCTGCTCACCTGAGCTGAACAGAAAATGACTAAGTTTAGAAAGGGTGTCAAGCTGCTGAGCTCCTGCGCCAGAAAGCACAGCTAAGTGGGACAGGAGGCCAGCGAGGCTGCAGAAACAGTGTGCTATAGGCAGATCAAAAGAGCCTAACTAGAGCTTTGGAGAAAGGTGGCAGAGCTCAGCCCCACACCCCACAAGCCTCTGAGCTGGAGCAGCCCTCACAGAAGAGACTATGCTGTCACCAGCCCTGTTAAGCAAACTTTCTTAGCCTGGCTTTCCAAGGCTGGAACACTGGGGATCGATCCTGCCTTTCCCAGCTGCATAACTAGGCCCCACTCCTGGGGGGGCAAGGGGCACAGGAAGACTGGCCCCATGCTGGCGGTGCCATGCTGCGGAGGCACACTGTGCGGTGCACAAGGAAGCCTGGCAGAAGTTGCAGGAAGCTGCCACTCTGCCCGAGTCTGAGGGGTGCAAAGCGGCCCAAGGAGCAGCTGTCGCAGGCAAGGGAACACTTACAGAGATTCCAGATGTAGTGCTGCTGGGTGGACAGCCTTAATCCTGGGCAGGGCAGTTTGCCCCCAGCCAGTGCTCAGCTGCTCCATACTGGTCAGACAGTAAATTTTCTGGGGCTCCTTTGCTGCTTAGTCCACCTCTGTATTTTGCATTGGTGCAGCCGAGGCTGGAACAGTGTGTGCAGTTCTGATACTCATAATTCAGGAAGGATGGTGATAAACTGAAGGTTATGCCGAGAAGGGCTACAGAATGATTAAAGGATCAGAAAGCATGTCTTGTACTGAGAGATGCAAAGAGCTCAATTTATGTAGCACAACAAAGAAAAGGTCATGGGGTGACTTGCTCAGTACCAACATGAGGAAAAAAATATTATTAAATACTGCCGTGCAGGGCAGCTGGAGGAGCAGGTTCAGCAGAGGGCAATGAAAACGATTAAGGGGCTGAAGCACATGACCTATAAGGACAGGCTGAGGGATTTGGGCTTATTTAGTTTACAGAAGAGAAGAATGAGGGGTGATTTAATAGCAGCCTTCAACTTACTGAAGGGGAGCTCTAAAGAGGATGGAGAGAAACCATTCTCAGTGGTGACAGACGGCAGAACAAGAAGTAATGGTCTGAAGTTACAGAAAGAGAAGTAGCTTGGGCGTTAGGAAAAACTACTTCACCAGGAAGGCAGTGAAGCACTGGGCTGCACTGTCGAGAGAGGTGGTGGAATCTCCATCCCTAGAGGTTTTTAAGTCCCAGCTTGACAATGTCATGACTGGGATTACTTAGTTGTGGTTGATCCTACTGGAAGCAGGGGGCTGGACTCAATGACCTTCTGAGGTCTCTTCCAGCCCTACGATTCTATGATTAAATAACGGGTGATTCCACACAGCAAGGAAAGGTCTAATACGACCCACTGGCTGGAAGATGAAGCTAGACACATTCAGACCAGAACAAGGCCTGAAGTGTATAACAATGAAACTAACCAACCATTGGAAGACTACCAACCAGGGTCCCACTGCATGCTCCATCGCTGACAATCTATCAATCAAAACTCAATGTTTTTCTAAAAGATCTGCTCTCGGAATTACTGTGGGGGCAGTCCTGTGGCCTGTGTTACACAGGAGGTCAGGCTAGATGACCACAATGCTCCCTTATGGTCTTGACGTTAACATTGCCTTAAGCCACACATTTACCTCTTTTTATCTTTTGTTATGAGGCAGGTCCTCCAGCCCCCTAACGATTTTGGTTACTTCAAACTCTCTCTCCCAAGAGTTCATATATATTTCTGATAACACGGTGCCCAGAGCTGTGCAGAAAAGGACCTCCGTTAGTCCCCTACTCCATGAGACAATGGCTTTGCATACAAAAAGAAGTTATCTTTAACAGCTGCGAGTTCAAGATGTGTTCTACTTCTGGTGTGAACATGCCCCATGCACTGGAGATAGGAATGCCTCAGCCAACAGTGTACACTGGCAGAACAAAGTTCACTGCAGAGCAGCATTCTTCTCCCCTTGAAGCCAGAGTGACCCCATATGAACCTCAGTTCCTGCACCACCATCAAGTTTGGGGCATTAAAACCTGGCAGTAAGGAGGACAAGATGGTGGGTCATGGAATACACATAAAAATAGATCTCAAAGAGCTCCACTTATTAGAAGCAAGTAACTTTCTTTTATTCTGTACATCAACAAAATAATTCTTACGCAAGTCTATTAACCAGTTTCCATGTTGTGAAGTGACTACAAAACTCCAAGTGGGCAAAGCAGCCTACCCTCATAGGAAACGGTCTGCAGGTTCTGGGCCACTACATGTAAGACCTAAACTTACTTCTCCTGCTCATTTACACTTATGGCACTTTCTAGTCTAAGACAGAGAAAGAATTTTTCAAAATTTATTTCAGCCTCTTAATTCAACAGCAAAGCAAATCCATTTCAGTTTCAAAGATTTCTAGTTTATTTTTAACCTGCACATTTTAATTGTGTGTTAAATGACATAACACAGTGAAACAACAAGTCCTGTGGCACCTTGTAGACTAACAGATATTTTGGAGCTTAAGCTTTCGTGGGCAAAGACCCTCTTCATCAGATACGCCACGTGACAAAGCAGGTCTTTGCCCACAAAAGCTTATGCTCCAAAATATCTGTTAGTCTACAAGGTGCCACAGGACTATTTCTTGTTCTCAAAGATACATACTAACACGGCTACCTCTCTGATACATATCACAGTGTGTTGACCTTAGAATGTATTGTTTAGAGGTTCTTTTAATCTAAAAGTAAAGGCCTCACAAGTATGATTCCTAATGTCCTAACACACTGCACCAACCCCCAGTAGAGAAACTACTAAACACAACCTGCAAAAGGAGAGAACAGGCAGCAAGACAACTGGAAGGAACCAGGGGGACCTTGAGAGAGAGGCGAGCAAGCATCAGCAGGACTGTAGACCACAATCTTAGGGGCTGTTACTCTTGGAGGTTGAAGGGCAGAGGAAAAGGAGAGTGGCGCAGGAATTTTACTGTTCTTGGCAGAGAGAAATGAGACCTCTAATTGAAAGAGAGACACAGAAACACATTAAAAACACCACAGGCCTATTGAAAAAAGAACAGTCATGAACGTCAATACCCCTAAAGAAAAAAGAGTTGTCTCTTGAACAATGGTAACAGTCCACTTGCTTTGTTGTTAAATACATCAGTATCATAACCTTGCTATTTTAAACAGTTTTCTACTGTATTTCCCCTCACAAACTTTCAAATTTCCAGATGAACAGCTTAGACTTGAATAGTTATTACATTAAAGTACAGTTAAGCAAAAATCTCATAGGAATAAATGTACCCATATTTTTGTCACATACATTCAAATACAATGTCATAATTGCAACATCCACATGGCCTGCCTGCCATTGATATGGTAAACAAGGGTTTTTAAACACACTTTGCTCTCTCCCAAAGTGTTTAATTTGGTATTCTGAATTCATAAATAAATATTAAAAGAAACACATTTGAACATGAGGCACACTTGCCTTTGGACAGGTGATCACCATTTCCTAACCAGTATTTAAAAGTAACTGTGATGCTTTTCGTTTTGAAGGAAGTATGCAAAGATGAACAAAAGTAACTTTAAATACCTAAAATACTATTATTTTAAGTACCTAAACTGAGATCCTTTATTCTGCTTCTGAAATGCCTTCATTTTACTTTCCATTCTAGCCAAAGCCAAGGCATGAGGAGTTCTGCGGAGCCATACCACAGTGGTGCCTTCTTAATACAATCACCTAGAGCTGCTCGCTATAGCCAAGTGGGGTGAATACCCTGGCCTCTTTTAGTTATGATCATATGCCACATCTCATCCTGAAGTAAGCATTCCACTTACACAGCATTTTCACTAACAATTCATATTAAGAATAAAGGCATTGCCAGACAACATGTAAGTTGCCTGATAACCAGGTAACCTTTTCAATTTCAGCACGCACTACAATTTTGTTTTCCTATGATTTAATACCTTTGCTTTCAGTATTAATGGTGTCCACCCTGCATTACTTCCAAACCAATTTGAATTTGGCATGCCCAGTTTTTGTAATCCCTCAGAAGCAATGCAAGAGGGGTTCAGCTGTCCTTCCCTAGCAAGGCCAACAGAAGCAGCTGACTGCTTTGCTATTGATTCTGTGGGTATGACCATGAAGAGGAACAGGACAGAAGCAAAACTAAGGAAAGAAGGGGAGGAAGATGAAAAAGCAGGGATGAAAATCTGCACACCATAAGGCCCTGCACCCATTGTATGGTTCTTGGCTGCAGACAACCACAACCAGGAACAAACATTTGCTTTCATTTACGGGGGAGTTAATTAACTCATACTAACTGGTAGCTGATTAACCCAAATTGCAACATGTCATATATCTCTTGCCTAGACAGGTCTATGGCAAGAACAGGGTCAGAGACCAAACTAAAGCTAAGGGGCTCAGCAGAACCAGTGCTCTGACAGTAAATACTGATTTGGTACAGACTACTTGCTGGCCAACTACAGCTTTGAATTTTCAGTCCCAGGCTTTTGTCAGGGAACTCCTCTCCAAAATGCACATTCTGCTTGTCACAGTAAGGACTGAACCTCACTAATCCAGAACTGTCTCATCCGGCAATCTCCATAAGCCAGCATGATTTTAGTTAGCCAGATAGCCACTTATGGGTGTGGCCAAGTTTCCTGCTGTTCCATAAAGCTTGTTTATAGCTACCAGTCCTGGCTGTCAGTGTTCTGTTCTATTATTTAGCTGTCATTTACCCCTAAATGTCTTCTAAGAGCCCAGTAAGCACTGAAAGTATTAGTAACATGCTAAAAAATATTGACCTCCCGTTGTCCAGCAAATTCTCCTAAGGGTGCCAGACAAAAGTGGTTCAACATGTCATTAAGCCACACTTAACTGTGATACAATATACTTCCAAGAAATATGGACAGGGAAGAGAGTGGCAAGAGACTATACATATTTTTAAAAGAAAAACAGGTTTTGTGCAGTGTTTCTTGTGAGCTGCATGCTTGGGCAGCCACCCAGGGGAGAGTCAGGTGCCACCCAGCTGATTAGCAGAGTACCCAAAGACAGCAGCCTGTCTTTCTACTGCTAGTGCACATATACACGTGTCTTGGTGAACATGACAAATTTTATTCTGTGCCTGAATGGAAAAAAAGTGAGAGGGAACATTGGTCTTGTGCCTTTTGCTTCTTTATGTGAAGAACTAGAGCATGATGTCTATCATTCATAAAAGGCCTCTTCCTAACCCTTAAAGTGATGGAAATTAGATTCTGTCTAGACTGGAGATGATGAGAGCTGGAGTTAGGCTTGGGCTACAGGTACACGTTTTACTGGAATGGTCTTCTCAGGTTTGTGATTACTTCGGGGTCAACAAAATTATACAAAGGCCGCAGGACAGAGACAACGGCTGAGCGCTTGGTATGGCTTCCAGGGGCTGTTACCGAAATTGTCAACCAGCGCAAGTGGCGCCAGTTCAGACTTCGCTGCTGGCAGAATAATGAGCAGGGGGCGAGAGGAGCCACGAAGGCGGCGAGATGTTTATTCGGCCTCTTGAACAACGCCGCTCAGGTAACATCCCCACCAGCCTCGAATCAGCGCCCCGCACGCCTGGCGCCCCGCAGCCCTTCCGTTCAGGGCAGCACACGGCCCCTTGCTCCCCCGGGGAAGGGCCCAGCCGCGCAGCCCCGACCCAATAAGCCAGAGAGGGGGGTGGCGGCTGGACCCTCCCCCCTTCCCGGCCGGCCTCGCCCCAACACGCCGCGGCGGCTCCTGACCTCGAGTCTCGGGGGCCAGGGCGGCGGGCCCGGTGTCGGCGGCGCCGCTGGGAGCCAGCCTCTGCCCGGCGCACATGGACTTCAGCATCTGGAACACGGCCAGGGGCGCCACGTTCATGCGCAGCAGGTCCAGCAGGGTCCTGCGGGCAGACGCGGGGTCAGCAAAGGGCTCAGCATCCCCGCCCCGGCACCGGGGCACTTCCGGGTCCGCCCCCTCACCGGAACACTTCCGGGTCCTCCCCCGCCCCCTCACCGGAACACTTCCGGGTCGAGGCCGATGCCGGCCGCCTGCACCAGCTCGAAGAGCTCTGCCTCCTCAGCCGTTGGCAGCTTCCGCCGGGACCGCACCGCGGGCCCCGCCTTGCCCAGAGCCGCATCCAGCCCCGCGTCCGGCCCGCCGCCGACCAGGTCCTGCTCGGACATCCGGCCCCGCCGGCGCGCGCCAGGAACGCGCTCGCGCCGGAAACTGCCTCCCACAAACACGCCGCTTCCGGCGAGGCTGCGCCTGCGCCCGCGCCCGCGCCCGCTCGTGCCCTGGGGCGTGGCCTCGCGGGAGGGAGGGTGGTGGGCGGTGCTTGTCCCGGGAGCACCGCACTGGGGCGTGCAGCCAGGGTGCGAGGTGCAGGAAGGGGCTCAGGGCTGGGGCTTGGCATGGGGGGGCAGGAGAGGGGTCTGGGGCAACTTTTGGGGTGCGGGAGGGGGCTCAGGGCTGGGGCTTGGCATGGGGAGCAGGAGTTCAGGGAGGTGTTTGGGGCAGGGTGTGGGTTGCAGGAGGGGGCTCAGGGCTGGGACTTGGCATGGGGGGCAGGAGTTCAGGTAGGGGAGGGGTCTGGGGCAGGTTTTGGGGTGCAGGAGGGGTCAGGGCTGGGGGTTGGCATGGCGGGGCAGGAGGAGTTTGGGTAGGGGAGGGGTCTGGGGCATGGTGCGGGGTGCAGGAGGGGGCTTAGCGCTGGGCCTTGGCATGGCGGGGCAGGAGGAGTTCGGTGGGGAGGGGTCAGGGCAGGGTGCGGGGTGCAAGAGGGGCTCAGCGCTAGGGCTTGGCATGGCGGGGCAGGAGGAGTTCGGGTAGGGGAGGGGTCTGGGCTGGGTGCGGGGTGCAAGAGGGGCTCAGCGCTAGGGCTTGGCATGGCGGGGCAGGAGGAGTTCGGGTAGGGGAGGGGTCTGGGCTGGGTGCGGGGTGCAAGAGGGGCTCAGCGCTAGGGCTTGGCATGGTGGGGCAGGAGAAGTTCGGTAGGGGAGGGGTCGGGGCGGGGTGCAAGAGGGGGCTCAGGGCTGGGGCTTGGCATGGCAGGGCAGGAGGAGTTCGGGTAGGGGAGGGGACTGGGCTGGGTGCGGGGTGCAGGAGGGGGCTCAGGGCTGGGGCTTGGCATGGGGGGCAGGAGGAGTTCGAATGGGGAGGGTCTGGGGCAAGGTGCAGGAGGGGTCAGGGCTGGGGGTTGGCATGGGGAGGTGGGAGGAGTTCTGGTAGGAGAGGGTCTGGGGCAGGTTTTGGGGTACAGGAGGGGTCAGGGCTGGGGGTTGGCATGGCAGAGTGGGAGGAGTTCGGGTAGGAGAGGATCGGGTGTGGGAGGGAGCTTGAGGGTGGGCTTCTGGTGGCACTTACCACAGCTCCTAGAATGTGGCCACCAGGTCCCTCGGCATATGGGAAGCCAGGGAGGCTGGGTATGTCGCTGTCCTACCTGCAGGCAGCTCCCTGCACAGATCCCATCGGTCACAGTTCCAGGCCAGTGGGATCGACAGAGCTAGCACTCAGGGTGGTGGCAGCTTGCAGATCTTCACCACCCACCCATCTACCCAGCAGCGGCAGGTTCCTGGTGGCTGCTGTTGGGAGCCACCTTAACCCAGGCCCTTTGTTCTACCTGATGTACCCCTCTCTTCAGGTATTGCCATAATCCTTATTTCACGCAGTCTACCTGATTGCCATTGTTCAACCCATTCTGTGACCACCATTTGGCTTTTCACAGCTTGGATTCCTGGCAGCCATCGTTTTGTTTTTTCTTATTGCAACAGCTTAAAACTATCCATATTAACTAATTAGGTCTGTGTCATTACCAAACACTTTACATATTTATGTGAACCTTATCATTGTTTCTCTGTCTCCACTCCAATTTCAGTAAATATGCATGAGCGCAAACCTTGATGTGCTCCAGCTGTGCATAATGGCGGCACATCAGCACTCTTGATAGTGGACAGTGCCTAGTGCTGAACAGTGTTTTGAGTACGTAGCAGCTGAAAAGTCATCTGGATCACTACGCCCCTTCCCCACCAATGCCGACTGCCCCTAGTGGGGAAACTGAACTGGACAGGGCGAGTGCCTGGTGTGGCTGCTCAGTGGTCCTCTTTGCCCCTCCAAACTCATACAAATTGGCACATTTTGTTATTTGCACCACTAGTATGAGCACAGGCTGCGGGCTGTAGGTACTCTGCTAATCAGTTGGGCAGCACCTGAATCCCTCCTGGGCAGCTGCCCTAGTGCACATTTTACAGGGAGCACTGGTAGACACCCTGGGAGAATCCAACAAGGAACATCTGGAAAAGCTTTTTGTGTTGCAACTTGTTTTACTCTCTCCTCAGGGTAGTGATCTGATTGCCCTAATGACAGAGGCTTTGCACTGACCTCCAGTAGAAGACTGGTGGGGTTTTCACCTCTTTGGAATGCTGCAGTACCTATTGAAATGGTTAATCCTGTTACACACAAGTAATTTGTTTAAGGTGTTTTTGCTTCTTTTACCACAGTTTCTGAGGGTGTTTAAAGCCACTTTCAGCATAACTGTTGGATCTGGAGGATCTGTATTAACAATGATCATAATAATTGATTTCCTGTCTAAATTTTTGAAAGAATTCCAAAGTGCATTATCTACATTTATTAATGAAACTTCACAAAACTCCATTAAAGTAAGTAGGAATATACATGTTTTATAGCAGGGATCTCAAACTCAATTAACTATAGGGACTGTGCCAGTCTCTTAGAAATATTGGAAAAAAAAAAGTCATGCAACTTTACAGTTCTTTGCCTGCCAGAGAGACTTTGGTGTTTGCCAGACTGCAATTGCAAGAAGCCATTCTCTTTCTGGGAGCTCAGAGGCTGAGTCATGAGTGTTGAACTCTTGGGGTTGGCAGTATGGTACATGCAAGTTGAGAGTGTGTCCGGGAGCCCTGCCAGAGACCAGCATCTTACAAAAGACATAAAATTGAGTCCTCATCCTGACACCCCCATTTCCTCACACTGAGATCCTGTCCCCCACCAAAAAAAAAAAAAAATCCACACCTTCACAATGGGCTCCCTCCTGCTGCCTTTCCCCCGCTAACATCCGTGTCCTCAGGCTGGGACGCCTCGCCCCAGATAACCAAAAGTGAAACCCCAGCCCCACCCTGCAGACTGGGGAAGCACATCCACTCAGGCATCTCCCTGTCCAGTGTAGTTCACATCACAGCAGAGGCAGATCTCGTGGTTTCCCAGGCCAAGCAGCGCTCTCTGCAGCTGGGACTGTGTTGCCTCTGGAGCCCGGGAGCTGCGTGTGCAGATGAGTTCCCCTCCCCTACCTGCAGGCTGCCGGTTGTGTGGACCTGATTTAATAACTTTTGCACAATGTTTCCCAGGGTGGAGCAGGGAAGTCCTTGGGCTGCACATGACCAACAGGCCGGGAGTCTGAGACCCTGTTTTAGAACCAAGGACAGGGAGACGTAGTCATTCTGCTGTCACATAAGACACCATCAGAGAGCAAGAGTGGAAACTTCCATGCTTGTTGTGCACTGCCTGGCACAGCCTTGAATTCCACCGGCATGAAGAGCAGGTGGACTGTATCATCCTTGACAGGTCTTATCAGCTGTCACTCCTGTAGCTGTAATTGACAGCCAAGTAGTGAAGCAAATCTCCCTAACCTCTGCTTCGACTCTGCTTTAACGCTGGGAGTGTAAAGGTGGTGTCACACCAGTGTGCACAGGCGTGGTGGTAAACACCTAAGGTATAAGAACTCAGGGAGCCCCGCCCCTAGCTGAGCCTCACCAGGGACTGCAACCTCAGGGGTGTCCTGGATTCCCCCAGCTGCAGCCAGAGCCGCTGTGGCCCTGGTGTGGGGTAACTCCCTGTGGCAGAAGTGGTGTAAGCGTGCCCAAGGCTTATTTCATTAAGCATTGTCCTGTTGTGCTTTTTGCTTGCTAATGTGTACCCTGTGAAATGTAACTGCAACGGAGTGGTAAGCTTAATAAAGTACTTCATCCCGAGTCAGCTCTGTGTGGAAGTGAATCCCATAATCCTGCCTGTCCTTGGCCCTGTGAGTTGACATCTGCTCCTGCAGTGACTCAGTGGCAGAACCGGAACTGGTCCAAAGCTTCCTAAGCATTCATGACCCTCCGCTGACACTAGATACACACAGGCAGCAACAAGCAGAACGATATTTCAAAAGGAATATCATCACCTGGACGAAGGGCCCTCGTCGGTTGCTCCCACGAGACACTTTCACAGAGAGGAATGGAGGAAGGCCCAACCTTGCCTCTGGGCCATCCCTCGGGAAGGATGGCCCTGATTCACTTGCCTCCAAGCAGGGAGCACAGCAGACTTCAGGGCTTCGCAGGGTTTTCCTTTGTTGTTTTTTCTGGGGGGGAGGGTTGCAAGACAGCGCCTCTTCTCCCTGCTCCTCTCAGAAGTGGCAGACAGCGACAATGATTCACCAACACACTCACCTGTCAGGCAAAAGCAAAGTGACCCCTGGGATCGGGGGGAGGTCCACGCTGAGATGGTTGAGCATGTTGGCGGCAGAGTGGCATTCACAGCTAGCATGCAAGCAGCCTTTTGGTACGAAGCAAGCAGCAGAACGTCCTAGGAAGGAAAGCAATGGGCGTCTGTGACTAGGTGAAAGAGGATGGTCAGTGAACTCAGCACGAGATACCAGGGCAAGGCAGGGCAGTGTACAATCTCCTTGGGGCAAAAATCAGTTGTTTGGAACTTGGCTGGAATTCTGGGTTGCTAAGCAGTAGCACACCTTTCCCAGGGTACAAATCTCTGACTCTGCTCTTCGGCTAGTGGCTCACTTGTGTAGGTGCGAAGCGAGGGGTGTGCTGGCTATGGGAAATATGGGACAGAGATGCTGTAAGCGACTCCTTCTGCCCTTGAAAATTGGGACTCTGTCCACCTCTGTTTCACCCAGACTAGTAGGCACACCCTAAAGACAAGAATTCAGTTCACCTCAGGTGAGACGCTTTGTCTAAGGACTCATAGGTCGGCCAACACCAGGTGGTGTTTTCCCAAGTATAGAAACTAAAATGGCTAAATGAATGTGACAAGAACCTCTCATAGCTAAAAAGAGCTTCAAGTTACCAAGCCAAGGCCAGACCCTGCTTGCCTATGCAAATTGCACATTGATGTCTCAAAAAACATGCAGGGAAACTGCAAACAAACTAGAAATGGGGATAAAAGATTTAAGGTCAAACCAGGTTACCTGTCAACTTCCCCAGGAAAGCCAAACCATGTTATAACCCCAACTATGCATTGTCTCCCTTGTAAGCTAAACACACTGATAATCTTTCCCCCTGAATTAGAAGCTTTGTATGTCTTCTGCTTGGGTGAGACCTTTATCCTTCCCCACAAGAGAATGGTGTCTCGTCTATTCTAAGTCCTAAAGAATGTGGACTGCTGCTGTACAATTCAAGAATGTCTGGTGCATGTTCTCCAAATGCAGGAGAAAAGGGGGCTGTTGGGCTGTGTCTACGCCAGCTCCCTACTTCGTAGGGAGCATGGTAAGTAAGGTGTTGGGAGTTTATTAATGAAGTGCTGTGGTGCATATGCAGCACTTCATTAAGCTAATTCTCCCCTGCGGCAACTTCGAAGTGCTGGCTCACGTGTAGCCGGGGCTCACCTGTCGGTACTTCGAAGTGCCTGGGCAGCTTTGAAGTCCCTTTACCCCTCAAAATTTTGAGGGGTAAAGGGACTTCAAACTACCCTGAGCACTTCGAAGTACCGGCAGGTGAGCCATGGCTACATGCGAGCCAGCACTTTGAAGTTTAACGCTTCAGAGTTGCCCAGGGGGTGGGGGGAGGGGAATTTGCTTAACGAAGTGCTACATATGCAGTGCAGCACTTCATTAATAAACTCCCAACACCCTGCTTACTGTGCTCCCTTTGAAGTAGGGAGGTAGTGTAGACAAGCCCTTGTTGTTTTATTATAAATAATTGTTGCATTGTAGAAATAACAGGCATTGTCTAGAGGAGAAAGAGATGTAAAAAGATATGGACTAAGCCAGGGCTGGCTTTGAGCTAGTTACAGAAATTGCTTGAAAAGGAGGATCCCAGTTGCAAGGGGGAGCAGTGATGAAGAACAGCCCTTGAAATGAGTTAAATGCACGAAGCCTCTGCTAAGGAAAGGGCTTAAGACATTTGCTACACACCATCACCCTCTACTGGATAACATTGAAAGCAGCAAAAAAACTGAAAGAGCTAAACCCAAAGCACTCCCCTGGCATGTGTCCAATGGGAAAGAGAGGGTGCTGCAATACGAAAAAGCAGGAAACCCTCAGCACAGCTCAGAGAAATACCCCAAGTCGTGGGTGGCAGCATTTGCTCTTTCCTTTATGGTGTGGAACCAGATGATCAAACAGCGTCAGCTTGCTCGGCAGGGAATGCAGACTAGACCATCTGGCCTTCGGGTGCAGCACAGGCCTGGCTGGAAGCCTGTCGAGTAACTTCTCTGCATCCAAATCCAGCTGGAAAAAATCAGAAGCGATACTCAGAAAGGGAGGCTGTAATGCCCTTATCTCAGACAAGGCCTCCAAAACTTCTTTTGTGACTTCTTCCCTTCTTCCACTGAGCGTAAAGATGACAAAGAAATGGGTGAAGGAAGAGAGTACAGGGATTAACATCAAATTCTCATTTTCAGACCAGACTTAGTTGTGTCTGAAATCTCCTCTCAAGCGCACAAGGCAGAAGAGTGCAGCAGGGTCCCATCCTGAACCAATATTCAGCACTGCCTCACCTGTCAGCGGGGGATGGGGGAGGAACTCCAATCAGTCCTGCTCTGAAAGAGTGATCAAGACTCTCCCAGTATCACGTAAAAAAATAGCGAACATTGCTTCTGAATCACCTGCAGTTTAGATGTTATGGTTGATGGCGACACAGCTGGGCAAAGTCAGCTGCAGCAGCAGATGTTTCTTGTGCGTACAAGCTGACTTGACCATGGGATTTAGGCCAGCATTTTTCAGACTGAGGTGGTCTGCAACTTCAAGCCTGTTACACCATAAGAAACCCATGAGAATATCTTTTCACCATCTCACGGCACCTTCTGGAGGCTCTCCATTCTTATCAGCTGGCCTGGCGATGCTCATAGTCAGGACAGAGAATATTGCCTTACCTTTGCATCTTCTTGCTAGGGCACTCCTGTCTCCATAACAACCAGAGGCTGGCCTGGCCCTACTAGGCTGTATCTAAAGTTGAATGATCTTTCAAAAGGAAATGTGTGTGTGTAGACACTCCTCAGGGCCTGTCTTTCAAAAGAGCTGCCCTCATCGCACCTGATTTTTCGATCCCTGGCGTGTTCGTTTGAAGTAACGGGGGGCTGTGTGGACACCCTCTATCAAAAGAGCAGATCACTCTTTTGATCAACATTTTTGTACTTGGACATGCACTTTCGAAAGAAGTTCCTTTAAAAGAGATCTTCTGGAAAGGCTTCTTTCAACAGATTTCTCTAGTGTAGACGTAGCCTAAGTGGAAGTCCCTATTATACTTTGTCCCCCCATCTGAAGCAATTTAAGATTAGTTTCAGGCATAAACAAGCCATAGCTGTAATATCTCCAGGGGAAGGAATGTACAGTAAACTTTCATATCTGGCAGCCTCCAACCGGGACATTGCCGGATATTCAAATATTCTGGCTAATAGAGAGGTATACCTAGCAATGCATAACAAAGAAAAACAAGATTAGATATTAACAAAAATGTATGCAAAGTACATTATGAACCATTAATAGTGTTGTACTCTGTAAACGTATACAGTATTTTCTGTATTTAGTTCTATTTACTTTTCCTATTCTGTACTTATGTAACTAAAACACCTGAAACCTGAGCAGCAGCATGTGGTGCTACAGAAGAGTGCATTGAAAGCAGTTTTTGGAAACAGAGGGCTGGAGCACTAGGGAGCATTGGAATGTCAGAGCTGCCGTGCCAGGGCAGGGGGAGCTCTGAACATGCTCACCCAAAGAACAGAAGCCACTTCAGTTTGCGATCAAATCACGTGGATGGGCGATAGTGAGGGTCCTGAATTGAAACAGCAGGGCCAAAGTATGATAATAATACAGGTGGTGTGAAACTCTTCCAGAGGGCGCCTTGGTCATGTTCTTGACTGAATACGATGCTCCTACCAGAGTCAAAGACTCTCTACCCCCATAATAAGCAACACGAAGAAAAGCAGCCTGAGATGTACACAACATAGAACGTATGATCAAGTGACTGAAATCCATTTAGGAGCATATTTGTGGGTTGTACTTGCATTTAAATGATTTAAAATATCAAGGGAGGAAGGGAGTTTATAAGAATCAATGTGTAGGGACTGACACGTGGCACCAATAGTCATACAGGAGCAACACAGCTGTGGCTCATTTAAAAGTACAGGAAATGAGATTCAGCTTAGGTTGCACTTACTGAAAATTCCTTGGCTAAAAGCTCAGCCTGAGTTAAATCAACATTTAAATTACTATGTCTTAAGGTATTACAGAAAGCTGTCTATACCGAAAAGCAGAAAGGGGGTCTGATTTCCAGGTGCTGGGTTTTCCCTTATGACTACATCTGTATTTTGCCTCGCTGAAGAACACAGGGGTTAGAAGGAGGAAGTTGCCTTGCAGGGACCTTAGAATGACTTGAATGAATAGAAAGTATAATGCTACAAGGAATGAATAAGCAGTTGAAATGCAATATAACTCAGTAGGAATAATTGCCACTTCCACCAAAAGCCCCCTTAAAACCCAAGAAGACAGACGATGAAAAATACCATTTAGGTGCTAGATGTCTTGAAAGCAACTCAAGATTATTAATATTAGAGCACAGAGAATTACTTCCCTGGGAGTCAGCTTAGAAGCTACAGAGCACAAGGGAAAAAGAATCATCAGCCAGGCTGAGAAATTCTGCAGCAGATCCAAAATTAAAATAACCTGATTGCATCTAACTAAACATTTCTTTTCTACTTACATATCTAAGCTCTGATTACAGTGTTGCCAGGATATTTACTGGATTCATCAGCATTTTTGGTCTCTCCTGGTTCCAGTTGCAAAACCCAGACAAGGACCTCTTAACCTGCAATTGTTCCCAATTCAAAAGAAGGATCCTATCTCCCACTTGGCTTACCTGGCTGTTCCCCACAAAGACACTTCTAAGAGTTAACCCTTTACAGGCATTCGTTCATGACAGGGCCCTGCCACAATGCTGAGATATTTAAATACTATAATAATGGGTGAGCAATCGAAGTACCTTAAGGTATGGCTACACAGCAGCCTTATTTCAAAATAAGTTGTTCCAGAATTTCATTTTTTGATAAGTTATTAAAAAGATATTAAGGAAGTTATCTTCATAAAACCTTTTGTTCTCCCTACATTACCCTGGATGCTAGTCTGTGAATTCTCTCTCCATCTGATAAACTTGTGTGGCACAATGGTCGATGCTGCTACACAGGAATGCACTGGAGCAGGTTTGAGACTTGGATCTGGTGGCACTGCTGTGAATGGTGCTGTGCTAATTTACACCAGCTGCAGATTTAGCCCCAAGTCTACAGCTATGTTTGGACCAGTCACTTTGGTTACTGTGTATACAAACACAGTGAAATTTTGCAAAGGCTCATTTGCATGGCCGTGACAGCCATACTTGATTTGCAGCATGAAACACAGATAAAAGATACCTGCTTTGTATAGTTTATACAAGTGACCTGGAAACAAGTATTGGTTGAGTTGGAAAGAGTGTAGGGTTAGCTTAAAGGAAATAATTCTGAAAAACACCTTCCAGCACTGATCAGGCATTGAGTTTACATTTTGCAAAGGAGACAGGTTAGTAACTAGGTGCAATATGAAGATGTATGTTTCCAAGACCATGTCTACACTTACTAAAAACTTCAAAATGGCCATGCTAATGGCCAAATCGAAGAATACTAATGAGGCACTGAAATGCATATTCAGCGCCTCATTAGCATGCCGCTGGCCACGGCACTTTGAAAGTGCTGCGGTTCGCTCATCCGTGGCTCTTCTACACAGGGGTTCTTTTCGAAAGGACCCCGCCACCTTGGAAATTCCCTTATAGGAATGCTATTGAGGTACTGAATATGCATTTCAGCGCCTCATTAGTATTCTTCAATTTGGCCATTAGAATGGTCATTTTGAAGTTTTTACTAAGTGTAGATGTAGCCCAAGAGTTTAAAAACAATAAACTCAGGAGCAAGAATTTATACTGAATAAATGGCGGCCAAATATTTGTTTGATGGGTACATGAATTTTCCCAAAACACCCTGCCACAGTTCTGAGCTATTCCTTCTGAGCTGGATTATGTCTCAGTGGGTTTCTGACTTGCAGATGAGCAACTACTTTCCCGTCATCATGTAGAAAGGAAGCCCCAGGAGGAATCCCAAACAACCACTTGGTAATAGATACTCAACTTGTGATACTTGCTGCTGGATTACATTTCAAATGCACAACTGCAAACACTTTAAGTAGAGGGATTGGTGCTCAGATTAGTGCAGAATGGTTCTCTAAACAAACTGCTCACGGTTGTAACGATTTTCTTGTCTCTGATACTTACATGGCAAGGAGCTGCAAACCCGTTACCTTGAAAAAGGAGTTTGGTACACTCTTGTACTAACCTGCTTATTGCACCCTTAATCTGTTCTTTCTGAGGTAAAAGTTCTCAGGGTTGCTACGAAAACATTAAAGGGCACAGACAGAACCCTCCCCTAAGGTCATTGAACCAGGCAGTAATCTTTCCAAGAGAAGGTATCGTTTTGTAGAACAACGAATAATCCCTATGACAGTGTAGTCTAAAAATCCTAAATAAAGCACAAAATCCCTGAGACAAAATCCCCTGTTGCAATATTATGTAATTCAAATGCTACTGAGGGAAGCAATTTGTTGCTTGCAAGTGGTGAGTTTGCAACAAATTGCTGACAATGTATCTTATATTGCTTTAAAGTTTACATAGATAAAATACAGTTAAAACACACATTAAATATTATAGGATCTAAACTGAACTATACATGTACTAACACTATAACTGAAAGACTATTAAGCTTACTCTATAAATTTGTTGTTGCTTTCTTTAAAAAAAAAAACAAAAAAAACTTAAATCAGGGCTTGCTGAGGAAGGAACACTGCAGAAAGGGATGTAGGGCTCATATTGCACCACAAGCAGAGTGTGAATCAACAGTGTGATGCTGCTGCTGTAAAAAAGCAAATGTGATCCTGAGATGCATTAACAGGAGCATTGTGAGGAAGATTTGACAGGTAGTTCTTCCATTCTACTCTGCAGTGATTAGGCCTCAGTTGGAATACCGTGTCGAGTTCTGAGCCCCACATTTTAGGAAAGATGTGGAGAAATTGGAAAGGGTCCAGAGAAGAGCAACTAAAATGATTAAAAGTCTAGAAAATATCACCGATGAGAGAAGATTAAAAGAACTGGGTTTGTTTAGTCTGGAAAAGAGAAGGCTGAGAGGGGACATGACAGCAGCTTTCAAGTACCTAAAAGTTTGTTAAAAAGTGGAGGGAGCAAAAACATATTTGTGATAGTCTCTGAGGATAGGACAGGAAGCAATGGGCTTAAATTGCAGCAAGGGAGGCTTTGGTTGGGCATTAGGAAAAATTTCCTAACCAGCACGGTGATTGAGTACTGCAATAAATTGCTGAGGGTGGCTGTAGAATCTCTGTAGTTGGAGATATTTAAGACAAGGTTGGATAAACATCTAACAGGGATGGTGTAGATAGTGCTTGGTCCTGTTGTGGGGCGTGGCACAGGACCCAATGAATGCTCAAGGTCTGTTCCAGTTGTAATGTTCTGTGACTCTTCTGTTCACCTCCTGGTCAGTCACTTTTGCTCCACTCCAGCTTTCCTTTGTCTCTCTGCAGCTGTTTTTCTTTGGTGTCTTGGCTTTCTGCTTCCCAGAGGCAGCTTCTGGACTCCAAGAATGAGCTGGCAAGTGGCCTTTTATGCTCCATTGTAGGTCTTTATTTCTATAGTTTCTTATTGTTAGCTGCCCTGAGCTCAGTCTTATCCATTACCCAGCATTCGGATTCACAGGTCAGACTTTTAAACTGGCTGTGACCGGTACCAGCGGGTTCTGACCAGCTAACAGCATAGCGGCTGACCTTTCTGTCACCCCTAACTGCACATGTTCAATACTTGCCAATCTTGCACAAGATCCCACGTGCACTTCAACTCGGAGCTGTGATCCTGCTGAGCTACGACCACACCCACTTGGCTCTTGTCCAGGTGTGATGAACTGGGGCATGTGAGGATTTTATTCCCCTGGTTTGGTTACATGTGTTTCCTACTGTCCTGTAGTAACACCAAGTGAGTGCCTCAGTTTCCCAAGGCACAGCATCAATGCACAGTTGGTGATGGGAGTTGGCGTGATGATTTCTCCCACCTGTTCAGTGGGCTTCCATGCCATTTGTAACCTAGGCAACCAGGTGACACCTTTCTTCCCTGGGAAAGAGGACAAAAGAGGAAGGAGCCTGGATGGTTTGAATTGGAATGGGGTAGTCGAACTGGGGAGTCTCAGCTGACTTCGCAAGGAGGAAGGGGGGCCAGACCCCTGTCTCAGGGATCCCCTCTCCCCAAGATGGATTGTACTAACTGCTAATGGTTTCTGTACTAAGTCTGTTCTACGCTGTGTCCCTGTCAACTAATGAATCTTATGTTCTACCTGCTGAATGAAAGTCATGTCCAGCTGCAGATGGGGAGCAGGGCCTGGGGATCCTCACACTCCAGGATGCCAGGGCATTTAAAAAAGTCCTAAATTCTTACTGCGGGTTCTCAGGGTCTGTAACATCCATCACAGAGGGTGGCAGTGATTTCTGCTTATTCAGAATAGAGAGGAGAGGTATGAAGTAGAACCTGGAGAATAAACCCATTGAAACTTCCTGAATAAGTCCATAATTAAAAATAATAATTAGCATTTGTAACCAGCTCTCCTCCTGCAGTGTTGGAAAGTGAAACAGCAGCATTGGGTCAGTATATGAATGCTAGAGAGTGAGGTTAACTAAAGAGTCACCAAATCCTGCCTTATTTTTTAAAAGCCCCAAAGCATGCATGCCTGGGGTCTAGACAGAGGGTCTCCACTGCACACAGCCTGTGTGGTGGCTTTGACATCCTCTCCCTACAGACAGCGTATGGGTCTGGCTGGAAAAAAAGGGTGGTGGTTGGTGTGCCTTTGTATCCTAGTCATCCTGTGCTATTGGAACAAGGCCTGGAGGCTGTGAGTAACCACTGAACAATAGCAGCCCAAAGCCTGCTGTAGTTTGCCCTGGTAGAAAAGTTGCATGCTGTGTGTTTCCAACACTGGGAGATTTGTGGGGGCCTTTGTATTCTTCCCCCAAAACTGTGCCTAGTTCTCACCCACAGCTAAGAACCTGGACCAGAAAATGAAAACAGAGAAACACACCATCCTGCTTTACCTGTCAGGGTTGAGTCAAATACAACAGAGAAACAGCAAAAATGGTGAAAACAACCAACAAGATTTTCAAATTCACCCTAGTAGAGGTTTTTAATGATGAATTTTCTTAGTGAAACAGACAATGAAAAGTAGAAAAAGATAAATGACTTACAGCGGGAGTAATTTCCCAAATACTTCACACTTCTGTGGATCGCCAACAAAATGATGCATTTATGCAATTTTACAAACTTGTTGAAGTTGCAAGACAAGCCAATACAAAGCTAAACAGCCCTAGATAGACATAATGGTATGGGGTGGTGGTAGGAGTAACAAAACAGGAGATAACACACATGAATAGGCAGAGGAGGGAAAGAGGGGCGTGCCGGTGGGAGGAACTAGGTGGAATGGAGGTCTGCCGTTCTTTGAAATATCTCAAGGTTTTTATGCAGATGTGTCTAGAAAGAGGAATCCTTTATAGTCCAGGCAATAAAAGGGAGACATGGGTCCATTTTTGCACCAGTGTTGTTGCAGCTATGTTGGTCCCAGGATATTAGAGAGAAAAAAGCCTGAAGAAGAGCTTTGTGTAGCTTCACCAGCGGACCTTGGTCCAGTAAAGATATTGCCTCCCTGGCCTGGTCTCTCAGAATTATTTTTGTCACAAGTGGTCTTACAAACAAGAGTGATGAATGCTGTGTCAGCTGTTTGATAGCTTCCCATGCTACTCTCCTCACAGAATCAAAGAAGCAGAGGAAGCACCTGGATGGAACAATTCAGACACTGATTCCATTGGGTTTGGATTACGTCCCCAAATGCTCCCCTCTGGCCGTACCTCCAGGGAACAGGGGAGGTGCAGAAGAATTGTGGGAGGTCATCGTCTGTTACAATTGTCTGCAGTAATTTTGTGAACATCACAATCATTTGTGGTGTAGTCTTCTTGAGCACTGTGGGTGTGGAGCAAGGCCAGGAAGATTAGAGGTAATATGATATAGAAGATTCTGGGAGAGGATACCCTATTTTAATAATCCACAGTGGTATGACTCCATAGCAAGACAAGGACTTCTTCAACTACTGGATACGAGTTTTAATTTTGGGGTTATCCCCATAATTTGTGGTTTAGTTTTGTTCTTTGCACTATAATAGACTGGTTCCATACAAACACCCTATTACCATGGAACAGATGGTAAATTTACAAGGAATAAAAAGCACACATCTATCTCCAAGGGAAGAAACAGGCTTTTCAAAAGTCCCACTCGAGGAAGTTTCAATCTTTTTGCTTTCCTTTCAGATGAAGTTCTTCACCATCTGGCAAGAAAAAGATCGGACTACATCCACCAAGGTTTTTCTTGACTATCCTCCAAAAGAGACTTCAAAGTCTGAGCTGGTTTGCTTAATCTATGTTCAAGTAATAAATTCTTTGGAGAAACCCCCACCCTGGATAACAAGCTTAGTCTTGTGATTCATAAGACATGTCGCTGTCCTCACTCCAGTGCTTCCCCGTCCTTTTCTTCCTGTTTCTCTCAGCCATCACAATGGCGGCCACCACCGTAATGAATACGGTGAAGGTAATGACAAGAACCGTCACAGTCTCAGCGATGCAGAGCTGGGTGTCTACTGCTGATAGGGACAAGTTTCTCAGGACTTGTGGCTCCATGCAGGTCACATTGTCGTAGTCATCCAAGATCAGCCGCCGGACGCTGTGCAACTTGGCAAAGACTCTCTGCAGGTCACAGTCACAGAACCAGGGGTTGTAGGAGAGCAAGATATGTGTCCCAGGGGTCTGGATGGTCAGGAAGGTTTTGAATCGGATGTGCTCGATTTCATTGCGCACCAAGTTAAGCACGGTTAGGCTGTTCAAGGATGTGAAGACCTCGGAAGCGATTGTCTTTATCCTATTGCCCTCCAGGTTGAGAACCTCTAAATGCTGGAGCATGGAGAAGATCCCATTGTGGAGGTGCAAGAGGTGATTATTTTCCAGATGAAGCTGCCTCAAGTGGGTCAGACTCCGGAAAGTTCCCATTTCTATAGAAGAAATGTTGTTGTTTTGGAAGCTGAGCTTCTGAAGGTTCTCAAAATGCTGGAAGCTTTGGTAGTATAATTCCTGGAGTCTGTTATAGGACAAATTGAGCTCTCTGAGAGAACTGAGTCCCGTGGAAAAACTGCTACCAAGAGTTGTAATCTCATTTCCATGGATATCAAGCTTCTGGAGTCTCTCCAGAGAGCTAAAAGCTCTCTCTTCAACTTTGGTGATGTAGTTCCCGCTCAACAGGAGAACCTGCAACTTCCACAGGGATCTCAGAGCTTTGCTTGGGACAGAATACAGGTTGCTGGCAGACAAATCCAAGTGCTCCGTCTCAGCAGGGAAGAGGATGCTCTCAGTCACGTTGACTCCAGAGCAGTTCACAAACTTGGCCCCTTCTTTGCAAAGGCAGATTTTCTGACATGAGTAATGAACTTCCTTGTCACCGAAGGAGAAGTGAACCAAAATCCATATTAAGTAGTGGACATGCATCTTCCACTGCCTTGCATGAACTTTAGTGTATCTGTACAAGAGGAATAAGAGTATATTATAATGATATCCAGCAGTTTGGGCATCATACAGGAGAAAAAGCATATATTTCAATGTTCTAGGCTTCCAATGTTCTTGGCTTCACGAGGATAAAACTATTATACCTCTGTTACAAGGTGTGTCAGCCTGGTTCCCCTAAGGCCAGGCAGGGGTTATCAGGTTGGCCAGCTGCTTCCTCAGCTGCAGTTAATTGCTTGAACAGTGAGAGCTGGGGCATAAGAAGGCCAGGAAACTACAGACCAGTCGGACTAAATTCTGTGCCAAGAACAAGAATGGAGCAAATAATTAAGGAGCCCATTTGCAAACATCTGGAGGATAATAAATAACAGTCAGAATGAATTTATAGAGAACAAATCATGTCAAACCAATCTGATAGCTTTCTTTGACAGAGTAACAAGCTTTCTGGATAAGGGATAAGCAGTAGATGTGTTGTACCTAACCCTTAGTAAAACATTTGGTACAGTCTTGCATGACCTTGTCAATAAACTAGGGAAATACAAGCTAGATGGGACTACCATAGGATGGGTGAATAACTGGCTGGGCATACAACCCCAGACAGTAGTTATCAATGGTTCACCATCATGCTGGAAGGGCACAATGGTTGGGGTTCAACAGGGATCAGTTTTAGGACCAGTTCTGTTCAACATCTTCATCAACTATTTGGATAATGGCATGGAGGGAACGCTTATAAAGTTTGTGGGTGATACTAAGCTGGGAAGAGTTGCAAGTGCTACGTAAGATAGGGCTAAAATTCAAAATGAACTGGACAAACTGGAGAAATTGTCCGAGATAATTCAGTAAGGACACACGCAAAGTACTCCACTTAGGAAGGCTCAATCAGTTTCACGCATACAAAATGGGAACTGACTCCACTGCCCTTCACACTTTGTTTTTAGTTGCTGGAATAAGTTGCAATTGTTCTCTTCCCCACCTGCGTAGTAGCTCTCCTGCAGTCTTCGCTTCCTTCCCACAAGAAAAGCCTGAGCAGCTTAGAGCTAGAATCAGGAAGGCCCTCATTTAGGGCACCCCTTTACTTTGAGCTGTACTTAAAAATTATTTTCCGGGCTCTGAATTGTGAACATTTTTGCAACTCAAAGGAAAAATAATGAGAAGTGTTGTGTTTACATTGCAAGCTCTGACATTGCAAGGGGTAGACTCCAACTCTGGGCTGTAACAGCATAGAGAGTACCCTAATACAATGGCACAGAGAAAACGTTTATCAAGCATGCACATGACGCCAAGCTGGGAGGGGTTGTAACTGCTTGGAAGGATAGGGTCAGAATTCAAAATGATCTGGACAAACTGGGGAACGGTCTGAGGAAAATAGGATGAGGTTCAAAAAGGACAAATGCAAAGTGCTCCGTGTAGGGAGGAACAATCAATTTCACACATACAAAATGGGAAGGGACTCCTTAGGCTGCAGAAAGGGATCTAGGGGACAGAGTGAACCACAAGCAAAGTATGAATCAGCCATGTGACACAGCTGCAAAAAAAGCCAACATGATTCTGGGATGTGCTCATGCAGGTGTTGTGAGCAAGACATGAGAAGTCATTCTTCTGCCCTACTCTGCACTGATTAGGCCTCCTCTGGAGTACTGTGTCCAGTTCACATTTTAGGAAAGATGTGGAGAAATTGGAGAGGGTCCAGAGAAAAGCAATTAAAATGATTAAAGGTCTAGAAAATGTGACCTTTGAAAATACATTAAAAGAATTGGGTTTATTTAGTTTGGAAAAGAGAAGGTTGAGAGGGGACCTAATAGTAGCTTTCAAGTACCAAGGAGGAAGCAGAAAAATTATTCTCCTTAGCCTCTGAGGATAGGACAGGGAGCAATGGGCTTAAATTACAGCAAGGAAAGTTTAGGTCAGACATTAGGAAAAACTTCCTAACTGTCAGGGCGGTCAAACACTAGAATAAATTGCCTAGGGAGGTTGTGGAATCTCCAGCACTGGAGACATTAAACAGCATGTTAGATAAACATCAGTCGAGCATGGTCTAGACGGTGGCCACTTGGTCCTGCCATGAGGGCAGGGAACTGGACTCGATGACCTCATGAGGTCCCTTCCAGTGGTAGTGTTCTATGATTCTATACAGCAGCAGGCCAGGGAAGTTGGCCTCTCTCAGCATTCTGTGATGCAAACGAGTATTGCTACAATAAATGTTCTGCAAATGTTTGAGTCTTGACTCCACTCTCATTGGACCATAGTTGAAAGCTGATAGGAAAGCAACATATTTTTTCATGAAGCCAAATGACCCTGTTCCTTTCACACAGTAATTCACAGATGTATAAATGCTAAATAAATCTGTGTTTGTACACTTAGTTTTCTCCCAGATGACATTCATGGCCAGACATTACAAATAACTTTGCCATACATAAAAACACAAACACACTCATTTTGCCTGTCCAATGCTTTCGGAGGATTATGGTACCTGATAACAGCAATTGAAATAATTAGCTGATGATGGGTACAGTAAGAAATATAACCCCCGCCGCATTAGAGATAATAAGCCAAGCTACTTAAAACTCATCCTGTGGATCCACAACTTTTGCCACATCCTTTGCAGCTGTGTCTTAGGGGTGTTTACTCGGCATGGATGCATGCTAGAAATTCAGAGTATCCTTACCTTTCTGGCGCACCAGTGCTCTGACAGCTGTGCCTCTGTCTGGTGTCTTTCACCCATGAGCGAGAGCAGATGGAAAAAATAGAGGTGGACGTGTTCAGTGTCACTGTGTGCATGAAGAGATCTGTTGATGTGTATGTTGTGAGAGAAGAGGTTGGCTAGACAGGAAAGTGTTAATAATTCAGACAGCTGCAGGCAGAGAACTAACCACGCTTGCCACCTGCCTCTCCCTGCAAACAGCTTTCCTCTCCTCACCCAAACAGACAAGACCTTAACAAACATATGCAGAGCGTTCAGCACTTTCTAGCCATCGTCTCTTGATTTGCCACATATGTGTCATGCAAGCAGCTCCTAGACTTCCATCTAGCTCAGATTGTATCAGATTTACATAGAGAGATAGACACACACATTGAACCTTTCTAGTTCGGCACCCTTGGGACCAGACAAGTGCTGGACAAGAGAATTTGCCACACCATGGGAGGTCAATATTGTTTAGCATATTACCAACACTTCCACCACTGCTTACTGGGCTCTCAGAAGACATTTAGGGGTAAATAAGAGCACAGAACACAAAGAGCCACAACTGGTAGCTAAAAACAAACTTTATAGAACCACCAGAAACTTGGCCACAGCCATGACAAGTGGTCATCTGGCAAACCAAAATCATGCCCGATTATGGATGTTGCCAGAAAAGAGAGTTTCGGATTAGAGAGATTCAACCTGTGTGTGTGTGTGTGTGTGTGTGTGTGTGTGTGTGTGTACACATTCCTTTCCTACTCTAGTGTATACCTTCCACAAGGGCATTACAAACCTGAACACAGGCATGCAGAAGAAGACTTCTTGCATCTTTTAAAGGGAGAGATCACCTCCATATTATATTCAAGGGCTCTGACCCAAATCTCACTGAAGTCAATGAGGGATCTTCTATTGACTACAATGGCCTTTGGATCAGTCCATCAGGGTGTAAAATTATACTAGGGCATTAGTTAGTCTATGCACATCGTACAAGCTTAGAGATTAGCACAAATTTTGGGCTAAATCCTGCCCCACTGCAAAATAACTTGGTTCAATTCTTGTATGCACGTGTTCTAAACATCTTACACTGGGGTTGCGTCTCCACTAGCCGGCTATTTCGAACTAGCTGGCACAATGTTGAAATAGCACGTGTCATGTCTACACATGCCATGCGCTATTTTGATGTTGAAATCAACATTAGGCGGTGAGATGTCGAAATTGCTATTCCTATCCGGAGATGGGAATAGCGCCATACTTTGACGTTCAACGTCGAAGTAGGTCATGTGTAGATGATTCGCATCCTGCTACAACGAAATAGCGGGGTCCTCCATGGTGGCCATCACGTGAGGGGTTGACAGACGCTCTGTCCATCCCCTGCAGGGCTCTATGGTCACTGCATGCAGCAGCCCTTAGCCCAGGGCTTCTGGCTGCTGCTGCTGGAGGTCCATGCTGTGTGCACAGGGTCTCCAACCAGTTGTCGGCTGTGTGGACTTTGTGCTGTGCAGGCCAAGTGTGTCTGGGAGGGGCCCTTTAAGGGAACGGCTTGCTTTTGCCCCAGAAGGGCTAGTCCAGCCTGTGACCCTGTCTGCAGGCTTTGCTGGCCCCTTATTTTGACGGGGAGCGCTTGTGTGTGTGGATGCTCCACATTTCCTTCTGGTGCGGCTCCTTTCGACGTTCCCCGTCGCTACTTCGACGTTGAACGTCGACAGCCCCAGCCCCGGAGGACGTGTAGGTGATACGTGTCGAAGTAGCCTATTTCGATGTTCTTACTTTGAAATTGGCTACTTCGATGTAGTGTGCTAGTGTAGACGGAGCCTGGATGTGTTAGCACTGAGAACCTTGCTTTGAAAAAGTTCTTAGGATGTGACCACAGTGAACCTTTGGTGTGTATTCTACAAGTGGCTTTGCAAAATCTGTGTACTTGACAGCGGGGAATCTGGCAATGACTGGCGGAAGCTGGGTCCGGTCTAGCTCAGTAGCACATTTGCTTGTCGTTTGGGGAGCACTCTGAATAAGTTTGCAAAAGACAAGGCTGTCTTCCCTGCAGAGGACATTCATGGATATCAGCTAATTGTTGAGGACCCCACTGTGACTGAGTCCCAAGCTGATATATGGGGTAGTGCAACCACCAGGACAACAATTTTGGAATCAGACTCTGCCTCTCGTTTTCCTCTTGCTCTGGGAACCTTATGCCCAGGCAGCTGATATTGCCCTGGTGGACTGGCCCTGCTATGTATGTGAAAGGAGAGCCAAGGCTCCATCTGCTGTCTGCACTGCATGTATGGAAGTGGAGGAAGTGGCCTTGCGACTCCTTCCACACTCTGCACTGCTGCCTGTGCTCTGGGTTGCTGGCACAGGAGTAGGAGGGGGAAACGTATGCACCTCTGCTGGCAAGTTGGGCGGACCACAATCTTGTTACAGAAGACATTAGGGACAGAATGTTGAAGCAGGGCTGTGCTTAGAGCCAACGTTACACACAGAGCCCAGGTAGGGTTCTCTCTCACTGGTAAATATTAGCTTATATCTTCAAAAAAGGGTTCTAGACACAGTGCATTTATACAGGGTCTAACGGCTGCTGAACAGTACTTCTGTACAAAGGGGACTGGCACACACTGACAGACAGGACCACTGTCTGAGGACTCACACACAGTGTGGTTAGTTGGCGCATAATGTGACCAAATTCATTTTCCTTAATTTCTACATACTGGTTCTGAGTGCTGCCACAATGGGCTATACAGATATAAACCCATCAGTCTAGCAGTTCTAAGCAACAAGGGCATTTACCCAGCATTGCTTGGGTCCTTGACTTAGTTAAGTTTTTATTTTAATGAAAGGAAAATGAACATGCTTTTTTATGGGATTGTACTTTTTCAAAAATAGTATTATTTTTATTAAGTTAATTTTTCTTGTGGCTGTCTTAAAAAGGGATTGTTAAAATTTTTCCATTTAATGTTTTTTGGTAAATTTTTAAATGGGTATTCCATCAAGTGTGTTTTTTCTTAATCTTTGTACGCTCTTATCATACACTGTTTCAACTAAAAGGGCTGTAGCATATTAGTTTCCAATAATATCTTCTTCTAATCTGCAAACCTCAAGCATTTATTTAGCTGTGCAAAAAGAGAGCACCGTTCCAAATGTCTCTGTTTTATCTCTTTTCTGTAAGGCATACTGAGAAGCAATTCTACTTCAGGTTCATCCTATTTTTCTGGGTCCTCTTGGTTCCGTCTCTTTCAGCATTCACTCTATTTCAGTTTAAGGACTGTACCTATTGTGGTGAGTCTGTCTCTTTTCTGTATGGTTTTATGGGAAGCAATCCCATTCCAGGCACATCCCATTTTCCTGGCACAGCCAAACCCTGACCTTACTGTACATTATGATATGAGAAAGCCCTACACGGAATTTGGTTGTCCTACCTCTTATCATGTAGGAGGAATTTGTGATCAAGCAGAAAAACTCTTTAAAGTATACAGTACATATGCAGTGCGAACTCTTGCCCTAACTGCAATTCAACACTTTCAACACTCACTTAACTCAAAGAGGATAATTAGAAAGCATCCTCTCTAGTAGCATAGGCTTACTTACCTTCCTTCAGTTACGCTCTTTAATTCAAACACAAAGGTCCACCGATGTTCCACTGTTGAAGTCAGTGGGATTACATCAGGGAAGACTTTGGTCCCATTCATCTCATTGCAATGTCCTTTGTCTGCACAGGCACAGCTTGGTTCTTCTGGTTGGGATGAGCAGCTCATTCAGTTACACAGCTCAGCTCCAAGCATCTGTCAGTGCTGGGCTGTTGGCAGGGCTGGATTTTTGAATGCATATAATGGGCCTTTTCACAAGGTGTCAAACTCAGGTCCAGAGGGTTCTTGCAGCTTTGTTTGGTAAATCCTGAAGGATAGAGGGGGGGATAGTGAGTGATGTTACAGTGCTATCATGCACTGAAGTGCCAGCCTGCAGATAAGGCATATGTTGGGCAAAAAAGGGTTACTCCCTAGCTTCATGCCTGGAAACTGCTGAGCCATTTTGGCCAAATTTAAAACCCAAACCCAACCTGGAGGCAGACAGGTGGCATGGAACATTCAAAAGTGGATGCTTAAACTCAGGCAAAAGTATAAGCCACATAAAATAAAGTCTCATAATGGGAAGTGCTGAACAGCCTTAATAAAGGTGCAGCCAGCCGCCTCTTGTATGTGTAAAGTTCTTCATGTCACATAGAAAAATATGTTAAAAGAACATAAGGGAGATCAAAGTCAAGCACGCAAACATTAGGAGACCCTAGCATTCAGGTAGCCGTGTGCGTAATGATACAGCCATTAGTTACACATTCATATACTCTATTAGCCAGAAGACTCCTTCCTGCCTCCTTCAGCACACAGGACAGATAACTGCTCTCTGAATGAGCAGCTGTTCAATGTTTTGTTTTATTCACCTGTGCAGTGCCTGCCACCAGGCCTCATGTAGGACAACACTGCTCAAACCAGCCTTTGGTAGAGGATTAAGAATGTCCCTCATGTTTTTCTGTGGTGTGTATTATTATAGTATCTGGAGGACTACACAGACACTAATTAATTCATCTTCCCATCTGCCCCCTGTGAGCGGGGTGCACGTTGTCTCTATTTCATACAAGGGAGCTGGGGCAAAGATGAAAGTCAAACCTTTCTACTGATCGGGGGGTGGCCAGACACCAAGGACCTGATTTTTCAGAGTACTTAGCATTATATACAGGTTGAACTTCTCTAATCCAGTGCCCTCAGGACCTGACCTATGCTGGACAAGAGAATTTGCCGGACAATGGGGAGTCAATATGGTCTGGCACATTACCGACACTACCACTGCTTATTGGGCTCGTAGAAGACATTTCGGGTAAATTACAGCTAAATAACAGCACAGAACACTGAGAGACAGGACTGGTGGCTGGAAACAGACTTGATGGCAGTGAGGGAAACTTGGCCACATAAATGGATCCGGCTGACTATGCCGGATTATGGATGTTGCTGGGCAACAGAGTGCCAGATTAGAGAGGTTCAACCTGTAGTACTTCCTACACTCCAGGCCCAGCTCCTGTAGGTTCCAATTGCAGCTGTGAGTGCTCAGCACTTCTGGACGCCAGTCTCCAGCATATCAAGTCAGGCCCCTGGGATATGAAGAGAACTCCATCTATGACAAGCTGGGTTGATGTGACCTACCCAGCAGCGCATGGGAGCTCTGCAGCATTCCTAGCAGAATCAAGTTCTCCAGAGCAGCATCCAATGGTCTCAACTAGGAGACCCTCCTTTTCCTTCCCACCAACCCCTGCCCATTCCACTACTCACCTGCCAGCTTCTGCACCAACCCAGGCAGATGTCCTGTCCTACGGACAGCTGTCTCCTTCATGGGGCAGTGCTGTTTCAGCCCCAGACCTGGGCCACCCTGAGCACTAAAAAAAGCTGGCAGTGCTGTGCAAAAACACTGCAGGAGGTCATGTAATTAACTTCAGTGTCCTAACACCTACGCATCAGGATGCTGAATTAAGGTTGCACAGGGACCCTAGTCCTGGTATTTCCCACTGGTGAGGGTTTGACTTTGCAACCTAAATCACATGGTTTTAATGTCGTTTTTCGTGCAATGTGTAATCTATTCATAGATGCAGGAAATAGTATGGCAGCACCCTCAGATTTTATGCAGGACTCTACTCATGGCCTCCCAGCTGTTGGGCCCCAAACTCCAGTCTGGGTCCCTCCCCACCCACAGACATGTTCCTTTTCCTGGCCTCAGCTTTTGGGTGGGTGAAGGTGGAGAAGGGGTAAGTTGGCTGGTTTTTAGCATCGCCACTGGTAAAAGTATACCTGGTATGTGTGTATAGACATACACAGCTGTTATAGCACATATTATTCACATGCAAACTACACAGACATACACACAACTATTATAATACATATCATACACGTAGAACCTATCTAATGTATTTGTAACATGGATAAAGAGGAAATACAGCTTTTATAGTAAGATCTTAAATTTCTTGTGTGATACCCTAGGATTTTAAGTAGCATAAACACCATTCAGTTCTGCATTAGTCGTACATGTAAAGCTCTCTCTGAAACATACCATTTGACACAGCACAAATGTGTGCAATAGGTACGTAGCTATGTAAAAATAAAATTCCTTTTCAAAAGAAGGAATATGAGCTAAAAACAAATTCAGGATTACCATTTCTCAGGCAAAGCAGCTGAAATGCACAATGACAAAATTCCCAGCCAGACTATTACCTGCTGTGTATTCTACATGTGCATCAGACAGTCACTGGCTCTCTCTCATATGTGCACTAAGACAGACAAATATCACTCACGTCTCTTTGCATGGCTGGGAGACATTCCCGTCCTTTTCATTCCGTTCAGTGAACTACGGAAGGCACATTCCCTCCCAGAACAACAGACAGTAATTCCGATCAACCTGAATCTGCAATCCAGATTAAACTGAAATCCTCTCTCTGAGGATTAAGTGACCACTAAAGGCCATGAAAACAGTGGTGTTTCAAATTCTGCTGCACTATGGATCACATCAGCCGGGGCTATCCCAAGTGGTGGGGGCAGGGCCGCATGGGGCAACTCCCCCAAGGTCCCAGGTGAGGGGCCCTGGGCAAACCAACCCTCATGCCGTACCATGGGCCCCGCCCTTGCCCCACACTACCCCCACCCTGCCCCTTTACCCACCACCTGACCAAGCAGGCAAGAGCTTACCTGGGGCAGGGTGAAGTGGTGGGGCACTCCCCCTAACTGTGCTGTTATCTCCTTCCCCACTGAGACCCTCTTCTGTGGCAGCAGGGCAGAGCGGAACAGGCTTGCACTGCCCATGTGGTAAATGGGAGCTGGGAGCCGAGAGGAGGCAACCCCCCCACTGCTTCCGCTGCCACGCTCTGCCTCAGGTAATCTGCTCCCCTCCTGTACAGAGAACAGCTGGGGCATCTGCTATGGGGCCCCCAGAAGCTCGGGGACTGGGGTGGCCACCCCATCTCATCCCATGGACAGCTGAGGTATCAGTATTTTAAATCCCAACCACTCAACAGTTCCATATGGTACTGAGAGAGGCAGGTGATCACTTCCCAAACCAAAATCCACTCCCTCCCCTTGTAACGCTCCACCTGTCAGATAAAAGTTCCTGCAATCTGACGAAGCGGGTCTTTGCCCACGAAAGCTCATGCTCCAAAATATCTGTTAGTCTACAAGGTGCCACAGGGCTTCTCGGTGTTCTGCAATCTCTTTTGTTTCTGTGGCTAAATCGACCCATGGACTCCACCGCCTGCCACCATCGCATTTCAGTACCCACTGTGACAGCGTCCACCATCTCTCATCATGGAAATACTGACTCATGGCCAACAAGTTTAGCCATGCAGAGAAGAGAACATACATTCTTAGGAATGCAGGATGTGACCTGAAGTCCTGTCACTAACAGGAGCCATCACTGGATGCTTTAGAAGAACCCCACACTACTAGATGTGGGATAATCAGGTACAGGCCGTAGCACCAGATTGAGTAACCCTTCCAAGATTTTTGATGCTTTCAGTTAAGCCAACTCAAGATGTTCTTGATATGGGCAGCTCTTTATCACCCTTCTACCCAGTAGGAGGGCACCAAATTTGAATACAGGTTGAACCTCTCTAGTCCAGCGCTCTCTGGTCCAGCAATATCTGTGGTCCAGCATGATTTTAGTTAGCTGGATGACCACTTATCTTGGGTGTGGCCAAGTTTCCTGTGGTCCCATAAAGTTTGTTTCCAGCCACCCGTCCTGTCTCTCAGTGTTCTGTGCTATTATTTAGCTGTAATTCACCCTAAGTGTCTTTTAAGAACCCAGTGAGCAGTGGAAGTGTTGGTAATGTGTTAGACAATATTGACCTCCCGTGGTCCAGCAAATTCTCTGGGAACCTTCTGAGCTTTTTTCCTGTGAAAAGCACCCGAAGAGGAGAAATGCTCCCTCACACTGATTGGCTGATTTAGCAGAGAGGCTTGTCTGGGCACTTGGGACCAGACAAGCCTCTCACCTCTATCCCTGGGCGTTCCAAGCCAGGACTTTGGTGGGTACTTTGCAGAGCTGCTACCTGGGAAGCACCTCCTTTCTGCCTGGGGCACTTCATCTCAGGACTGTCCAGCTGGTGCTTGCTTGATGCAGTGACTGGTGTACCGTATGCGTAGGCTCTTTTCACACCATGTTATGTGGTGTACTTTGTACATCATTATAGAGGGAATGCCTGACCTAGTGGACACCACACACTGGGATGCAGGAACTCCTGAAACCTAATCCCCAGCTCTGCCACTGACTTGATGCTGGACCTTGGACAGCACAAAGGGAATTCTTGGGAAAAATCCCGTCACTCATATAGATGCCAAATTTTAGGACTCAGCCTGGATCTTTGGGTAATCGGGATGATGCTGCAGAATAACTGCACAGCATCATCAGCACAATGCCTTGCAGCTGCTCCCAAGCATGTTGATAACCTGGAGAGGGTTCAGAGAAAAGACGTTATTAAAGGCTTAGAAAACCTGCATTATTGGTAGATTGAGCTCCGGGAACTGAGCTCCTGGAGTTGAAGGAAGAAAAACTTCTGGGATGGCTTAATTACAACCTGCAAGGGCCTACCTGGGAAGCAAATATTTGATAACAAGCTCTTCGATCTAACAGGCTCTTCGATATACCACAATCCAACACCTGGAAGTTGAAGCTAGACAAACACAGAAAGGCAATACTATGTGAAGACTTAACAGCCAGAGTAATTCACCACTGGAACAATTCATCAAGGACTATAGTGAATTCTCCATCACTAAGAATTTATAATCAACATTAGGCATTTCTCGACAATGCATACTCTAGGAATTCTTTTGGGGACATTCTCTGACCTGTGTTTTGCAGGTGATTGCATCACAGTGGTCTCTTCCAGCCTTGGAAGCTATGAACAAAGATGAGTTTTCTTAAGACAAAAATAATAAGGAGAGGCCTTTTGCTTTGTCTCCTGAGTTTTGCCCACCTTTGAGCTTTCCTCCACAATCATTAGGGCAAGATTATTTTTAAAAATTAAGGCTGAGCTGTCCTCACACATATGATTCTAAGAGGGGGATATTAAGAAAAATAGAAAAGACTGTGAGACTTGTGACAAAAATCAAGATATTCTACAGTGCTTTACAGTGGTCTAGGGACTGACAAGGTAAGGTTTGAAGAGTGATATGAAAAGGTGATGTGGTAATTATTATTAGTCCTTTTTTCCCATAAAACTTCCCAAATAAGAACAAATGGTAATTGCGCCTCTTTTCCAGAAGGTGGCAGAGCAGGTTTGGAGAAATGTTATATTTGCTATAACAGTCTTTCTTAAACTTTCCGAAGCCACGAGCACCAAAGAATAGTATTTTTTACACGCAGAACACCTATGAAAATTTTCGTCCAAAAATGGTTGTCAAACTAAAGTAACAAAACAAAAGAAAACAAAAAAAAGCCCAGCAACGTATACAGCAAAGCCAAGAGGAAGTAATTTGATCGGGTATCATAGCAATGAAATTGTAGCACTGAATCTGGTTTTAATAAAAGAAGATATACACTTTGAAATATTTTTCCAAATGCTCGCAGCTCCCCTGCTAGTTGTTCCTGGAGGACCAGTGTTCCGCAGAACATAGTTTAAGAAACACTGCACCTTTCATGTGTGGCCCACGTCTGAATTCAAGGGACAGCTACAGATTTGTTCTGGAATCACTATGAGCATAATATAAAACTGACCTATCTGTACAGCTGTGCATATTGGTTCATGCAATAAGAGATGAATTTTTGACTTGTCTTCAGTGTTTGCCACCACCTTTTCACCAACATAAATGCACGCATTGATGCAACTCCTCAGTCAACTGCCAGTTCTCAATAGCAAACTTGCTTTTCTTGCTAGAGAAGAGAAAAAAAGGGGAAATCTGTTCAGTCCATAACGGAAGACAGAAACTGCACAGCCCTGGGAAAGGTGCTACCATAACAGCAGGTTTGAAAGGGTTAGATTTTTGTCAGTCCCGGTCAGTTTCCCTGTGCACAAGCAAACTGACAAAAGAATTATTTCCATCCCTACTAGCTGACATTTACAAAGTACAACCAATGCAGCGTCAGAATTTATGAGAGTCAAAATCCAGCTATTTATATGTTTGAATGAGGCTTCTTACATACAGACCACAAAGGAATAGGACTGATTTTGTTTACTTAGGGATATTTACTTTGCATGTTTTGATATCAGATGTTGACAGTTTGTGGTTTAATGGTTTATAAACATTAACTTTTGGAATCTCAGTTTCTACTGTCAATAAATAGTTGTCTGATTCCCCTGTATTTCCCTACAACGGTGAAAATTTAAATCGAACAGAAACAATGCTGAAAATAAACATCAATATCATGTGTTAATTATTAAAAAGCTGGACTCTTAGAGGCCTACACAAGAATACGGCCAGGACAGACTGCCTGGAGTGAGGATAATTTGTTATACATCTTTAATAAATAATCTATGTCTTGCCTCTGAGGTCCCCAATGGTAACATGCGACAAGCAAGTGAAACACTATGAGATAAATATTCACATTCACTAGTACGGCCGTTCAGCTGCAGCACACTCCTAAGAGGCAGCCTGTGCCTTCCCCCTGCTGCTAGAAGCGCGATTCCGGGGCTTGTGACCTACAGCGTCAGCTGGGATGAATGCAGTGCGCTGCGCACAAGGGTCTCCCTCAGACCCACTCAGGAACTTCAGCTGGTGCACGATGCAGCCTCCTGAACTCCTGCAGCACGTGCGTTGCACTGAGCTCTGGGTCACCGCTGGTTTCCACTGCGCTGCAGGATGCAAGTCAAGGTGGTGGTTCAGTTCTGGCCCTTATGGACACCACTGCTCTGGCTGTGTGACCCCAGGGCAGGAGAGGAGAGGGAGCTGAGCAGGCAGAGCTAGGAAGGGACTGCCGGCTGGCCCTAGATTTTGGGACATCCAGCCCCCATCCGCAAGGCCTGGCATGCTGACCCATGGCTGGGCGCCTCCTCTCTGACTGTAGTCTCCAGGGCTGGCCAAATTCTGCCCCTAACCGCTTGGTGTTCGGCACCCATCCATTTTTTTTATCATCTGATGCACATGTCAGGGTGTCCATTAATTATTCACCATCGCTCTGATTGCTCCTAGCTCAGAGGGCTCCAGCAATCACTCCTTGAATTGATTTCCATGAGCAAAGCCCGAGGAACACCTGGTTAATGGGTGCCCTGTTTATTCACGTGTGCCTGGAGATGAGCAAGTTGGCCGGACACGTGAGAGGGGCCAGAAGGTTGCTCCGCAGCTGTCGTGGGTGGGGAAAGCCCCTGCTGTGAAGCTTCCAGATGAGCAGTAACCTCAGGCCACGCTGAACAGCAAGTTGCATTTCCCACTCCCCGCACCTCCGCTCACTGCTCCACCTGGAGGAGCGGAGCCGCCTCGTCCATCTTCCACTAGAGCCTATGCCCAGAGCTGTGCTATCACCAGCTGCCCCTTTCTCTCTCCTGCCACCTCAGCCCCACCGTGGTTGTGCAGTAACAACTGCTGCAGACCTGGTAGACGTCCATGGGTCATGGAAGGATGGTGCGACCAGTGACCTGGTTTCTCCCCACCTCCGTCCCTCAGGCTACCAAATTTCAGTGGAACTTCAGCCTGATGGCTCTTCCAAGAAGGACCTCACCTGGTGTCCCAATGAGGTGGAGCACACTGCAGAACCCACACCACCTCGTTCTGTGTTCCTGCCCCAGCGGAGTTGGTAAATGACTCTCCACTCTCCAGCCACCCAGCCCTGATGACAGTGCAGAAGAAAGGGAGACAATACCTCAACCTCCTTAAAGTAACCCTGTTAACTCCCCTCCCCTCTGCAGCTCCCTTCTGGGTCAGGACCCCGACTTTGGGAAACGCTGGTCGCCCTCATTAAATCTGCATGGTCCTGGGTAAAAGCACACAAAAGGTCAGACCATGTGGTCTGTGAAATGTTTCTCATGGCCCTGAATTTGATAGGCCCTTTGCACACATATAGGACGTGCTAAGCAGTATATTGTTACGCTACAAGTCCAGCTCCCCTTTTTGATTCCATTTGCACCAAAACCCATGGTGAAATAGAAAGGCAGCATGAATTAGGCACAGACTGGACAGGGAGTTGTACTAAAGGGCTGGATCAGCCGCCACCTTCCTTTGCCCCCTGAACAAAGATGCATTTTTCCTTCCTCATCAACATCACCTCATGTTAGGAATTCATTTAAAACAATCCCAACAACCAGAACCATCACCCTTATGCCAGAATCTGTGAGAGTGGAAAAAACCCCATCTGTAACTGCCTCTGGCAGCCACTCATCCTGTGTGTATTTTAGATAACCAGACCCTGCACGGCCATCACTCTCCAAACGGTGCACCTTGTCATGCGCCAGCCACTTCCTTTATGCAGGCGAGGAATGGCTGTTTTTATCACCGCTGTTTACCTTTTGTGAATGAGTTGAGGCCCCGTATGCGGCTGCTTTCTCGCACAGATAATGAATCTATTACATGGGTGTAACTTCGGAATATACCAGCTGTGTACAGCTCTCCTGAGATGTCTTCTGGGTGCTCTTAGAATGGAGATGTTTTTCACCCGGGCCCTAGTTCTGTCTCGTCTCAAATAGGAAATATTTTCTTTTCAGATAACACAAGTTTAACTAAGGGTCAGCCACTCCCTGGAAAGCAAAATGTCAGTTCAGGGAGAACTCAGTTATACAAAGAACTTTCTGTTTTCGTTCAGGCAAATAGAGGTGGAGGTGGAGTTTTCTGACTGTCTAACGTGTGATATTATTCCCAAAGGGAAAGCACAAGACTAGTCAACACCCTGAGACTTTCCAGGACAAGAGTGGATGGCAAACCCCCAGCAACAGCCTGTGCTACTTCTGTCCTCTTGAAATTTGCTCCAGCTGTTTCTCTTCCTATAGGCCACAGATCGTATGGCTCATGCGGTGACCGTCTGGTGTGAAAACAAAGCAGAGGCTTTAAAAGTTGGATGGAACCTCTCAGAAAAAGTAGGTTCTGAAACACGCCAGGGGCCTCCTCAGACCTGTCTAGATGAGGTGGTGATTATTGTCAACAGCAGCTATCACACCACCTGTCACTAGTGCTCTTCATCCAGCTAGGGGTGGACCATTGGCGATGACAGTGGGAATTTAAGAGAAAGAATCCCAGGGGAGCCAAAAAGAAATGTAGCAAACACCTGCAAAACATAGGGCACCGGGGACTGATACTATTGCATAGATCTGGAGCTGCTTAGCTTTTCCTGCGACTTAGGGTTTGCCTACATTTGTAGGGTTTTGGTTTGGTTTGGTTTTTTTCAGAAAAAAAGGCAGAGCATTCACAACACCATGCATGGAAAGGTGAGATCAGATGGCTTTTCCCTTGAAATAATAACTCCAGCTCTGTCAACGACGTTTGTTGACCTCCCCCTTGCAAGGTCAAGAGTGAATGAGTGTAAACAAAGCTCAGCTGGTCGGCTTTTGCAATGCTGTGGCTGTGATAAAGCCTTCAGGATGTCCACACTACCAAGTTTGGTCACCCAAAACTGCCTTTTGGTGACCTAACAGTGGAGCACTCACACTTCAGTGTGACTTGTGCTGGGTGAAAAACCCATTTTTGGCAGCAAAATTCTTCCAGCTTTGCAAGAGACTTTTCTTTTCCCTTCCTTTTATTGTTGACAAAGAACCAGCGGAGACACGGCTGTTTGTTTTGTGGGCAGAACTAGCCTCCGCCACTACCCCACAATGCCTCTTCTGTTCGCTGTGGCTCAGTGTTTTGAGCTCTGCTGCCCTGCAGGCCTGCGCCTGCTCCTCTGCCCAGACAGGCGGCTGCTGCAGGGCACAGGGGACAGAACGCAGTGCTGCATGGACACTCCGAACCAGGGACAGCTCGCAGAGCTACTCAGGATTCCGTTCCCAGCAGCTGAGGAGGATGTGGGAGAACTCGGTGGGAACTCCACAATGCACAGGGATGGGCTCTGGCTTCCCATAACACAGCACTGTAGGATATATACCCACAATGCATTGCTCACGCGGTCGATTATGGTTCCCCCAGGGTGGACGTGATCTGTGGCCAGAGGGAACAAGTGTGAACATATGCGGGTGATTTTTGTTTTGTCGACTTTTGGGTGTCGACAGAAGTTGTGTCGATGAAAGCAGGTAGTGTCCAAAACTGAGTTTAGCAAGAAACAGAGGCATCTGGCAACTTGAGGAGGTGATCACAGGATCAGGCCCTTTCAGATGAGAGGTAAAAAAGTGAATTTGTTTCAGATTAGTGAGCTCTTTGGGGGCAGGGACTGTACCACTGTGTTTGTGCAGTGTGGAGCACAAGGACACCCTGATCTTAGCTGGTCCCTAGGCACGAGTGTAATACCCATTATGATTAATACTGGATAAGAAATCAGTGCATGGGGCTATGTGTGTGGTTCTCAGGGGCCATTACAGGGCCATGTTCACAGAGATTTTCTGACAGAAATCTAATTGCAAAGACCAAAAGAACTGAAAGAAAAGGGCTACATTTCTCTTCATCCACCCTTCCCATCCTATTGCTGGATGTCTCTGCCGGGCGAGTCTTTCAAGGGAACAGACTAGCCCATTTTCAAATGAAATTGAACTCGGCAGGAAAGGAACGCAAGGCAAACTCCGGCATTTGTCTAGGCATTGCTGAGTCCTCTTCAGACCGGAACAGTGTCGGTTTGAATCTCTTCAAGGGAAAGCCTCTAAGCAAACTGTTCCTGAAAACTAAAGCAGCTTGACTCCCAGAGACATTAACAGAGAGGAGGCAGGAGGCCGGTTTGTATCGTGTTGGTTTTTCAGTGTTGGCTGAACTTGCCAATGAGAGGAGTGACTCACCATTTACAGCACATCTTCCTCAATTGCCATGGGACACCGATCTTCTGCAGGTCAGTCATGACAAAGGGAGTCGGCAGCTCTTACAGACCAACCCCACTCTCATGGGGCCAGGCTAGACCATCCTTTGGAGTTGCTTAGTGCAACTCTGTTGTCCAAAAACAATCACACTGGTTAACCAGGCCCTGCCTCTGGCTGGAGGCACATCTCTGGAGTGTCTAGGGGTTGTTTCCTAGGAGATGTGTACTCCTCAGTGCAGACAGAGGGGCTCTTGACCAGTTATTCCTACCGCACAAGCTACACGGGCGGTTCCCAACCTTGTCAGTAACACGGCATGCTTCAGTGACACATCCACTTTTTTCAGCTGCATCAATTACTCATAAACATCATGGTTGCTTACACTTACTATGATTAGCTCTTACTAGAGAACTTGGCAACATAGTAACGCATACAACAAGCTAAAAGGGATCACATGGGATGTTGTGTAAACAAGTAACTGCTGAAAAGGTTACTTGATTACTCGGGGAGGTGGCAGCAGGGGGGGAGAGATAGAGGTGGAGGCAACTTAAGAGAGCAGGCTCCCCTCCCCACCAGTCCATTTGGTCTGGGAAGCAGCATTTCTGCTGTCTCCTGGCACAAATGGACCTCTGCAGGGTCAGCATTTCCCCTCACAGCACCTCTGCAAAGAACTGACAAACCCCGTGTCAACTGGGGATCAAGCAGCAAGGCTGCCTGAGTCCCAGCTGGCAAGGGGTTTGTCGATTTCACCCTTTCCTCCCTCTGCAGAGGGGCAGTGAATGGAAACTGACGAAATTTCAGGGCAATCTTGGACAGTTCTCATGGCCCACCATTGTGTCGCGGCACATTGGTTGAAAACGACTGAGCTACACACCATAAGGAGGTGTTCAAGAGCTATTTAACTTCAACCTATAAATAAGGCATGTGAATTTATGATTGTACTGTTACTTTACATGGGATGGTAGGACTGATGATGTTACTGTTTGGAGAAGCATGTGGCCTTGTAAAGCCAGTGCCATAGAAGTCAGAGGTTTTGGTACTCACAGAGTTCTCAGTGCCAGGGTCTGATCTAAAGCCATTCAAGTCACTGGAAGTTTTTAAGCCCTAAGAGATGGATTCTAAGTTGCTAAGCACTTCCTGTGATGTGATAAATGCAGTCCCCACCACTGAAGCTAATGAGACTTGATTAGGCCCTCATCCCTCAAAGCATCCCCAAAAACACAAGCCAGGGAACAACCCAAGTCTTGACTGTTCCATTTAGACTGTGAGCTGAGGGGTGGGGGAACTGGTCTGGGACTCAGAGGGACTGGATTCTACTCCTGACTTCGCTGCTGAACCGGCGCAAACGACCCCACTCCTTCGGGCTGTGTGCACTGCAGGAGATGCTCTGGCTACACGTGGCAGACCGCCCAGCGTAGTGGGCTTTGGAGCCAGTGCTGCTCTATACAAAAGTGACCCTGGTACCGCCCAGCTGATTAGCAGAGCAACCACAAGCACCCACAGCCAACGGCGTGGGCTTCTATTGGTGGCGCACATCCGCAAATGCCTTACTGTGCATAACAAAATTTATTCCGCCCATGGATGGAAAAAAAAAGTCAGAGGGAGCCTTGTCTACAGGTATGTTAGCAACCGAGTGAGCAGGGAAGGTGCGGAACCTGACGGGGGAGGACAAGGTCAGCTCCCAGGCTGCTGCACTGGGCAGCACAGCACAGGGAGGCAGCGAGCAGCTCTCAGCGAGGAAAGCACAGGTTAAGGACTGTGTAGGAAGCAGGACATGCACAAGTCCATGCGGTTGGCTGCAATGCCCCTGAGGGCGCTGAGATCTCAGCCTCACTGTCCGGCAGGAGAATCACTTCCCCTTTAAAGTTCTCTGTTTGGAGTCAGGAAATACGTATGCATATGAAGCCCGAAAGAGCTGATGTCAGGACCCCTCTGCGCGCTCCTGCCCCGCCGCAGCGTTTTGGTAGGTTTGTGTGGGCAAGATAAAAGGAGGGGAACAACAGCGCAAGGAAGTGCTCCCTCTCGTACAGCCGGAGGTGCGGTTAGCCGTCCTGAGTAGGGATGCTGAAGCTAACAATGAGCCCGCTGACTTATTTTAGCCTCAGTGAGAGGAAGAGCGCTGGGGGCGGTGGTGGAGGGAGAGCAGAGAAGGCAGGGAATTGGTTACCGGAGCCACACTCCAACTCGAGCAGAGAATTTCTCCTCGGACTCGCTCCGTAATGTTTTAAATCAGAGAGGGTTTCTACTCCAATGAATGCCTAGCGGGTGGCTTTACATTGTCACGGTGTATGAGGCTTCCTTCCCAACGTGTGCATTTTACAGTGCGGAGGCACAACAATACACTGGCTTGATGGGTATTCCTGGCCCCTGGAGTCACTTTTAACGGATCAAAAGATGTTTCCTGCTGCACTGATAGGGCTGGAAAAGCAACCTCTGCATTAAACCCACTCTGCCACTCCTGCCCTGCAAAGAAAGGCCTGGGGGCTGCGTGTTGGGTTCTAAAACAGGAAGTGCAGCAGCAAGTAGAGCTGCATGAGCCGGCTGGGACACTCACCACACTAGCGAGAAGTCCCACGGCCAGTGGGAGCTGCAAGGACCCCAGCGAGCTCCTGACACAGTCGATGGCTCGATCTGGGAGCCCAGACAGACTCAGTTAGGTGGCTCCCAGGGCCTTGCTAGTAGTCGATGTGGGACTTGTTTAAGGTCACTGGGGACCTTCCTGGCGGAGGGCTTGCCAGTCGGAGTCGGGCGTTTGAGACAGGCTCAGGCGGGTGTGAGGGTGGGGGCAGGCATGGACTGGAGTGTGTCTGAGGGACAGCCTGCACTGTAGAGTGATTCCTGCTCGCCCTGGATTGGGGATTCCTGACTCAGCGCAGGGAAGGGCTGGGGAGCGAATGCCCCGGGCTGCGAACACCGGTGCTGTGTCATTCTGTGCTTTAGGATCTAAGGGGGGAGGTCGTATTTGCTCTCAGCTCTGCGAAGCTGGGGCTGCCTCCTACCTGCATCTTGCAGGCCAGCAGCAGACTCTGTGTCCAGCTGCAGACCCTTTAAGCTGAGTGCCTGGGGGGCCACGCAGGAGAGATTCGGGGCTGCTCAGCCAGGCCTACCAACTGCGGGGGGCCCCCAGACACAGCCTTTCAGAGGGGTCCCAAGCTCCAGCTGCCTTCACCACGGAAGCAGTAGCAGTGTCAGCTCCAGACCTCTCTGAATGGCCATTGCAGGGCTGCTGCATGTGGCTGGGGGGAAGGGCAGGGGGCTGGACTTGACCTCCTGGGGTCCCTTCCAGCAGGGCCGAATTCCCCAGGCCCCACCCCTTCCACTCTGTCCTGAAAGTGAGTGTGTTTGACTCTTGTGAGCAGACCAAGAGCCCAGGGCCCAATGTAATTTCTCTGGGACCCACACAAGTGCGTAACATGGCCCCCCTCAGACACGTACCACAATTTGCAGCCCAGTTGGGCCCCCACAGGGCCTCCAGGCCCCCGTAAATTATACTCGGAGGGGGGGAGGTCCAGCAAGGGGGAAGTAAGATTCAAAGGTGCAGAGAATCATCGGGTTGGAAGTGACCTCTGGAGGTCCTCAAGTCCAAGCCCCTGCTCAGAGCAGGACCAATCCCAACTGAATCATCCCAGGCAGGGCTTTGTCTAGGGATGGAAAATCCATCCTCTGTCAGAACACTCTGCAGCCTGTCCTTTCCCATTTGCAGGACTCAGGTCTGCGAGTCCAGGTGTCAGAATACTCTGTGCCCTACAGGACCACTCTGTTCAAAGAGAAGGGGGTCTCTCTCAGTGCAATGTTATGAACACCCTGGTCAGATTATGCCTGAGGCCACTGGCTTGGAATGAGAGTGGAGCTCAGGCACGGATCAGACCTATATGTTGAGCCAAGGCAAGAGGAGAAGCTGCGCAGCGCTCAGAAGAACAGGAGCAAGTAGATCAACCCTACTGGTTCGCTACTCCCACAACTGGGGCTTTTAGGCATCCTCTCAGGTGAGGCTCCTTTCCCCCATTTTAGTATAGAAATAACATTGTTGGGATGAGTAGCTCCCCAGAGAGCATTTAATCCCAGCAACCACAGTTCTTCCTTTGTCCGTATCTGCTGTGAAGCATCCGTCTGCTTCCCATCGCCTGTGAGCCTTTGACTGCTTGTACAAACAAAACTCTTTTTTGAGTGCACACACTGTGTGTGGACAGTAAATACCATCCATGTGACAGCCTACATGGAAACTTCCCCCCTTGCTGTCACAACAAAAGCACCATCTGGCAATTTTCCTGTCCAAAGGGATTTTTCTCCAGCTACCACTGGACCCTCACAAAGTTCAGCCTCTGTCTCTCTCGATTGAACATTTGCAATGGTTCATGTGAGATTTGAAAACACAACTGGAAAACATGGAGCATCACCCAAAACAAAGCACAATGCCTGAGGATTTCTCTGTCTGTTGTGAACCCTGCAGCATTACCGAAAAAAACATAGCAGCCCACAGCCCTCAGGTGCAAACCCGTTCAAGACTGGCCCTTGACACAGACGGTTTCGTAAGGCAGGAGCACACCGGGGGGTAGAGATGGTGCACACCGAGAAGGAAGCTGACCATCCTGAAACAGAAACAACCAAATCCAACACCAAGTTAAAGCTCAAACCAAGATGGTTAAGTAGATCACTGAAATTTCTGAACAAAATAACAGATGGTAACTGGAACCAATGTTCCTGCTAATTTTTTCCATCCCTGTGCAGAATAAACTGTTCTATGCGCCAGTGCTGCCTGCAATAGGCACGCTGCATTTGAATCTCTCCTGGGAAGTTGTCCGTGTGCTCAGCTTGCAGACGACACAGCCTGAACCCTGGATAACAGCACAGCTCAGTGTGTTCTGGGACAATTCCATGACAGGCTAGTGATGTTTAGGTGTTCAAAGGGAAAAATCAAACCGGGGTAGCAGGTACTAACCCCGCTGCCATAGCAACAGTTTTAATACTTCTGGGAATAGGCCGTAACTGCACAGAAATGGGCCTGCCAGAATGCTGAAGCCCCGATCACCTCTGGAGAGACACTAACTCCCTTCTGGTCTCTCACCAGTCTGCATGGGCCAGAGGGGTGGGGCTGAGCCAGGCTCTGACTCACAGCAAATCACCCAAGGGGGACGTTACCCTGAGGGGTGACAGCATTATCATGCCAGGCCACCAGGTGTTGTCTGGTACGGAATCAATCTGCCACCCTGGGTTAATGTGGGCTCCTCTATCAGCCCCACCCCCAACCCCCAGCCATCTCATACCAGCAGCTGAGATCACCTCCCTTCTGCGGAGAAGTAGAGCGGTGCCGAGAGAAAAGGGAGTGCGGGAAGGACCAGCTGCTCCTTCCTTTAGCAGCAAGAGAGTTCTCCTTCCTAATGGAGAAGCAACGGTGGGTGCCTCCTCCAGAGCCCAAGCAAACCTGGCCCAGCTCAGAGAGGCTCCACCCCAATGCTAGCATGGGAGTGGGCTGTTTCCACATTGGAACTGAGTCCTTGTGCCATGGGGCAGGGAATGAGGTGCCCCCCAGGTCCCCTCTACCACCTCTCCACCTACAGACCCTGGACTCTGGAGAGCGCTCCTTGGGGTCCCAGTGGTGTGGGGGAGGAATGGTAACACAGGAGTATTTCCCCACCTGCTCTGCCTGGCCTGGCCCTGGAGGATCCCTGCGTGCAGAGCTCTGAGGTAACTGGTCCCTCACCTCGCCACTGGGAGCCAATTCACCCTGAACTAAGCACCGTCTAGCGGTCACCCAGCCTGAAGTGGATCTTACTAATGCTTCCTGACGCGCCAATCATTACAGCCTGGCTTTTAAGGGTTCACGTCTCTCCTCTGCAGAGACAAGCTGCATTAAACAGGTCGACACTAGAATCGACTCTGACAGTTTTAGAGGGCCTGTTGCACTGGCCCTGACAGTGTGTTTATTCAAGAGCTTTTAGTCCTGTCAAACACACTTACCGGGGGCTGCGCGAGCACAGCGCCTCCGGTACGCGAGATCAGCTGCAAGGCTGGAGACGGAACTGGTACCAACCACGCCACAGGCCTGCTGCCATCACACCGGGTGGGGAACGGGCACTGGGCTGAGTAAAGACACAGCCATGCAGGTGGGGGAGTCACGTGGGGAGAGAACACAGCCGTGCTACCCACTGCTCTGCTGACTGGGGGATTTAAGACCAAATGCTGCACTCTTGGGCCTCGTCTGTACATGGTGATTTGTGCACGTCGACAGCGCTAACATTGCCACAGGCAGACCTGTCGATGGGGGGGACAAAGGAGGCAGTTGCCCCAGGGCCCAGCTTTTCACAGGGGCCTGGGCTCTGATGGTCAATACACTGCTCCGCCACTCTGCACAGCCCTGGGGGGCAACTGCCTCTGGCCCCACCCCCTCCATCCAGGCCCCGCCCCTTCTGGGGGTGCAGCGCCAGGCTCCCCTCCCACTTTGCCCCAGGCACCATGATGGCTGCCAGCCCCGCTGGTTGCAGGATGCTTTTATCTTCCCCTCTTTGCATGGACAGTAGCTCTGAGCGCACTACCGAGCTGTTAGAGAGCGGCAGCAGGTTCCCCATGGCCGGCCAGTGCCCCGTGTGCGAGTGAGCGGTAGAGTTACACGCCCTACCTTGCTGTGAGCTAACTGTACAGACCAGCCCTGCCCACAGTCAGTAGTAGGTCCCTGCAAAAGCAGCTTCTTTGGTTTTAATGGAACAGCTCGTGGTGGGAACAAGGTGTAAGTGCGGCCTGGATCTCCCCATTTACATCTTGTTCAGCAACCACTTCAGCACATGCTTAACACCAGCCTTGTGTTGCATTCCTATTGAGATCTAGGCTTTTAAAGCACGAGGACTTCGTGAATAGGGATGCTTGACTGATTTGGGGCCCTAAGGTATCAGACATGGGTCCAGTTCTGTCTTTGATCACACAGCTGCAACTTTCACCCAACCCAATATTTAACGGCATCCAAACCATCCAGTATCTGTCACTCAACTGGGTTCAAAAGTCAACACCCCTCAATATTCAAGGGGGTGATGGAAGGCACTCGAGAACACAACCGGAGACTGCTGCCCGACCCAGGCCCTGCAGGTGGAAGCTATGCATAGGCCAGGAACCACTCAACCTCTGAGGGAAGACTGAAAGAACTGGGTTTGTTGAGTTTGGAAAAGAGGCGGCTGAGAGGGGACATGATGGTTGAAGCACTCGCAACATCAGAAGATGCACAAGAGATTAGTTACTCTGTGTGCATATCTACCTGCAAATGTAGAAGGACACGCCTGGTATCTGTCCCCTTGTACGTGTTGAAGTCTAATTAAAAAGCCTACCACATGACTGGGGGGTCTTAGTATGACTACCCACAGTATGGTGCATGGAAAAGAGTGCTTCATGAATTGCAACCAACTTTCATATGCAAAAACTATGAGAAGTCCTGTGGCACCTTATAGACCAACAGATTTATTGGAGCATAAGTGCTCTTGGGCAAAGACCCGCTTTGTCAGATGCAACATGATGAAGTGGGTCTTTGCCCACGAAAGCTTATGCTCCAATAAATCCTTAGTCTATAACGTGCCAGAGGACATTTTTGCAGATACAGACTAACACAATTACCTTGTGATATTTTTCACGCACAGTAAATTAGCACCCAGCTGTCACAATAAGCCAAAAATCAAGCTGGTCCCATTTCAAAACAAGGCCTAAAGAAAGCAGTCCCTAAAAGTAACACAACACCCTATGCATGCTGGAGGAGGCAGTTACACTCTGCCTTCTGGGACCGGTGGATAAGCTCTGCACCCCTAAACCCTTCCTACTTGCCCTGCTGGCTGGGAACCAAAAAAGCAACAAGCCAAAACAAACAACGAGCTGCAAGACAGAAAACTAGCCAATGCAAAAGTCACAAAGCTGATTAAGCTTGAAAGAAGCCCAGTTTCTGCAGTTTTAGCAACTCCTTGAGTGCAGAAGGTCCAGCAGGAGAAAATGAATGTGAAACAATGAGTGCGGTGGCTGGATTTCTGGTGACATTTCCAAGGCATTTGATCAGAAAGAAAGCGGTAAGGAGAAAAAGGAAGCCATCCCCTGGCACTGGGCACTGTTTGCTGTAGGAACAGAGACTGAGTGACAGGATAGGCTGTCTGGGGGGCCTGCAGTGGAAATAGAAGCCAGTAGTTCTCAGCAATGGACAGAAGAGCTCAGGGTCAGCAACTGGGCAGAAGGACCAGCTTCCTGATTTCCCATCTCTCATCCACCTTGTCTCTCTTACTAGTTCACAAAGCCTCCTCTCTCTCAGGGGCAGCAACGAAGGGTCCTGTGGCACCTTACAGACTAACAGACAAGTTTTGAGCATGAGCTTTCGCGAGCACAGACTCACTTCACCAGATGCTGGGCGAGTACTCTCAGGCAGTAGCTGTGACCTTTGCTTACTCCTCCACTTCCCCTGGCTGTCCCTGCCTTTTCCCAGCAGTCCCTTCTGTACGCAGCTCCTGGGTTTTACAGCTGCTTCTATTCCTGTCCAGGGAAGCCTTCCTGGTTAAGGGACCCATCTGGCCTGCATTACAGTTAGCAGCATGGGACAATAGGACATCCCATCGCAGAGCCCAGCAAACAGAAAGCTGGTTTGCAAACTTTGAGATTTCACCTTTTTTCCCCAGTTCAGAAGGGACAATCTTTTGGGAAAAGTTGAACATTCTTGCAGGGCCAGAAGCCCATTTCTCACCCAGCCCTTTGCTGCCAGGCCAGCCTACCTGTCCGTGCAGCAAGACACCTTCAGGAGAAAAGGACCCAACTGTTCTCTACTGTTCCTCCTAATGTGTGACTGGCGGAGTAAGCACGTGCGACTATCTTGAATAAACTCATGAATACCAGCTTGGAATTTTTCCTTTGCTTATGTATGTTGATGGTGTTGAAATATTTATGTCATTTCCCCCTGGGTTATCATCCCCCTCCCGCCTACACACACTGCCAGTCCACTTAAGGCTTGGCCAGATGGCGTTGCATAGTTCAGTCTGTTAGTTCAGGCAGGTTCATGCTTTTGGTTCCAGAGGCTCAGTCTCTGCAGATGAATTGGTGGCTTGTGCGAAGGCTGATTGCCCACTTTGACACTCCGAGTGCAGAACGTGGGGCCCACAAGAGACCTTAAAAATACCTTGCTCTATAGGCTCTGCTTAAAAGCTTCCCAAGGTCACAGCTTCCCTGACCCTTGGAGGCAGCTGCCACCACCAAATGAGAAACCCCCCCTTTAAGACCTAGGAGGACACATATGGGATGTCTCCCTGTGGGGTAACCCCAAAGCTCTTAACCCTCGCTTGGGAGAGAGCGTGGAAACAAAGAGGAAGAAATTAAGCTGCAGTTTGACAGCTGACCTTTCAGTCTTCAACAAGGATATACACAGACCCTTCTCTAGGCCCAGGAATCAAAAGTAATTTATTAACACCACAATAGATAAAGTATACCAAGAAAATGCTAACGTGTACTTGGTTGCTAGGTCTTACAAAGCACCCAAAAAAAACACATTAAAGCACAGAGAATTACTTACCTGGTATTCAGTTTAGGCATTACAGTGTATGGGGGAAAATACATCAGCCAGCCTGAGAAGTCCTGAGAACAAACCCAAAATAAAAAAATAACCTGATCACCTTTACCTAAACTTTCCTTTCTACTTACGTATCTGTATGCCCTGGTCGTGTTGTGGCCTGAATATTTACTGGATTCCTTAAGCTTGCTCAGGATTAAACATCCCCATCTTTCTGCTCCGGCCAGGCAAAAGGAAGACCTCGCCCCCAGCAGGAAAATGTTTTGATTCAGAACAATCCCTTTTGTTTCCCATTGGCTCACCTTACTGTTTGCCAACAAAGAACCCACTCTCTCTGGGTTTAACCCTTTACAGGCATTCAGTCATGACAGCTTGAATGTCAGTGAGTCACTGAATCTCAGGATGAGCTTCCAAACCCATGGAAACATAAGCCCCTAGAGACCCTTGATCTTAGATCCAGAGTTGTGGGATTCAGTGACCCAGGCCTGGGCAGCTCGTTACACAAGACATCTATGCTGTTCCTTCCAGGCGGGGAGGCTTAATGACCTCCCTTGTGGCACTAGCCGAGTTGGCAGGAAGATCAGTGAGCGCTGCAGCCCTTTGGAGCCAAAACACGTAATCTGGGCTGTCTGTTTCACTGCCACCAGGGGATCAAGTGGCAAGATGATTCTTCCCCCCTGTAGCCCCTTGGGCGAAAGGGCACAGAGCTCTGCCCCCCAGGCACTTGTGCGTCACCGCCCCCTGCTGTTTCTTGGCTTCTTCCAGGACCAGCCTGTTTGTTAGCTACTTTGCTGCCAGGCTGGCATCTGTGGAACATTTCAGCCTATTGGTTTTGCACAGGGAGATGTGTAAATTGTGTTCCTCTCTCCTGGGAGAGCCATGGCTTCATTTGCAACATCCGGCATGGACGCTGGAGGCAGGGCAGCGTTTTTCTGTCTCTGTTTTAGCTGACGACTCAGTTCCAGCCCTGCCCTTTCCCCGTAAGGGATTTTCCTGTTGCAAGGCCGCAAGCAGAGCCGTAAGCCTCCCTCATGTGCACTTTCCATAGCAGCGTACTTCATTAGAAGACCAAAACCCAAGACAAAGATCAGTAGAAATGGCTGAACGTGGAATGGATCTCTATCAGGTGAAGTGAGTGCCTGGCCATGGAAAAGGAACAATCTCTGCCAGCTATACAGGGCGGGTCAGACTGGGCTGTGGGGTGGGGAGAAGGAAAACTGGTGTCTAAAAAATAACATAAAATCCACTGTGCTAACATTCTGCGTGGAGGGGACCCATGCAGCGGACACGGGTACAAATCCCATACTATACGCTGCAGGTTTCTCAACTGAATCGACTCCAACAGGCTCTGGGGGTGATGGGGAAGGAAGCTCCGTACTGAGGTCTCAAGTTGATTGCTGCCGGTGTCGTCACCTTCTCCGGCTGCTACGTTCCAATGGCCGGGAGCAGCAGCCCCTTGGGACCGCAGCAGACACCGTCTCCGCGGGAGGGGGAGGGCGAGCTACTCTGCACCTTCACAAACAACAAATAGTCCTGGAGCACCTTAGAGCCTAACACGTATTGATCGGGGAGGGGACGAGCTTTCAGGTGTCTGAACCTCTGAGGAAGTGGGTCTGACCCACTGAAGGTCATCGCCTAATAAGGAAATGTGTTAGTCCGTCACGTGCTCCAGGACTGCTAGGGTTTTGTGCAGCAGACCTGGGGCTGGTTAAGCAAGGGCGGGGGCTGCTGCCCCGGCTTTGGAGGGGTCAGGGCTTCCCTGCACGAGCAGCAGAGCTAAAGAATGACCAGCTGGGATCTCTTCCGGCTGTCAGCAAACTAACGGGAGCTGTCCCCGCCCCCGCACATCGCTCCAATGACGCTTCAGCCTCGCCCACCGGGTTCCAGCTCGGCAATGTTTTGGGGAATGGCAGTACTCCGGGGTGGCCATCTAGTCTTCCCTGGGGTCTCCTTTGTCTGGGGGGGTCCTTTCCTTCGACTCCAGTGGGACAGCAAATGAGAGGTACTGCTCGGGGCTCAAGGGAGTGAGCAGATTACCAGGGAGGTGAGGAGTTAAAGACTTGGTCACTGTAGCCTGGGAAGATGAAGTTTCACAGTGGGAAGACTATTGACACTTTTGCCAAGAGGCAGCCCTGGAGTTATCGGTGGCTTTGGCCCATGTTTGGAATGATTTTTTTTTCACTAATGTATTTACTTCTAAACATTCCTGGAAGAATGTAACTCTCTCATCCGCCTCTTCACCATTTGGCCCACAGGACATCTAAAAAACAGCAACTGCAGGGGCAAGCAGATTTTATTTCTCTCCACTGAGGACCGTGTACAAAGCATCACACTTGTGTCTGGGATATCTGTGTTAAGAACTGGGCTTGTTTAAGTCTGGAACAGAGAAGGCTGAGAGGGGACATGATCGCACCTTTTAAGTATCTAAAAGGTTGTTACATGGAGGAGGGAAAAAATTATTCTCCTTAACCTCTGGGGACAGGAAAAAGAGCAATGGGCTTAAATTGCAGGAAGGAAGGTTTAGGTTGGACGTTAGGAAAACTCTAATTGTCAGGGTGGTTAAGCACTGGAATAAATTGCCTAGGCAGGTTGTGGAAACTCCATCCTTGGAGATTTTTAAGAGCGGCTCAGCTAAACATCTGTCATGGTGGTTTTAGATGGTGCCTGTTCCTACCATGAGAGCAGGGGACTGGACTTGATGACCTCTTGAGGTCCCTTCCAGTCCTGTGATTCTTTGATCTCTTCTGCTCTACAGCCTGTGACTCAAAGCCTCTATCTATAATGCATGAAGCTCTTCAGTGTTGTCGGCAAACATCAGGCTGAGCTTTTACAGAAATATTTACCCTGACCTTCACTGTCTAGCTCAGAGCCTCTGAGGGCATCTGCTGCCTGTCTTCTGTCTGGGGACTGGTGTGTCCTGCCACTTCACCGCACAGCAGTGCCAGCCCCACCTGACCGTGGTTTTGATCACTTCCAGCCCAGGCACAAAAGCTCGCTTGCCAACCTTGCTGCAGCATGAGGGGAATGAAACTCAACCCTATCCCCCTTTGTTAGCTTTAGTTTCTGGCTGGAGAGGCAGACTGGAAAATGACGGAAGCAAAATACTGTCATGTCTTTCCCCCTTCCCCAGGTACACCCCAGCAAAGCTCCACCGAAGGATAGATGGGCTAGCTCCATTAAACAATCAGAACCCCAGCAGCCAAGCGCTCAGGGTACTGTAGTTTGGCCTAATGGCCAGTCCTATCCCTGGCTAAGAATAGAGAGCACAGCCCACTGATCCTGCTCTTGCAGTGCCCACAGGAGCTAGGCTTTGCACGGTGGCCTGTCAGATCGCGCATCGGCTGAAAGGTCTCTCACGGACAGCCGCTTTCTGCCACAACACCTCAAGCATCAGGGTGAGCTCAGGATGTGGCTCTTACGCCAGACCCTCTGCCAAGGATTAGCTCAGTGGTTCTCAGCCAGGGGTAGGTGTACCACAGGGGTACACAGAGCTCTTCCAGAGGGCACATTAACTCAGTGCTTCTCAACCTTTTTTAGGAATAAAAAAATTTGACTTATTTTATGTTCTTCTGATTTTACTTTTATTTATCCTTTTTTGGCACAATCGTAAATGTGAGGGAGAGTTTATTGCCGACAGGCAATTTCTTCCAACCGACCAATTACAATTAAGTTGTAGAAAAAATTGTTGTGTCTGAAAATTGTGGGTACTGGGGGTACTTACATATTTTTAAAAGGGGGTACTTCATAGAGAGAGGCTGAGAAACACGGGATTAGCTGACACATTCCATTCCTCCCCTCCAACCTTCCTGCCAAGGTTTCCCATCTCGCATACTGGTTTAAACTGGAAAGTGCCCCACATTTCAAAACGCCACTTCTGCCCAAATCAAGGATTCAGACTCAGATCCTGGGAGTCTAAAGTTGGTTAGAGGACGTGGGGGCGAGGGGTGGGAGGGACAGATCCTTCACTGGTGCAAATTCTCCTAGCTCCACTGTGTTCACTTGACCACCAGATGGACTGTGACTTCTTCCTGCTTGGAGGGGCCAAGGCAGACTGGATGTCTCTGTGTACGCTGGACAGGAGCAGTGATGGCTGCAGCTGTTACAATGGGGAAGCAGGAGCTGCCCTGAGCACTGTCCCTGGACCACCAGGCCGTGTGGAGGTGCAGGAGGTCTGGCCATTTTCCATGCCCCTTTGGGGACATCCTGCCTTGCTGCAGATGTGACGGCTCCACTGGGATTTGCATACAGAAGGTAATTTTAGTCATTCAAACTAGAGGAACCTGACCCAGTGAGCACAGGTCCAAACATTCCACCTGTCCCTGCGCAGGGGTGCTGAGAGCCATTGAAACTCACTGCGAGCTCTGTATGTGACGGAAACTACTTCAAGTCAGGGGGTGCTGCAGCATCCCCCTCCCCTGCACCCCTAGTGCCAGCACCTATGCCAACGTCTTTCCTTCTCATGCAGCTGCTGAGAAGTTAAAGGTCTCAGCTAGTTCCTTGTTGGTTCTTTGCCTGAGAGTAGCTGGCCCTTAAAATCCATAACACCAGTGAAGTTCCTAGTGGCTTTCATTCATCTCACCATGGCGTGAACTCAGTTGTTGGTGATGACAGGTGAAAGCTCAGCACAGGTAACTAGGGTGATGCTCCTCTGCAGAAGAAGAGGGAAGGTCACAGCTCAGCCAAATTGCAGGGAGTGCGGCCCTTTCGGGTGCCAGAAGAGGATGGGGATTAAGAAAGAACACGGCTTGTTTTTCACCTCATTCAAGAAGCAGCCAATCCCAAGGAGCCCAGAAAGTTGCACAAGCTCCTGTGAACTGGGTGCCTTTTAGCAACTTTCAGAGATGCGTTACCACCAGCTTCCTCCCCACGCGCCCCTTCTGACCCTTGGATTGCGGTTAGCAACTAGAACAAGGACGAGATGGTTCTCCACCCTTTCCTTCGTAACTTCTGTACCAATCAATTCTTGGGCGAAAATTCGCTCGACGTCTGGCTCATTTGATGTCCGGAAACAACAGAGCAACGTCGTTCCATGACAGCCAGAGCCTGCATTCCTAGTCTCCTGAGGGGAAATCTTTTCACCAGTACCTGCACTGTCCTGACACCTCTCTCTGATGCTTCCTGAACACAGGATTATTGTGACTCGGGGAGGATAGTTGTGCCACCAGCTTAAGGGGGGAAAAAAAAAAAAAAAAAAAAAGGAAGAAAGAGGTCCTGATGGTCAGCGTGCTGCCTTTGCAATAGAGCCAGCAAGAGCATGACTAAACTGCCTCTCTATGGGCAGTAAAATTTCACACTCTGCGTCAAGTACTCAGCTTCCGACCTCAGTGGAGTCCTGCTGTTACACGCCAGCAGCGGAGCTGTCCTATTGGAATATGGTACGGGGAAGCTCTCAGCGACCCATATGATCAAGGGCAATTTCTTTTGTATCACAGCTTGCAAGAGCAAGAATTCACCAAACCCTGGTGTCTAGGTGAGGCTAGCACGTCTTACCTAGCTACTGTACAGCTTTTGGGGCAAAGAACAACACCGGTCACAGAAGCATAGATTGACAGCACTGGAAGAGACCTGGGGAGGTCAAGTCCAACCACTTTAACCGGTGCTGGTGCAGGCTCACCTGGCGTGTTGGGCCTCATTCTGATACCACCCTGAAGAAAAGATGTTGGTAAACTAGAGAGAGCCCAGGGAAGAGCGACCAAAACAATGGAAGGTTTAGAAAACCTGACCGTGGAGACCATGCTTAGTCCCCAGAAAAAAGTTTAAATGGGAACTTGGTTACAGTCCTCAAATACGCTAAGGGCTGTGACAAGGAAGCTGGGGATCAGTCTTCTCCCTGCCCACTGAAGGTAGAACAAGTAGTAATGGGCTTAATCTGCAGCAAGGGAGATCGAGTGTAGACTTGAAGAAGAACTTTCTAACTATAAGGTCTGTTGAGCCATGGAACAAGCTTCCAAGGGAAGCTGTAGAGTTCCTGTCATTGGAGGAGTTTAAGAACAGCTGGAGAAACATCTGGCAGGGATGGTCTGGTTTAGCTGGTATCTCACTGCCCGGGGTCTGGATTAGATATCAGGCTGGAAAGGAACAAGTGACATTGACTTGGTCAGAGCAAAGCCAGTTTACACACACACACACACACACACACACACACACACACACACACACACACACACACACACACACACACACACACACACACACACACCCTGAGGACCTGGGCCCTTGACTCCAATGGTGCTTTGCCCACGTACATACGCAGAGAGAACACACCATTTTAAGAAAAAAAAATTAGATCAACATGAAATATTTTGAATTTACTTCCACAAAATGTTTAGATTGATCTCAAGCAACTTCTTCCTGGAGTTATCCTTCCCAGAATATGTTCAACTTTCACTCAGCTCTAAAAACTTCTCCCCTGCTGGCACCATCTCTGGATTTCAAACCAATTGTTTACTCCTCTAAAATGTTTTAAAGCAACCACACACAAAGCCTACGCGTTACTGTCCTTGAGGAACAGATCATGTGACCTGGCAATTGCTTCTCATGGTTAACATGACAAAATAAACCACTTGAGTGAATTTTCAGTACGCAACAGACTCTGCTATTGAATTAAATTAGTCAAGCCTTTTTAGCTGGTGCCCCAGGCAAAAAACTAGAATCCTAGGCCCAGATTCTGAGTAATTGCACATTGTTGTTGGGTTTAGATACATAGAAAAAATCTGTGTATGTGTGTGTATATACACACACACACACACATATACATACACAGAGAGAGAGAGAGAGAACTGACTTCACTTTAAACAAAAGATCTAGGTTGCTTTCTTTTTAAAGAAATATATTTCTTAAAACCTGGGAGTAAGCAGTGGTCTTTCAGGAGGTATATCCACTCATCCAGTTATTTGACTAGTTTTACAATAGGTGACACAAAAAGCACTAGTGAAATGAGTTCAACAACAATTTAATATAGCCAGTGACTTGTTTATACTGCTCTGTGTACTACTGTGAGGGGAAAGAGTACTTCCAAAGCCATACAGTAAAACCGCAATTAGCCAAACTTCCTGCAATGTAATTACACTGAAAATGGCCATTGACACTTTAGACCTTGGTTACCCAGATTTGCACAAAGTCTCCATAGCATTTGGATAATGAGATTGCATTGTACACAGCCTTGGAATGCAAAAGCCACTTGCAGCATGCCACAAAATGCTCTTGGATTTCAAATCAGCCCATTCAGTAGCATTCTGTACTCTAGCTGAGTAATACTGTCTCCCCAAAGACAGACTGTAAGTCCAGAAGAAACAGGCTCTTTTTTAACACTCCCTTTAGAAGATGATAAAAGCTTTAACACGTTCCTCGTCTGGACACAAAGAATTTCACACTCTGAAAAGCGGCATGGAACGTATTCTTTGCATTTCATGTGGCTGCATTAGGAACAGAAGACGAAAGGGAAGAGTCGGTCCATGAGCTGTACAGTCCCATTTCCAGCCCCATTCTTTAAATCAGGTGTGTTTGAAAACACCTGATTTTCCATAGATTCCAGAGCCACAAGCCTCATTGCTTTGAAACTGTTTTGCAGAAGGGATGCCCTGGCTTGTTTGGACTTCAGAACCGTTCTACAGACACAACCTCCTTTCCCCAAATTCCCTCTCAGATCCTTCACCCCCTCCTACACCCAACCCCCTAACCCAAGCTCCCTTCTGCGCTCAGCTTCCATCCACGACCCTGCACCTCCTCCATTAATACCATGGAAGAGTGAGGCCCTTGACCACTTACCAAATTCTTGGCATGAACCCCCAGCAAAAATTATTGCCCATCCCTGGTCTAGCACCACAGAAATTGATGCTTCAAGTCAAATCTGATGGACACATTTCTTTAAAAGTCATCAACAATAATACAATTACCCTTGTAGTGTTTAAGGGGGGGCGGGAATCTACCTCTAGTCACACACATAGAATGCTGTGGCTACAGGAGCAGAATCTTAATGATGCGAAATGACAAGAATTGAACATTGATCTTCGCCGTGGCTGTTTATAACACCTAACAAGAGCAAGCGTCAAGGAAGAAAATCACAGAAGTGCTAAGAGCCAAAGACATTTATTGAAATGAAGAGGATGTAAAGCTAATGGAAAACCAAGGCTGATCACACAGAAGGGATGTTCTTTTCCATTAGTTTTCTGAGAAGAGGGGGCCATAATTTCTTTTCTGTTAAGTTTTCTGAGAGCAGGGGGCCAGAGTTCTTTTTTTCTCACTCCAAAGAACATTACTTCAGTTCCCTTGGGAAGATAAGATTTTTTTCCTCTGCTGGACTAGCATAAAAAAATATCTGTTGGCTCATATTATATACATATGTCTGGGTTGTATTTCTTTTGTGGGAAAATATCACTATGTCAAGTATTTAAAATTAAGTATCATTATACTTATTTTCTTTATTGGATTGCAAACTTCTCTGTACAGTCATCTGACTCGTCCTCTGAAGCAGTCAAGTCCTCTACTTATTTGCAATCTTTTTAGGCACAGATAGAACATACGGCTTATGTGCCAGTATGTTCCTAATTTTTGATAGTTAAGTACCTATACATGAGCTACTGTGGCTCTGAATAGCCTTAGTGGTTTAGTTCCACTTTCAGACAGAATGAATGCTAGGTACTCTGAGAATCAAGACCAGCCAACCTGGGCATACCACACAGAAGACAACAGAACAACCACCAGTGATAGTTACTATATTATCTAAAACTCTAATCTGTGGAATCACTTAATGATAATGCCTCTTATGAATGTTGAAATCTGGCTGTAAAAGGACCTGTGTAATATGAGAATATAAGTCAGTTACGCGCTCTAAAGAAAAGTGTCCATATGACATGGTTGACTATACAACCAACCCCGCTCACCAGAAAGTTACCACCCTGAACAAATACCTGAGTTGATACTTTGCCATACATAGCTCTACAGCCCCATTCCACTAGGTCAGCAAACTGTCACAAACCAAAATTCTTCGTCAAACCCAGCAGGAAGAGATTCATTACAATCTGTGTACAGGTAGTAAAACTCCACTTGCCTTTTCTACAGTGCTACTGTGTCCCCAAAACAAAACCCACACCATTGAACCTCTAAACTCAATGGCAGGAAAAAAAACTGCCTGAATTTTAGAGACCAGTAAAATGTGTTTAAAAAAATAAAAACCCGCAACAATCTTCCCCAACAGTAGAACTAAAAATGAACTTAGTGCAATAGAGAACTTTTTTGTCAATGTGCAAGATTTTGTATATCAATGCCACTTCTTCCACAGGGTAGCTTAGCTGATGTTCAGTTGTAGTTTCCTGCAGCAAAACACGAGTTCTGTGTTCGGTTTGAAAGACTTCTACAGTAGAAAGGTGTGAGGCTAGATCCAGATCTTTCCAAGGTGATTTTCCTTTGTAGATGGATGTCTCCATCTTTCCGCAATCAAGAACCCTACTGGGGAAACATGACAGAAGAAGAAACAGGAAATTCCCAACTGATGAAGCAAAGAACACAAACCACTCCACCATTCCAAGACAATTGCACCAATGAGATGTTGCGTATGTAGCTCACACCTGTTTTACAAATGCATAACAGAGACTGTGAAGAACGAACAGTTCTTTCCCCCAGCTATGGCCTCCCTTCCAGAGAGCTGTAGGTGAAGAACGAAACACGATCAGTAATATCTTTGTGAAAATTAAACTCTGTGAAGTTCTCTCTCACTCCTGGCCAACTCTCGTCTGTCACAATCACTGCCATGTGAGCTTGCTACAAACAACAAAATAAAAGATGACACAATAGCCAGAAAAAAAAAACCGACTGCTTGTTTTCCGTAATTCCAACAGAGCTTTTTCTCCAGAAGCCTGTGAATAAGCCTGACTGGGCCAATCGAATTGCCCACTGCTACAGGTAAAAGCCCCCGCTGGTGGGATTAGAATGGTTGGGAAGCGGTCCTGTGCCAGAATGCAGCTTGTCCGAGGAAGCGGGGTTTCTGTTGGGCAGGAAGCCGTCTCCAGGGTATCCCACGTTAGCGCTGGTCAAAACACAATCGTTCTCGGGCTGAGGGAGGAGACCGAGAGGCAATGCTTAAGGTCCTATTTCTAAAAGAGCAGCTCTAGGGATCATTTGAGAGCAGTTCTCTGCTCTGGACCATGTAGGAGGTCAGGCGGGAGGGTCACAGTGGTTCTTTCCAGCCTCAGAATCTATGAACTGATCAATCTAGGAATTCTGTGCTCTGCCACAGACCTCTTGTGTGACCTAGAGCAAGTGACCTGCTGTCCTTGTGCCTCACCACGGTGCAAAAAGGAGACCCTCTTTGTGGCCATAGTCCCACCCCACCTCTGGTGGGAGGGGAAGATCTCAGCTGGCCTCTCTCACCACAGCCAGGCCTTGAAGATAGGGAAGAAGCCTGGGATGGATTGAAATGCCACTCGCAGGCCCAGCCAGCTCTCTGTCACCCATGCCGGGGAAGGGCTCTGGCCCATGCCATCCAGCTCTGGTTACTGCCTACTACGAGTTACTGGTTGCTGACTGTAATCCTGGTCATTTTAGCACCATGCCTGGTGCTCAGGAGTGTGCCCCAGAGGCAGAGCTAGATTAGGAGTGGAGGGCTGAGCCCTCTTTAGTCACCACTGCCCTGCCTTCCAGAACCTCCGACTCCCATGGCCTCCAAAAGCGGAGGAGGGGGTCAGTGGAGACACACACCACTTTCGGAAGTTTCTGGCTGTGCCGCTGCTCTGTACAATGAGGGTCACGGCCTCCTGGGGGCAGAGGTAAGGCAAAATATGCTGCTGAGGCCACTCTTGCACAGCACCTGCCTCTCCAGACTGTCCTGGGCCCCATGCTGTGACAGCTGAGGGGCAGGCTGACGCCAGGAGAGGAATGTTGGCAGGGGACTGGGAGACCTGGCTTTAATCCCCTGCTCTAACAAGGCTTGGCAGGCTAACACACACACCTAGGAGGGGGTTCACTCACTGTCCCCTGGCGTGGCGCCTAGACCTCTTAGGCAGAGAAAGAACAAGTCTCCTTTGCAGCGCTAACTGGGAGCTAGTTGGCTCTTAGCTCGCTCTGTAGCGGCTCCTGAGCTGAAATCCCAGGTTCGAGTCTGCCTGTTGGTGGTTACGCCAGGTGAAGCCGTGAAAGTCATTTAAGCTATGTCTATGCTTCAGAGTCATTTCAAAATAACTTTGCGAGCGCTTAGCACAAGTTATTTCAAAATAGCAGGTGTGTTATTTGGAAATCGCTACACCTTATTGCAGGAGGAATACTGCCTATTTTGAAATGGTGATTTCCAAATAGGTACTGCTAGACACAGAATAGCGCTATTTCGAGGTACTCCATAGTGGCATGCAATGGGACTATTTTAAAACAGCGCTATGTGTCTGGAAATGCTATTTTGAAATAGTGGGGTGCTGTTTCCAAATACATTTTGGCTATGTCTACACTAGCCTTTCCTTTCAGAAGGGGCTTGGTAATGAGTGAGTTGGGATGGTAATAACGAGGTGCTGCCATGAATATGCGGCACCTCACGAGCATAATAGCAGCCATGTGCGGTTTGAAAGAAGGAGCTTTCGAAGTCTGGGGGGTCCTTTCGAAAGGCCCCCCATCGACACGGGCGGCACTTTTGAATCGTGCGTGGCCGCCATTATGCTAATGAGGCACTGCATATTCATGGCATTGCCTCATTAGCATATTCTCAACTCGCTCATTACCATTCCTCTTCCAAAGGGAAGGGGCTAGTGTAGACACGGCCTTGGTGTGTAGCTGTGTTATTTTGAAATAAGATATAACTCTGTGGTGTAGGGGTAGCCTTAGTCTCTCCGTGCCTTTGTAAAATGGCACTAATGAAACTACTTTGCCTTCCAAGGACACGTAAGGTAAGAGGTGCTCAGCCCCTACCTGTGCAAACCACTGACAGACAACTGCCCAAGAGAGGACATTGTTTTAAAGGCGCTTTTATGTCCTTGCTGAAAAATTAATTTTGGACCATTCTCTTGCCAGAGCAATGAGAACAGGCACACCCCAGTGATGGTTCAGCATAAACCTAGAGGTGAGGGTTTTGCCACACACATGCTGTGAGGTGAGCCCTGTGGAAGCTTGGGCCAGGGATGTTCACCCATTAAGGACAGGAATCAACTGGACAGATCCTCTCTGAGGCCTGCCTGACGGTGGTATAAGTCAACAGATTACTGTAGGAGTTGCTCATGGTATAAATGGGAGGAGAATTAGTCCCTGAATTAATTAAAGCTCCACTAGCTGAGAGGCTAAAACATGTGACAGGCTCAGGAAACCTTTAGCCTCAAATGTCAAAGAGCAGCTTACCTTCTGGATATCAATCTGGCTTAGTACGGATGTGTGCTCCCCATAGGAGCGCATGGAGGCTTCCCGCTGTCCATGGAGATTCACAAAGGGATCCGAGGCTGAGTTTGGACACAGGTACTGGGACGCCGAAGGAACAGGGGTTGGCTGCTTTGGAGAAATGATCTGATATGAGGACGGGGGAACAAAACCCGGATATGGAGTCATCTCTTCTCGGGCTGCTGCTCCTCCACCTCCAACCTGCGTGTTGGATAGCCCATGCAGGTACAAATGAATGGTGGATACAGCAGGGTTTGGCACCTGGGCTGGGCAGAGCGGGGAGCTCAGCTCCTGTTCGACACCATAGATATCTTGGTGCTCCATATAGGCCTGCCATGTGTTACTCCCCAGGGATGGCTGGTTGGATAAGCCCTGGCTGGACAGGCCACTCTCTAAGAAGGGCTGGTGGGTTTTTTGTTTCAGCTGACTCGGCAGCTCTGTCCGCGCCTGGCTCTGGTTTGGGTGGAGGCGGGGCTCGCTTGGCTGCTGGAAGGGTTGATGTTCTCCCTGTGTTGCATGGAGGTTGCTCTCCAGCTGCTGCTCAGGCTGCTGAGGCGGGTAAGGGAGGTCTGTGGGTTGGTGGAGATGGTTTGATCCAGGAGGTCTGTCCCATGGTGGACTCTGCTGCTGATTACCAGGGGGCAACTGACCAAACCGAGACAGCCCAATCTCCACTGTTCCTGCTGCTGGTCTCCACTGCAGGCTGCCAGGCTGCTGCTTACCCTCCTCAGCCTGGGACGGTGGCTGATGGAGCACAGAGGGTGGCAGCTGCTCCCATGGCTGGTGGCGCTGCTGGGTTGGGCTCCCCAGGCACTGCTGCATTTGCTGCGGGAGATGCAAGATCAGCGGTTGCTGGGTTTGTGGTGTGCACTGGGGTGAGCAGGACGACCCTAGGTAGGCCTCTTGGTCTTTGCTTGCATTCTGGGCCGGCTCGGACAAGGAACAGGCCTGCTGTTCTCCCGCAGGCTCTCCCTCACGTATGCTCACCAGCGACCCATGAACATAAGAGAGGATTTCATTGTTTGTTAACAGGTCGTTGAGAGAAGGAACATAATCCAGGTCCATTTCTACCCTCACCATCCTCTCGTCCAAGAGCAAGAGCTCCAGGTCCTCAGCCGTCAGCCCCAGGCCTTCCAAGGCATTGAACAGCTCGTTATTGGAACAGGTTTCATCGCTGCTAATCGAGAGAGAGTCCAGCGTGGTCAAGAGCAGGTCCCCCTGCCTCAAATCTGGACCAGTTCCTCCCGAGGACAATGGATTCGCAACCGCAGTCCAGCTGCCTCCTCCGGTCCCAGATAGGCTGGAGTCTCCCAGGCAGCTGGCCAGATGGCTGCTGAAGGAATGCTTGGGAGTAGGAGCTGGGTGAGAGACATAAACAGCCTCATCTTGCCTCATCAGGGCTCCCAGGAGAGAATTCGGGTCCACATTGTCCTTCTGGGACCTTCCCCCTTTACTGAGAGGATTACTTTTGGATTTGCTGGTTTTCCCTTTGCTTTGGAATGGGTCTGGGAAGCCGGGAATCGGACAGGTACTTTGATATAAGAGGGCCTCTCCTGTAGCGAAGGTAAAAGGAAGATGCATAGAACGCTTCCGAAGATGCTCCCCTCCTTCCTCCTCCCTGCAGAGAACAGAGCCAAGATTGGCTAAGGAAACATACCCAAAGGAGACCTAGAATTACATAGAACAGCGGTTAACGTGGCCTTGCTGATTCCCCCTTGTGCTCACTTCGTCAACACTACCATCAAAGGTCTTCTTTGGCGCTTACACATTATATGTGGGGCCGTGTTCCCGCTATTGTTTTTCTGTCCGCGGGCAGAATAAATTTTGTTATGTGCACCAAGGCACCTGCAGATGTCCACCGCCATGGAAACACACGCTGCCGGGTGTGTGTGTGGATGTGGGCACTTTGCCAATCAGCTGGGATGCACCTGACACTTGCCTGACTGGCCACCCAAGCGCTCAGTCTGCAGGGAACACGGAGGTGGGGTGAGGGAGATGAATGGTGGGGAGTGAACTCAGTGCACAAAAGGTAAAGGAATCACTAATCAGATTTCCCTTAAACACACGCCAGGGCTCCACTGCTGAGTGTTATATGGCAGAGTAACAAAATCCTCCCATCGTTCTCCACAGCTGCCTGCTCCAAAGTTTCTGCTTCTGAAGCAGCTGGTGCTGGCCACCGTCAGAGGCAGGACATTGGCTAGATGGCCCATTGGTCTGACCCAGTCAGGCCAGTCTTACGTCCCTGGAGAACCTTCGTTTTCATATGGATTCTGACGCAGAACTAACCGGGTTCTGAAAACAGGGAGGCTGCACTGGGTTCTCCGGCACATGTACGAAGTCAGGTTTCCCCAAGGCCTACCGCATCCTGGACAAAATAGAAACTGAAACTCCTGACGGGTGGAAGAATGATGCTAGCCAAGACTCGGAAAAAGCGACTGCCTTGATCAGCACTTCCCTGTCCTCACCTCCACTCCTGCAGGTAGTTTCCAAGCATGGGAGAAACCCCAGTGCGGTTGGATACCACACACCAGCGTCAGGATTATTTCCTATGGAAGAGGATCTTTGGTTTGGCTCACTCCTGGGCTCGCTATCGCACAGTGCAGCTCGGGGCGCTGCAATGGGGGGTACACCCTGCACCTCTCTGAGCTGCTCCTTGTCCCCTCCTTCCCCAAGCAGCTGGGCCTGGAGCTCCCAGTGCTGGAGCTGGGCTGGCCAGGCTTTTGCAGAGACACTGCACATTCACCTGGGGGAAGGTGCATTTCCAGCGCAGCTTTGGGGAAACCATTCACAGCTGCCAGGAGGTAGCATGCAGGGGAGGCGAGTCCCCTGTCTGAGCGCTTCCCTGTCAAGCTCCATCCACCTCCCTGCACACAGCCACCCACGCCTCTTTCCGGCAGGTGGCTGTGATGGCGCAACTCTCTCACACTAGACTGGTAGGAATTAATTGTGTGGCTTCACCACAAGCAGCCAAGAGGAAAAGGGCTGGGAGGAGCAGTCAATCAGCACTGGGCAGGCCCCTGTGATGAGCGCTGCAGGCCAGAGCAAGTTCCCTAGCTGACTGGAGCTCCAGGAGGGCAGGGCAGGCTCCCAGCCAGGCAGAAGGGAACTAGCACCCTGGACAGAGCAGTGCGGCCAGCGGCAGCTGCGGATGATGGAGGCTGCGGGAAAGCGGCCCAGGGAAATGAATGGCAGGATCGCAGGGGACTCAGCAAGTCCCTGAGCTGGGCCCTGGCGCAGTGAGGGGGCTGGTTCCCCGACCCCCGGTGAGGAAGTGGTCAGACAATCGGTTGTCGTTGCCGCTGAGAGACACGGCTGCACAGCGGTCTGAAGCTCCCTGGAACAGGGGAGAACAAAGCATGGCGTGGCTGGAGGCTGGGGCAGGCCGAGGTTGCCATGGCTGTGCAGCAGCTGTGATGCAGTAAGACACCGCCAGGTGAGGGTGCATTGGTTAGCAGAGCTAATCCCCCAGAGAGTCAGCAGGAGGTGCCCCAGTGGTGCCTGAACGCTGCCACTGCCACAAACGGGGATCCTGAAAGCTGGAAACGTGTAGGTCTGGGAACACCTACAAGCATGGGAATAGCACAGAGATAACTGCAGGGGGTTTGTCCCAGGCCCAGCTGGTCAGCTAATGCCACAGTTCAGAGCATAATCCTAAATGACAGGTTAACTCTAACATTGTCATTTACTGCTTCATTGCTTCAGCTTAAAAATAAACCCCCCCACACAAGCATCTTAAACATTTTGCTGTAGCAAAACCAGTGACATTCCTGGCTGAAGATAAGCAGCTGCAGTGAAGACCAGGCTGTAAAAGACACGAGCTTTCAGACTTTCTACCCTCGTATCTGCAGTATGCTTGCGGTGCACAGGATCATGTTGTGGGCCAGTAAAAGAAGTTTCTGGCTATTCACATGCTTGCATGTACTATTTTTAAAATCTAAACTGTGCACTCAATAAAAAATGTGATGTCCCTCATTCCAGCTTCTGAGGGTTCAGAAAGATGCAGGGGAGCAGCCAGGGTATGCGATTCTCTCTTGACGTAAGTAAGCAGCCAGAGAGAAGATGAGGTAGCCCTAACAAAGGACGGACTGTGGAAGTCTAGATTTACACAGGCCTGATTCTGCTTCAAGACCGAAGTAAATCATGAGTGCCCTGTCCCCCAGCCAGCATACTAAAGTGATGCTCGTGTGAGATCAGAAAGAAACACAGAATATTCCCTCTTTCTTTCGACTGTGCCAGTGGTTTGTGTCCCTGGATCCCACCCCAAGCACGGGGTGAGTTTCAAAGCATTTGCATGTTGTGAAGCTAAAGGGGTAGGGCTCTGGACTGAGACTCAGAGACCACCTTTCAGTTCCAGGTTCAGCTGAGTGACATTGGGCAAGTCACCTCACCAACCGGTGCCTCAGTTTGTCCATCTGTAAAGGGGGGATAATGACAGTGACTTTTTGCAAAGATCTACTGCTGACGTGTGAGATAAGAGCAGGGCATTATTACTGTAGTGTTTTCATTACAACCTTTGCCTGGCTGGGATCCAGGCTGCTCTGTCTGAGAGAAGCAACAAGCAAGACATGGCACAAAGTAATTATGCTGCCCTGCTCATCAGAACTTCCCCACTAACTGAAACGAAGAGAGTGTGGAGCTCAGGAGAGGTCACACTTGCCTCCCAGCACTTACACGAGTGGCCTTTGCGTGGCGATGATGTAATCAGGTTTGCCGTTCTTGTAGACAAGTCTAGCATTGGCCTGGACCCACGTCCAACGATTCTCTTTTGTCAGGAGGCGGAACACGGTCAGGCCGCTCTCGCCGGTTTTCATCACTGGAAAAGAGAAGCCAAGCCGAAGCAGTGAGCAAGACACGAAGGGTGGAGCCGGCAATGCAGTGGCCACAGAGCAGAGCCATGGTGTTGCAAGGCGCTGCCGTTCCTGCAAGACCCAGGGGCCCTGCGGCACGAGTCTTCCAGTACAGATTAGCCCAGTGGTGCACATTCAGTCTGGTCAAATGCCACTCAAGGGTCATGCCCCATTGTCCTCATTCATGACACGTCTGTGTAACATTTACAGCTGTTAGTGTATTTGCTGAAAACGTGACATTAATGCATCGGGGGAGGGCAGCAGAACAGCTCGTGCTCTAAAAGAAGTAGGCCCAGATCCGCAGCGGGAATAAGTGGGCATTTCTGATTTACACCAGCTAAGATCTGGCTCGGACTCTTTATAGTTATAGCCATTTAAGAGGTCACGTCGGACAGAGGCAATTTCACCCCCCAACCCAAGTTAGAACACCCAGGTGCGAGAGGCTGGGACTGGGGAGAAGAGGCAGATATGGGACGCGCTGTGCCTTGACGAATGAGGTCATTTAAACAGCTAACCCTTTCTACGTGAGTGCTTTCCTGCCCTCCTAGGGCTCAGCTGCGTGTGGGGGTTCTGACTTGGCTCCCTTTCTGCTTCATGCAACGTGTTCAGGCTCAGCTCCCCCAGCGACACACCGGTAGCGTGGGCATTTCCTGTCGTGCCTGTAGAGGATCCCTGGCAGGGGCTGGAGTCATTTGGTGATGCTGTGTGAAATAACTGCTTTGGGGTCACAATGGCGTCCCACATCACTGAGGCTCGGGGTGCTGATCGCCCCATCGCCTCATGATCGGATGAGAAGATAAAGCCATGAATCATCCAACAGACCCACAACCCCTAACACAAAGCCGGTCCCTGCAGTAACGCATCAGGCCGTGCTCCTGCTTTACAAAGGCCGGGTTGTAGCACTGACCTTCCTGACCTGGGACACTTGACTGTAGAGCAGGGGGCTGTAAAGTGGGGGGAGCATGAAATTTCACAAGGCGGGGTGCAGCACAATCGGCTGCTGGGTCTCAGGCTCGTCCGGCTCATTAAAATGTTTGTATTTCTGCATTGTATCGGAGGGGTAGCCGTGTTAATCTGGATCTGTAACAGCAACGAAGGGTCCTGTGGCACCTTATAGACTAGCAGAAAAGTTTTGAGCATGAGCTCAGTCTGTGCTCACGAAAGCTCATGCTCAAAACTTTTCTGTTAGTCTATAAGGTGCCACAGGACCCTTCGTTGCTATTTGTGCATTGCGATTTCTATACTAATTAATAGATGTTTTTAGACAGGCTGGGGAGCCCTGCTAACTGCAGGGATGAAAAGAGGGGCCCCACATAAAACGTTTGTTCCCCACTGCACTACAGGTGCAGCAGCGCTGGGCTGGGAAAACAGAGATGCTCCCAGCTCTGTGTAGGAGGGTGATCCCTGACCACCGGGGTGCACTGAAGCTCCTCATCCAGCTTTTATCCTCCAAAGAGCAGAGCAGGTGCTGAGAGTGCTTGGGGCCCTTCTGAGCACCTCACCGGGCCAGGCCCCGCTAGCAGCAGGAAAAGCCCCGAAACCTATCGTGTGCAGTGGAGAAGCCCCTGGGCCAGACTGGGCCCAGCCGTGTGTGAGTTCACAAAGGAACAAGGAAGGATCCAGGCACCACCCCCCTTGGCTCCAGCCCCATGCAGAGAGGAGCCGGAGTGGAACCAGCAGTGATGTTTGCCGGAGCCGTGAGCAGTCAGACCCGCAGCAGACCCAGGGCATCCCCGGCACGCTGGCTTTGTTGGGACTCCTGCGAGAAGGGAAGGAGGAGGCCTGGCCTGCCCTCAGGGATGTTGTCATCTTCCCCCAGTTCTTCCTGGGCCTCCTGTCCCAAGCTGCTCTAACAGGGCTTTGCAGGTGAAACTCCGGGGTTGATCGCTCCCATGGGGCCGCACGCTGGCTCCAGGGATGGAATTTAAAGGGGAAGCTCCCTGGCATCTCTTCCCCTGAAGTCCATAGGCTTGGCTAGCCAGCCACTGAGCCCACAGCCTTTCACAGGGCTAGGAGTGTTACCTGCTGTGGTTCTGCCAGGTGCTGCTGGGAAGGGGGCCTGGTGAAAGCAAAGCTGGCCACGTGCAGGGGGCGGCATGTGCTGCTGGCAGAGTGGGCCCTGCTGTCGAGAGCCGGGCAGGAGTTCTGGCTAAGTCCAACGGCATTGCGCCAGCACAGCTGCAAGAGGCAGGCTCTGCCACGTGCAATGCACAGCACGGCACAGGGAACTGACCTTGGCCAGCCTGCCCAGGGACCCCTGGGAACATCTGCTCTGAGCCCTGGCTCTGGCACAGTCGGGGAACCTCCCCCAGCTAACGCCCACAGCAGATCTATTCGCTAACAACACATGGCACCGGAGGCAGCAGCTGCGAGGCCCAGTCGGCTGGGGCTGGTGCCGGGGCCGGGGCTGCTGCGCAGCGGGGGTGAGCAGGGGGAGTTTTCGGGCTTACTTCGGACGTGGTTCTCGGCACAGTGCAGCATGTCGGCAGCGTGGATGAACTGGTACCCGGTGCCGCGCATCCGCAGCTCGGCCTCCGTGTAGCCCAGCACGATCTTCCCTCTGCGGGAGAAGAGCAGGGTAACACCGCTACAGGGAGAGGCCGCCGGCGCGCCAGCTGCTGGGGATGAGGGCGCCGAGCAAGACTGCGCAGCCAGCTCGTTCCCAGCCCTGCAATGGGGACGTTGCCTCAGCCGCAGGGCAGACAGTGAGCCACAGCCGCCCTCCACCGCTGAGGCGAGCCTGAGCCTGAGCCTGGCCCTCAGCACCCAGCAGCACCGCTCCTTCCTCCCCTGCCCCAGAGCAGGTGGGTGAAGAATGGCCTTCCTCTGCACCTGGCCCTGTACCACCCGCCCGGGGCCAGCGCAGAGCGGGGGTGGTAAGTCACAGCTGGCAGGAAAGCCCAGCAGCTCCGTCCAAGCCCGTGCTCAAGGGGGGTGCTTTGCTGGCTCCAGGCCCGTGGTACTGCTCCTGGGCAGCAGGGAGGAACTGTCAGTCCTCAGTGTGTCTCTGAGTCAGGGAGCCCCTTGGGCCTACGCGTCTGGGCTGCAGCCCTTGACAGGCACTTTGGATTGGGTCTAAAATCTCCTGGTAGCCCTGCAGCGCTGGTCCTGACTCCTCTTGGGCCGGCACGCAGGGGATGTGTCTCCCCATGACCCTGCTGGGCTGCGCAGGGGACCAGGACTCAACTCTTACTGCGCGAGCTGCTGTTTGCCGGCGCCGTGAGCAGTCAGACCCGCAGCAGACCCAGGGCATCCCCCGCACGCTGGCTTTGCTGGGACTCCCGCGAGAAGGGAAGGAGGAGGCCTGCCCTGCCCTCAGGGATGTTGACATCTCCCCCCAGTTCTTCCTGGGGGCCGTTCTGGGCCTCCTGTCCCAAGCCGCTCTAACAGGGCTTTGCAGGGGGAACTCCGGGGTTGATCGCTCCCATGTGCCCGCATGCTGGCAGCAGGGATGGAATTTAAAGGGGAAGCTCCCTGGTGTCTCTTCCCTTGGAGCCCTCGGGGGGCCCACAGCCTTTCACAGGGCGCCAGAGGGGTGAACAGGGCTAGCAGCACTACCTGCTGTGGCTCTGCCAGGTGCTCCCCGGAAGGGGGCCTGGCGAAAGCAGAGCTGGCCATGGGCAGGGGGCGGTGCGTGCAGGGGGCGGTGCGTGCAGGTGGCAGAGCGTGCAGGGGGCGGAGCGTGCAGGGGGCGGTGCGTGCAGGGGGCGGAGCGTGCAGGTGGCAGAGCGTGCAGGGGGCGGTGCGTGCAGGTGGCAGAGCGTGCAGGGGGCGGAGCGTGCAGGTGGCAGAGCGTGCAGGGGGCGGTGCGTGCAGGTGGCAGAGCGTGCAGGGGGCGGAGCGTGCAGGTGGCAGAGCGTGCAGGGGGCGGTGCGTGCAGGTGGCAGAGCGTGCAGGTGGCAGAGCGTGCAGGGGGCGGTGCGTGCAGGTGGCAGAGCGTGCAGGGGGCAGAGCATGCAGGGGGCGGTGCGTGCAGGGGGCGGTGCGTGCAGGTGGCAGAGCGTGCAGGGGGCGGTGCGTGCAGGTGGCAGAGCGTGCAGGGGGCGGTGTGTGCAGGGGGCGGTGCGTGCAGGTGGCAGAGCGTGCAGGTGGCAGAGCGTGCAGGGGGCGGTGCGTGCAGGGGGCGGTGCGTGCAGGGGGCGGAGCGTGCAGGGGGCGGTGCGTGCAGGGGGCGGTGCGTGCAGGGGGCGGAGGGTGCCCTGCTGTGGAGGGCCGGGCAGGAGTTCTGGCTAAGTCCGACGGAATCGCTCCAGCGATTCTCAGTTTGTCTCTGAGTCATGGTGCCTCTTGGGCCTACCCGTCTGGGCTGCAGCCCCTGATACGCCCCCATCCCTTGCTTTGAGGAGAGAGGGCCAGGTGGCGGGTGGCAGCCTTGAGAGGCTCCCAAGAGCGGCCTGGCCAGGCCTGCTGTGCACCGTTACCAGAGGAAGCTTTGTAGTGGGTGGGGTGGGTCCCAACAGATGAGGAATGAGTAAAATTTCAGGAAACTGGATAGAATTCATCCCTGTGCAGAAGGTCCCGGCAGCGTGTGCAGCACTTAACCATTCAAATCGGGGCTTAAGTGGGCCACGGGGACCAGACTGTGCAGTCGCTGTGTCCAAGGAAGGTTCCCCACACAGGGATTAATTTACAAAACCAGCAGCCTGAGGAGCAGCCGGCGAGACTAACAAACAACACTGCTCCTCTGGCTGGGAGGAGTGTGACGGAGCAGGCGAGGCGTAGGCCATTCTCCCTGCGAGGCACAGCACCAGGGAGGAAAGCACACAGCCAGGCTAAGGCAGCCCAGAGCGCTCCAGGCTGTTTGTATCCTGCCAGTAGAAGCAAAGATGGGCTGTAGCGGTCACATGGGAGAGTGGGTTAGTTATTTGCATTTCAGTTGCTCCTGAGAGGTCCCACCCTGGGCAGGACCCCCCTGCAGGACCACACAACACTGCAGACTCTGCTTGCAAAAGCATCGGGGAGAATCCTGTCCATGAGCAGCCACCATAATGAGCAGAACCAGCTTTTGTACTTACTTGGCATCACAGGCCAAGGGGGTGAAGTCCAGCTTATGCTTGGTTCTGAAGATCATGTTTTTGGTTCTGATCTCCAGGATGGAGGGGGGCTGCAGGGGAGTGGAGATGGCGAAGAGAGCCAGCTGGGGCGGAAGCAGAGACCCGTCCTGGGACCTTTTATTCTGGCCGTGGAGAAATTTCAGCCTGCCCTGAAGGTTTAAAGCCTAGAAAAGAAGACTCAGGAGTCACTGCTGGAACCTGAGCTGGGAGGGAACCTTCAGCCACGAAAGGCCTGTCTAAAACCAGCGCAGCATCTGTTAACGAGCAAATGCCAACAAACAAGCCAGGCCCGGGGGAGGTGAGAAAAGCCCATGAATACTGCATCACCAGGGCTACGTGCTAGTCTGAGGAGACTTCCCCAGATGCTGCTGGAGCACACAGTGATAAAAATCCCTTGGCTCTGAGTCTGGACCCCTCCTCCCTCCAGGCTCAGACCCTCAGCATCTACACTGCAATGTCCATCCGAGTCAGCTGGGGTGGAGCTGCAGGTTTCACTGCAGGGTAGCTGTAACCTAGGGCTGCAATGCCATGCGCCAGGCTAGACCCAGGAAGTAAGACATAGGTGGGATCTGTTCTCGTGATCTCCATTCGGAGGAGCTCACGAACAAAACACAACCCAGCCCTCCCAACACCTTACAAGCCAGGAACCGAGAAGCACAGAGGCAAGACATATGAATTCCCTTCCCCCTCCTGCAGCATTGTTGCTAAGCACACTACAGTTCTCTCCCCTTGCCTGAACCCCAAGTGATCCATACCCCACCTTCATCACACGTTCATCCAGTGGAAGACCAGAAGGAGCCACCATGCTGACGAGCTCCTTCTGAGAGGTGTGAGAGGCAGGAGAGGGCCACAGTTACTTCTCTGACTGCACCCTTTACTATCAAAACAAAAAAGCAGTCAAGTTGCACTTTAAAGACCAACAAAAAATGTATTAGGTGACGAGCTTTTGTCGGACAGACTCTGAAGAAGTTATTTTCTTAGTCTTTAAAGTGCTACTGGACTGCTTTTTTGTTGTGATAGCATACCGACGAACATGGGTCTCTCTTTGTCACTATGCACCCTTTACTGTCCTTGAAAAACTACTGGAAATAAAGAGCCGCCCTCTGCAGTTAACAGTCACACCACCTGGCAGCGGTGGGTTTTTTAATGCAGCCCGTAGATTCATGTGTTTGTCAGCATGTAAGCAATTCTGAATATATAAACCAAACCAACTCTGCGTGCAATTATTCAGCATCTGTGCACCTGATTTTCATCTTCCTCCTGGAGGCAGCAGCCAGAAACGCTTAACTTCACTCAACAGCAGATTCTGAGAGGGACTAACTTTCACTCCAGCGGTTGGTCTGGTGATCCCCAAGAAGCACTTGAGAAGAGCCATCATCTTTTCCCCAAGGACAGTACCTATTATACACAGAGTGTCGCTGTATCTAAACCCAGTGGCTCCCAAAAAGCCAGAGTCTTGATGTTTCTACTGCAATTTTATAGTCCTGAGACCTGTGAGCCAAGGCCAGCTGACACAGCCTGACCTTGGCTGTTGAATGGTGTTGTAGCCAGATCCTCAGACACAGGTGGGATTTCAGTTCCCCATCATGCTTTTATAGCCTTCCTTAGCAATGGCTGTGTTTGTTTAGCAGCAAATCTGACATCAAACTAAGACGTCATGGGTTTGCCTGGAGGCCCATCTATTCCCACATAGCTAAAAGTCACAAAATATTGTACAGACAAACACTCCTGCAGTGCAGCGGATACCTGAGGATTCAGCGCACAAGGAGTGGCTGTGTGACCAAAGCATTAATCCCAGTGTGCGCTAGATGTCCTGTAAGACGTGGGGGTGGGGGGAGGCAAAAGACAGTGAGAGAATGCAGTGGAAAGGCACCGAAATGGGGCGAGTTTTGATCACTCTTTAGTCTGTCCAGGTTGCTGCATTTCTAATGGAGGAGCAGCCAGACCTTCCTTACAGGACCTGAAACCACAGACACTTCATTGCCTCTGTTGGGCTTTGAGTCAGACTCATCTCGACTTTAATAGAGCCATGCCCTCACTGTCCTTCATTGGGCTGTTCTGTGCTAGCTGAGACTAACACTTCCAGGGTGCATCCGCTGATCCGGCACGGCCCTGCCACGTTGTTGCTAGTCTCTTAGCGGCATCTCGTGGTCTGTTCTTTGATGAGTAAAGTTTGTGTAACCCACACGCCTGGGTGTGGTTCACGGTCCCATGGAGTGGCCCCCAGACCACTTACACAGAGAAAGAACAAGCCCCCTCTACAGACTTAGCTGAGTGCCAGCTGGCTTTTAGCTCAAACTGTAGAGCGGGGTCAGCGGCCCCCGGCACAGGTGCCAAGAGCGGCATGCAAGCTGGTTTCATCTGCGTGCCAGGCGGAAGCTCAGCCCTGCCCCTCCTCCCCACGCAGCTGGGAGGTTGCTCCATGCCAGGCTGCCTGTGGGTTAACAAAAGACCAGCTAGTGCTACCAACCACCACTTACACGGTAAAGCTCTGCACGTTAATTTATTTATGAATGAAGCTGTTGTCAGTTGACGATTAGTGACTTTAAAAAGAATCACCGGCACTTGGACCGTATACAGAGGCCCAATGGTTAAATAGTGGCACTTTGCCTCAGACGGGTCACTGACCCTGCTGTAGAGGTGCCTGCGCTAAGCTCCAGAGGTCCCAGGCCCCCTGTGGGCAGTTATATTGGCACAGCTTCAAATCTGCTCTTCCTCGTGTCCCCTCTGGTGGGCTAACACGCAAACCCAACCCAAGCGAGCCTGACCTGGGGGAAATAAGTGGGACCGGTACCACAGTGATCCTTCATGTCCGAAAATACTGCTCTAAAAATACAGCCTCATCTGCCTCTTCCCATGGCTCAAAATCCAGGCCACCTAATGAAAACATTGCAGGGCTGGCTCCAGCTTTGCTGGACAAATTGCTTTTCCCACCCCGGGCACTCAAACCATTCCATGGGGGAAGGGACGGCCAGCCGGCTGCGGAGGAATCCATCCCAGGCTCAACGATCGCACACCCTTGGGCACCACCATCTGATTTACTAGGAAAACAGGTGTAAGGGAACCCCAGGAAAAAGCACCACCTGTGTGTGCAACTATCACCCCTACGGACCTCCCAGGATTATTACTCCACTTGCATCCAGAGCTGTGAACTGTGCTGCACTGACAGCAATGGTGTTCAGCACGCACTCTGCACAGAGCAGATGGTACAAGCTACCACAGCCTGAGGCCTCCAGCCGCTAGGGGTTCAGAGGCTGGCGCAGTCTCTGTCCACTCTGCTGCACCCTGGGAGGACAACTTTTCACACCTGCCTGGAGGCTGCGACCTCAGTGTGAAGTGCATTCAGCACCTCATAGCCATGTGGCCAGATGACTTAGAGGTGACCTGAACACACAGCGGTAATGGAGTTGGTGTGCTCGGAGAAGCTTTATGGTGTATCAGCACAGCCTAAAAAGAAAAGAGCTTTTTTGCTGGAAGTGATTCTAAAGCGCCTTTCTTCTGGTGAGAGAGATTTACCAAGCAAAGCGAGTGGGGGCAAGCACGGCTCTTCAAGAATCTGTCTACTCTCCTTCTGTCAAGGGGCGAGGGGGGCTTCCAGTCTGCACTTCTGGGTCCTCCACCGCAGGAGGACTCAGGCCCGGTGGGAACACCAGGCCTGGTTTTCTGCTGGGCAAGTTGCTGTTCAAATCACCCTCCCAGACCGCGACTGACAACGGAAGCCATTGGGGAGTTTCCTGAAATCTAACATGAGCAAATTCTCCTGTTGGAATCTAGACCAACCCCTCGGTCTGGGAGACAAGGGTCCTGACGCTGCCTGTGGGTGAACCCCATGATGGGCTCCTTGTGGGGAAGCAGGGACGAGCGGGGAGATAAGCCAGCTTACACCCTCCACCTGGGGGGCAGTTCACTGAATACCCTACTCTGAGCTGGGGGTGACAAAGGGGGCAACTGCCCCGCAGCCTGCAATTCAAAGAGGCCCAGAGCTCCCAGCTGCTGCAGCAGCATCAGAGGCTGGAGCCATGGGGCCCTTTAAATTGCCACCGGAGCATGCTGCAGGTCCACCCCATCTGAGAGCACAGAGCTTCCCCCAGCTACCCTGCCCAGGGACCCAGCGAGTCTGTAACTGGGTACAGACTTACACAGCTCTCTCTGTTACTGTTGCTGGGTGTTTCACTGGCGTTCGGCAGGTTTGCCCTGATCGACCAGGGCTGCCGCGTGCCCCCAGTGAATTGCAAAGAGCACGTGTGTCACAGGCTTGCCCCTAAATTGTCCCCACAGCTCTGCTGCAGGCGCAGCTCCATGGGTGGCCACACGGAGGAAGAGTTAGTGTGTGCAGAGGACATTGTCTGACCCCGTTCTGAATGCTGCTAGTGGTCTGTCTGGACTCGTGCTCCCGCTGGCGGAGATGTGCTAGAGGTGAAGGAGAAACTGAAGAACAAGGCTGGTGTGGAGGAGGCCTTTGGTCCAAACTGCCAAGGACTAACTGAAGGTTAAGCCCCTTGTTCTTGCATGGAGATGCTGCCCTGGCAGAGCAGTGCCATGGGTCTGGCTGGGGTCTTGCCACCAATGGGGTTAAGGATACTTAAGGAGCATCCTGGCATTGTCACCCTAAGGACACATCGATGCAGGTTCTTACTCACCAGGAACCCAGATGAATTGTCCAGGAGGCAGCGGAACCGGCACACGAAGCTCCTCTCGAGGAAAGCGGAGTTCTCCGGGGGCAGCTGGCCAGGCTCACAAGCAAGAACGGAGGAGCTGATGCTCGTTTCCCCTGCATGACGTGGGAAAAAGGAGAGCCCGAATGAACACACCTGGAGGCATGGGCATCCCCAGCAAGGCTGGGCCTCTGAAAGCATGGCAGCAGCAGTATCTGTTAAAGCTATAGCAAACAAGCTTCCCCTCTTGATGGGCACGCTGGATTCCTCTGAATCTAGCAGCCGAGTCCTTGCCTAAACAAACAGCGCAGGCACATGAAGAAAGGGACCGTTTCCAGGTGAAGCGCATGACAGGAAAGTTCCCGTGACCAGGCCTGGGGGCAGCCCTGAGTTACAAGATCTCTCTCTATTGTTCGTGCAGGAGCTCTGCCTTGTTTGGTGCACTAGCTGCACACTGCACAAAGAATGAGGCAGCTGTGATCGGACATACTGATGGACCTGCCAACTGTGAGCCCTGAGCGTTACTGCAGCTGAGGGTTGGACCAAGTGTGGTCTGTAGGCTGCTGCTATAGGGCACGACCTGTCTCCCCCATTGAAGACCAGAGCCAAATGCCTCTTGACAAGATCTGTCCAGGACTCACAGCGGTACGACAGCATTTTTAAAGCAACTATCGTATGAAAGCCATGGTAAATCACAGGACACACCCTGTGGTCTTAGGGCTAGTCAGAGAACTGGCTGGCCAGTCAGCAGGTTCTACGGAATGTGTCAAGTCCCCTTCGTTAGTCTCCTATACCGTACCATCAGGCGATGGTTCGCTTTCAGGAGCGGGAGGCGGGTTAAGGGCCCAGTGAAGGTTGCGCCTGAATTCCTGCTGGTCCTCGGTGTGGATCAGCTCATACACGCTCTGGTGCATGACATCTGTCTGGAAGAAAGCAGAACAACAGGTGAGCCCAGCTATCTGCCCCAGGCCCCTGCAGCTAGCGCACACTGGGGCCACCCTGCGAGGAGTCTCACCCCATTGAGCTGCATAGGCGTCCTTGTGCAGCAAGGTGCCATGTCCTGGGCCTGGGCCTGCTCTGCTGGTGTCAGCAAGAGAAACCATGTGAAAAAGTTACGGAACGTCCTACCAACCTGGTGAAATCCAAGATAGTCTTGAATCGTGTGTGAGGAATAGAAGATCAACCCCTCAGACGTCACCACCAGCACAAAACCATCGAGAGCCTAGGAGAGAGGGGAGAGAATAAGCGCCAGAACTCCCAGCCCAGCACGGCTTCTCATGGACAGAAGCCAAGAGAATCAAAAAGGCTTGTTCCATGTGCAGACCAGGTTCCCTGATGATCAGCTTCTGGGGGGGATGAGGAAGTAGTGGGGCTAAAACCACAGAGCTTAGAAAATTGAGGAAGATAATGGAGGAAAAGTTGCTGCTGGGGATGTAGGGAAATTAAGATTTAGGTCACGCCTCTATTACCTGGAAGACTGACCCACTCAAGGTCAATCTTCCGGGGTTCAAGTTTGTGCACCTGGTTGAGACAGGAGAAATTGAGCTATCGGGGGTCAGCAGTCGACCCCTGTAACCCTTGATATTGCAAGGAGTAAGGGAGGAGGAACAGATATGTCAATTGCAGATAAATCGTCTCTAGCTATGCAATGGCCATAGCTAGAATTGCATATCTGCAATCAATGTACCTGCCTAGAGCAGACCAAACCTAAAAGTCAGGCCCAAATGATGGGAAGGCAGAAGGAGGTGTTTCCTGAACATCTGAGAGAGTGGGTGGACAAGGAATGACCCGTTTCTAGTCAATTTCACATTGATCTTGACATGCATAGAATGGTATTGCAGCAGTTAGGGTAATATTTCAACTTTCTGGTCAATTTCCCTGTATTTTTGGTTGCAGCTGATATAATTTAGCAGGCTGTGAACCTGACCAGCCTTTTGTTTCATGTACAATGGGCTGAATTCTGAGGGCTCTTTTCTATTTTCTATTCACACTCATATCCACTTTCTTCAGCCAATTGCCTTTTGGCTGATTTCCACTCCGGTTAGCCTGACAGGGCCACCAGAATTGTGACTGTGCCATGTCCTAGAACTGCTAATGCATCCCCTGGAAACGCCTTGCTAAGTTCCCATTGGTCATACGCACAGAAGGCTGCTGGAGACATGGAAGTTGCCCTGGCATCACTGAAGATGTATTGAGACTGACACAGCCTTAAGTCTCAGCCAAAAAGAAAAGGGAAAAAAAAAGAACCCAGCCTGACTCAGAGACCAAGTGGAACTTGCCAGGCTGGGAAGTTGATACCTTTTTTCCCTGTAATCTGAACACATTTCAGCTGGGGGAGGTTACAGTAATAATGTAAAAGCCCACCAAGCTATTCTTACACTGCCTAAAAAAAGAAGCATGTGCCTCCTCCCTTCTCAGCCACACGTCCACATGTGTTTTGTTCCTATCTTTAAAAAAAGGGTGAAAGTTTAGGGAAAGTCCCATAAAGGCCCATTAAAGGTAGGGCTATGCTGAAATACAAAGGTGTGACTTCAGCCTGAGCAGACACACCGTAGCTATCTTCGAGCTACAGTAAGCGGTGAAACTGCAGCTGGGTGTGCTAGCCCTGTAACTAATTAGCCACGGCTCTGGGTGAGCATGCACTGAAAAGCAGCCTGCCATGCCTTGCCTGCTCCCGGATTCAAGATAACTAAAGTTAGCTCAAGTCTGTTTAATGGAGCAGCAACCACCCCGTGATAGCAGTCTCGACTTATTCAGAGATCCCAATTCTCGCTGATTGGCTTTTGCCTTCAGAACTAGACCTGATTACCCCTCCTGACTGCAAACAAGGCAGAGGAGAGACTACGGTTATATCAAAACTTGCCAGGAGGTTGAGTGGGGACGCATGAAATTGAATTATTAGGGTTCAAGAGTCAGCCTATGTACTCCTCACTATTGCGAGAAGTAAGGGTGGTCGACAGGAGAAATTCTCCCGTCGACTTCCCTTCGTGAGGACAGCCTGATAAGTCAACCCTAGATAAGTCGATTCCAGCTATGCAATTGTTGTAGGTGGAATTGCGTATCTAGGCTTGACTTTCAGGTCTAGTATAGACCTGCCCTAGGATTTCGTTTTTTGCAGAGAGGCTGGACATGAATTGCGTATCATTAGCTAAACTGAGCCAGCAGATGCTTTAAAACAAAGCCAAACACAGTGGTCATTCTGAAGATTAAAGCAATGGAAACACCAAGTAGCTTTGGCCTGAGATCAGAAAACTGTGAATTTCCAGCTGTACAGTAATTGATTAATCTAGGAGAGAACTGAAAACTCTCTGAGTGAGGCTTCCAGAGGCCGAATAATGCTTCATGTTGCAATACTGCACTTTCTCCCCAATTTCCTGGGCAGGTACAAACCCCGCCTTCTACAGATACAAGTGCTGAAGCCTTTCCAAGGCTGGCAGATCTGCGCTGACCTAGCAAACACAGAAGGTGCCTTCTGCTGCATTTCATCACAGAAATGAACCTATTCTGTAGAGCCACTTAGCTGTGTCCTAATTAGAACTGATCCAACATCAGCAGATTCAAAGGTTTCAATGCCTGTTTTCATCTTGAATCAAGACCAGTTGTTTTGTTTTGACTTTTCTGATTGAAGTGAAACACTGTGATATTCCTGAGTGGAAGCAATATTTTATTTCAGCTTGATTCAACACTGAGCGGTGCCTCGGTTGTCAGAGTGCCTTGAGGGAACTGTGATTCAGCTTCCTCATGCTCACGTAACCCTTCAGGCTGCGTCTCCCATGGTACACTGGGGCCCTGGTATGCACATGAGGCACAGAGTACCTTAAGCCTGAGGATCATCAGGGTGCAGGATAAGCCATGACACCCCAAACGACTCAGATTAATACTGAACTGCCATGAAATTATGTGTTTCAGTCTGGTTCTTGCTAAGATAGAAGGTCTAATTTTGAGGTAACCTGGCCGAAAAGAAGTATTTCTCCCTGTTTTTAATTAACAAAAATCAAAGTGTTTTTTTTTGGGGGGGGGTCCAATTCTGTGGCAACCAAGTTTTCCGCAACTTCAATAGCAATGTGCCAAAGACACTATATCAGACCAGTGAATGTTTTCAGCTTGCATTTTACCTATTCTGATTAAGCTGCTCACAGACAGCGGTAGAAAGACTTAGATGCACTGGTAACAAAATTATTGCCTTCTCTCCCCCACCTCCAGCAATATCTCCCAACCTCCCAAAGGCTCAGACTTGGCATACAATGGGGGACAAAGGCCCAATATAGAGGCATAAAAAACCCCTATTCGTGTGAGCACATGAAAGTTGTCCAGGACCAATTCTTTAGCCCAAACAACCTCATTTATGATCCCTTGTTTTGTAATTTTATATTTCTGACATACCTAAATCAACAGCAGTGAGATCCCAGCAGGCCTATGTAGAATGCAGAGACAATATTGGTCTAGAACAATGGAAACCACTTCTCCATGTGGGGCACTCTTATGACCTGCTCACACACACTCCACGCCCTTGCTTCCTCTGTGGGGAGGTCTGGGAAGGGTTGTTCTTACAGCCTGCATGGCCAGGAAAGGAAGCCCAGCAATCTGTGTATTTAAATGGCAGGGTCTAGGGGGTCATTTGGGCAAAGTGGCTCTCCCTCAGAAAATGGAAATCCGCCCAAAGCTGCATACACTGGCTGGGTAAAACATCAGACAAAAGTTCATGAGTCCAAGGCCAGAAGGGACAAACGTGATAATCTAGTTTGACTCTTTGTACAACACAGGCCAGAGGAGTCACCCCCCCCCCCCCCGCACACCCTAAACCGCTCCCCCCCCCCAGTAATTCCTAGGGAAGGTCTTTTAGGAAAACACCCACCAGTGCTGTAACACTTCTCAGTGATAGATTGTTCCAATGGTTAGTTACTCTCATCACTAACAGTTTACACCTGATTTCCTGTCTGCTTTTTTGATTTGGTTTAAGCTTTCAGACGCTGGGCTGTGTTAGACTTTTCTCTGCAAGGGCCCACTGGGAAACGCTTGTTGCCCACGTAAGTACTTACAGAGAGCAACGAACCCTTCTCTTTGTTAAGTTAAACAGACTGAGCCTCTGAGCCTCTCACTACCAGGGTGTGTCTGGTCGTCTTATAATCATTCCTAAGGATGTGATTCTGTCATGGAGCACACCGATTCTCTCACGTCCTGGGACCTTTGGGATGTCGGGGGCAGTGCCACCAGCCACCCCCTGGGATGCGGAGCAGCAGCTGCCAGAACAGCTGACTGGTTGCCATCCCCAGGTCTGCTGGAGCAACTGTCCCCAGCTCCCCAGAGTGGCAGCTGGGACTGGTTCAGGCCCCAGGGAGCGGAGCAGAAGTGGTCAGCCCCAGCTCAAGAAGCAGTGGCAGGCTGGAGCAGCTGCTAGCCTCTGTAGCGTCCTGTTTCTCTCCACCTCCCCAGTGTATTTTTAGTAAAACTCGGGACAGATTGAAAGTTTCTGTGAACTATTGTTTATTGCCTGAAACCTCTCCCTGACTTTTACTAAAGAGACCTGGGACAGAACCCTAACCTCAATCAATCATTCTCCTGAATCCTTCTCTGATCCCTCCCCAGTTTATCAACGTCCGTATTGAATTGTTGCACCAGAACTTGACACAGTATTCCAGCAGCAACTGCACCGGTGCCAGAGATAGAGGCAAAATAATCTCTCCACTCCTACTTCAGATTCCTCTGATTATACATACATCCTAGATTCCCATTAGCAATATTGGGTTCCAGACCCCCCCAAAAATATGAAGAGAAGCTGACATGATCAGGACTATTTAGTTTAGAGAACAGATAAATACATGTGGTCACGACAGAGGCATATAAAATAACAAACAGAGTAAGAAAGGACAAATAGTGTGGTCCTATTTACCTTCTCTCTTCATGCAAGGAAAAAGGGGACTTTCATCAACTGTACGGCAGTAAGTTGTAAATGTCATTGAAGGAAGGTGTGCAATACCTGCAGAACTCATTGCCACAAGGTTTCATTGATGTTAAGGGCTTACTAGGAGTCACAGCCCTCAATGTACAGGGGAATATACAGTGACAGAAAATAAGAAATCATAAGGGCGATAAAAACCTCTAGAGCCAGGGTGTAAGCAAGCTTCTAAGAGACAGGTATTAGGAAAAAAGACAATGATATTCTACCATAGCGCTTTCTTTTGTCTCACCTGATACTACATGCTACTACACCGTAGCATTTCAGAGCTGGACTTTTATGTGTAACACAGAAGAGCTAATTTCACAGGATTCCAATGGAGAACATGGCTAAGCAAGCAACAAGACACAATACCTGTGCTTCAGAGCCATCCACTTGCCCATGGTGCCCTTATGAATGCAACAGCCTATTGGGTAGATAGCTATTTACAGTATCAAATGCCAGAGAGACAAATATATATGTTCATTCATGTGCACTCCCAACCCAAACGCAGTGATAGGAACTAGAGAAGAGCTATGTGCTGTTCTTATAAAACAAACCATTCAGTTCTTTCACCTGTAAAGAACACAGAGCACTACGAACGCCCAGAACAGAGCAGCTAACACAGCCACCAATATAACATTTTAGATGCATTTTTAATAGCACCCAACTTTCAGACTTCACAGTTCAAAGGCTTTGCATCCACCTCCAGAACTCAGCGAGAGGAAAATCAATAGTGAAAGGGGAATGTCTGCATTCCCATGCAGGAATTTGCCTTGGCTAGTATATTTTTAGCCAGCTTCTCCCTGACCCCTTTCTTCAGGGGAGACTAATTTCAAATCTTCTCAGTAGTCTTTGCTCGTGTTAGTCTGAAGGGGTCCTTGTGTTGCCTGCAGGGCTGCACAGCTGGGTGTCAAATAAAAGATGGAAAGCGGTTCAGAAATGAGGCAATGGCTTTCATGAGCATCTGCCAGAAACAATCCTTCCTGCACCACAAGACCTTCTGCATTCCCGTTTCCTGCGTCGGGCTCTATTATGTATTGCAAAGAACTCAGAAGGAGTCACTGCCTAGGAATTCAAGGGCAGCTAGCTCAGCACTAGCCTCTTCTGAGAGGCCAAGCAAAAGCTGAGATGAAGGATCAGTTCCACTCTGTGTGTGTGTGTGTGTGTGTGTGTGTGTGTGTGTAAAGATATGCACTATGTTGGACAGGAATTATGTGGGGAAGGTCTCTTTCACACAGGAGGTCAGACTAGATGGTCACCGTGGTCCCTTCAGGTCTATGAATACAGGCATTCGCCTGAATTCACAGGACAGTGGTAGCCTTAGGATTTTACTGGAAATCTGGTGTCTGCATAAGCCAATAACATTTAGCAAATATCCTCTCAGACCTGACTACCCCTATATGGCCCCATGTAGCTGTAATGACAGTCTGGTGATCTCTGCCCTGGGACATGATGACCTACTGAGCTTGGAAATTATCTGACCTATACTAGAGACTCTGTTGAGCTAAGCAGATGGAGGTTTTGGAGAGTGCAGCTCCAGATCTGTGTCCTGCTAGAAGGGAAATCTACATCCTCCTCTGCAAAAACCGACAGGGCTGTCTCAAGAAATGTGTAAGGCTGGGGCACACTCTGCCAAGCCCTGGAGAGCTCCAGGTAATGGACGCTCTATGCTGCATTTCTGTTCTCTGGGGCTCCCCTCCAACCTGCAAGCCTGATTACTGCCATTGACTATTCCATCTGCCCTTGAGCAGCAACTGGGCAGTGTCACTTAAATCATTTGAGTCTCCACTGCAAGAGAGGCATCTGGCATTTAGGAAATTGGAAAGTAGTGCTGACAAGCAGTCCTTGGAAATCTCCTCCACTCTTCGCACCGACATAGAATCAGACAGCGGGATTTGCTTCATAAGGTCAGCTTCATTTTTATCGCCACCAGAAAGCATCGCTGGCATTTCCAATGTGCACCCAGGAAAGATCTTTTCTTTTTAGCCAGTGCCCATGTTGTCCATAGACCTGTGGCTTTTTCCTATACCCTTTCTGGTGTTGTGTGAACGACATTTCAAGCAGGATACTAAAAGTTCACACCCTCAATTTTGTCCCGTCTTGCAACATGGCCAGGAGAACAAGCAGTGTTGAAGCTACTGTGCTCAGATTCAAAGTAGCACCTGTAGCCGATGACCCTACAGCTGTGATACAGCCTTTGGCACACAGAACACAAAAGTTGTGTGTTTAAATGGAGACGGTGCAATAAAAAGGGGATGTGCTGTCTGGACTGGTAACAGCTTGGGTTGCACTACCAGCATTGCTAGGTTTACTCCCACTTGCATTCATCTGGGGCTCCATTCCCATCAGTAATGAAAAAATGGGCAGCGCCCGGGACTGGCCTTGGGGAAAATGGGATCTTCAGCAAACTTCTATCGTGGTGCCTTTTCTTTGAGCCCAGCCCCCCTGCAGCGAATTTAATTATAAACGGTTGTCTGTAAGGTGAGCTGGCAGGCCGCATGGGAAGCCTTGGCAGGCTGCATTTGGCCTTGAGCCGCCTATTGAGCATCAGTGTTCTAAGGAGATCCCATATTCCTCCTGGCTTGTCTCTTTAGGTCGAGGCTTCTCAAGTTTTCCTCCTTCTTTCTGCCGTGCCAAAGATTTTCCATGAGTCCTAGTGCCTCACCTTGGCGCACACATCAGAGGGAATAACTTGGGGCAAGAAAAAGGGAAGCACAACCCAGGCAGGGGACAAGGAGTCGTGGTTTCTCACCCTCACTCTGTATCATTGACTAGAGTGCCACTCTCTACCTCAGTTTCTCCGAGTCACAATCACTCCTGTGCTTTGTGGAGACTGAGGGGTGAAAAGTCCGATCTCAGAGCTCTGTGCGCACACCCAGGGCTAGCCTGGCCAAGGCATTCTGAAGGGCTAGCGGGAAAGCCCTGCCTGGCAGAAGTAACTGAGACACTGTACTTTTTGCCATCTAATCTGTTTCTCTTTCTGTAGCTGCTGTTTGAGTGAGTACAATCCCTGCCAAGTCCGGCTGTCCTTCCAGAGATGATGACAGCCCCTGCTGGGCATGCTCAGAAGGCTCCATGTACATCACCACAAAAGGCTTTGTGTGGTAATGTCTGGGGCCTGCAATCTTAGGCAAAGGAGCTGGGGAGGAAGGCAGAGCAAAAATCACAGCCAGGCAGGCGGGCAGCAGTCAGCGCTTGCCAGCCTTTCCCAGGACCTTGCTGTATCTCAGCCAGCGTGAGGGTCTGGTGGGCATCCACTTCCACCATGGGCACCCATTCGCAAAGCTAAACCACAGCTGGGCTGAGTGTGCAGCTCCCTACGCCCAGGACCCTCTATGTCGCATTTGGACCCAGACGTGTGTGAGCATCTAACACCGTCACCCGGCCGTAGAACCGGAGTTAGCTGGCCATGCAGTCAGCATTCCAACCCTGCAAAAGAACAAGCAGCACTCCGAAGCAATCGTTCCGAGGCAGAGCTGCGCCCGGCTGATTCGGCGCTGTGTAGAAAGGCGACTGCAGGGAATAATTCTCAGACTTGCCCCACAAGTTCCGCATTCTGTTACCTAATGAACTAACAACATTGGTTCTGTAACTTTAACCACTGCCGGCAATTTGAAGCCTTGACATCCAAGCCGAGACTGTGTTCCCAATTCCCTAACGTATAGCCGTCCGAAGTAATTAGAGTCTGGTGTGCACTCTTAGCCAAGTTCAGCTATTGTCCCTGCCAATTCCCGTTTCATTGTCCAGATCTGTATTCACCCGCCTGCACACTCTTTCTGCTAGACACAAATGGTCTTTCAGAGCCGAGCTCACGGTGTGGGAATCTACCGCAGAGGTTAATGAATGCCCCGGCATGCACTACTTTTAACCCTTCCAGCAGCTCCCGGGCAGACTCATTTCTGCCTGATGAGAACAATGAGCATTTTTCCCAGCGTTTCCATTGTGTCGAATTGCAAGTGGCTATCATTTCTGGTGATCAAGACATTAACCCTTCTCATCTTCCGCACGTCACGGTGACACAAAGGAACGACGAATTGTAACAATTACAGCCCCCATTTTAATGCCCCGCAACCAGCAGCCTCATTCTCATTTGTGTCAAAGGCTCTTTTCGCTGCTCTGACAGTACCAAGGGAGCTTGGAGTAGGTTTAAGTCACGCTAAGTTGAAGCCCTTTTACATTACTCAAGTACTGTTTCAGGGACGAGAGGGATGAGGGGGCAGCTACACTCTGAGCAAGGGGATGGTCCCAGCTCTCAGTGAGCTGGCACTCTAGAAATACGATCTGAGCACGGTTGCATGGGCAGCAGCAAGAGGTGGCCTAGGCTAGTACAGACCTGGGTAGGAACAGAAGCAACACCTGGGGGTGCATAGGGGCCTCATGCACCCCAAGCGTCAGGACCCCCGCACTCACCGTCAGTACTGTGTGGCTTCTGGCGAGTCCCTACCTGTCTCAGGCTATGCTGCACTGGGGGAGGGGAGGGACTGCCCCGCGCTCACCGGAAGTGGTGTGGCCCTTCCACAGAAAGAGGCGGGTGGATGTGGAGTGGGGGGAGGGGCCAGAACAGGGGCAGGGAGAGGGTGGGGCATGGCGGGAGCAGAGGCAGTGTGGGGACGGCACATGGGCGTGACCATGGCGGGGCAGGGGCACCTGGCTAGTGTCCCCCCCTGGAATCCCTACACTAATTGGTTGGGGATGGGATGTTGAAACATGTGGAGGAGAGGCCGGGGAAATCGAGACCTCTGGAGGTTTTGGTGCTCAGGTAGGAGGTTTATATGTGTGAGAGAGAGATTGAGTGAGAGAGAGGAGATAATACTGAGGAAACTACCACTGGATAGACAAGCAGCAGAACTTGTATTGCAGGGTAGGACTATATATGGCCAACGAGTGGTCGTGATTCAAAGACTCATCTGTCTTCTGGCTGAAAAGAGGGAATTCAAGAGGGAGGTCTCAGTTGTATTTTAACCTCCCTTTGAAAACTAGAAGCAGGAAGCCGAGACTCTGCTGGTCATGACAGCCATGGCCAGAGCCCTACAGGAAGTATCACCCATCTCTGCTGCAAGCTGGACACCAGTTCAGGATATGAGCTTTCCTTCTTCAATGAGGCAAAAAGTTGGACCATCCTTCTAGTTAGAGGCTATTGGTGAGTTCTTAAAACTTGGCTAAATGTGACTCACACAAACAAATGCTTGATGATGCGGTATCCTGATCGGTAACCTAGAGGAAACGAAGACTTCCCTCTCTAGAGGATCTAAGCGTTTCCTGCCCTGGTCCAGTGGTGTGGCTCAAGATTTTTGTTGTTCAGATCTCACAGCAGCAGCTTGAGCCACCAGTGGGTTTGGGGCTAAAAGGGAGAACAGAAATTCTGGCCCTTTGGCTAGGACCTCATAGAATACTTCCAGTCCTTCGGGGGGCGGTGATACGTGTGGTGGGAGTATGCCACACTGCCCTGGCTCCCTCCAGTAAGGCTTTGTTGATTAATCATACAATTTTTACCAGAACATCCAGAAGCTTATGCTGGGAGTCTTGGCTCTTTGCCAGTGGGATTTGGAGTTCCCCTGCAAGGCTACGTCTACACGTGCACGCTACATCGAAATAGCTTATTTCGATGTAGCAACATTGAAATAATGTCTACACGTCCTCCAGGGCTGGCAACGTCGACGTTCAACTTCGACGTTGGGCAGCACCACATCGAAATAGGTGCTGCGAGGGAACGTCTACATGCCACAGTAGCACACATCGAAATAAGGGTGCCAGGAACAGCTGCAGACAGGGTCACAGGGCGGACTCAACAGCAAGGTACTCCCTTAAAGGGCCCCTCCCAGACACAGTTGCACTAAACAACACAAGATCCACAGAGCCGACAACTGGTTGCAGACCCTGTGCATGCAGCATGGATCCCCAGCTGCCGCAGCAGCAGCCAGAAGCCCTGAGCTAAGGGCTGCTGCACACGGTGACCATAGAGCCCTGCAGGGGCTGGAGAGAGAGCATCTCTCAACCCCTCAGCTGATGGCCGCCATGGCGGACCCCGCTATTTCAATGTTGTGGGACGCAGATCGTCTACACGTGCCCTACTTCGACGTTCAACTTCGAAGTAGGGCGCTATTCCCATCCCCTCATGGGGTTAGTGACTTCGACGTCTCACCGCCTAATGTCGATTTCAACTTCGAAATAGCGCCCAACACGTGTAGCCGTGACGGGTGCGATTTCGAAGTTGACGCCGCTACTTCGAAGTAGTGTGCACGTGTAGACGCAGCCCAAGTGTCCAGAAAAGGCCTTGAAACTGCCCAAAGTCATCTGGTGGGGAAGAGGGTGATGCAGCTCTGTCCAGCAAAGAGGACGTGGATCTAGCTGGCTCTGGTGCGCCTGTCAGAAGTAGGGTATATTTTTTTTTCCTCCTCTGCTCTCTGATCTGCTTACTTGATGGATCCCTTGAGGCAGGTGGTGACTCTCTCACAGACTGAGCAGCCTCCAAATGGAGGATACTGCACGCCAGCCAGATCCTCCCAAAATGGCTGGCAAGTCTGATCCACAGGAGGTTGCATGGGTCCTCCTGGCTTGGGGAACCATTGGCTCCAGGGAGAGTGGGGATGGAATTGCTCCCAGGGGCGTGTTCCTATCTGATGGTGTGGTGAGGGCAATTTCTCCCGTTTCTGATTCATGGGAAGAGGCGGACTCTGGTTCGAATGGCGGTACCATTGGAGCCGATGGGATGGTATACACCACATGAGGTAAGCGAGAGACTCTGCACTGCAGGCCCAGCCAATGGCAGGGACATGAGTTCTCTGGAAGGAGGAGACTCTGGATCTGGCGGGCTTCTTGGGGTGCAATCATGTATCCACCTCTTCCTGGTGTAAGGTGCATTTTCTCTCTTCTGGTTGCCGGTACCAGCATTCGTGTTTTTCCTGGTGTGGGAGGTTCTTGTATTTTGTGGGGTACTGGAGCTGGCGGTATCGATGTTTTGCTGCCCGGAATCACTGGATCCCATGGTCCATGGGAGTTCCAATGTGATGTGTTCCTTGGGCAGGTCCAGTGCAGGGAATGTCCAATGTCTTGGACCTGGAGGAAAACAGCCTCATGCTAATAGGCATGCTTCCTAATCTCTGGCTGGGCCCTACCCTGGGGTGTGTTGAGGTGGTCCCACCAGCACCAGAGTCAGACACAGAAGTGGGAGATGCACTACTTCCTGAATCAGGCTGAGGTCTGGGATCATTCAGGCCTGGTTTAACACAGTCTTATGGCCATCTCCATGAGACACGTACAGAGACAAATACTCAGCCTTCTTGGGTACAGCTGGGGGAGACGGGCAGTGGTGCTCCTAGGTGTGACGTGAGCTTTTCCCAAGCAACAGAGTGGTCACAGCTCACAGAGAAGAGTCACAGGCAAGAGGTACAGAGTTTGAAGCCTGCAGTCCCGGACCTCATCTGGTACCTGTGCAAGGGTACAGGGCACAGAGTAATGGGGAAAGTCCCTGAAGTCTAGATTAAATTAACTGTTAAAAATGAGAAAAGAAATAAAACTGGTAAAGCTACGTTAAAACCAAGAGAACTGAGTCAGAGAGAAGGACATGGAAGCTTTCGACCCAGACGACGTGGAGACAAGGAGAACTGGAGACGCTGTTGGTCTGCCCTGCTTCTTTATCACCTGAGGCAAAAATGTGAGGTGAGTCAAGTAACACACATGGCCCAACAAACACTATTTTCAAAAACTATCCAACTTCGGTTGTGTGTGCAATCCACAGTGGAATACCACAGCAACAACCAATCAGAGAAGCACACTGGGTTTTGTCTCAAAAAACCAAACAATTGTACACGCCCACTTACGGCAGCTAGCGGAGAGGGTGAATGAGAGGTTTGAAATTAGCCTGAAAAAAATGGGGACCCGCATGAAGGTAAAAGGCAGTTACATAAAGCAAAGCCCCAAATATTGGGACTGTGTCTATAAAACAGGGACATCTGCTCATCCGATCTGAGATTCATCTCCACAGCAGAAAAATTAGGTCTTACCTGGCAAATGGCAAAGGGCTCTTTACTGCCCTGTAACCACACCACACTCTCCTGTGAAGCGTTAAATAAGAGGCTGGACCAAGTTCTGCTGGCTGGAATAACAAGGCAAGCAGGGACTGCACGGTCTTCTGTGTCAGTCGGGTTGTGAACCGAATCTTTGTCAGTTTCTAACGCAGAGGCCCCGTGAGGAGCCAGGGTGGAAGAGCAGAGAGAGGGGATGTGCCCAAGTGAGCCTTGCAAACGGACTCGATTGTAGGGAGAACACCTGAAGCACCAACCTGTAACAGCAGTTCACCCTCTGGCATGATTCCGTCAGCCAGGCCCACAGTCCTCCCGTTGTCCCGGTCGCCATTCCTTTCCACGCCCCCTTTGGAGCTGTGACTCTTCAGGGCAACTGCAAGGAAGGAAAGCAGAGGGATATTAGTGCCGAAAGAATGTTCACAAAATCACGGCTGTCAGGCCCACTGCTGGGGATGAGGTCGGGGTGAAGACCGCAACTTCTCTGGGTCCAGGCTACAAAAGAGTCCTGAGCTCCTGGGCCCTTTAAATCATGGAGGGCAGCCTGGGGAAGACACGTGGCTCTCTGGAAAATACCGAGGGCTGCCTCGTCCCAGCCCTACCCCGTCTGTCTGAGGCCCTGCTGTTTCTGGGGTACCAGAGCAGGACCCCCTCACACCTTGTCTAGGGGCCTGGCGAGGCTGTTGGCCCCACTGGCTGCTGTCAGTGTCCGATTCTTTTACCTACAATGATTCGTTCACAGTTTGGCTTAGGTGCTGCTTCTCCAAAGGAAGCTTTCGCGGTGTATTAGCAATGGCATGGCCAGGAGCCCTGGCCCCTTTTGAATCAATGGGCTCTGGAACAACTGTGCCCTACGTCCCCTCTCAACCCATTGGCAGGCCTATCCATAAAGTTCGTTCTTTGTAGGGTCTCCTAATGATTTGCAGGAATTGCCGAGAACGTTTGCACTGTTTTTACCATGACAGGAGATGACAGATATAGAAGAAACATCTTAGAAGAAACAATATTAAGCAACAAAAAGGCTCTAGAGATTTTTGCCTGACAGGTTCAGTTCTGGGCACCAAACAATAATATTTTTGATGCAGAGAACCTATGAAAATTTTCTTCAAAAAACTGTTGTCAGCCCAAAAAGAAAAAAAAAAAAAAAGCCCAAACAGCAATATATACAGCAAAACCAAAAGGAAGTAATTTAATCAGAGACCACAGCAATGAAGTCGTAACATGGTATCTGGTTTTAACAAAAGAAAATATAGGCCGTCCATGTGTGATATCAACACCGTGTCAGACGCTCGCGGCACACCTGCAAGTTGTTCCTGAACGCCAGCGTTGTGTGGCGCATAGTTTAAGAAACACTGCTCTAGAGCAATAACACGGCTCTGAGACCATGAGAGAGTGCTGCACATAAAGGGCGAGGAGTTTATCCTAGCGGGGGCTGGGGGGTAAGGTCAGTGCAGCTTTAATACAACTAAACACCTCACCCCCAATTTTTCAAGCGTAACTGCCCATTGAGAAAAGTGACGCGCAGTTCTGCAAGGAAACAGAGGCAGGTCATGGCCCAGTGTTTACTAAAACACAGAGACATCTCGGAGTGTTGCTAAAATCCCAGATGTTAATTACTGTTGTGCTTTGCACATACAACCTGAGCAAAATTCTGCAATAGATAGAATGAAAACCACGCACAGCATATGCCTTATACTTGCTTCGAGTAGCTGGCCTACTTCATTTTTGTTGGCACTCTTAGTAAAACAGCAACGAAGGGTCCTGTGGCACCTTATAGACTAACAGAAAAGTTTTGAGCGTGAGCTTTCGTGAGCACAGACTCACTTCATCAGATGTCTGTGCTCACGAAAGCTCACGCTCAAAACTTTTCTGTTAGTCTATAAGGTGCCACAGGACCCTTCGTTGCTGTTACAGATCCAGACTAACATGGCTACCCCTCCGATACTTAGTAAAACATGGGACTTATGAATAATTAGACTTCTTCAGGCCTTGGAAGACTTGAAGATAATACAGAATACTGCAAAAGGTGCAAGATCAAAACAGAATGAGAGAGGAAGGCAGAAAGGGTTCAATCCAGACAGAACGTCTGGTTCTAATTACTTCGATTTTCCTGGCAGGTCTGTTTTAATCCCTGCCACATGCCAACAATGGCTAACAACAGAGAATGCATCTAGAGCCAGATATTTAAAGATATTTGAAATCAATGGGTGTTACGTGCCATACACCTTTAAAAATCCAGCCTTTTGTCCATAAGGGCTACCTGAACCACGAACCCTAAGGCACCCAGAACTCTTGGCTCATTTATCTGATCCTAGCCTGACTGTCTGCATAACAGACCAGACTCCCGCGGCAAGCACATGACCGTGGATGAACTAGAGGGATTTTTGATTTAAAGATTACCAGTGATGGAGAACGTACCGCTTCCCTGGGAAATGTGGTCCAAAGGTTGGTCAACATTGGTGTTAAGTGTCTGCAGACGGATTCAGGGTTTACAAACACTAACTTGAGGTGCCCACGCTTACATTTTGGCAACTAAGAGAATTTAAGAGAGAATCAATTTGTCACAGCCGTGGTTCACAGCCCTTCTCTGAAGAGCATTCCCCGGACCCTGACTGAACATTATGTTCTTACTGAAAAGACTGAGAACCCCAAACACAGCTAAGGAAATTCTGCTCTTTACTACTGAGATCTGAGACCAGACCGCCTGTCTGTTCGGTCTCCCTATAAATAGCTTTCTGCGGCCCCCCTAGGCCACTTACTCAGCAGAACTGTCACACCGTATCAAGCCTACAGCGTGTAAACAAGCTGGAGAATTGATAATGGCCTCCACAGCTTTACTCTGGTTTTTTTTTTTTTTTTTTTGGGTGAGGGAAAAGTGGGTAGCCTGGATTTTAATGGAGAAACTGGTTCCCTCCCATAGCTTGGGGGCAGAGGTCCTTAGCATCTGTGGCTGCATTTGAGAATAGCTGATATTTGTCCACCAGCGAAAGCAGAAGAGAGAACAAGATGTTTAGTTATTTTCCATTTTCCAGTTATTTTCCCCCCAATCAAAACAGCTTCTCCTACAGGCAACTCGCGGCTGTTTCACAGAGCCACCAACACCACAACCTCCCAGTGAAAAGCACCGTCCGACAGCGGAGGAGGCAGAATGTCCGTATGTCCTGCGAGTCCATTTCTGGTTTTACACGCCACTCACAACTAGTGGATGCAGATGTGCAATCTTCCCCCACCTCTCCAGGCTAGGACAGTGCTCCGGTGGGCACTGCCGGGGGCCAGGCAGACAGCCCCTGGGCCTAGTCACCTTTGGGGTGCTTGTGAACACCCCTGCCGTCAGCAGCAGTTTCACCTGAGCAGCAGCCGTTTGAGGTGCCAGCTGCCAGAGACAGCAAGGGTCCATACGCCAGGTGCTAGGGTAGTGGGAAAGAGACCAGTTCTCTTGGTGCTGTGGCTGGGTACCCGGGGCCTTGCCAGGGTCCCACGCCACTTCCTTCTTGCAAGAGGGGCTAGGCTGCTCCCATCTCTGGGCTGGCAGGTCAGTCCTTTCCCCCTTAGCCACGGTCAGGGCTTCAGTCTCCCTGGCTCTCCCATCGAGCTCCTCACACTCCCGGCTCCTGCTGTCTTTTGTACACGTTGCTTGCTCTCCTTAACTGTCCTACTGCTCTTGCCCCCACCTCCTCCACTTCCCTACCTCGTCCACCTCCCCCTCCCTCACCCCAGACTGGGATGGCTTTTTAAAAGCCCTGTCAGCACGCTGGCAGGTCCGGTCCCTATTGATTAACTACAGCCTCTCCTTGTTGCCTCCACCCGGGAGCTTAACTAGCTCTTTCTCCTCTCCCCCTAGCCCAGGCTGTGTCCTGAGCTGCCTTTCACCCTTACAACTGGGGTTGGCTGGCCTGACCTTGCTACAGTGCTCAGCCAGGATGGTGTCATCTCTGGGCTGGGCCAGGAGGGATGCACGGGGCTTATTTGAAATACTGAGGGCAAGGTTTTCTGCAAGAACCTGGGCAGCTTGTCAGCATAACCTGATCCTGCCATCCTACGAACAGCCTCTCATTATAAAGGAGGGTTCCAACTCCAGCATTTCTTGGGGGAAGTTCTCTAATCAGAGAGCTCACAATTCTGGTTCCATTTCAAAAAGCTGAAACTTCCCAGAGGTGTTTCACATACGTCAGGCGCACAGCCCCCTTTATGAGGCCCTGCTGGAATATCCACATACAAGTCATTCTTCATCGGCATCGTCAAATATTTAAATCCAATCACCAGCTATTGTGAAAGCCACGCCCACTAATTTCTACTTCGGGAAGTCAGAAAGCTGTTCTATAGATGAGAGGTCTTCCAGCAGCCACAAGAGGTGAGGTTCTGGCCCAGATTTTGAAGTCTCTGCTCTCCAGTGTTGGTAGCAGGAGCTAAGTTGGCTCCTGCAGGATGTTGTCTCACTGAGGCTAGAGTGTTCAAGCCGGGGGGTTTAAGTGGATACTTTTTTGATTCAGAACTGAGCTATATAGGTTCTGGGCTTGAAAACCTGTTTCACGTGACAGCAAACTGACACCTCATGGCTATCAAATTTGCTGTTGAACTCATGAACCTACAGAGCTTTAGACCTAAGAATGTTCTGTACCAAAACTCTGGTATTAACATTTTTGAGAGGATCTCTCTCCCCCCTACCCCGGCCCCTTTACTTCCCAGACACACTTATGCATCTCCTCCCCCACTGCCATCAGGTCGTCTCATGGGCCTACCATTTAGCAACATTTCTAAGCCAGTAAGAAAGAAAAGAAAGGGCTCATTCTGACCTCTGGTTGCACCAGAGTATATCCATGCACTCCTGTCTTATGCCAGCATGAGAGCAATCAGAATTGCTCTAGATGTCTGGTTTTTCCCCTTCAAGATAACAGCTGGGTCACACCACCCTAGAGCTGTATGAATAATTCTAATGGGAGAGGAGAGGTTAATAGAGTTCTGAGCACCATCTGTCTAAAACGGCCCTGCAGCAGTAGTTTGGAGGGGATCACCATGGATCAGGGTTCCATGGATGGTGTCAGAGGGTGGGCTTGGAATTCTCTGACTACGGGATGCTGCTCTGAGGGCCGGTCAGAGGAAGCATCTGCCTCCAGACAAAGCTAGCACATGATGGTAGAATTAACATCCCACCAGCCACCCTGGCCCAGGCTACTCCATCTCTTGGGATCGGTTGTTCAGGCTCCAGCTCCTAGATCTCCTCTGACTTTGGAATCCATGAAGAAGGTAGCAGCATTGCCTGAGCTGTGTCTCAAGTGGGGAGTTGAGGCTTTGCTTCCATCCCATGCAAGCACAGATCTTCATTTGAGAACCCTTGTTCGGAGTGCTGGAGGCCACTTCATCTTCCCCCGTCTTAGATCTAGTAACCAAAGCCAGGTGTAATACCGTCCCTTTGTGAGGACCGGGAGGAAAGCCAAAAAGATTCATGAAATGTTATCAATCACCTTGCTACTACTAAATTCTGCTACCCAAGTTGGTGCCATTTTGGAATACAATGGAGCATCTCAATATCCGAGGCTTTCCCCTTCCCTTCCTTGTGTTCTGTATTTGGGAAAGATGCTAATTTGACAGTGAGGTCCTTCTGTCCTTGCACAGCTGAAGTACGGACAGTAGCAGTTCAAAATTCCCCACATACTGTCCAACCTTGACCTAGGTATAAGTGAAATTGCACTCTTCATTCACACCCAGTTAACATCACAGGTTTCTTTGCCAGCAATGATGCCAGTTAATGCCAGCTGTGGCCATGGTTTTTATGATGCACTTAAATGTTCACTATGTACTGAATTCAAACCAGCAACTCAATATGTCACCAATTAGCTTTCCAGTTCAGACACAGGTATGGGTAAACTTTACACCAGCAATTGTTCTCAGCAATAGTTCCTTCATCATTGTCATGTAAATCAACACGTGTACCAGATAAGTGGGGGATAGATAATGTGACACCCATCTTCTAGACAGGGCCAAGAGGCTATCCTGGCAATGACAGGAGAGTAATCATAGCTTCAGTAAAATGCAAACTGGTGGAAGTTAGAGTGAATGATTAAAGGTCTAGAAAACATGACCTATGTGAAAGGTTAGTCTCAGAGAAGGAGACTAGTGGAAGAAATAAAAACTAACTTTTCCAAAAAATTTTTGGAACAAAAATAATCTTTCAATGAAACTTCAGCAGTTTTTCCATTCCCTTCCCCCCACTCAGAAATCTGCTCAGAAAACTTAACGTACAACTAGCTTATTGTTATGTAAGCATGCAGTCTGGCAAAATGCTAAGGAAGTGCACAAGTGAAATAGATGAAGATTTGCAGAAACAAACAGCAAAACTCACTTTTATCCAGCTGTCTAAAATGTACATACTTTCATTTCGCACTCCTATCAAGTGCCATCTTTTTTTTCCAGCAGCCTGTAACTCTTTCCTGCATATAAATTACATTCCCCTTGCTCATCTGTAATTAATAATTTAGTTTTTTACTCATTGTTTCCCCAACAGCCTCCACATCTATGGGTGTGTTAATCTAAAGCTCACACTGACATGAATTTCGTTCCATAAATGAATTATTAATCTCATCTGAATAGTGTCTGTATATAGGCCCAGTTCTACTAATGGGTATTTTGTTAATAATGAATGATTATATTGAAAAAGTACAATTATAAATTTAAATATAATTATTTTAGACTGTACATAATTACTGTCTTGTAAGCTTCTTTAATTGCACATTTTAAACGGGAATATTTATGCAATGCTTAGCAATGAACATTAAAAAAAAAAGTACAAATGGTGAATCAAACCAATACAAAAGCAGAATGAGGAAATTCCACAAGCGTCCTTAGCAATATACACCGTGTGTCGCTGAAGGGTATAGCCGGGTATGGTTATTTATGATGATGATTTCTATTCCAGTAGCATCCAGGCATCCCACTCCTAGAACAGAACTCTTTTGCGCAAGGCACTGCACATTTTCTGGATGTTTGAGCACCGTGCCTAGAAGGGCCGCTCCTGGGCTAGGACTCTATTGTAGTAAGCACTGTACAAAGTAGGATGGCTTTTGGGATGTGACATGTTACTTTTACCGGGGCTTCAAAAGACGCCTTCACTCCCCACACCTTAGTCTCCTTTGACAACCCCAGTTTGTAAACCCAAGGCCCAATCCATCCCTGGAGTCACCCCACATGTAGAACCCAATGACTGTATGATCTCCTATTTAGCAGCTGCGCCAACGTTACTGGGAGCATCTGAATAACCTTTCTCTGGGGCTGTGACGTGAGCCTTCACAGATGTGGTAAGTAACAAGACCATGGCGATTATTTATTTAGCTGCCTATTTGCACCGAAGGGTTTCCAGAGACTGACCAGCAGCACTCAGATGAGATGGGAGCTATGTAGCTCCCCGGTGTTTCTGTGCAGAGACTCTGGGAGAATAAGGAGCTCTCTTGCCTGGCAAAGCACATCTAAATTGCTTGGGTTAAGGGTACGCAGGCACTACAGGAGGAAAAACCTTCAGGGAGGCAAAGTGTGATGCAAGGGAGAAGGGGGGGGACCCCGGCTCATCCCCACTACTCTGGGTCCCAGCCTAGGAACCCTCTGGAGACAACCTCGTGTCACCCTCCTTCTCTCCTCTCTACTGCCTCTCGCCCCCTGAGACACTTCCCCAAGACGCTTGCCTCCTCCTGGCCCTTATGGCAATGCCAGCAGTCTGGCAGGGGTCAGGACGGACCCTCTCTCACACTTCCCTGAGCCTGCCCAGCTCTGCTTTCTCTAGGTGCTTCTCCCCGGCTGGGGGCCAGTCCTGCAACCTCCCTGGGCAGGACCCAACTCCCTCTGCTGTGCTCACCAGCTACTTATACACCAGGCTGCCCCAGCAAACTGCCCTCTGATAGGCTTTCCTAGGAGCCCTCTCCTAACTGGTTGGGGCTCTGTGCAGGCTCCCTCTAGCCTGCTTTAACCCCTTTCTCACCAGAGTGGGGCAGCTGCAACACCCCTTCACGGATGACTGAAAGTCACAAGAATCTGTAAAGGAGTGGGGAGGAAGGATGCAAGTTCCCTTACCTCCTTCCAGTAAGTGATTTTCACCCCCTCATTGACCAGCCTTGTGAGGGTACAAACGTTATACTACCCCAGGCTGAGCTGCATGTCAAAACCACACGTCTTCCCGGGATTTCAGCCTTTAGCAAAGGGACAGAGGTGGAAAAAGTACCAAAAAGTTACTTGAGCAAAAGTGCAGCTGCTTTGACTTCTGGAGACTTGAGGTGGCGGTTGTACTTTTACTCAAGTAGTTTCCAGAGAGACAGCAGTAACTTGTGCTTAAGTACATCCTTCCCAGCAGCTGTACTTTTATTCAAGTACCTTTTGGGGTTCTTTTTCCACCTCTGTAAAAAGGGCTTTTCCTCCTTTGAATATCTGAGCTGTTGCTCTCACTCACATATGCTAGCACTCTTTCCAGTAGAGCAACTTGCTAGGCACAACCTCCATGTGAGCAAGTAAATTAGACAAGTGCACACAGTCACGTGGGCTTTGCAAGAAGGGTTCCTTGTGTACACCTACCTAGATCTTGGAAACACAGGGATAGGCCATAAGAAATCACACTGTGTTCTACCATGGAGCCTTAAAAGTAGAACTAAAATACCAGTGTCCCTTGAATCAGATATGGAAAAGCTCTGGATCCAATGTGGGAGGAAAGTATTAGCATCCAACTATTTTTTGGGACAGGGTGCAGCAGAGAAGTGGGGCCTTCAGTCAGGGCTGTAAGGCCTGGTAGCCTTTGTGCAATATAGATATAATATATCCTCCTGGTCTGCAAAAAGCTGCACCAAATCAAGTATGAAGTCTATATGCTGTTGCAAATCAACATATTTTAATGGTTATGAACCAGTAAGACTCAACCTTTCTTTTGGAAAATAACTCAAAAGTGCAACTACAACACAAGACTAAAGTTGATTATTTAAAGCAAGGTTTCCCACCACCACAGCTTTAAATCATGATTAAAATCAATTATTTAAATTGCTTTGATTTCAGTCAACCCACAATGGCTAGATGCTCAGCAACCACTTACTCCCACTGCAATATCCAGTTTCAAAAGAACTCAACAAAGTGCAAAGCTTTTTTTAAAACCCTAGCTAGAACCAATAATGACATAATTGGCCCTCTCAAGGCCTTGCTACTGTACCTTTTAGCGTAGTCTGGTTTTGAGACACATCCTGTACAGAATTATAATCATCTCCTCTTAACTATTCAGTCTGGGAACATCAGAACTACTGCCTGTTAACATATCAGTGGCTGGCGAACCGGGAAATTTTCCTGGTGTTTAGTGAAGTCACTCGAAATTAAGAGGAAACTTTGTCCATCTGAAAGGTGAAATGAAGCCCCAAGTATTACAGCTAGAAGAATGGATATGCTGCCTGAGTTCTTAAGTGTGGCACTTTCATCACACTTTAGCGATTATTTGGAGGGTTCACTTTCTACAGAGAAATTGAGTTTAATTCCCTTTCTGTAATGGAGATCTGTTCCACGCATGATATAAACGGCAGGGTTCATACTATAAAGGCAGGCATTCCACGCAGGAAATGAGGGGCTCAACAAGTTTTCCAGAATACTGTGGAAGCTTGTTCACACCAGCAAACTCTACAAGATATTTCACCAAAGACTGGACTGTGTGCTGAAGTTATGAGAACACCAACCAATTAAGATGCCATTTGTGGAATTAAAGTGGGCCTAATTATATATATTTGTGCAGCAACCAATGCACAGCTACCAGTCATTTATTTTTATAGCTCCTTTGGTCAGCAATAACCAGACAGCTAGTTTGGGGGAAACAAAGAACCCAGCTACTTAAACAAATAAATGAAGGAATTACTGGGTTTGACTCTCCATAGGTAAATTTTGCAAGGAGGGAGTAGAGTGTACTGCAAAAAAGGCACGTTTACGTAGCCCACTGTGCAGAGGTCGTGTGGTGTCAAGGCAAAGGATGGGAAGGGATTATGTGGTGAACAGTATGTCATGCACAAGCAGATTAATCTGTTAGGACTCATGTGGAATTAGACCTTGTACAACCCTCAACACTGGCGCTAGGCAGACAGAGAACGAGACAGATGTTACGAAGAGGGAGGATCTGGGGTGGCAGAAAACAAGAGCTGCATTCTTTTCTTCGTCTGCTGGTGAGCAAAGGAGCCGGGAGGATCACGTTGCTCTGAAGGGCCATACGGCGGCTTTGTTGGGTGGATAGATAGGGTGTGATTGGCAACAAACAAACTGGCTGTAACAAAGGCTGGCCACGGCAGTCTACTGAGCAGAGAACTGCAGTGAGCAGGAGAGGAGGAACCTCTGTCCCCTGGGGTTCACATTGTTTACCAGGAACATTCTGGATGAGACCAGCCCCTGCCCGGGAACGCAGCCAGGAGAGGAGACGTGTCACCTTGTAAACACTGCAGCTATGATGATCCCCGACCAGCTGTGCGACTGGAAAAAGAAGGTAAAGCTTGCCGGCCTGCAGTGAGACAGGGATGACAAACCTGTGGCTGTATCACCATACCCTGACAAATCCACCGACTCTGGTCCATCCGCAGGGAGCCTGGGGACATGCACAGATGTGGCGCCCTGTGCCACCAACATTCCTCTGACTTTGTCCGGGGCCAGGACCGGGGAAAAGTCCCACTGCCTGCTGCTTGTTCCCATCAGGAGACGGTCTCAGCTTGAAACTGGCCCCATTCCCAAAGCTCTCTCCACAACACCTCCTTGCCCTGGCTTCTGGCTCGTGCCTCATTTACCAAGTTTACTGGCCAAGCTTCCCTTGTCCTTGTGCTTTGAAGCCATGGGCCCACAGCACTATGCCTCAGCCCATACAGGGGAGGGAGCATCTCCCCATTGCCATCATCCCACACTCTGGGATCCAGGCAGGGGAAAGCATTTGGCAATGGGGGCTCCTGCCCCCAGAAGTAGCGCTGGCTGAGAGAAGACAGCCTAGGGTCCCTTTTGAGCCGATACACGAGTCAAAGCCCAGGGTCCCACCTGAGGGTAGACACCAGTGAGGGACTTTGGAGTTCTATTCAGTGGAGTCTTGTTTGTTCACGTGGAACGGACAAAGCCGCTTCTCTGAGCGCAGGGGAGCCAAGAACACAAGGAATTGTTCTTTTGCTTACAGATCCAGCTCTCCTCTACCCGCTCCAGACACAGAACTCCCCCAGAACTACTTCCTAGGCTGAATGTCACACCCGGTGAAGCTGTGCCTGTCTCTGGGGAGACCTGGCTTCCGTTTGCCCATCTCTGTGTCTCACCACGTGCCCTCCCACCCATCCTCCACCCACCTGGTGCTAGTTGATGTTCAGACTCCATTATGCCCTATTTTAGGCAGCAGGACTCCCTAACGATTTCTACATCTAACAAACGAAGACGAGGTTCACACCCGTCAGATTCAGCAAGGGCTGAGCCCGAACAAGAACAATAGAATCAGCCTCTGGGCTGGAGCTGACATCTGCTGCTCTCAGAGAGACTCAAGTGCCATGACAGCGATGGAGACCCACTACTAAAGGGGAGTACCAGAGAGTGCCAGACTAGAGTGGGTCAAGCTGCATTAGAAACTGATGAAAAGTCTCCAGCAAGGAGTCTTCTGCCCACAGCTTGAGATGGATGCAAACCACCAGGAAGGCTCTGGCTGCCGCTCTGCTAATGCAAAGGGGGTCTCTGGAGGTCCTCTCTGCTGTCGCCCTCACTAACAGAAACATCCATGCTGCTGCTCCACGCTCTTCCTTCCAGGGGAGGGTCTGGCCAGGCCACAACTGCACGCTGCTGCGCAATAGGAAGAGCGGTCGGCAGGGGGAGGCTGGGGCTCCGTTTCACACTCACCCTTTCCGCGGCTCACTCAGCTGCTTTGTCCAAAGTTTACTTAAGAGAAGCTGGCAAACCAATTATGTCGTATAAGCTTCCCTGGCTGGATTCTGCTCCCGCAATGGGCTGGCTGCTCTTTGGGCGTCCCTCTAATGCTTCAGCTAATTTGCTACACACAAAAAAGAGGTGGGGGAAAGGAGTGGGAGAGAAGGGCCCAACATCCAGCCAAAATAAACAAGGTTACTGTGAAAAGTGGACCCCGGGGGAAGGGGGCGGAGGTTCAGCTGACGGAATAACGTGCCAACCAGCAGCACATTGGCTTCGGGCCAGCCTCTCTCAGTTGCAGCTACTTAATGATGTGGTTTTAAGACAAGTCATTCACATGTCCTTTTGTTGGGGCCTTGCTGGGGGCGGGGGGAGTCTGGGTATTTGCTAACTGCTCCACGCAGCACACCACTGGTTTTAAGCACTGCCAACTCCAGGGCCTTTTTGTCCCTGAAAAATTAGCACAGCTGGGCCCAAAATTGTCCAAAGAAGCTTTTAATTCATAGACTCTTAGAACACTAGAACTGGAAGGGACCTCCAGAGGCCATCGAGTCGTCCAGCCCCCTGCCCTCATGGCAGCACCAAGTACCATCTACAGCATCCCCAATAGGTGTCTAACTAACCCGCTCTTAAGTATCTCCAGTGATGGAGAATCCACAACCTCCCTGGGCAATTTATTCCAGTGCTTAACCACCCTGGCAGTTAGGAACTTTTTCCTAATGTGTAATCTACACATCCCTTGCTCCTTGTCCTGTCCTCAGAGGCCAAGGAGAACAACTTTTCTCCCTCCTCCTTGCAACCCTTTTTCAGTACTTCAAAACAGCTATCACATCCCCTCTCATGAGTTCTGGGTGTGCTCAGCTAAAAGCCCCAGTACGCAGCACTCCCTGAAACACTGGCTCCTTTAAGGGGTCTGCCATCATGCACAAGGACTAAACCATTTGAGGAACACAGGCCACAGATTTTACATGTCAGGCTCCATCTTCTCCTCTGCATCCCTGGGCAGAGGGAACAAGACCCAAGCGAGGGAGGACACATGGAGAGGATGGGAGTAAGCTGCCTCCATGCCGCCAGGTGACCCCGTGCTGGGTTCACAGCGTTCTGGACCTACGGCCAGCGAAGCTGCAGGGACAGGCCAGCCAAACCTTTGTGGCTTTGGCAGGTAGGTTAATATGGAGCCTTGGCTGGGTGCTGCCCATCTTCCAGAGGGCGACGTGGGGCAGAAATGGCAGGGGCTTTCCCAGCAGTCCAGATCCTCTGGGAGTGACCGCTGGGAAGCTCAGAGCCTCTGCGGATGTCACGTGGGATGGGAGAGCCAAGCTCCACCTCCTAATGCCCCCGCCAGAAAAAGCTGTTAACAAAGTCCACGAATGGAAACTCAGCCTCCTCCATCCTATCGGGGAGAGATCCGCACCTGGGGCCAGAGATGTGAACGGGGGCCAGTGGATCCCTGATGCACAATCCAATCCTGTACGCAGGAATTTGGCACCGGTATCTGCAAACACCCCTTGTCTGTCTGACGAGATGACAAGATGAACTCCTACCCTAGCCTGGCGCTCTGCACCTCCTGGCCTGCAGACATCCCTGGCGCATCAACCAACAGCAACTGCTGCAGTTTCCTTTGCCTTCGGAGAGAAAGTGGTTGCCGGATGTGTTTCAAGGAGCAAATGAGCGAACAGGTTCACCGGTGGGGGTGGGGCAAAGGAAGAAGTTGTCCTGGGCCCCTTTGAAACACGGCAGTGCCGTGTTACCTTTCTGCGCATGGCTCGGAGGTTCTATGGGAAGGGGCCCAGGTCTGACTGCCATAAGCCCTGCCCCTTCCAACCTCAGCCCCACCCCTTCCAGGGGCAGAGAGCTGCCCTCTCTCCCACCTTGAGCCCTGGCAGTTGCTGGCCCTCTGCTAAGGAGAGACAAGCAAGGGCGTTTGGAACTGCTAAGTTAGAAAACGACTCTTGGCATGGCTGAGGGAACAGAGCACTGAGATGTGGAGCAAACACCTAGAGCTGATGTTTGGCTGGAGACGTGGATACAGGCAGAGAGAACCAGGGCTGGCATGAACAAGTTGTGAATGTCTGTATTCTCCCACTTTCTCCTTACAGCTGTTACTTTCCTTTAGTCCAGTGAGTTCTCTCTCTTTCCCGCCAGGATATTTTCCTCTCTCTCTCCAATTTTCTGCCCTGTTCTACTCTCCCTCTACCCCTTGTCCATTTCTGCTCTCCTGTTCCATTGCAGCCTCATTCCACATGCTCTCCGCCCCTTCCCAGGCCTCTGAGTCCAGCCCCTTCTCTTCCCTGCTCTCCTGCAGATCATCAACTTCCCTGTTAACTGAGGTCCTCCCGGAACAGTTGCGATAGAAGAGAGAAGGAGTCACACAGTCCCTCAGCAAGGGGACAGGAAGGTGCAGATGAAGAGTTCAGCAGAACTGGAATGGTGGCCTATCTTGCCATCAGCAAGGAAAACTGGGAGGTATGGCTGCCTCTCCAGGGCTGGCTCCTATCTGACCTGAGTCCCCTGCCCTGGGAATTGGGAGGGAAGGGCACTGCAGTTGTGTTAGCTCTAGGAATAGCCAATTCAGAACTGCCAGCCAGAAGGTCCTTCTGACTCATGCGATCAGGCTGGGAGCTAGAGTACCTTGCTAGAGAGTTAGCAGGTGAAAGAGAGCTGATGGATCCCAATCTTAATGGCAGACACTCTGGTGGATACGCTGGGCCTCTGACCCTCTCTGGGTTGCACACCAGCCCAGGGAGGGAGGGACATCAGGATCCCAAGTTCAGTGACAATGGCAGGCTGCAGAAAGTGAGGCAGTTCTGTGAACTTCGTCTGGGGACAGGAGAACTCAGCTGGAAGCAGGTGTTGCTCTCCAGCCAGTGGCAAACAGCTGAGACACACAAGCCCGTGGTGGTCACGCCAACAGCTGTGTGTTGACCTGTCACAATAGAGCAATCACCAGCCACGGGCATGAAGCTGATGTCAGCTGCTGACTGCTTTTGGCCTCCTGTCTTCACTGATCTGCCCTGGCTTGGATGCCCTGCCCATTGGCTGGGACAGGAAGCTCCTTGGATGCATTTCAAAAGCTCAAGATAATAGCTGGCAGATAAAACAGCTGGTGCTGGTCCTGGCCGCCACCTGCTCTCCTTCTCCATCCTCAGCCCCGTCCCTCTCACCTGGAGTCTTCCACCCTCCACCTTGCTGCCTCTCTCTACTGTGCCAGACCACAGTGCTGTTGACACAGAGGCCTGCAAAGAGAAGCAAAATGGACTATGTAATGGGTTTTGCTTCCCAGCCCATGGCATGCACCGTGTGGCAGAGAGGAACACGGGGGCCGGGGGGGTCATCCCCCTGCTCTGGTCTCCAGTCCCTCTGGCCCTGCAAACCGCAAAGTGACCCTGGCAATCAGTTCAATACCTTTCTCTTTGCAGGCTGCAGCACAGAACTCCAAACCGGCTGAACGGATTGTGTTCAGACTTTCCAGAATAATTCACCTTTGATCTGAGACCCAGCAGCAGAAGAGGTTTGCTCCAGGGACACTTCCAAGAGCTGTAAATGGCTGAAAGTAGCGCTCAAAAACAGAATGTCCAATTTAAACTGATCTACAACATCTCTGCATTTTAAACCTTGGGCTCTGGGGACCATCCCCAACTCACCAGTGCTCCACTTTCCTGTTTTGTGCCGCGAGGAGTAGAAATCACCAATTAAAAGCAAAGTCTTACTGCTCAGTCAGGTTATGGTTTTGCCCTCCAATAACACTGACTCATGCACGCACAATCACAAGTCACTCCACTGTAACTCAACTCCTGGAAGTAAGCTCAGGCATTGGGTGCAATCAGCAACAAGACTGCGTGATCCTGCTGGAAAAGAAATGGGCTGAGGAGCATTTCTCTCAATATGACTGCGAGGTGCATAAGTGCAATGATAGCTTGAGGGAAGGTGGGGAGGGGAAAAGGCAGGAGAACAGTGAAGGAAACAGCGAGGCTTGTCATAGAGCATAAAATCTCCTTTGCAAGTCCACTGCCTCTTCACAGAGCGTGGTGCTGCTAAAAGATGATGGAATCGATTGGAAAGAGAACCCAGGAAAAGAAAAGGCCATCACCAGGGGAGCCCTGGCTGTGAAAGAATGTGAAGGACGAGCTTTTCAGTGTATGCAACGCATAGTCAGAGTCATCTGACTCCTCCAAGATATGCAAATGCTCCAGATATGAACAAACAGACCAGGCATCTCTCTCGAGAATTCATTTACCAGCTTTCCATAGCAAAAATAAGATGTTCAGTAGCACGCTAGATTATCAGGCAATTTATTCTATCCAAAATGAGGGCTTCAGCCAGCACAGAAATACCTTTCTCCCAAGAGCAGCTGGCTGGCCTGAAAGTTAAACAAAGTTCTCAAAACTTGTTGGTCAAGTTTACAGGACAAAGGAGGTCGCATTATAATTTGAATGGAATAATAGTGACTTGAGTGGCAGAGGGTGAGTAACTCACATCACTGGAGCACTGTCACGGTGGGTTCAGTTTCTGGGACTCCCTCGGGGCTATTATTTGATGTGCTAAAATGCCACAGAATCTACCTTCCTGCCCACATGGGCTCCCCTCCACTCTGTCCTGCCACGCCAGGCCCTCCAGCCGTGACACAGAGATAGGGTCACAGCCCTCTGCTGTGTAAAACAAGTCCTGAGATCAGCTCCGCTCTGGGAAGGGACTTGCCTCAGCACCCAAGGGCACAGCCTCAGTGGGATAAATCCAGACCAGTCCATCTTGCTCTGTATGAAGTTTTAAACAGGGTAAGCTGATGTTGTTCACCCTCTTTCTTAACACGAAGAGAGAGGGGCACAGCGGTTTGCCCCCGCCCCCAGGTAACAATTATTCACACTAGGTTTATTAATAAACAAAAGCGATTTCATGAAGTATAAAAGACAGGATTGAAGTGGGCATGAGGGAGAACAGACAGAACAACGGAGGTTACTAACCAAAATGAAACAGAATGCGCAAGCTAAGCTTAAAGCACTACGGAGACTAGTCACGTGAAAAATCTCCCCTGCAAAGATGTCCTGATAAGCTTCTTTCACTGCCTGGAAAGACTCCAGCCTGGGCCCACCCTTTTCCCCAGTTCAGTATTAGATGCGTCCAGCTGTCCGCTTGGGAAGGGTAGCCAGGGAGAACTGTTGACCTAGATTACCTCCCTCCCCACCCTTGAATAGGAGCTTCATAATGCAAGAATCTTTTTGGGTTGAATCTTAACCTTCCCTGTCCTCTTCTGGACAAACACAGTGTCCAAACTGGATCCCACCAGCAGATGACAAGGCCACGTAAAATGCTGTCATCTGTTCCAAAACCAGGTAAGATAATCCTCTTAGGGGACTTTAACACAAGAGCTGGCCAAGATTCAAGCATATGGAGTAGCACCACTGGGAAGGAAGAAGTGGGCAAGACCAATTGCAATGACATTCTTCTACTAGCAAAAGTGCAGAGCACGACCTTGTGATCACAAACACAATCTTCAGCCAAAGCAACATGTAGAAAGCAACTTGGTAACACCTCCACTCAAAACAGTGGCACCTCCTAGACTATGTCATTATGAGATTACAGGATCTCAGAGATATCCAAATCACCCATGTCATCAGAGGAACCAAGGATGGCTAGACTGACCATCACCAGGGAAGTCAGTCATGTCCATCAAGACTGCACCAAAACACGGCAAGCAAGCCAGATTACACAGAGGGCAGCACAACATCCTAGGACTTCAGTCCTTCAACCAAAGACTGACCGTACGCACACCTGGAACTGATAACGCAAGTGCCAAAGAACACAAGAAAATCCTAAAACTGTCCAGAAAGCTTGTGAGGAATCCATCAGCCTTGCTCCCCACCTCCATCGGGCCTGCTTGGACTACAACGCTGAACTTACAGCCCTTGTGGACCAAAAGAGAAAAGCTTTCTGTGACTCACAAAACCAACCAGGGCTCTTTCCATCAACTCAAACCTGAAGTTCAAGGGCACATCCAAGAAATCAAAGACAAATAGAGGGAGGACAACGCAAAAGAAATCCACAGATTCGCTGACGGATAGAGCAACTACTGAGGAGGGACACGGGGTGAGGGCACCGGACACATAACCTCCCCAAACGTAACTTCTCCCTGCACCCTTCCTGGTCCAGGGAAGGGACAGGACAACCTCCCCACTGCAGTCCAGGCCCTGCCATGCTCTGCCCCCACCCCTTCTCTTCCCTCCAAGTTCTCTGCCCCAAGCAACACAGCCCAAGAACTAGCTGTCACACTGTCTACTCTCAAGTGTCAGTGAAGCTGAAGGGAAAGCTTAAAGCACAGCCCCAGCAGAGCTTCAATGAGGCAAACCACCCCCCCAGGGGGAGCAGCTATAATGCTACTGGGACTGCAGCTCCCAGGCCCCTTGGGGGTGGGGGTTCCACACCTCTGAGCCGAGAAGTTGCAGCACAGTGCAGACGTATCTCAGATAATGACCCTGCGGCCACTTCTGTGTGCGGAGGGCTTCCATGCATAGGTGTTTGCAGGACTGAGGCTACAGAGTATGGACACCGGAGAAAACGTGAACAGGCCTCACTCATGATGTTTGCCAGGCTACATTTCAAACAAAGTTTCTATAGATGTTAACAGCTTAAGTGTTCTTCTAACAACATCATTCTTCTGGGGTGTTGTGGAGATCTGAAAACTGTGACCTTCCAGATGTATTTTAACAACGCCGGGCACAGGCACGACCTTGTGATCACAAACACAATCTTCGAATTACTAATTAATGCACGGTAAATGGTTAAACTGGGAAGAACTTCCCCATGGACCCTGTTTGGCTTTTCAGTTAGTGTTGTATTCCATTCATTTTTAAAATTTGTTTAGGGAGAGGTATTTGCAGTGCTTTTTTGGTGCTGGTACTGAGTACCGGCACCTCAGCAGCCCCAGCCATTGCAACCCTGGCTGGCGGGGAGGGTGGGGCGGTAGGGGAGCCAACTGAGTACCAGCTCCTCTTTTTTGTACAAAAAAGCACTGAGTATTGGAAACCATGAAGGCCAGATCTTTGCTAGTTGGTCTAGTTCCAGCTCTTCAGAGAGCACCCGTTGGCTCACACGTCACCAGCGCCGCGTGTGATGCTAGGTGTTTCATAGGATGAAGACCTTGTTTGCAAGCTCTCTGATGCCTGAGAGATCCGTCAGCAGACTCCAGTGCCACATGTTAATATGCTTCAGGGCTTCTACTCTTGGCTGGGTGACACACAAAACTTCAAATTCCAAACCAGGGGAACTTTGCCTGGTCCTACAGGCACAGGCTGGGTCCTAAACGCTCATTGACAATACCCCTACCCAAGCACTTGAGGTGTAAATTCTCTTGCTATGTGCAAGTGTTGTCACTTGTTTGTTGGTGGTTTTGTTTGCAGTCTGTGTCGCTTTGGTACTTATTTTTACTGTTCTGCTGTGCACAGTATAAATTAATCAAATTAAGACTTGACATCCCAGAAAAATTGCGTGTGCCTGAATGAATGCCTTTTAGTCTCCTTTCCGTATCAGAAAACATCCCATTCATATTTGCAAGGAGAGCATGACTATCTCTCGCTGACTCACAGATTTCTTCAGCATCTTAAATCTGAGCTATGTGTGCAGGTAATAGGCATGCAAGAGGCATAGTTTTGTGAACTGCACAAGTCAGGAGCATGCTAGCGTTTTGGCAGATGCTTAATTTTTTGAGAGTGGCTTTCCCTGAAGATTTAGCAGTCAGACTTTCTAGTAGGAGTAGGTTATTAAATTGGGCCTCTGGTGCATTTTATGCTGTTACCTAATGGCCATGACCCATGACTTTGTTTTATTTATAGAGCTGTTTTTTCCACATTCTGGTGTGTTTACTTGCTTGAGTTGTTAGAAAGGATGGTAAAACACACGTACTTCAAGGGCAGTGTTTTCTTTTTATTTGATTTCGTATTAAACAAATGTCTCAAAACACAACTACAATTCCAGTACGGGGAGACATAGAAAGATACTAGGAACCTTGAATAAGGCATTTTATGGTTTCCTTTGATGAAAACATACAGAGGTCAATGTGCCCAACTACAGCAGGAATATGAAAACTGGAATGCAGAAATATAAAAGTAACAGGGTTATGCAAGTTTCTGGGTGTGTATTTTACCCCCATGACATGGACAGTTGTCTTCTTTTCCAAATTCGATTTCTGCAGCACCTTGACAGAAATTTGTTTGAAATTCATCGACAAGGAATATCTACCCATTGTAACTCAGGTGTTGATTATTTGTGACAACACCTGCCATTTCAAACCTGAAGGTTGAAAAAAGCGATCCCATGCCTCCATTTTATAAATTCTTTAAGCTGCAATTTTTAAATAATTCATGCTTCAAGAGAAAGCCATGCTTGCACTGCAACATTGATTTTCAGCAGACCTCAGCAGCAGCTCACTGTCAAAACAAGCCCTCTTGTGTGTGACATAAACATCTTTAAAAACACAACTGAACCCTAAACTCTAAACCTGTTGCTGCTATTTCAGAGTGTGAGGATTATAATAGAAGTGGAAAAACTCCAAATATTGGAATTTCTTCTACAATACTGCTGCTAAAAATGTAGCATTTGCTTTGTATAGTACCGTCAGGGCTCACAAATAGGCACTATTTAACTGTGAAAATTGAAGTTAAAAGTAAAATAGGGATAGCTATCAACTGAAAGCAAACTGATTTGGTGCTACAGCGTGAAATAACTGCTTTCTAATAACATCAGCTTCTCATTTCACCAGACTTTCTATTCTTACAAGCACTGCTGCAGCTTGTTGAAAGCAGATTTTTAATGGAGTAAAACTAAATGGAATGCAAATAGACATTCTTTCAAATGTTTGCACAGTAAGTCAAATGAATATAATCTTCAAACAGAGGCTATTTGTACAGAAAAATCCTAAGATAAGTCTAAAAAAAAAATAGACATACTGGGTCAGACCAAAGGTCCATCTACTCCAGTATCCTGTCTTCCGACAGTGGCCATTGTTGCATGACACAGGGTGAAAAAACCATAACAGGGCAATTATTAAGTGATTGATCCCGTTATCCAGTCCCAGCACCTGGCAGTCAGTGGTTTAGGGTGAAGAATGGAATATGTTAATTGAGAATATTATAACACAGTGGCCTGCTAGATGAATGTAACACTATTAAATAAGTCCTTTTGGTAAGCAGAACAAGTTAGAGTACTTCCCTTTCATCAGATGACAGAGAAAAAGGAAGTTGCTTCGAAATGATCAGCTCTCATCTGTGCTATATAACACAAAGCTCTTTGCCACAGACACAGCCTCTCATCCCTTAGCCTAAACCTGCACGTCCTGGAGCCCCGTAACCACACTGGGGAAGGACTGGCTCCTCAATCGAAGCTGAAGCAGCCGCGTCCCAAGAGGCGTGCTGCAGATGCAGCACCGGTGAATGATACCCAAGTGCCTGCAGATGTCCAAAAAGGATCAGCCTCACTGGGAAATGGACTTGCTGAAAGACCCAGCAACCCAGACGATGCCTCGACTACGGCACCAAAGGACACAGCAGGAAGTGGCCCGGAGGTGGCGGGTAAGGGAGACTAACTCGAACCCTGAAGGAAGTTGGCGTATTTTGGTCGGCCCATCTCAGACTCGGTGGCAGAACTCTCTGCTACTCTTAGGGCCTTGTGCCCCTTCACACTGAGGGCAGCCTATCAACTCCGTGCTACCCTACAAATCAGTGAACCCCTCTGACTGCGAGCACATGCCTCTACTTTCCTGTAAACTGGGGGGACTCTATAGACCCCAGCCACTAAACCTCACTGCTCGGAAAACCAGCTGATTTGAGGTCTCGCTACCTCAAGGGAAGGACCAGGTGGAGGATGCCAGGGGATTCCCTGCACTGGGTGGGTGGCACCACACCCGTTGCACATGGCGGAGAAGGCAGGCAGGGGACTGCTGAGATGCTTGTATTGAGAAGCCCAGGAAAAGGAAAGACCCAGTTTCTCCCCTGGCTGCTTGTACCTTACCACTCGGGGCACCTTAGGCCTTGAGACGGAGTCAAAGAAAGCACTGAAATGGCTCTCAGGAGACCAACAACAAGAGCGACAACAGCAACTGCCCTAGCTGTTGCAACAAATTGCCAATCGACAACAGGAGAGCCTCGTGCAGCATGTGGCGGCTGTACTGCAGGCAGCGGGTGCTCCGACTGCCCTGCCAGCAGAATCCAACCCCAGCTCCACTCTGTCCAGCCTCCCGTTGCATCTTACCAAGAGAGGACCTGAGGATGACCCTGAAGCCTTCTTAGTGACTTTGGAGTAAGTCCCCACTACCCCACATTAGCCCCCATATCTGAGAAGGTGAGGGAGAAAATATATTTTGTTGGCACAACTTCTGTTGGTGGGAGGGACAAGTTTTGAGCCCCATGCCGTTCTTCCTCAGGTCTGAAAAAGTGCTTGGTGAAGCTGGAAAACTGGTCTTCTCCACCAATGGAGCCTCGCCTGATAAGCTCTTACCTCCCCGCCCTTGGTTTTCTGATATCCTGGGGCCAACAAAGCTGCAACAGCACAGAGAAACGAGACACACCCTGCACACTGAGATCAGGTGATGCCTGTCTGTGATCTAGGGTTCAGAACAAGGCTGGGGGGTTGAAGCCCCCCAAAGACAGGGCTCACTGGTGATGGGACTCCAAGGGCCAGCAGAGCTCAGGAGGCCAGAGGGCAGTGGTGAATCTAGTAGAGCTGGGGGGACATCAGAGGCATGGCAGGACCCCACATGAGCCACTTGGAAGTTGGGACCAGGGCCAGCCCCAAAACACAGGGAAGCTGGTTGTAAAACCCGGGGGTGCTGCAGCACCCTATTTCCTGCACCTATAGCAGCAGCAGCAAGCAATGTCATAGTACTCCAAGGGAACCGCCATGCTGTCCTCCGAAATAGAAAGCGCTCATCTCACCAGTGCTCAGTAAAGCTCAAACATGTCCGCTGTCATAGCCAGCCCATTTTGGACAGCGGGGCCAATAAAAGGCTGAATGAAGAACTGACGAAGAGACCGGCTAGGCCATCTGGGACGGGAAACAGGAGCACCAGAGAAGCACCGAGCACTGCTGCAGTGGCGGGCGGCTCCCCTTAAGATGAGCGTGACCTGGCAAAGCTCCCACTATGTCCCATGGCTCCTGAACTTCTAGGTGGTTATTGTCCACCTCAGAGGCCTGCTGTGACCCTCCACACTGTCTCTTACCTTTTGCTGCAGGTTGGGGTCACAGCTTATTGTGCCCTCCTCATCACTGGCACAGTCCAAGGACTGGGGCGAAACCACTCTGTAATCCTGCCCTCTCTTTCCAGGAGCAGACTTTGTGTGGTGGGGTAGAGTTGCAGGGAACCCAGACCCACCCATTACTGTAGGTTTCTGGCCCAGCGGCCCTGGGTAGCAGCAACTGATGAGGTTTTTCCCCTAACCCCAGTACAGCAGCCTCTTTCCCTGGACCCCTTCCCCAAGTGTTCCCCTAGTACATTCTCCTGGTACACGTTGAACTCCTCTAATCCAGCATTCTCTGGTCCAGCAACATCCGTAGTCTGATATGATTGTAGTTAGCTGGATGTCCACTGATCAGGAGCGTAGTCAAGTTTCTCATGGTCCCCTAAAGTTTGTTTCCAGCCACCAGTCCTGGCTCTCTCAGTGTTCTATGCTGTTCTTTAGCTGTAATTTACCCCTAAATGTCTTCTCAGAGCCCAGTCAGCAGCAGCAGTGTTGGTAACACTGCTAGACAATAGTGACCTCCTGTGGAGCCACACGAGAGAAGTTTAACCTTGAGCAAATCTTTCCTTCTTTAGCACAGGCTCAGCTCATCTTTCTTGAAATGCACATCCTCCTCTCAATCCTTCACTCTTCTCCTTCACCCTTCCCCTTACGTGAGGGGAAACTTTTTAAAGCATCCCAGCAAGCCTTAATTAGCATGCCTCGTTAGCCTGCTGCTTCAGGCAAGCTCTTAATTAGCCTCAGGGGCCTACCTGCCTGCCTTGATTAGGTGGCAGCAGTCTCTGGCAGTTTAGTCGGGAAACAGAAAACCATTCATCCAGCACCCAGTATATCTGTCCTCCACTATGGCAAGGTGCAATGGGAGGCTGGTTCAGAAAGGGTGGAGCTGAGGGCAGAAGAGGTGGCGTCTAGGGCATTCGGCCCCCAGCACCACCCAGACTGTGAAGCTGGACCCCCCTGCTTCCCTCACAACTGCGTACAGCAGCAGCCAGAGATCCAGGCCCCTTTGAAATGCTGGTCCAGGGGGCAGCTGCCCCTTTTGCCCCCCCCGCCCCTCACTGGTGGGCCTGTATGTGCCTTGACGAGGAGCTTCTGTTGCAGTGCTGAAGGAACATGGCGTATCGAATGGGAAAGGGTCCCCTCAAATCTTCCCTCCCCGCCGCCACCGATTGCTCTTACCAGTGAAGAAGTTCTTGGCCCTGAGGTAGCTGACACTCAGGCGCAGGATGGACAGTTTATCCAGGGTCGAGATGACCTCCTCGGGAAAAGGCAGCAAGCCGGCCAGCTGCTCCAGCTCTGAGTTCAGCCGGTCCCGATGGCGCTTGGAGGGGTTCGACTTCGCGCCTTCTGGGGGTGGCAGCTTCACTCTGCCAGGGGGCGGAGCAAAGGGAGACACATCACAAGCCACTGTTCTCGGCAGAGCTCACAGCACTCCTGGAGCACAGCGAAGGCGTGAAGCGGGGCTCAGAGAACAGGCCTCCCCGCCAGACCTCCACCCTCTATTTCTTAACCAAAGGGGAGCTCTTACTTCAAGCCCTTATTCATTCCTGCTCTTAATACGCTTCTAGAAGCATCTTAAAAGCAGGAGTGAATAAGGGCTTAAGTAAGAGCTCCCTTGCCCACCCCTCCAGTGCTTCCAATGAACCCCTTTGCCTCAGCACAAGAATGAAATGCAATTGGACTTCACCATCCCAGTCAAAGCCCTGGCAATAGAGGGTGTGGGCAGAGAGAGGGCAGCGGCTTCTGTGGAGATAACGGAGCACGCTCAGTCTGTGTGAGCGTGCTCAGTACAAACCAAGGAGCAACTCTGCAGCACGACCGTACAGTGGCTGTGGTAAAAAACGTTAAGGTCCATGGTGGCGGCTCCACAGGAAGCCTCTGTCCCGCCCCCTCGACATCTGACTCCATGGCTTCCAGCCAGCCCATTGGCCACGATTGGGATGCACAGCCAATGGGAGCTGTGGAGGTGGCACCGGCAGATGAAGGTAGTGTGCCCGAAGCAGAAGTATGGCCCATCTGTCTGCCAGCAGCAGCAGGGAAGCGCTTCAGGGAGCCATTGGAGATGAGTTTCCCAAAGAATTTGTTCCACCCCAACCCCTGCTCCCCTCTGGGGCCTACCCTATGGAGGGGGTGTCTTGGGCAGGAGGCAGAGGACCTTCCCATCCAACCAGGTATAACCCCCTGCCAGGAGGTGGGGGAGAAGGGAAACCTGCTCTACTGAGGGACTCCCTCCCCCTCCACTTCCCACATACATTAGTGACAAGAAAGAAATGTCATTAGAAATCTTTTCTCCAGTTTTACACCTGAAACTTGGCTGCTGTAGTGGTTTTTCCCACACCCAAAACAACTCTTAGGTCTTCTGAACTGAAATGAGATGGGATGATTATTGTGGGAAAAAGTATTGTTACTCAAATTTAAAATGTGTTGTAACCCATTCTTGCACTAGTTCACTTTCCGCTACAATTAAAGAGAGGAAATAAAAAAATTAAGTTCCAAGCAAGTCCCACGGCTAATCTTTGGAAGAATTAGTAGTCCAAATACTTTCACTGCAGCTTCTTTCTGCCTGAAAGGTACAATTTAACCTAAAACTTCAACTCCTTAATACAGACTGAATTGCAGAGGAGGCAAATTAAAAAAGTTATTGTATAACAATATAGTATGTCAAGCAATCTAGTATAATACAATAGCACTGCACTATAACAGTCTGTACCTGACTCCAAAAATTAAATTCTGACCAACTATGCAGTCAAAATTATGTACAGATTTATCTTCCCCACTAAACTCAGCAGTCTCTTGTTGAAGAGTGACAATGCTTGAGTGGACACAATATTGCTGGACGGTTGTTTAGGGACTGATTCTGCAGCCATTGAATTCAGCAAGTTTTGCCCCTAACAGCAATGGATGCAGTATCAGGCTTTGAACTGAATATATCTGATCTGAATTTCTGTCTCTGTGTGTGTGTTTTTTTAAAGTAAGACTTATAAATAACACTTGATATGAATATGGAAATTGATGTCCGAAGGGTTTCTTATTCAATGAAAATCACAGTAAGGCATACCACTTAAATAAGAACAGTAAAAAAAACAATGACAATGCACTGTTTATAAAGTTGAACCTCTCTAGTCCGACACTCTCTCTTCCAGGAACGTTCATGGTCCGGCATGATTTTAGTCAGCCAGGTATCCTCTTATCATGGATGTGGCCAAATTTCCAATGGTTCTCCACATTCTGTGCTGTTATGTAGCTCTAACTGACCCCTAAATGTCTTCCAAGAGCCCACTGAGCAGTGGAAGTGTTGGTAATGTGCTAGACAATACTGACCTCCCTTGGTTTGGAAAATTCTCTCGTCCAGCAAAGGTCAGGTTCTGTGGATGCCAGGCTAGAGAGGTTCAACATGTATATGATTTTAGGATAAAATGTTGACTGTGGCAGTGAGGTACTTTCAAAAAAAACTCTAAAGTGAGCTGGATTTATTATTCTTGTTGTTATTATCAATTATGCACTATTGGTTGAATGCTGATTGAACGCCATAACCTCCTCCCAAATGGCGGACACTCCCTCCAGTAATTTTGTCACATGTCTGTTGTGCAATATGGTGGAACAATACAGAATATGGGAGGGTGGTGGGTGAGCATATGACCTTGTGTGCACACATCTCCACACACACAATACCCGCTAGTCCAGTGGTACCTGCCATCATTGTACCAGACTTTCCAACCCTAACCATGGCCCCTCTTGGTTACTTCCATTCATTTACCTGTACAAAGGGCCATGCAACTTTTTACAAGGACTTTTATTTCTTTATTTCACTTTAAAACAAATGAATCCAGGCTCGAGAGGACGCCTGTTGTATGTGTGAGGGCGGGACCTTTCTTGCTTGCCTTCAAAATCTACTGTAGAAGCCTCACTGCTCTGAACTGTTTCCATTTTTAACCTGTCCTTGTGGCCACAAGGGACCCTGTGTGAAAACGCCACAAACTTTTACAAATGTTAACCAGGCAATCCTGGTTACAGAGCCCAGCCATTAATAATTTATAGCCAAAAAGACTTCATGTTTTAAATATATTTTAAAAAATTTTAGCCAGCACTTTAACTAAACTTTTTAACTGACTGTTAAAACTGACCAAAACAAAAAAGCAGTCAAGTAGCACTTTAAAAAGACTAACAAAATAACTTATTAGGTGAGCTTTCGTGGGACAGACCCACTTCTTCAGGCCATAGCCAGACCAGAACAGACTCAATATTTAAGGCACAAAGAACCAAAACAGTAATCAAAGTTTTTCTGATTTGTCTACTTTGATTACTGTTTTGGTTCTCTGTGCCTTAAATATTGAGTCTGTTCTGGTCTGGCTATGGTCTGAAGAAGTGGGTCTGTCACACGAAAGCTCACCCAATAAATTATTTTGTTAGTCTTTAAAGCGCTACTTGACTGCTTTTTTGTTTTGATAGTGTATAGACTAACACTGCTCCTTCTCTGTTACTATTAAAACTGACCATGCTTCTCAATGAATGGATGCAAATCAATAACCATCCCAATCCCTCAAGTAACATTTTAGTAAATTGTGCCGCTTGTACTTACAGTATTTCCTAAATAGGAAGAAAGGCAAAAAAAAGAGGAAGTACATTTGCTGGTACACATCAGTGTAGGAAGCACAGACCTCAAGCTCATTTTATGCTTCTGAGGATGAACCACATTATTTTGTCCATAGTAATGAACTAGTGCAGAGCCTTAACACTGGAAAAGGCTGGGGAGAACCAGAAAGCCACACACTCCAGGAGCACAAGGACATCTGCCTTCTTCTTTGTCTAGACAATAAAAAGGCACCTTTTCTAATTCCAAATATCGCTCATGCCTGCCCTGGCGACTTCTTTTAGGGGCTGTCCACAGGCTGTGCACTGGTCTAGGCAAGCCAGGGGGCCAGCTGAAAGCCTCCCTTTCCCTGGTGAATGCTGGCAGGTGAGAGCAGGGCAGCCTGGAGCGGCCAGCTCTCACGCCCTGGCATCCTGTTTTACGTCGAGGCTCCTGACGATTTCAGCCGAGTTCTTTGCCCCCTCCCCCATGCCCTGGGCGAAGTTTGGGGAGCCTTAGAGCGTCCCAGGCCGGCTGGGGGTGAGGGCTCCGGTCTCCCTCGCACGGAAGAAGCGCTGGCGCGGGCCGCAGACGGGGCATGGCTCAACAAACATCCCGCCCCGGTTCTCCCGAAGATTTGAGGGCCCGGGGGGGGAGTCGGGTCACCGGCAGCCTTTGACTGCGGCTGCTTTGCAGCGCCCTCCCGCCCCGGCGCCTCCGCACCCTCCAACTTTGGCTCTTCCCTGGCCACAGCCGCAGGGGCTCTCGCTGCAGCCGCCGCCCGGCGGAGCTCCCTCGCCGGGCAGTGCCCGCGGGAGAGCGGAGCGGAGCGGCGGCTGGTCCCCGCCGCGGGGGTCTGGTCTCCCCCAGCCGCAGGCTCCCGGACCCCGGGGCAGGGCTGGCCGCCCCCAACCCACGCACCTGCGCCGCCAAGTCCGGCAGCTGCAAGGGCGCGGGGCCGTCCGCGAGAGCAGCGCCCCGCCTGGGGTCCCCCGCCGCCCCCCGGCCCCACTTACGTCCTCTGCACCGGCTTCCTCCGCTTGCGCCCGGCGTACATCCTCCCGTCTGCCCGGAGCCGCCCGGCGGCGCCCCGGCTCAGCGCGCTGCGCCCAGGGCGCACCGGGGCCGTGCCAGCCCGGGGCGCATCCTCTCCGGGCTCCCCAGCCGCGCCCCCTGCCGGCCAGCGGCAGCGCCGCCGGGCAGCAGGAGGGAGGGGGCGGCAGGGCGCCCGCCGGGTCTGGCTGCCGCTGGCGGGGGAGCTCGGGGCCGCGGGGGGAGAGCGCAGCGCAGCGCAGCGCAGCGCCCCGCGGTAAGGGCTGGGGCCGGTCGGAGCCGGGGAGGTGGACAGCCGCCGTCTGAACTCCCCGCCCCGCTCTGCAGACAGTTTGGTGGGGCCCAGACGCCGCCCTCTCCCGCCACTCCCCGCCTCAGGCTCCCGGGGGAGGTTGGGAGCAGGCTCTGCGGTGGGGCAGGAGGAGGGCAGGGGGCAGACACTCCCAGGGAGTTGGGGTGCGGGGGGTTGGGGCAGGAGGAGGGCAGGGGGCAGGCTCTGCGGTGGGGCAGGAGGAGGGCAGGGGGCAGGCACTCCCAGGGAGTTGGGGTGCAGGGAGGTTGGGGCAGGAGGAGGGCAGGGGGCAGGCTCTGCGGTGGGGCAGGAGGAGGGCAGGGGGCAGGCACTCCGAGGGAGTTGGGGTGCGGGGGGGGTTGGGGCAGGAGGAGGGCAGGGGGCAGGCTCTGCGGTGAGGCAGGAGGAGGGCAGGGGGCAGGCACTCCCAGGGAGTTGGGGTGCGGGGGGTTGGGGCAGGAGGAGGGCAGGGGGCAGGAACTCCCAGGGAGTTGGGGTGCAGGGGGGTTGGGGCAGGCTCTGCAGTGGGGCAGGAGGTAACTTGGCCCGCCGGAGGCCACGTGTGTCCTAAGTAATGTTTAAAATGTCTTTAACAGGAAATTAATCCCATTCCTGGGCCTCTGCCCCAGTTTGGCTTTGAGAGGCTCTTGGGAAGGGATTTATGGCCCCTCCTTGACAACCCCCCACCCCATGTTCCACCTCAGACTGTACTGCACACCAAGGTCAAATCCTCTTTTCGTAGTCCAATTTTCCCCGATAGTCTCGCCCCTGGTTATTCAGCCTCTGCTGCACCTTCTGGCTCCCAAAAAACCTTTCCTCCCTATTTCCTCAGGATCCTCTTTGCTCCCAACTGTATCTTCCCTCTAGCTCTGTCTCCAGCTGGCCCATCGGCACAGAAACCTGACTCCAGGAATAACCTGACATGTCGGAAGTAGGGCTCATCCTGTTATCAGGGTTGGCTTCACCCCAGGCTTTCCAATCCCGGGGACAAAACACCATGTTACAGGACTGATTTGAGATGGGAACATTTCTTAAAGCCTTGCAAATTCTCAGAGGATAGGAAAACCATTTCCTGTCCAGCCCTGCCTAGTACTGGAATCCCTAAGACAGCAAAGCATGATTCCCCAAGGAAGTCTGTGGGCATCAGCTGGGCTTTGTCTGGTCCTTCAAACAACTGCTCATTTAAAATTACTGTTCACTTGTGCAGCTTCTTCTAGTCCTGCCTATTGCTGGGGGTGGTGGGGAGCACGATCGACCAACATACTTGTGCAGTGGCTGGAGAGATTTTGTTCAATGCGTACAAAGAAATGAAAGAATCCCCCTGGTTGGAAGATGGCAGCTTCTTACTCACACCTAGGCTATGTAGCAACACCACACAAGAGATTAGAACTAGAACAGAATATTGTATCCAGCTCTACCGGTAGGGCAGTTCAGGCAGAAAGAATACACTTACCTGGGTAGAACAGTCCATTTGTGGAAGTCACAGGGAATTGTTAGTGGACGCAACTGGTGAGGACCTCAGTTTCACAACTCACCTGAAAGAAATGCATGACTGAAAAAGACCAGCGTATGTGATGAGGAAAGTTCTGACTGGGAATGGGAGCAAATCCCTGACTAGAAGTGCTTTCAAGGGACAGAAAGCAGCCAAGGCTGAATTTCAGCCTTTCTTTCCTGGAAAAACTTGGAGACAGGTCTGGAGGTCTTGACAGCACCAGTGTACCACTGGTGCAGTACACTGTATAAACCGGATCCTAATGGTTTTTAACGTCCCATGATATTCTTAGCTAGTGTTCTCAGGGATAACAGGGATTTTCTTAGCCACTGAAATCTGACATTTCTTTGATCTTTCCAAACCATCCACCAGATCCAAGGTGATGGGAGGTGGCAGCAGCAGTGACTGCATCCTTCACATCTCATCACATGTGGGCTAATGTAAAGAGACACGACAGACACAACATGCTTGTGTTAGGGTACATCACATCACAGGAGAGCAAACAAGAACAAACAGTTAATCTGCAGTGAAGGATCTGAGATTCCAGAAAATTAACGACTCTAAAGCACTTAGCATCTGCTGCAGAGCCCCTGGAAGTAAAAACTCCCTCTCACTTCAATGGGCTGTTGAGCCATTGCTTGGATATTACAGCGATGGGGCAATATGAAGGATTTTACAGTACACGGCTATGCTCAAGACGTATGTTATTTCTGATAGAAACAAGGCAAATGAGGCCTAATGGATGTTGGCCCAGTAAAGGATACACGCTGGTGAGTAAGTCAAAATCCAATAAAATTTAAATCAAGTGCTCTGTAATGTCCAGATCTTTCCTGGACAGTTCACAGCTCTTTGGGCCTGATTCCAGTGCTCATGCAGAGCACCTCCGATCTAAAGACAAAAAATCACTCTGGCAAGTGTGAATGCACACAGGGGCATGCACAAAGAAGTGCAACAGGGGCATATGCCCTACCAGTCAGTGAGGGCATGGACCTCCTTAAAAGTAAATGAATTTCTCCAGGAACAAGTCAGGAAATGAGAGTTCCTAGGTGTAGGGAGAGCCAGGTCTTGAGGCAGCTCTGATGGGCACAGGAGTGATGGGGTAAGGGAGAAATGAGAGCCAGCTCCACCGGCTGCAGGAGGCACAGAAAGTGCCCCTCCAAAGTGGCCACATTTTTATTCCTGTGCAGACCCTATTCGCATTGTCCTGCAAAGATAAGAACTATGTCTCCCCGATATCTTCCCTTATCTACACCACAAGAATGTGGCCATACAACCAGTCCACAGGTTGTTGGAAAAACCATGTCTAATCTTAGGAGATAAGAGATACATGGCACGAAACTGCACTATACAGAAACTTGCCACCAGAACAGGAGTAGATAGTAAAGAAGTGGGCATGTAGCTATGTCCTGTGCCAATTGTACCTACCTCTGACAGGTCCCTTGACTGTCTTGCAACCTTTGTGTAGATTACACCAAAACAACCCCTCAGTGAGTTGAATTGTATTAAGTATGACTTCAGACTTGTATACTTAGCCTATGGTCATTCTCATAGCTTTATTTTTCTTTCATACTGTATGAAAAGTGTCCCTGCTCTTTGGGATGGCCAGTCTGTACTTTCCATGTTACATTGTGGAGACAGTTTGGGAGTTAACCTAGGTTGCAGCTGGCTAGAGCAATGGGCAGGTAGATTCCTGGGCTCATGCAAGGCACCTTTGATTTCAAACAGAATCTGGGTGGGCCTGGGGAGTGCTCCTTTGAGGAGCTGATTGCAGGACAGTGGGTTTGGCAAGTAAGCTCCCTGAACACAAGGAAAGGCTTTTGTCCACCCACTGTGCGGTGCAGGGCCAACGGTGCTCAGGGCTAATGAGCAACAGGATGGGCCTACAACTGAGCCATGGACAGGGTCATTCCTACAGGGTAGGGGGCTTAGGACAACCCCCACTCCACCCCATCTGCAAGGGGCACAGCCCAGGGAACTAGGGGGACACCTGGCCAGCCCCCGTGCACTCACCAGCAGAAGGGGAGCGATACAGCCCCCGCCCCTTCCACTCCCCCGGCTCCCAGCCGCATCACTCCGGGGAGGTTGGGGCCGTCCCACGCCTTCCGCAGAGTGATGCACTGGAGCTGGGTGGCTCCACTTCCCACGGCTCCTGGGGTGTGCGGGGGGGCAGGACCAGCTCCTCCAGCGGGCACCAGACCTCAGCTAGCGGCTAAGTCCCGCGCCCCGCACTGCCCCCCCCCCCCGACGGGAGAGCTCTGGCGAGGGGCGGCCGGAGGCGGCTCGCCCCCTCCAAGGGGTGCCCCGGTGCACCGCGAGCCTCCCGGCAGCGCCACAGTTGGGCGCCCCCTCGCCCTGGGAGCAGCCGTCTCTAAACCGGCCCGTGGGGAAACTGAGGCACGGGGAGACGAGCGCCACTTCCGAGCCCGCACGGGACTCGAAGCTGGCTCTCCACGAGGGCGCGCTCAGGAGTGCTCGGCCGAACAGGACGGCGGAAAAAGGCGACAGAGACCTCAACTTGTCCTCTCCACTCAGGCGCCCGCCGCAGCCACCTATGTGCCGGGCCCTCCGACGTCACCTCTGCGCCGTCAGCCGCTTAGGCCCTGCCTTGGGGTCCTTCGTCCGCTGGCGTCGCTCGCGGCGGAAGAGCGTCGGCTGGGTCTGGCTGCGCGATGGCCTTGCGGCTGGGGACGCTCGTCCGCCGGGGGGCTGCGGCCGGTGGGGGCCGCCCGGCGCTCGGGGCCCTGCGAGTGGTGAGGCGGGGGCGGGAGCGGGAGCCTCGTTCTCCCTGCTCGGCGGCAGGCGGCCGCCCGGCTCTGACGGGTCCTTGAGGCGGTGGCTGGGGGGATCGTGTGGGGAGACGTCCCCGCCCCGGGGGTCTGGTCCCTCCTGCGCCCCGCCCCGGGCACGAAGTCGGGGTGGGCTCGTTCCTCGGGCTGGGCTCAGCGCGCCGGTGCTGGGCGCGGTGGGGCCGTGGGGCGGGATGGCCCGGGAGTCCCGTCTGGCCCCTCACTGTGTGAGTCCTTGTGCGGGATTGACCACGTTTGACCTTTCACAAAAGCGGGCGCCGCTGAGAGGGAGGGTGTCTGTGTCTGTGTCTGTGTCTGCTCGCTCAGCTTGTATCGCACAGGGCAGGGGTAGCTCATGGGCTAGAGCATTGGCCTCCTCAACCCAGATTGTGAGCTCGGCCCTTGCGGGGGCCGATTAGGGATCTGGGGCAAATAGATTTAAAAAAAAAAAAAATCTGTCGGGGATGGTGATAGGTCCTGCTGTGAGTGCAGGGGACTGGAGGACTCCATGACCTCTCAAGGTCCCTTCCAGTTCTATGAGAGAGGTATATTTCCATATATTATACTGACACCTATAATGTATTACAGACATTATTGCACATCTATACAAGGTGAGTTGGTAGATACTGATGCACCCCCTCTCAGGGGTGTCCTCTGTTTTTCTTTTTGAGTATGGTAACCCTGTTTTTGTGTGCTTTACACGTTACCTCCATCAGCGTTTAGCCATAACCCCAGGGTGACATGTCGGGTAGGTGTCACCTCTTGCTGTCACAAGTGACTGAATGCTGTAGAAGTGATCCAACCCTTTTCAGAACCCTTTGTACAAGTAATGTTTCTTTCTCTTTCATGCACATGTGAGCTTAATTCATATTCTAATCTGGAATTCATAACAAATTCAAAGACATTCCTTGCACTTACTGAGAACTTTGCTATATATTACACGTAATTATTGGTGGATTACTTGGGAGAGGAAAAATATTAGTTTGGCATAGGTCTGGGAGTCAAGAAATCTGATTTCTGCTCTTTTTTCTGAGACAGATTTCTTTTGACAAATAATTTCACATCCCTGACAGTTTTTTAAACTGAAGACCTTGATATGCTACTTTGATACTGTCCTAAAGGTCTGAGGCTTGATTCATGTGTTTGAAAGGTGCTTACAATACCTCCCACCCAAAGTTACCTAAAGTACTATTTTTTTCTTGTATTGTTAGAGTGTAGCCTGAGCTCTACATTTAGGAGCTCAGTTTTGCAAAACTCTTCATTTGTACTACTCTAAATACACAGGCTTTTTGTTTATTCTTTATTATGATTGATCATGATGAAAACAACGTGTGTTGGTGTTTTACTAACATCTGGGTGGGAGCAGGGAGGAGGGAGCTGCTCACTGTGGACACGCAGAGCATTATGAGACTGAGTTGATCACTTCAGTTTAAATGTAAATCTCTAAAAGCGGACATGTTTATTGCATAGAATGTGATTACTTACATATCAGTAGCGTAGCACTGGAGCTCATATTAAATGGATCAGAAACTGTTTAAGTGCCATATTACAAAGTAATTGTGCATTGGATATTGCCCTCCAATAAGAGTATTTTTAGTGGGATACTGCTAAGGCTGTTCCATTAATGTTTTTAATAATCAGGAGAAATTTGAAATAATTGTTGGTAAAGTTTACAGGTGTTCAGGTTTGTCAAATGGTAAATGATGGGGATTATGTGTCAGTTATACAGAGTAATGTAGATTACTTGGAAAGGTGGGCTCAGTCAGAAAAAAACATGTTAAAACAGCCACATGAAGTGGTGCACTTCTAGAGCAGGCCTCACTTTTGGTCCCAACAGTTAGCAGCCCCACCCTCCACAGCTGTCTAATGTAATCCAAACCAGTGGAAATTCTGGTTATGTTCATATCGAAAAAAATCCTTTCACCATGTGTAAGAAAACAAGTATGAAGAATGTAAAAACTTTATTAATGAGTATATAAATGTGAACATACAAGTAACTTTCATATCCAGCATTCTGCCATCCAGAGCACTCAAATAACCACTGTTTTAACCCCAAGTAAATTTGAGTTACATTTTCCATAACCACAATATAGTGAAAGTAAATACAAATAAATGCAGCAAATACAGTGTAAGTTTACAGTATATAATACTTCTGGTGTTGGTAAATAAAGTACTCTGCATACATTTTTTGTTTTTCTTAATATCTAACCTTGTTTTTCTTTAGTGCTTTGCACTGCTAGGTATACCTCTGTATTATCCAGAATATTTGAATGTCTGGCAACCTCCTGGTCCCAGGACTGCCATATATGAAAGAGTTTACTTTACATACATAAAAATAGTTACATAGTTCAACATGCTTAATGAGATGGATGAGCCTGAGACCCAGCAGCCAATTGTGCTGTGCCCAACCTTATGAAATTTGGCACACACCCCCAAGAGGCCCCACCCCCCCCAACACACTTTGCTTACCCCTGCCCTAGAAACATCTACACTTACAGACCAGATTTACAAGATACAGGATACTGTATCCTGGAATGCATTGATTCTGAAAAGTGTTCATGGATCACAGTAGATAACCAGTTAAACATGCTCCCAGTGAGCTGCTACAGCTCATAGTAAATATGGTCCTTTGATGTATAGTCAGGAATAGCAAATGGGAATATGGAGGTAGTAGTACTTCAGTATGTAGTACTGTTGATGGCATTACTGGAATGCTGTGTCCAGTCCTGATGCCCATGCTTCAAAGGGGAAATGAAAAGATGAGAATGGTTTTGAATAAGAATTCCAAGAGTGGTCAGAGATCTGGAAACGTACCTTACAACAAGAGACTAAAGAAGCTCAACCTATTCAGTTTACCCAAAGGAAGGTCAAGCAGTGACTGCTGGTGGGAACTTGGAGAAGCAGTTTTTATTAATAGATGGTCCTTTAATGTTACAGAGAAGGGCACATAAGGAGATACAGTGACTGCCAGTTGGAGCTTGACAATTTTGGAGTAGATCGTAGATATATATAACATTAATAGTAAATGATCTCTTAAAACAAGTCATTAAAGATTTTAAGTACGTTAGACCAGGGATATCAATCATTTACTGCTGGCCATGTTCTCTTTTGTAGTAATGCATTCAATCACTTTAAATCACGTGTGTGGGGTTTTTTTTTTTTTTTAAACTGGGTTTCTATTTCTTCACTTCCTGGGTTATGCAACAAATTTAATCATTTAATACATTCTTATTCTACAATCAAGTCTTCAGGGCTGTTGGTTGTACTCTCGGGGACCTGATTAGGACCTGTTCTTCTAAAAATGTAAATTCTCCAAGTTGGGAATGTGGCCTTTGTGTTAGTTGCTGTACAAATCATAGGCAGTAATCTTGATTGGGGCCTCTGGGCCATTGTATTAATATAAGTAATATATTAAAATCAACAACTTGAATTCATTGGTTTGTTGTGTTTTCTTGCAGGCAAAATTTCATGTGAGCTCTCCACAGAACCTGCGGTATGGCTGGTTGGCATATATGCTGGGAGAGAGATCTACTAAAAAGTTCAATAAATACAGCAAAATCTTTACTGTGGATGGCAACTTAGCTTCTGGGAAGGGCAAGCTTGCACAACAAATAGCGGAAAAGCTTGGTATGGTTGTTTTTTTTTTTTTTGTCCCCTTACTATTTTGTGGAATATGATGACACATTATTGCAGTCCTTGTACAAGGAAAAGCACTCCTTCATTGAGTACTAGTAGATTGGGGTGGCTCAGGTAGTTCTTTGCTGCTACGATTAGATTAACGTTATGATTTGATCAACAATGAGAATACCAAGTATATAGGAAACTGGAATTTCTGGATGACACATTTTCCAAATGCGTGGACAATTGTAGGGCTGTTGGTGGAAGAAATCCCAAGCAAGTCAGTGGGAGTTTTGAGTAGTTTGTCTTAGGTTACATTGCCGTAAAAGTTCCCACAGAATTAGGGTGACATTATAACAAAGGGGGTCCTGGAAACAGCTGGTCAGAATAACAGTTTAGTGGCCCTATTTGAAGATGGAAATAAAAACTGAAGGTTTTTAACATGGCCGTGCATATCTAATCACAAGGGCATGGTGAATGCACTGGAGAACGTTGTGGACTAATACCGTGTTCACAACTTGTAGAGATGAGTTGTTCGTGCCTGTAAATAAAGTAGTTTCACTTTAATCTACACTGTTCTTAAAAATAATTAACATGAATAGGAAATGTCTACTTTAATTATCTTGATTCCTTTTTTTCCCGCCCCCCTCAGGCATGCAGTATTTCCCAGAAGCAGATATCCATTATTTGGACAAGGTCACAGGAGATGGAACACTACTGCCTGAGAAATTTAATGGCCTTTGTAATCTAGAAAAATTTTACAATGATCCTAAATGTCCTGATGGGAATTCATATCGTCTCCAAGCCTGGTTGTACAGCAATCGTGTTTTGCAGTATGCCGATGCACTGGAGCTCCTCCTGTCTACTGGTTAAGTATGGCTTCTGAACTAACTGGCACATTTGGGTTCTAGAGTTAATTCAAATGCCTAAGACTCCTTTATTAGTGTAGCCAATCTCCATGCTGTATTTTAAAATCTAGTATCTCATTAGTGCATTTTTAATAGTCCTTTTAGTAGTGTTTAATTCAGAAGGTTTCTCATTTTTTTATTAAAACCCCCTTACTAGTGCTAGTATTAGAAACACTTCATTCAGAATATAAGCTATGCTGGTTTTCATTATGCCCATCTAAAAGGCATCATGCTCTGACGAAGAACTTCATTAGCTCTCTGAGTGAGGGCAGAGTTACCTATCAGGTCACATGGGCAGAATTTTCTAGAGGCAACTGGACTTAGAAATGTTAACGTGGCTTGTTTGAATATAATCAATAAGATGACACAGTTAAAATCAAAGTCCAAAAATACATAACTCAAATTGTAGAGCCATCTCTCAGGATAAAAATGCACATTGTCCTGGGAGAATCCGTTCCTGTGGACACCTTGTGAGTAAGCCACATTGATCTGGAAACTTGAAGTGTTGCGGGAGGAGTGGCTTTTTTGTGATAGCCCTGCAATCTTGACCTAGAATGTAAAAGTTAAGTGGTGGTGTTTCTGCACGCACATTGCCAAGAATACAGGTTCTGTGATAAAGTGTAAACCAGAAAAAAAATCTGTCTTCCTCTTCTGTAGCTGTATCAAATTTGCCTCATTATCAGAGAGAAAAGTTAGCAAACTTTTATAGTCAGTGTGAAGTCAACAAATGAGATGAACAGATTTGGTTAAGTAAGATGTTGCTATTTCTATAGCCCCTTTTGTTTGCGGTTCAAACAGCAGTGTTAACGCAGCTGCCTGGCACATGCTGTGGTTGTTATGTGTGTTTCTAGGGTAGCCCTCACTGTTATATCTGGGTACCCTTCTTGCACTTTAGATGTGAGAGCATTGTCGTATAAGGAGGAACAATAGCATCCTTGCCCTCACTTTAACAAACTACATTTATGACAGTTCAGACACCAGATGGAGTCTCCTCATTATGTATTGCTCACTAGAAGGCATCTGGATATTACAGTGATAGATATGGGATAAAAATGTGAATAGAACTGATCAGTAGGTATGTTCAGTAGTTCTAGAGAAGTACGTTCCTTTGAACATACACCTGGTATTGGGTTGAGGGGTGAAGTCTCCTCTCTTTTTTGGTACACCAACTTGCTCAGAGAAGAGCATATTTCAAGGTGATATAATGAGAAGAGCCAGGCTGTTGCTTGTTCTCTAATATTATTTGATGTTGTTGCAACATAGTTTTATTGAGCCTTTCATGGTAAATTCCAGTTTATAATCCTAGGAAAAGGTGTGGTGATGGAACGCTCCGTCTACAGTGACTTTGTGTTCATGGAGGCGATGTTTAGACAAGAATACATCCACAAACGATGTAAGTCACTATCAGCATTACAAATAAAGTTTCTTTTTGCAAGCTGTGAGGAATATCTTAGCCGTCTAAACAGTGGGAAATGCGGTAAGTATGAATCCTTAATGTCTAAAGGAATCGTTGAACCAATGGGCCATCCCAGTGACCTGTGTACCAAAGAGCTCTCTAGCTGCCAACCTCTTTTTTTCGGTGCTTCTGTTTTACTACTTAAGTGTTAACATTGTTGCACACAAGTTCTTCCACTCGGTTATGTTCTTTTCCCTCATTCAGGAACATCTGCGGAAATTTTTCTGTTCCTTGCAACTCTCTCTCTAATTCCATGCTTGCTGTGTCTCATGAGAACCAGAGGACCAGGTTATTACCTAATCTCTGGCTTCATAGCATCATGCAGGACAGCTGATGAAGGCCAATTCCAAGTAGTAGGCTAGCCTTCTGGTGACAGTGCTTAAAGGTATTCTTAACAAGTCAAATAAACTTGCTTTTACAGTCTTTTTAGTGGTTACCCAAGGTTCTTAATCTGTGATGTGGTATTCTTCTACGTTGCTTTGTTCACTTCTTGTCACGACATCTGCATGTATATCGGGAACAGTTTTTCTGTGGTTATTTCCTTAGTCTTGCTTGGATTCAGTGATACCATAATATATATTTTTTATGAGATCCAAATTTGTTTTTCTGGAAAAGTCCCTCAGCAAATCTGTGGGGGAAGGAGGCAGAGTAGGAGAAAGAGCTGACACGAGAGAGATACAGTATGGGATTATTAAATGCATATTGTCACACAGCTGAGAATAAAACTGAGAGGGGTTCCTGGCTCCCAGTTCTCCACCTGGTGCACTTGATCATGCTGCTTCTGGTACCAGCCTTGCCCTGATGGAATTATTGAGATGCTTTCACTCAGATGATGAACTTAATGAGAACTTTTGGTATAAAATAAGGATTTATGCATTGGAAGGGACAGAGACTTGCATGATTTGGTTGACTGTGAGCTGCCAGCCTGGTGTGGCTTTAAAAAAACACTAATGCAGCTTTAGGCTGCATGGGCATAATATTATTGGTAAAGACAGTGGAATGTTAGTACCATTATACAAGGCACTGGTGATACCTTATCTGGAATATTGTGTGCAACTCTGGTCTCCCATGTTTAAGAAAGATGAATTCCAATCAAACCAGATGTAGAGAAGGTTGATCTGAGAAATGGGAAACCCACAGAGAGAAAACTCAGGGCTTGGCTTGTTTAGCCTAGCCAAATGAAAGCAAATCACATCTCCCATGAGCCATCTGTAACTCCTCTCCCTGCCTGGTATTTATATAGGTTAAACACCAATGTGGACACATGTTAGTGGCCAGTTTATAGCCACTTGTTCAAGTTTACACTTGAAATTAGATGAAGGTATCTAATCATCACAAGAGTGAAATTCTGACCAACCTGATTCTGGAACCCTAGGCCTTATCATAGAAAGGGCAGAGGTTGGTAGCTGTTGGAGGGGTGCGGAGCAGTTTTTGCTGCTCTTTTCTTCTCTGCCTCTCCTCGCCTGCACTGTGGCAGGACCTCTCAAATTGTGCCGTCTTCTCATGGATTACCATTCTCTACTGGGGACAGTCTTGGACAAGGCTCTCCCAAGTGTTGACACCAATGTTGCACTTTTTCACACGTGCTTTCAGCATGTCTGTGTATCGCTTCTTCTGGCCCCCAGTGCTCCTCTATCCTTCTCCAACTTGGAAGACAGTCTGTTTAGGAAGGCGCTGATCAGACACCTCAACCATGTTACCAGTCCGACGAAGCTGTTGGTGAATGATAATGGCTTCAGTGCTGGTCATGTCCAACTCTTTCAGGACACTAGGGTTTACGCACCTATCCTCCCAAGAGTTATATAGAATTCTTATGAAGCAGCATTGATGATATTGTTCAAATGCCTTCAGATGACGTTTATATGTTGTCCAGATTTCACATACATACAATAATGTTGGAACAATGACTGTGCAGTATACAAAGAGCTTTGTCTTTGGATAGATGTCCCAGTTCTTGAAGACCTTTTTGAATTGCAGTGTAGACATACCTAGAGGATCTTTCTTGACTGCTGGTTGAATCTAAGTTTTAACTCATTATTCTCTAACCCACCATCCACACAGGAGAACTTCTGATCCAAGCTTGTAGGTCCTGTAAGCCCAGGCTCACTTACTTGACTGGGACTGTGTGTTTTGAGCCCAGGTTCAACTTTGTATTTGGCTGGAATTCACCAGTTTTGCTGTGAGGGTACAGGCAAGATCACTTGAGTTTAGATAGTTTTCCCGTGTCTTCCCAAAATTCTTTGTAAGGCATAGGCAGGTACTCCCACAATTCAATGGGGAAAAAAAATCCTAAAGCTTCTCTGCACAAAGAACCGACATACATGGTGTATTTCAGCTGAAATCTTTGCGGAGAGAAGACTTCAGAAACATTTCTACAGGGAGATAGATTTCTCTAGAAATTAAATGAAGTTACTAATGCTAAGAGAATCTTTCAAGAGGTTGTACTGATTGTTTACCTGGAGGATGGGAGAATGAGCATCAAAATTAAACTTTCTTTTCTGTTTGTTCTTGAGCATCACAACATTCATGGAAATATGTAACCATTTGTATTCTCCTTAAGGAATTTTCCTGCTCTTGTGTTTGTTTTTTTTTCAGGTGTTAATCATTATAATGAAATCAAGGGCCTCAGTATCAGTGAATTCCAGCCACCTCATTTGGTGATCTATATTGACGTACCAGTCTCGGAGGTACAGAAAAGGATCCAAGAGAAAGGAAAGGTAACTCTAGTTGTTAGCATGTCTTGAGTTAATGTTCTGATTAGGAGCCCAGGGCAATTAGGTGCCTGAAGTCTATTGGAAATCTTGGACTTCACTGCTAATCATTTTATTACAAACCTCTGGCTCTGACTGGGCTCATCCAAAAACTTTATAAACTTCCTCACTCAGTTACAGTTGCCCGCTTTCAGAAACCTGGAGGGTGCTGTTACAGATCACCAGGATGCAGTCAGTATAAAATGCACAGACCCTGATAAAAAAGCTTGAGGGCCCCAGTTCAGATTGCTATTAGAATGTTTCACTGAGTCCAAGACGAAAGCTATTTTTTAATATTTAAATGAAATGTGGAGGCCACATACTGCAGAAACCAGGGGGCCTTGCTGCTGATTCCTAAGTCCAGCTTTTTGCAGAGTACCCAGAGACTTGGCTATTATTTCAATTTTTCATTGTAACATAAATGATTTCACTTTCTAGTCTGAAATTACGATGCCTAAACTCTCCTGAAACTGGGATGTTCTGTGAAACTTGAGCGTTCTCCTTTTTGTTCTCAATCTTCTGAAAACCAGGATAGTTTCTCTAGGAGAACAGAGAATCTGCCTTTTGTTACCATATGGTACTACAAGAAGAATAACACTTTTCTTGAATGCTTTGGCTTTTGATATTTTGTAGCAACATGTTTTAAAATTGTCCCTCTAATATTTTATGTATATGTCAGTCTCTTGGGGACAGCTTTGGCCACAGACTTGCAAACTGCTGTCATCATGTCAAAGCAAAGATGACCATTGTTATAGGAAGGTGTATTTGGTAGCTGCAGGAAAAACAACAGGCATTTTTTGTAACTTCATGGTGATAACATTTGGCTGAGGTAAAGTTTGTCACTGGCCTGAGTTCCTTTGTGTATCACTATCTTTAATATAATGAAATGCCTGACTGATATGCAAAGTGGGACTGAATATTACCCTTTTGATTAAAGAACCTGATATCTTATGCAAGAGTAATAACGGGCTCTGAAGGAGAGCATCTCTGTTTAAGGTGTTTTTTTAAATCCTACCTTTAAAAAGCAACAGAAGAGGGTTCTATTTTTTTTTTGTTTGTTTTTTGTTTAATCTACCTCTGCTCATCTTAGTGAAAATAGAGCTGGTCTCCTTGGCCTCGCAGTCCTTTTTATCCTGGCAAAATTTCCCCTGTAATAACACTCCTTAGGGCAGAGGCCTTGAAGGTGCATGTGTTCATTAGTATATCTCTGTTGGTTAGCAGCAGTTTCTGGAGCTCTCACCTACATTAATGGCTTGTAGCTGTCCTTTTTCTGAATAGTAATTAGAGACCTCTGTGTGCTCAGCTAACTGAGGAGCCTGGTTTCCCCAAGGTTCTGCTCACCATCTCTGATATGCAGGTGAGGGCATTCTTTACCTCACAGGCAGGAATTAGGCTGCAAATATGTAGGAAAGAGCAGAACAGATCTGCTCGTAAGGGAAGTGGGAGATGTAATAAAAGAGCTATATAGAGAAACTGGTGCCAACAGTTGATAGGTAATCCCTTGACAGATTTGCAGCCCACTTCAGTTAAAAGAGGAAATTCTTGACCTTTATATAGAGGGCACAGATGCCCATCTGTCTGTCTAAAAATTAGAGAGAAATATATTTGGGGTGCAGGTTCTATACATTCAGATCCTAATCAAACTTCAGGAGACAAAATGAAGGATAGTTGGCCTACTACAATTAGCTTGCTAAAAGGGTCGGTGGATACCCCCTTTCTAAAATCTGATGACTATACCTAACTTCCTTAAACGTGTCGTTATATAGGATTAGTCATCAACTAATCTCCGGGGTGGGGGAATGTTCTTGGTTAGTATTTTCTGTTTATTTAAGATAAACAAAATTGAGATTCTTTTACCTTTTCCTCTCAGCCTGGTAGAGAAGTGTCTTTTGTGTATTCTTCAGTAGCTGTGTTCCCTGTAAGCTGAGCACTTGGGCAGCTGTGGAGGAGAGATTCAGGTGCTGCCCATCTGACTAGCAGGGCGCCCATAGCTGTCCCCACGTGTTTCTATTGGTGTACATTTGCACATGGCTTGATGCACATAACAAAATGTATTCCGCCCCGGATGGAAAAAACTGGAGGGAACACTGTTAAGCGGTACTTGCTTTTTTGTGTCATTCCAGATTCTTTTGTATTCCAAGAGAATCCTATTCACCTGCATTGTTAAAGGAATTGCAAAACAAATGCCTTCTATTTATAGAGAACCTAGGAGAAAGTACAGTGAAAAATGTATGGTTAAGTCTACACTGGGGCTCTTACTGTTGTAGCTTTCTAGCTCGGGAGTATGAATTCCCTCCAAGTGCAGCAAGTTACAGCACTGTAAAGTGGGCTGCAGCGCTCCCAGTGCTGTGAGCTACTCCCTTCATGGAGGTGGTTTCTGTAGCACACTGGGAGAGCTTTCTCCCAGCATTCCTCCTGTGGCTACACTTGTGCTGCTGCTGCTGTGTTCAGGTTTTAAAGTGCAGGCAGAGCTTGTAATTCTCCAGCAACTGTAGTTTATTCCCTTTGCTGCCTATGTAGTTTCGTGTATGTTAATACAATATTCTATAATCCCAAATACTCCATATGTTTCTCCTAATTTTGAAGTCTTCATAAATGTTTGTGAATGTAAAAGACTGTTTGGCTGTTAAACGTGGGAGCTGTGCTTCAACAGATGGCGTGGTAGCCGTGGCTTCTACTTGGGATACCTGGAATCTGTGCAGGTGGAAAAAGAAAACAAGCATACATATTTCAGAGTGTTTTGTTTTCTTTGTGTGTTAGCCTTATGAAAAAAAGGTGTCTCCTGCATACCTCCAGAGCATTGAAGATATCTACAAGAAATCTTTCCTGCCAGAGATCAGGTTAGCAGCCTATGCCATTTTCTGTGACAAATTTTTATGCAAAACTGTTTGTGTATGTGGCGGTAGAATATCCATACAAACACTTGATTAAAACTGCTTGTAGGTAGAAATCCTTGTGTTTGTTACCATATAAACTCTGGGCATAGTAAGTTACACAGCTACACAGTTGGATCCCTACTGTAGTTGTGAAATTCATCTTTGGAAATTATTCACTTCAGTTTACCCTTCATGTTAGTCAGCCCTGGCTACTGATATCATAGAATCATAGCCATGGAAGGGACCTAGGTCGTTTAATCTAATCCCTTGCATTCATGACAGGCATAATTATTAATGGACTTCACATCCTCCAACAGCTGTTTGTCTAACTTGCTCTTAAAAACCTCTAATAATGGCGATTCCACAGGCAATTTGTTCAAGTCTTTAGTTACCCTTACAGTTAGGAAGTTTTCCCTAATGTCCAGCTGCAATTCAGATCCATTGCTGCTTGTAATTTTAAACGTATTCCCAGTTTTAGACTCTGAGCGTTCTTCAGTTTTACTGGCTTTCTCTGTTAGCTGTTTAATTGCTACTAGCTTCTTTGGTGACGAACTGAAACAAAGATGTCCTTTAGCACCTCCCATTTTCATGTTTTCTATAACAGTTTTTCATTCTTCATTGAGTGACCAGGCTACCCTTTTCTTGGATTTCTTCTGCTAATGAATTTTGAGCATGTTTTCTTGCTTTCCTTCATGTCTCTAAGATGTTCAGTCTCATTTTGTGCATTGTGCATTCTTTTCCCTACAAAATTGTATTTTTGTTTATATTCATCCTTTGTAATTTGACCTCGTTTCCACTTAAGAACATAAGAACATAAGAATGGCCATACTGGGTCAGACCAAAGGTCCATCGAGCCCAGCATCCCATCTGCCGACGGTGGCCAATGCCAGGTGCCCCAGAGAAGGAGAACAGAAGACAATGATCAAGTGATTTATCTCCTGCCATCCATCTCCTGCCCTTGTTCTGAAGGCTAGGGCACCATACTTTATCCCTGGCTAATAGCCATTTATGGACCTAACCTGCAAAAATTTATCAAGCTCTTTTTTAAACCCTAATAGAGTCCTGGCCTTCACAGCCTCCTCGGGCAAGGAGTTCCACAGGTTGACTGTGCGCTGTGTGAAGAAAAATTTCCTTTTATTAGTTTTGAACCTGCTACCCATCAATTTCATTTGGTGTCCCCTAGTTCTTGTATTATGGGAAAAGGTAAATAATTTTTCTATATTCACTTTCTCCACACCATTCATGATTTTATATACCTCTATCATATCGCCCCTCAATCGCCTCTTTTCCAAACTGAAAAGTCCCAGTCTCTCTAGCCTCTCCCCATATGGGACCCGTTCCAAGCCCCTAATCATCTTAGTTGCCCTTTTCTGAACCTTTTCTAATGCCAATATATCTTTTTTTGAGGTGAGGAGACCACATCTGCACGCAGTACTCAAGATGTGGGCGTACCATAGTTTTATAGAGGGGAAGTATGATATCTTTTGTCTTATTATCGATCCCTTTTTTAATAATTCCTAACATCCTATTTGCCTTACTAACTGCCGCTGCACACTGCGTGGATGTCTTCAGAGAACTATCCACTATAACTCCAAGATCCCTTTCCTGATCTGTCGTAGCTAAATTTGACCCCATCATGTAGTACGTGTAATTTGGGTTATTTTTTCCAACATGCATTACCTTACACTCACCCACATTAAATTTCATTTGCCATTTTGCTGCCCAATCACTCAGTTTGCTGAGATCTTTTTGTAGTTCTTCACAATCTGTTTTGGTTTTGACTGTCCTGAACAACTTGGTGTCATCTGCAAACTTTCCCACCTCACTGCTTACCTCATTTTCTAGATCATTGATGAACAAGTTGAACAGGATCGGTCCCAGGACTGACCCCTGGGGAACACCACTAGTTACCCTCCTCCATTGTGAAAATTTACCATTTATTCCCACCCTTTGTTTTCTGTCTTTTAACCAATTCCTGATCCATGAAAGGATCTTTCCTCCTATCCCATGACCACCTAATTTACATAAAAGCTTTTGGTGTGGGACCGTGTCAAAGGCTTTCTGGAAATCCAGGTATATTATGTCCACTGGGTGCCCCTTGTCTGCATGTTTATTAACCCCTTCAAAGAATTCTGATAGATTAGTTAGACACGACTTCCCTCTGCCGAAACCATGCTGACTTTTGCCCAACAATTCGTGCTCTTCTACATGCCTTGCAATTTTAGTCTTTACTAGTGTTTCTACTAATTTGCCTGGTACTGATGTTAAACTTATCGGTCTATAATTTCCAGGGTCTGCTCTAGAGCCTTTTTTAAATATTGGCGTTATATTGGCCGTCTTCCAGTCATTTGGTACCAAAGTGGATTTGAAGGATAGGTTACAAACCACTGTTAATAGCTCCGCAATTTCACATTTGAGTTCTTTCAGAACCCTTGGGTGAATACCGTCTGGTCCTGGAGACTTGTTACTATTCAGCTTATCAATTAACTCCAAAACCTCCTCTAATGTCACTTCAATCTGAGTGAGTTCCTCAGATTTGTCACCTAAAAAGGCTGGCTCAGATTTAGGAACCTCTGTAACATCCTCAGCCGTGAAGACTGAAGCAAAGAAATCATTTAATCGCTCCGCAATGGCACTGTCTTCCACTTCTTGTAGTACTCATCTCTGAGTGTCAGATCATTGAAGATCTTGCGGTCTCTTGCCATGCTTCCTATCATTCCTACTCAGTAGGATAGTTTGCTGTTATTCCCTTAATAATATTTCTTTGCAAAACTGCCAACTCTTGAATTGTTTTTTTCCTGAGACTTAACTGAGTGGGCTTAAGACAGGTGAAAGGTTTTTATTTGAAGTTTTAGGTTCCACCAACTTTCTAAAAGCATAAATTTGCAGGGGAGGGTTAGAGTCATTGCCAGTGGTCATTTGGATTGTAACAGCAGGATTCCAAGACAGAAATCATAGAACCCTAGAACTGGAAGGAACCTCAAAATGTCATCAAGTCCAATCCTCTGCCCTCATGGCAGGGCCAAGAACCATCTGTATCATTCCTCTTAGATAGTTATCCAACCTGTTCTTAAATATATCCAATGATGGAGATTCTGCAACCACCTTAGGCAATTTATATGTGCGCTTAGCTACCCTCCCAGCTTGTTATCACCTGCAGACTTAGTAAGTGTACTCTCTCTGCCATTATCTATATCATTCATAAAAACATTGTACAGAACTGATCCCTGGGGAGCCCCATTTGTTATTCCCTTCCAGCATGACCGTAAACTATTAATAAGTACTCTGTGTAGCTGGTTATCCAACCAGTTATGTAGCCACCTAGTAGTAGCTCCGTCTAAGCTGCATTTCTGTAGCTTAATTATAAGGTCATATAGTAATGTATCCAAATGCTTTACTACCTCCTCGACTCGCAATGTTGTAGAAGCAGTGATGCTATTACAAGATATATGAACCCAAATCCGTAATTCTATGCTTTTCATCCTCATGTCTTAGAGCACATTATAAACAGCCTCACAGCTTAACAGTTGAGTGTGGAAGTATTAGTATGTTGTACAGAAGGGTGTACGGCAGTGCAGTGTTTCTGCCTTGTTTGCACCCGAAGGAGTGATAAAGCAAGGAATAAATCATAGGACCACAGATTGCTGTCCTCTTTTCTCCAGCTATGAGGTGTGTCTTCCTGTCTCTCTTCCAGTGATGTATCACAGACCTTTGGCATTACCACCTTGGCTGCTCATCAGGTTGACAGGGTATTGTTAACAGCCTGTGGAGCTGAAGAGAGCACTTTCTAAGAGCAATACAAAGAGTGAAATCTACTGGACTGTGGGGGGAGATGGGGGTGTGTGGACAGGAGGGTGTTGCAAGCTAAGGAAGGGAATAGGTGTCCTAATATGAGCATCCGTCAGATTTGTTCAGAGAAAAACTTGGATTTTTCTCTTTCTTCAAAAAGTGTAATAGTTCTGCGATAGTGAATATTTAAAAACAGACAACTGATAAAAAAAATCAACAGGGATTTTCGGTTGTTCTCTTGCTTTAACTCTCTGTTTTCCTATCCCATATGGCAACCACTTCTGAGCAGTCTTCTGTGATCAAAAATAACTCTTTAGTTGGTTTTGTGCAGGTTCTGGTAAAAGACACACCTTCTTCCCTAGCCTGGTAGACTGTATGTGCTCTTCTCTGCTGAGCCTAGGTAGGAAAGAACTAAGAACTGAATTTGAGATTGCAGTATGGCAACTCTGAGCAATACCCTGCAGACAATTTCTGTATCTCCCCTATTCCAGCTTAAGGGAGAGACCCCTCAATCAAACCTGTCTTGGGGACTAAACTTAAATGAAAGTGAATATCTTTGGCAATTTACGTTAGGCCATTTCTACACTACAGGTGTGATTAGTGGCAGTTATAACTCCGTAGCATAGCTGCATCCTACATTGATGGAAGGGTCTTTTTCCATCACTTTAGGTAATCTGTCTCTGAGCAGCAGGAGCTACTTTGATTTAAAAAAAATCTTCTGTAGACCTAGACATACCTACTTAGGTAGGATTTATGGTGCTGTGCGTGGAAGAATTTTTCACACCCCCGACTACAGTACCTAAATTGGTCCAACTCGCGAAGTGCAGATGAGGTTTCATCATGGTATGTCACTGTGTGATGACTCTGGCCAGGAAGAATAACTTTCAAAGGTCACAAAGCCAATCTGCTTTGAATTAAAACAAGATAGCGATAATTCTGCTGGGTCTGGCTTTTGTATATATCCAATGTCAGTCAAAACAAGCTTGAAGATGTATAGTAACCTGTCCATCTCCTCTTGTATTCTTGCTGCCAGTCCCAAGATGAATCAGGGTAAATGTGCTGACAGCAAATGAACTGAGTCCTGTCATCTTGAAGCTTGTCTGTCATCTGGGGTTTGAGTTGTTGATGCAGGTAAGGTCAGCTGCCTTATTGTTGAATTTATCCCCACTGAATAGCAGCTAGTGCATAGCTGTCAGAACGAAGTGGAACTAAAGGCTGAAGAATGAGGCTGGGAATTTGTAGCCTTTCCTTCTCCCTGAGGGCAGAATTGTTTTAATTCACCAGCGAGGAGAAAAATGTTGCTTATTCTTTGGATCAAATTGAGCCCCCATAATATACCATGTTATTTCCTACAGATTAAATCCAGTCTAGCTGGTCCTGCTGTGATTTCAACTCTTCATCTGTGTGTGGGTAATACACTTGTTAAGCAAACAGTCTGCTTGGCATCTCTGTATGGGTTTATAACAGCCTGTCAGATTGAAGTTTGTACTGTGTTTCAAAGGACACATCTGTCCCTTTGCTGTAAAATTTTTAGCATGTTTCAGACAAACATGGAATTCATCAATAGTTTGTGTATTAGACTAAAATAGGAGGTTGCTATCCTACTGGGGATAGCAGAACCTCCTCGCATGACTAATGTGGGGATAGGTAGTTCTCTTCCTTGTGTTGAACAGACCACTTCAGTCTTTCTGGAGGTTGTCTTCTGGCCATAAATCTAAAATTGCAAATTCGTTCTTCATCTTCATAACCAGTTCTGCTGCTACTGAGCAGCTGCTCCCTCCTGGCGAAAACCGATGTTTAGGCTGGACATTAGGAAAAACTTCTGGACTATCAGGGTGGTTAAGCACTGGAATAAATTGCCTGGGGAGGTTATAGACTCTCCAACACTTGAGATATTTAAGAGTAGGTTAGGCAGACATCTGTCGGGGATGGTAGACGCTTCTTGGTCCTACCATGGGAGCAGGAGACTGGACTCGATGACTTCTAGAGATCCCTTCCAGTTCTAGTGTTCTATGATTCTAAACAGGCTGCAAAGTGTCGAGTAGTTTGAGCTGCCCTGCAATGCAGTTGCTAGGTCAGAACTCTGTATTTGGTCAGAACAATCCACTGTCCTTTGTTTAGTGAAACTTGAAGCGGGGGTGCAGGTGCCTGTGCTGCACTGCAATAATAGTCTCCTCTGGGAACAGAAAGCCGGGCAGTTGTGCTCCTCTGCCCATTGTAGTAAGTGGGAGGCGAACGTAGGAGCGGAGGTTTTCAATAATCCTACAGCTGCTTTGAGTGGTATCCCTGCGGATGTTCTGTAGTAGGTGGGCTTGTGTCCATGCCCGTTCTGTCCCCCCTCCTGCTCCATCACAAAGTTAATCCGCATGTGTGGGCAAACTCCCTTTAGTTTCAAGCACAAAATCCTTGATAAGAGCCCTGAAGGAGAGGAGGGTAGGTTGCAGAGCACCCATAAGGATACACCTCTCAAAGAACCCTCCAAGTAAAAAGAACAAAACCACGAACTCTCTTTTGGGAGCCAGGAAATTGTTTAAATTTTAAAGTGGCCTGCGCAGCAGCAGCCTCCCTAGCCAGAAACTGATTATTATCAGTGATGCGGTGAAGTGCTTTGGGTTCCTTTGGAATAAAGGGAATGTTTCTTATTTACAAAGCCATCCTAAGGGACCTTTGTTAGCTCAGGCCTGATGCTGGTTTTGGCCTCCATGCTGCTGCTGTCCTAAATTGTCACCTGCTGGGTATGTGCTGCCAGCAGCAGGTTTCAAAGTGCCAGGTTTTAGTCCTGCTTTGGATTTGCAGAGTGTTGTGCTAAGCACAAGGCGACTTTTTCAGAGCTTTTGTATGAGCTGCAAAGTAAAGGCAAAGTTGTACTTAAATTTGCCTGGGCTGTGAACTTCCATCTTAAAGCACATAGTGCAAAAACAAAAGGCTCCACGATTGCTATTTGCTCCCATAAAAAGCGCAGGGTGTCTAGAATTAGCAGTGATTTACTTGGGAAGAACTGGGGCAACAAGTGGAAGTGTTGGTAATGCTGCTAGACAGTATTGACATCCTGTGGTTAAGCAAATTCTTTGGTTTGCACTGGTCAAGTCCTGAGGCGCTGAACTAGAGAGGTTCACCTGATACTATGGTGCTGCCCAAGAGGGCCACATAAGCACCAGACCTGCTTGCACTAAGTTCTGTACAAAATCAGAAAAGATATTCCTTGGGCCAGGACACTTAGTCTGTTTTGTGGACGTTTTCCATCTATCCATCCATAGGGATCTCTCTTTAATGTCATAGTGTTTGTTACCATCTATCTTGATAAATAAACATAAACAATTTAATCCTTTCCAGAAATAATCCACAAATGTAATGGGTGTATTGGATGGCAGGGCTCTCTCACTGAAGTTTGGGTTAGACAGCTGCTAAGAGGTTTGGAGACTGACTCTCTGGGCTGAATAGGAGCAGAAGTACAGATATAGGACAAGTGTCTCTTAGACGTGTATTAACAAAGTCTTCAATTCAGATGTACCCAGAGAGTTTTTTAAATTAATTCTGACATTTGGAATTTTAAAATCTTTCGCTACAAGAAAGAAACATCGAGCAATGCAAGGAGGAGTCTGCCACAAAAATTTCTGCAAATTACTCCTCCACAAAAAAAGAAAATCTTGATTTGAAATTAAGCTGTATTGCATCTAAATAAATGGAAAAATTTAATTTCCACATGCATAATTTGGTCTTTTTTTTCTGAGGGGCAAGATAGCTATATTCATTAACTTTAATGTTTATCTTTTCTTTGCAGTCAGACCTCTGAGGTTTTGCAATACACAGCACGTGAGGCAGAGGATATAGAAAAGGTAAAAGCGCTTACTGCGTGAAATAGATATCATTAAGTTTTTAACAAGGAAATCTTTTTAAATGATCTGTTCCAGCTTTCCTTTATAGTTAGTCTTAGATTTACAGATTTAATCATGGATTTACAATGTAGAGTAACAGTGACATAAAGTAATTTCCCTCTAGTCTTGTAACGAGTTACTTTTAAAGGTTTTAAGCTATATCAAGTTATTTCATTAACTTACTTGACCGCTAGTAGTGGAATGTTGAGACTGTGAAGAAGCCAGTCACTTGATCTGTATTGACAGGCTTTTTCATACGTGCTACATCTACATTAGAAGCATCTGTCTACAGAAGTTACTGGCAGAAGAGATGTTCCGACAAAACTTCTGTCAACACTTCGCATCTACACATAAGAGGATCATCTTTTGACTCTTTCTTGACAAAAGGACCCCCCGAAGAGTCTCGACAGCTTTTTTTGTCGACAGTTGCTGTTGACAGAACGCATTTTGTGTGTAGGCGCACTGCGAGTTTTGCCAACAGAACCCCAGTTTTGTCTACAAAACTCTCTAGTGTAGACATAGCCTCCGTGTCCATGAGTTGCAGGATTTTCTCTCCAAATGGATTGGTGTCAAGCAGTTTCCTAAACTGTGTTCCATGGACAACTCGCAGGTGTGCCATGTGTGTCTGACACTTTTCTGATATCACACACAGAAGTTCTGTACTTTCTGTTGTTAAAACCAGATACAGTATTACTACTTCACTGCTGTGATACCTGATTAAATTATTGCCTTTTGTTTTTGCTGTATATGTTGCTGTTTGGTATTTTTTGGTCTGACAACTCTTTTTTCTTTAAAGGAAATTGTCGTACATATATAATTCTTTGGTGTTCCATGGTCTCAAAAAATGTAAGAAACTGGTGTAGATCAGTGTGGATGTGGGGAGAGTCAACCAAACTGCAGGATGATAAGCCAGGTTATAGTAACCAATTTGAGTAGCCTGGAATTGTTTCCTAGTACACTGAATTGCAGAAAGTGTGTGGGGTTATGTCTTGACCGGGAGCAGCGCAAGGCAGACAATGGGAGAAAGGTGATGCAGTACCTATTTCCAATTGGTAGAGCTCTGTGACAGGTTTTCCAGACAATATATAGCTGCATCTCATGGAAAAGTGCAAATATCATCCCTGGTGATGCATGTTTAACTGTTTGACACATGGTAAAAGCCTAATAATTAGGTCCAATCTCCCCTCTCTGATTTGTTTTCGTAGGATGAACAAACTGACATTGTTTTAGGCCCTGTCATCTCTGTTAAAATTGTAGACTTGAGGGCTTTTTACCTTGGAATTAAGCTCAGTGTAGTTAGGTGTAAGGGATCTAAACAGGTCAACTGTTACTGGGTTGTGTGAAAGCTTTTTGACTTGATTATCCCTGTTACACTTTGCTGCTCATTTCCATCCTGTGTGGTTAATAAAGATGTGTGTTGGATACTACTGTGGTGTAACCTGGTTCCCTAACACTGTAGAGATTATCAGGGTAGCAAGGCAGATGTCACTGAGAGGGGGTTGAGATGCATGAACAGGCTTGTGTATAACTTTTAAAGGAAAAAGAGAAATGTCTTAAATGTGAGGTATTCAACAGTGTGATGCAAGGAAAGTTATTCAGGAAGGATCAGGTCAACAGGCAAGGAATAACATTCAGTACTTCATTTTGGACCCACCAAGGAGCAAGTGATGGGTGTCAGATGTGCAAGGGAGGAGTAGGCTCCAGTAAATGAGCGGAAATGATCAGGGTGGTGATGCAAGGAACAGTTGGATTTTCAATATGTTGCAGAGGAAGATACAGCAAGATTTGACAGGACCTGGATGTGTGGGAATGGATGGGAGGAATCAAAAGATGGTCCCGGGGTGTAGGTCTAGAGATGGGGATAGTCACCGTTCTCAGTAGGGACGAAGAGAGGATTTAGAAGGGAAGAAAAGCTGGTAACTTTTAGAAAATCCCATTGTTGATAGTTTTATTTTAATCCATAAATGGGGGTTTAAAGTCACCTAAAGCTCTTCTTGCAGCTATTCCTCTAGACCAGCAATGTTACATCATCACAGTACATGCCCGGAGAATGTATTTATGACACATGTTCTCATATTTACTTTGGATTTGAACAGATCTGGGCTAGAGTAGGAATTTATTTGAAGTCATAGACTTAGTAAGTTAGATGCCACATATGAGTATTAATTCTGCTTTGAAGGAACTTGCACTATATGTTCCCTTTGATGGGAAAGAGTCTCAGAAGTGAAACGTTCCTTAAAAGCTGATGGATGATGGACAAAATCATTTGCAATCCACATATCCTGTGTGTGAAAATATATACACATACACACTGTCACCCACCCAGAGTAGACCAATGCTGTGGTTTGGATAAGAAGCTGCTGAAAAGAAACTCTTTCCTACAGTCAGTTGAGTAAATGGAACTGATTAGAATATTGATTGATTTCAAACACGCGATTTATAATGGTCTTTAGAAATTAACGCAGGGGCCTGCTAGGCAGTAATTGAAGAGTTACCTCGGCATGGAAAATAATTATGTTCACATTTGTCAAATGGAACATATGGTATCTAGTTTGAGTATTTGGAATGAAAAATTAAGACTAACAAAGGAGTTATTAAACTGACTTGTCATATGTTTCTCTTCTCCACCATTCCCCAAGAAATATTTAGTGAAATCGAAGAAGGTGAAATACAGGATGTTGCATAATGCTAAAGGACTAGCTTCATGAGTGTATGTAAGGAGCAAAATGTTATGAAAGATGACAGTTCATAAATGGTGCTGCTGTGGCAATGAAACAAATGAGCGTGAACGGACTCCTGCAGGGACAGGTCTTTCTGCAAAGAGCCACTGCAAGGGGAAATTGACAAACCCTGCACCAGCTGGGGCTTGGGCAGCCTTCTGCTTGAGCCGTAGCTGGCACAGGGTCCTCAGTGTCCTGTTGTTGTGTTGTAATGTGTGGTGGAGAATAGAAAGGAGAATCTGGGGGACGGCCAAAGCTTTCTGAATGTGATCATTACTTTTTTTGTTTCTGTTGAAAGGTGGTAGCAAATAAATTGGTGGGTGGCTTTGTTCAATTGTATATATAGTTTGCTTGATTGGTTTATTTTTATTGGCTGAAGACAGAAATTTTGGTGAAAACTCTTGTAATTGTACTAAATCCCCCTCTTACAGGTAATTGAAGATATTGAGTATCTGAAGTTTGATAAGGGACCTTGGCTGGAAGAAGATGATGTTAGTTTCCATTACTTGAGGATGTAGTAAGTAAACCTATTCCGGTTCAGTGTTGCCATTAAGGAGAAGCTTTTATTGTCTTGTGCTTTAAAAAAAAAAATTCCTATTAGCACCAAGACTGATCTCTCATGGACAATGGATGCAGCTATAACAGATTTTGGTAATAGGCTTTTGGGAGCTGGATGACTGCCAATAGTCTGGTATGTAGACTACCAACTTTTAGAAAGCCAGACATCAGATGGTGGCTATTTGCTTGCTACAAACTTGAGCTAGATTCAGCTGGAGACGCACAGATGAAGTCTCCATATCTCATTAATCAGTTCCCATGCCACAGAATCCTCTGACTGTTTCATAATAAGAGGTTTGCCCTGAACAGTAGATTTTTGAGCTTCCAAAAATTGTACAAGTTAAATCAGTGTAATTATTCTTGTTCCAGAACAATAACCAGCTCAAAATGAGAGCCTCAAGAATTAAAAAACAGATGCTGCAATATGCAGTTAGCTATGCAGTATCTTTCACTGTCCCCTTTTTGTTGGGAGATGGCGGTGTGCTAATGCTTGCTGGGATGTGATGCTATTAAATTTATAATGAACGTGATCATTAAAGTTGGGTATGAAAAAGCCCTCCTAGGCCCAAGCATGCTTCTTTTCCATTTCTACTGTTCAGGGAGAGCAACCAACAAGGAAGCTAAATACCTGTCCAGAAGTATGTCAGGAAAAATTGAGACAACAACAACAAAAAAGTGCTCAGGAATATTTTTGATGAGTGGCTGCCTTACTAGGCAGATTTATACAGCACTCTGAGTAATTCATTTAAAGTACAGTATGGAAATGTATTTCATGCGGCTTTCAGAAGCATTGCAAAGGCTTGGGAGGCAGTTGCTGGGAAAGAGCCTGGGTGTGAACTTGGATGGTAGTGGTCTGTGGGTGAGAGAAGTATGGAACAGACTTCTTTGGGCACGGGGGGGGCTTGTTAGGGAATTTCCACCAGCGTGACATGTAAGCTGATTGCTTCAGAGGCTGCCCAACAGAGATTCAACTGCCACTCAGCTGAATAGAAGAGCCCCCACAGTTGGCAGAATGTTTGTATTGATGGTGCACATCCCCATATGCTCAGTGCACATAACAAAATTTATTCTGCCCATGGTCAGAAAAAAATCAGAGGGAACCCTGATCTCAGCCATACAGACCCTGGCTGACCCCTGCCTGTCTCCTTCCATGAAGCACATCTGCCACTGTCCTCGCATGTTTCTGCTCCCCTACCAATACCTATATGGCACTGCACTTCCCCTCCTCTGCCCACAGCCTCATGTGTCCATGTACCCTCAGAGCGACTGAAAATTAGCAGTAATTGTAATTAACATTATGAGCTGTATTATTTGCTTTATAATAAAATATCTAATGTAATAAAGCAATTCATGCAGCTGTTTAGATGGCCCTAACCATCAGTGACATTAATAAGTCCTTTCCAGCCTGTAACATGCTCCTTCTCTGAATGCCCAGAGAGAGGGGGTATGGGGGTGATGGGGAATTGAAGTTTGCTCTGAGCAGAACTGAAGGAACCTGCCCTGGGCGCACAAGCCCTAGGTTATGTGTGACCTGCCTGGTGTCAAGAGCTATTGTTTGTTATGGAAGAATCTGCTATTTTTTAACTTGAATATTTTGCATGTGCAGGGTCAGATGCTGTCCATGTTCACACTCATGCTGCTCTCATGGACATTAAAGGGGATACGTTCTTAAGTTAACCCCCATTCTGTGACGGAGTCATGTAGGATGTAGGACTTGAAGGGACTTGGATCACCAAGTTGAGTCCCTTGCTGGTACAGGCACCTTCTTACAGGCCTGTCCATAGAGTTAAATCTCCAGTGCAGCATGATGCATTTTTTTTAATAATACATCCTGATCGTTCATACTGAACTTGTTCCAGTTTGTGGAGAGCAATACTAACCTTTTTAGTTTGGTGTAACATGGAAGATGCACACTCATCTAGGCTGTAACCTAAAGTATAGGGAGGCAGCTTGATCTGGTGTCCCCAGCACTGGTAGTCACCTGCATCGTGACCCTTGAACAAGTCACTTCCCACTTCTGTTGCCCTTCTCAGCTTTGTGTAACTTTTTGGATTGTAAGCTCTTTGGGGCTGGCACTAGCTCTAGCTCTGAGTTTGTGTAGGCCCCAGTACAGTGAGGATATTGTGCAAATAATAAGACAAACAGAAGGGCAGAGCCTTCCCACATAAACCCTGTGTAATAAAATGTCTTGCCTCCCTGCCCTCTTTGCCTTCCCAGAGACTTGTTGGAGGGGAAGAAGGAAAGGGCATCTGCACCAAAAGCAGAAGTGTGTGACTGCTTGGGGAAGGGGTTGAAAGTGGTCCAAAGTCCCAGGCCCCCCTCAGAGAACTCTGTCCTATCCTCCTATCCTATGACACCTCCAGATCTACTGATGACAATACAACTCAGCCTTCCTGACTGAGCTAACCTCGTTATCCCCAGCCTTGCTCTGGCCTATTTATACCTGGCCTTGCAGATTTCCAGGACCAGCATCTGAAGAAGTGAGTCTGTGCTCACGAAAGCTCATGCTCTAAACTTCTCTGTTAGTCTATAAGGTGCCACAGGACCCTTCGTTGCTGCTGCAGATCCAGACTAACACGGCTACCCCTCCGATACTCTGTCCTATCCGTGACTTTAACAGGCTTTGGATCACGCCCATAGGGAAGTCCCAGTGTGATTGCTGCCTGAAATAGAAACAGGTTGTTTCTCAAGTGGGTAGGTCCTAGGCCATTTAGGGCAGCACTGACCCAATGGGCCTGAAGTGCATTTCCTAAGCACCAATGTCATGGGTTCAGTGACCTATTCAGCATATAGACTGCTGGATTCCATGCAAGCTTCAGCTCCTGAATGGAGTTAATGCCTAGTTCCTTCTAGCGCACATTGTGATAACCTTGTGTGGGACAGCCAAATGAATATCATCCCTTCAGCTGCCAGCTCGAAAGATGGCCTGTTTACATCCTAGGGTGTATGGGTGCATCTGTATTCCCAACAGAGTACACCACTTCCTGTCCACCCTGCCAATTTATAGTCTTCTGTCAAATGTTTGCACTGCCAGCTTAATGGTGGTTTGGTGTCTCCTGTGTGGGATTGGTCTGCTACAGACATTCAGGACGTACAGAATATGTCCCACACTTCCCAGGCCCAGGGTCATATTTGGTACCTGCTTCCTTTGGCAAGTTCCACAAGCACAGCTCCCCAAGGCAAAATTTAACACAATATTGATAAATCTGTTTTTAGTCATTGTTGATAAAAGGGTTTTTATCCATATGAATTTTATCTGAAGGGAAGCAATTTCTATTTGACACTAACTTAGCACCAGCAGAACCAGGCTGATTGAAACTTGGGATCTGTATCCTTTCCATATTTTTGTGGTTAATCACCCATTATGTAGGGACTGTTAGCATGACTGCTCCTCTCGCACCATTGAATATGCTTCAGTCTACCTAGGTGGGGAGGGTGTTATAACGGTGGTAAAGTGTTGTGTTTTGGTTTCTGCAGTATCGCCAACTTCCAGCATGTAATTTCGTGAGGTCTCCTCCCCCATCACTAAATTTTTATAATACTTTAGGGTTTTATACTTCTAGGTTTTGTAGTTTTAGGTGTTACATTTTCAAGAGTTTTTTGGCAACTATATGAAAATTTGAAACTTTGATTCCAGGAACTGGGACTTTAAGGAGAACACCAACTGTTACAAAGGGTGTGGTTAAAATCAGGTGTTGTCAAAATTGTCAAACTTTTCTGCATCAGTGACGCCTGGGAACTTCCTTTTCGTTTTTTACTGGTTTGAGAGAGAGTCAAACTCCAGAAAATATTCAGTTGCACTGATCTATACGTGGAAAAAAAACTAAGGAAATTTACTAGCTGTTTATAAATGCTTTCTGCTGGGATGGATTAGTTCTAGCACATGTTTTGGTGCTAGATAGAAGATGTTATGGAAGGTATTGCTCTTATTAATAGTCTTCCAAGATCTGTCTGAATGTGCAAGCTAATATTTTGCTTTGGGAAGACCTGCCATTCTCATGTTTAGTTCTTGTCATTCAAGCTGCTGCGTAGAGGCAGACCTCCTTGGAGAAGGAGCTGCAAGAGCAGCAGGGGTGTCTGCAGTCTGTCTCAGTCTCTAGCTGGAGTATTCCCAGACTGAGTGAGTGTTTTTTTCCACTGGGAAGCTAACTTGCCAAGTCCAGGATATCTGCTATGGTTTGGACGAGGGACAGTGCTGCTGTTAGGAGACATGGCTGTCTGAAACAGGACGAGGGGTTGATAAATTGAAGGGTGATCTAGAGCCTGTGCTATCAGGCCCCAAGGCTGAAAGGCACCTGAGCGCCATCAGCAGGAGTTGGGGTGTGGGGATGGCTCAGGGCTGGGAGTTGGAGCATAGGAGGGGGTGAGAGCTCCAGACAGCATTAACTGCATGGTGGGAGTGAGCTTCCCTGGAAGCAGCAACATCCCTCTCCCTCAGCTCCTAGGGGGAGCGCTGGCAGACAGCTGTATACAAAGCCTGCAGCTACTGTAGGAACAAAGCCTGGACACTGTGTAGAATCAACCAGGAGGGTTTATTACACACAGCGCTGGCAGAGTGCCACCATGCCTGTCAGGCTAGGCTCGGTGAAGTGCTATCAAGCAATAGGTTACAAGTGATTATATAGGATAATAGAATCAATGTATATCTTGTTTAAACAGATGACTATAGAAACAATGGGATGGGAGGTCCCCAGCCCCGGGATGGGTGCTGGCAGCAAGACATGGTGAGCACAATAAGATGCTAATCTGAAAAGTTACACAATGATTCTGCTCGTAATTTACATGCAACATTTTAGACAATACACAGGTGGTTTTTTCTTTAGGCATCTGTTTAAACAACATACATTAATTCTAATCCCGCTTAGGTACCCATGGGCATAATGATGCCTTTGTTTGATTGGGTATGATCCACAGGTCCATATCTGAAGGAGTTAAAATAAAACAGAGCACATAACAAACATCACTTATTTGTAACACACTGTTCTTGTACTCGGGGCCCTGGGTTAGTGAACTAGGGAAATGTCTTGTAGAGAATACTGAAAGGGAGGAGGAGATCTCGTCCCTGGCAGCTCAGCTTGTCTTACAGCCTCTGGACTTGGCCTTGGAGCACAGTTGCTGTGGTTATTATCTCTTTTTCCAGACTATGAGAAAGCTGTGGCCTTTCCTATAAGTTCCTTCTCACACTAGCTGTATTTGCAAACTATGATACACGTTATGAGTTAGTTGGTTCTTATACCAGACTATGAAATTTGTGCGTAAAGTGAAAGGTCTTTACAGAAACCATAATATGCATCAGGAACTTGGGATTTTCACCCTACAGCCACCGCAGCTCCCATTGGCTATGTTTCCTGACCAATGATTGCTGATGTGTTGATGCTCTCTCTGGGAGCTGAGGGTAGGAGATAACACTGCTGCCAGGGAGTTGTGAAGCTAGGTTGAGAGTTTGCCAGCCCCAGCCTCTCTGCTCCACCCTCTTGCCCCCCAGCTCCAGCAGAAGTCCTGAGCTGCCACCTTCCCCTCTCCTGGCCACTTACTGCCCAGATTTAATTGAGTATATACTGTGAGTCATGGACAGATCACAGACTGTGCATTTTGTTTGTTGCCCCTGACTTTTTACTAAAAACACTCCTGACTAAAGTCATTGGCAGCGTAACTGAGAGAGACATATTTGTCTTGGCCGGAAGACCCATCTTCCTATCCTGCAACTTGTGGATATTCCTAGCATTGGGAACCTGTTGTCTTTGTTACATCCAGAGCTCCTGTGGCTTTCCAGGGAAACTCCAACTGCAGACAGGATTATAAATGCCAGACCAGTTCTCCAATAAAGAAAGTACTAGTCCTCTCCTGCCCCAGTATACTAAACTGGAAGGTTAAAAAAAACCCTCTGATTAAAGGAAAACCACTGTGTTATAACAGTGTGTGAACAAACCCTTTTTGAATGGTAGGAGAATTTCTTTGACATGATTTCATTCTAACATTGCCACAAATCATAAATCATTTGTGTTTGTAATCATTTGTGAATTAGCAAACTCATGAGTTGATCTCTTGGCACTACTGTAATGCAAATGATTAACAGTATCCCTTTTCGGCACCATGTTTGCTCATTCGCATGTTTGCGTAAATGTTTTTAGAGAGATGACAATTGCTGAAACCCAGAAGCACAGCTGTGTTTGTGTACCTCCTGTTTTTAGCATTGCAGTTTGAATTCATCAGTTGAATTCCATCCTGTGCTTTCTTCAGACTTCACCTAGATGGCACTGTTCATCTACGTAATAATTTCTTCATCTGAATAGCTGTGCTTTTTCTAGCAGCTTCTTCAGCTCTTCAAGTAAATGTTGGCTTTTGGAATGTGCTTAGTGTTTCCGCAGGGTATCCCTTTTGTGATGTGTTGCTGCTTATATCTGTACTGATCATAGCTGAACTGCAACAAAATCCTTATATCACAGCAAGGGATCTCTAAACGTTTCCATACAGATTCTGGTAACAGGACACCCTTGACTTCAAATGCACATTTCCAGCTAAAATTCTATTAGTGCTTGTTGTATGTAATGCTGAGGGTTAACATAGCTAAAACATTTAGGATAGGAATTTGGGGGAGATAAACACGAATCTACCATTTCAAAATTTTATTTTTGTTCTCTTTGGATTCATTTGTCTGCTAGGCAAATTTTCATGTACATTTTATGATAAAAACACGACAAAGTGGTATATGGCAAATTCCCTCATCCGCAACCAGTCAGGTCCCCAGGGTGCTGAATGAGGGAGGTGAAACATGTATAGGAATATAACAAAAGAGCACTGTACAATATGATTTTTGTTTTTTTTTATGAAGTTAATGCAATAGATACTCAAACTGTTTCAAGTTCAAAACTGTTGAGTCAGTTGGAGTAAGTACGGAAATGCAGGGTTACTCAAACCTGTGTTCTCTATAGCCCCAGGATGCACTCTCTGGTTTCTGAGCATGGTGATTTCTTTAAAGATTTGCAGTTACAAAAGCCAGAGCACCTCTACCCAAAAGTCAATAACTTCTTCCTTCTGTCTTTTCCTGAATGTCTTGCCTTGTCCAGTTATCATCTAACCTTTCCCCAAGTCCTTTTCTTCATCTCAGATGGGAACGAAGGTGTTTTGCAGTTCATTAATATGACATTATGGGCTATAAACCTGGCTAATGGGGGACTTGTGTCACCACCTGCCCTGCAACTTTGGGTCTTAATGTTTTGCTGTTGTAGCTCTCACTTGGCTGCTTGCAGACATCCTGCTGGTAACATCCTGAATGCCTGGGTACAGCCCCAGGACTGGTCCTGCAGCCTGTTAGCAACTCACCATTCACCTACCATGCTCTTGGCTTCCAGCAGCCTTAATTACTATCTGCAGAGTGACCCTGACATACTGCTTGTCCTGCATTTTCCTCAAACACATGAGTTCTGCACTGTTCAGCCCTCTTCTAGACAGTCCAGCTATACTGTGTCTGTTGCTTCTCTGAGGGATTCCGTAAACAGTTAGCTACTCTCAGCTTACTTTAAAGACAGCGCTGAATTTGTTTAAAATAAAGAATAAATCAAGTTTATCGAACTCTGTTTATTTAACTATTATTTATTTAGCTTTTAAATGAAAAAGCAGTCCAGTAGCACTTCAGAGACTAACAAAATAATGTATTAGGTGATGAGCTTTCATGGGACAGACCCACTTCTTCAGACCATAGCCAGACCAGAACAGACTCAATATTTAAGGCACAGAGAACCAAAAACAGTAATCAGGGTTGACAAATCAGAAAAATTATTTTCAAGGTGAACAAATCAGAGAGCAGAGGGTGAATATTGAGTCTGTTCTGGTCTGGCTGTGATCTGAAGAAGTGGGTCTGTCCCACGAAAGCTCATCACCTAATAAATTATTTTGTTAGTCTTTAAAGTACTACTGGACTGCTTTTTGTTTTGATAGTATATAGACTAGCACGACTATCTCTCTTTTACTAGCTTTTTAAATGAGTACCAATATAAGGCATTAAAGTCAGAAATGGTTACAAGAGAATACAGATAAAATGCTTTCTAAACGTAACAGAGTTGGTTCAGGGTGAAGTTCATGCCCCCAATGTAGTCTAAATTCTCACGAGAGCCTCTGCTGCCAGAGTGTAGTAGCTGTTTCTTCTGTCACCTTAGGTAGAAAGAGAGAGATGCACAGAGAGAGAGAACTTAGGGTGTTTTGCCTTTGACTTTTCTCGTTCAGTTGACCCTTGTACTAAGCCTGGTGTGGGCAATAATTTTTGCTGGGAAGCCACTCCAAGAATTTTGTAAGGAGTCAATGGCTGCACTCTTCCATGGTATTTAAAGGAGGAGGTGCAAGAGTCCGGGGTAGAGGGTGCATGTAGAGGGGAGCATAAGGTAAGGGGTTGGGATGCAGGAGGAGGTGTGGCTCTGGGAAGGAGTTTGGATGAAGGAGAGGGTTGTGACCTGTGCAGGGTCTGGGTTGTGACTGGGGGTAGGGGACTGGGAGAAGGTGGGAGGGTTGAGGGAAGGAGGCACTCGGGTGTCAGAGGCAGGCTCTGGCCAGGAGGTGCTTACCTGGATGTTTTACACCCAGCAGGTACCTATTGCAGGCTCCCTGCCTGCCCTGCTCCTGTGTGCGCTCAGAACAGCGGGGTGCGGGGGGGGGGCTGCGTTTGCTGGTCTGAACACTGAGAGCCCAGGGGCAGGCATAATTTGTGTGTTGCCTGTCCTGCAGCCAGGCAGCTGCCATTGTCTGGGAAAAAGCCAGTGGGAGCTGTAAGGTTGTGCTGTTGGTGGGAGCAGCACATGAAGCCTTTCCTTCCTGGCTTTCAGCATTCAGAGAGTCTTTCTGAGCAGCAGGCGGCGTTGGGGAGCCTGGGTGAGGCTCGTACAGTGCTGTGGGCCATATCCAGCCGCTGGTGTATTTTGCCTGCCCCATACTGAGGATTACCCCTGGTTAAAATTCATTCAAACGGTAAAGAAGGCTGGGTGGTGTCTGCGTGTACGCGGTTTCTTCTTACCTCTTTGCTGAAATGCAGACTTTCCTTGTCTCCTCTGTCCTTCTGTGAGTGCCTGAGGACCTTGTTCACGACGTACGTTTAAACTGAGATAAACACCCACTTCTTTTTTTAATGACCTGCTTGACTAAGCACAGGGGATACGTTGGTTTGAATATGTCCAACCCCATCATTCAGGGAGAACTCACCATGTTTATATGTAGTGTTGCTGCACACATTTCAGCGCGCTATTGACCAGTGAGTGATTAGTTCTGCAGTGATACCTCACAAGGCATGTTTTGCACCGAGATGATTACTCTGGTGTGTACATTGGAAATAGGGGGTGCTTTATCTCACAGTCGGGGTTGTGGGTAATGCAGACACATACTGCTGCTGTGGTGTCTCTTGCTTTCTAGTTTCCTCTCTTGCTGTTTTCTCTGTCCCGTGACCTGTGGGCTTTCTCCACAAGATGTTATGACAGGGAAGTATTGGATAATGTAGTCTGAGGTAACCTAAGGAACTCTGTAGTGCTACCTGGCTCCGCACAGCCTCTACACATTGAGACTGTTGCTGGAACGCTAGCCTGGGATCCCTCCACTTGAGAGATTTGGAGACTGTCAGGAATGGAAGCAGATGTTGTGTGGCCATTCTTGTTCTGTTGAATATTTGCTCACATGGATCCTCTGATATGTTGCCAGACAGATTTAAAATCATTTTCTTGCACACTGTTACGAAAAAAGTAATTGAATTTATACCCTGCATATTTATGGCCTCATAATGGAAGAGGTGCCTTTAAGAAATGAGAATGTATTAAATATTTCTGAGAGCATTTAGATGAAAATGCAAGTAAGAGCTCTATTTACTGCTTTCATTAGTTGAGCTAAACTTGATCCACATAATTGAAGTAAACTGGGTTACAAAACAATATGAAGCTGTTGTCTTAAGCTCAAATTTTATCTGGGACAAAGACATGCATGTATGATTTGTTCATTTCACTAAAGATGGAAACATAGATTAAAATTGATGAGAATAGCATCCTTCCACGGGAAATGAAATGCCAGTGCATGAATGCTATTTGCAGAACATTAGTGGAGTACAAAAAATCCATCTGTTTTATTTGTATCTATTACCGAGTTACAGAATTGAAATGTTTCAGGGAAGCAAGTAGCTGCAGCTTCCTGACATGTCAGACTTCAAGCAATGGCAGAACTATCATTAGGAGAGTTAGCCTTTCTTTCACATGAAGGCCAAATAGGAGAAGGGCTGTACTGGAATGAGGCAGGGAGAGGAGCAAGGGGCAATTTCTTCATGCACGTACTATAACCAAAAGGGAATCCTGAATCTGCAGAAGTATGGTTTTAAGTATTTTTTTAAAAAATCCATATCTTGGTATTTGTAAGGAGTCAGTGATTTTAAAGTAATAATTTTATTGTCCTCTTCATCCAGGTTAATAATACATTTCAGTTTTCTGATATGTCTCTGAATTTCAAAGTTGATTGGATTATGTCCAAGTGATACAGAATTGTGTTTTTTATTCTTTCTTTTTTAGTGTGGAGGACAAACATAAAGTGATGAACATGACAACGATCCCGCACTTCATCCCTGAAATCACAATTGGAGGGCATGAATTTGATAAATTGTATTACCAATACAGATCGGTAAGAAATGTCTGAAGGGGGTGAAAATGCGATGGGCAGGAAAGGACTGGAGAATGGAAAAGATATTGCAGACTGTGGCTCCAACCTTGCAGAGTCTTGAGCTCATGCATACAGAGCTTTGTGTAGCTCAAACTTCTTTCTCCCCAACAGCAGATGGTCCAATAAAAACTATTAACTCACCAATTGTCTCCCGAATATCCTGGGACCATCACAGCTACAACTATACTGCGGATAATCTAAATTGTCAGTTTTATGCATAGTATCCTATCTTTCTAGGAGTGGCACTTCTTATCAGATATGCTAGTGCAGAGTTTCTCAGCCCCCCCCCCCCCCCCCCCCCCCGGCTTCTCTTGTATACCCCTCAGAGTACGCGTACCACTGGTGGAGAAAAATGATCCTAAGGTAATCTGAGGTCTTGAAACAAGCACCATTCAACCTTTCCAGATTACTGTACCCTTTGCAGGAATCGGATTTGTTTTACGTACCAATTTACACCTCACTTCAAAACTACTCACAAAAACATGCAACAAGATCACAGAAGACTGCTCCGGAAAGCTTGCTGACTTTCTACCATCTTATTATCAAATAAATGAATTGGAATAGAAATAATGTACTTACCTTTCAGCATAAGGCCTATGAAGCAGTAAAAACAAGTCATTGTCTGAATGAACTTTTAGATTATACTGACTTTACTGGTGGTGGTTTTTAATGTAGCCTCTTATAAAACTAGGTAAATATCGATATGAGTTGATGTACATGGAAGACCTCGATGTACCCCCCCAAGGATGCTTGTGGTTGAGAAACACTGTGCTAGCATATAGAGGCCCACTTTTCTTAAAACTTGTCTCCTATTTAGGGGAAATGGTGATGCATGAAGTTGACACATCTTCGCCCCCCCACTTTATTCTTCTTTCTGCCTTCTGCTAAAATCTAAAATACTCCTTAAGGTCCCCTGAGAAAATGGAATGCCCATTGAACCATCATTTTTTTTATAGAACTGTGAAGTAGTGGTTGCTTTTGAAAAATTAGGTGCTGAGAATGTCTGTTTTGTTGCTTCCGTGAAATGTTATTTCTTTAAATTAACCTGTTCTTTTAACTGTGTACCATCATCTGCAGAGTCAAAAGATTTTTATTAATGCACAAGCAAGGCTAGAAAAACCACGTGTGCTATGTATGAAAAAAGTGCAAAATTCTGGTATTGGAGACATGTTTGGAGACTTAACTACCAAAAGTATTAGGTTTAAAATTTCCCAAAACCTGCTCTGCTCCTACTCAACACGTACAGACCTGGCTATAGAGAAGGATGCTCTGGGCTCATATAATTCCACATCTTCTGAGATCTTTCTTTGAAAGCATTGTCTCCAGCTTGAAAATGGAGTTAAAGTGATGGGAGGTTTATTGCTCTTGTATTAGCTGAAAATTCTTGAGAGCTGCCCCCTAACATGTTTGGCAGGAAAAGCATTTCCAGAATTAAAAATCTTTGGGCATCATTTCCAGCATGAATCTGAACCCTTGGATTTGGCGGTGAAGTATATTTGTTCCAAGACTTGTTTTGCATGTTGGAGTGTTGCGCCGGTACGTGCATAGTCAATAGTGCAGCATCCATCTGTACGTACGATACTTGTTCTGCGTAAGACAACAAGCTGTGCCAGCTAAAAGATAACAATGTGGGGGAGTTCAGCATTGTGTGTATGGTGAGCTCCCTCAGTGCATGATATTGGGAATTAGGGACACTAGCTCTAAATACGTTTTTGTCCTAACTTGTGTAACTGACAGATTTCTCTTGTGTTAGGCAACAAGACATGGGTGCCCTGATTCAGTTAGAAACTGGCTCTCAGATAGTGTGATCCGCTTCTGAGGAATAATAGAGGATATTTGGCAGGAAGGACTGGATAAGCCATCTAGAAGGGGAGACAGGAAGCTCAAGTCACGCTGATTCTCCCTATGCCAATCAGGAAAGGCATGATAGTCTTAGGGACCAAAGCAGTCCAGCTGAGACTGTGCCTAAGTACTTTCTGGAACTGGGGCTGTACTTCCTACTCCTTTTTCTTTAATCAGTTACTTTTACTTGGCCAGTATATTTAAATGTTAGTCATGACCCTTCTGTACTCTCACATGGCCATTCCAAAATTCCCAAATAATGCCACAGGGCTTCAACTGCTGGGCTGTTTTTTCCCCCTCTTCCCTGCAAGAAATGTGACCCACCTCCCTCCTCCCACTCCAGTCTGAAACCTGTCTACTCATTGGTAGCCTCCTTCCTTCACAGGCTTGTCCCAGCAGAGATACAGCATAAGGAGCCTCTCTTCCTCCACCCAAACAGCTGCCTCAAGGTTAGGAAATACCGCTGCCGAGTACAGGGAGCTGCATAAGAGCCACGGGTGTGTCAGGAAGCCCAGGGCAAGTGTTACAAAGTGGGCATAATAGAGCACAGTGCTACAGAATGTCTGTGCTTGTAGGCCTGTTCAGTTATGCAGGCTGTAATATTGGTAATAAAACAGCAACCGAGCTGTGAACTTTTCATTTTGGACAATGCAGGCTTGTTTAAAGTTAGTGGAGGTAATATAGCTACAAAGGGAATTGCATTGTACATGTCCTCTGCTTTATAAACCTTTTGCATGCAGCAGTTGTGGTTTTTGATCTGTTTTGTTTTTTTACCCCAGGGTTCCCTCCACCCCCAGAATGGAGCAGAATCACAACCCTGGAGCTTATCAGTCGCAATGCTTACAAATAGATCACTAACCCCTAGGCTTCCCAGGCCAGCATGTGCATGTTGCTGTGTTTAATAATGGCAGTTTCAAGGTTTCTTAAATTGTAGGCAGAAATGGTTTTGCATTCAAATTCTCATTAGAAGTGAGGAACTTCCTAACACCAAGGTGTAAGGCATATGTAACTTTTTTTTCTGTTCAGTAGTGAGGCAGCTGCATAAGATTTTTCTTCAAATGTAGTTATAGAAATATTGGGCTGGATGAGAGCTTGAGAGCTGCATTGAGGCAGGACCAACTCTAGACCGTCCTTAACAGGTATTTGGTCCAATTGTCCTTAAAGACCTCCAGTGACTCCACCTATGTGTAACCTCCTTCCGTTTTGTTGTTGAAGCTGAATGGTCTGTGCATAGCTGGGAGATTTGCTGCGTCTTTCTTTTACTGTTAATTGTTACCTGGGTTCAGCAGCTTTCCTTAAAATGGAAAGATGTGTGTTGGGAGGTAAAAGGAAACTCAGTAAAAAGTAGATGTCAAGTTTTGAAGAGGACTAAAAGATAAGCATGCTTGGAGGCAGCAGTGTGGTTGCTGTAGGTAAACCGCCTCCATGGGTGGGGGGTGGGGGGGCAGCTGACTGTGTTGTGAGCCTGCTTACATTGGCCATTAACAGGTCTGCAAGTTCCTGCAAACTGTGTGTGTGAGAGAGAGAGTGTGTGTGTGTGTGTGTGTGTGTGAGAGAGAGAGAGAGAGAGAGAGAGAGAATGTTGTTGCCCAATGAAGTGGCAGTATTAACACAAGCAGCACGTGTATCTCTGAAACCAGAGCCAGCTAATTTCTCTTGTCTCACGCCAGGCCACCAAAAGTCTCGTTAATGTTTCCAGTGCACACACCATTTGAAAACTTTTGATATTGTTAATTGGGAACCAAAAAAAAAAAAAAAATTAGCAGGAGCTAATTATCGCTAGTCATCCCAGAGTTTGAGGCTTACACTGACGTCTGCTGCTCCTTGTACATCTGTTTGGAGCTGTAAACAGAGTGTGCAAAATTGTTCACTGTGGCAGGTTCACTTGGAATTTCATGGAAAACACAGTTCTGAAGTAATAAACACTAGGACCAGCAATTCCCCTCTTTTTCTGGACTATTTCTATTATTATTACAGTAGATGGAAGTCTCCCTTCTCAATGGTCTATGAACAAAAAGAAAATGTAACTATTTCATTACTGGATCAGACCAATAGCCTATCTAGGTCCAGTGTCATCTATCCTACAGTACCCAAACCAGCTGTTTTAGAGGAGGAGCTAAGAAACCTTTCAGTAGATGAATATAGAATAACTTGCCTTCCTTTAAATCTTGTTTTGATACCTATTAGAGATTTGGCTTAAGTCCTGAAATGTGAGGTTCAATGTTCCTTCCATTTATTTAGGCATTAACTGACATAATTCTAGGTGGTCATCTGATCAGTAAAAATATCCATTAGAATCTTGTTCAGTAACATCCTGTGGCAAGGAGTTCCACAGCCTAAGTGTGTGTATGGCAAAAGTGATCAGTTTTAAATTTCCCACCTTTCAATTTCACTGAATGCCCTCACACCTCCCTGCCCAGGAAGACCGCAAACTCTAATGGTAAGACTTCCGTAAAGAAGTTAGTTTAAAAAAAAAATACAGCCTGGGCCCTCATTGTGTGTGGGGTGCTCCTTAGACACATGTTGGCAGCTCTGCTTGTGGTAGGGATGATGCCTACAATGGGAATAAACACACAGGCAGGCCTTTAATCTCCCAACCATCTTTATTGGTACAGAGCTCTCTCGGGAGTTCCTTACTAATCGTGCCTTTACAATCAATATAGGGATACCACAGAGAAAATACTTCAGATGCTGGAGATTCCAGAGTCAGCGTTAGCAACAGGGGAGATTGTGTCAGAATAGTAAATGTAAGGTTAACTCAGAAGTAATTGTAACATGGAGTAATAAACATTTTGGCCATTGGTATCAGATTTTTGATATTGCGATTGAGACAAACACCATGTTACCTACACAGAAAATGTCCTCAGTACCTTGAAAAGAGAGAGAATTCTTTCCAAGCCAGGCATTGTCATGTTTTAGAACATTGCAGCTCTTTCTTTAATGTTAGTAATTGCATTGTAAAGTGTGTTTCAGTTTAGCCTCTCTTGTTTTTCCAAAATTAAGGAGGCTAATTACTGTTACGGTAACTCCCTGCCTTTTTATGTGTGATTTTATCAAAGACAGCTGCTATGGCAACAGTATCTTCTGTTTTCTCTCCCCTGCTATTTTTTCCTTTGCTATCTTAAGTTGTTTTCATTTTTCTGGATCAAGGTCTCCCTTTCCACTTTTTTATTTTAATGGAGTTATTTGACAGTTTTAATACAGAGCACTGTCTGTTCTCAGAGCTAGGAAGAAAAAGTTTAATAAAGACAGATGTGCCATAAATATGACAAGGCTCTAATTTCGGAGTGTTCTGCTTTATGAAATTTGTCCCTTAAAATTTACTCTTTTTTTTTTTTAGCAGATTCCAAACTAGAATAATAATGTTGTTACCATCATATTTGTTTGCTCATTTGAGTTATGTGAAAATGCTTTTCTCTGATAAAATGTCCTTAAGCCTAACAAACAAAAACAATAGATTTTGCAAGAACTACCAAACTATCTTTAAAGCTGCCCTGCAAAGTGTGGACCACCCATTCTTCCTTTTTTCTTTCATTACTTATAAAACAGAGCATAAAATTGTTTTTTGTTTTTTTCTTATTTACTTTCTTTGCTTTGGATATTTTAATGTTATCTACCTTATTTTGCCTAGAACAGTATTTCCCAATGTTATTTTGCCCCAGAACCTTTTGAAACTCAGAAGAATTTTGCGGAACCCCTAATAAGTCTTATATATGGAGGTGAAAAAGTAGATCACAAATAGGTAAGGATGGTAATAATAAACAAATACTAACCAAGGCCATGAGATGAACATTTAATTTAATTGTACAGAGAAATAAAAATCACATTTAATGTGCGCAAAAAATAAAGCTCAAAAACTGCTATGTTATATTGGCAGTTTTCAGTGCGAAGAGTGGTTTTTCTTTTCTTGCCAAATTCTTTATATTTGGTTTAATAATGGAAAATTGGATTTGCATATCTGGCGCAGCATTCAGTCGATTGCTGTATTTTGCTTTTGTTGCTGTGTAATCCAAGAACCTGGTTTTGCACAAGTATGGTCTGGTGAAGGGTAACAACTGACAAGCTGCATATTCTTGACATAAGCTGCCCCCAGATGATACACGCTCCCTGAGAGCAAGTATGGGGATTTATGGTGGTGTATAACAGGCAACTGCACAACTGACTGACTTTGCCATTACAAAGGGACACTGACAGTTGCAAACACAGGTGAAATTTTTTTAAATAAAATTCAGAAATGCTTAAATGTTTATTTTTTTAACTAATGTTATTGTAATGGAATTTTCTCACAGAACCCTTATTTCCACTTCGCGGAACTCTGGGATTACGCAGGACACCATTTGAGAAATACTGCCCTAGAATAATATGTAGACAGCTAGAGAATAGTAGGATTATGAAGATTTCATAGGAAATTAAACCCGTGTAAATGATTAGTTTGACAGCTTGAAAGATGAATTTTTGGTTATTGGGGGGGAAGGGGGAGGTACAGGGTTGGTAACATCTGTTGGTTTATTTAAATTTAAATGATACAAATGTCTATCCCAGGCTTTGGATTCCGTGATGCATCGTTTCTCCTGCCAGCACTAATGAAAAATGCATCATTTCTGATGAAAAATAAATTTGGACAGGAACTTGGTCAGCTAGAAACCTAAAAAAGATTCTCTCCATCATTGTGAGAAACATGTCATCAGCCCCCTCCAAAAGCCCTGTTGAGTAGATGTCTTTTGCAGCATGCCTGTGAGGTTGCTGGATTCAGGCTATATTGAACCAAGTGAGTTCCAGCCTTCTGTAGCCCACGCAGAGAGTACCTCCTTTTTAACAAGGGAGATCCTGGGTCAGTGTTTCTCCTGACTGCCACTATAGCAGTATGGTAAGGGAAGAAGTAAGTTCTCAGAGATGCCTATTTTTAACTGCAAGCAAATAGTTAGGAAGAAAGTTGTGTTGGTTGTTAAAATCCTGGCAATTTCACTTCTGGGGTCAGAAGGCTCCCACTACCCTTCTCTGGGCCACCCCGGAGGCCTCCAGCGAAAACTGGGACGATGAGATTTGATATGATCCTAGTATCTCTTAGACTGGAAACTATTTCTTGGAATGGGGAAAAACTTCAGGCTGTCTTTTTTCTTTTTGATGATTCTGTACTACGCAGAGGGGGACACACACTGGGTCCATTATTTTCCCTTTGGTTATTCCCGACTTGCTCTGTAAGGCTGGATTCTGGAGGGCTGTCAGAGAAATGAAAATACTGCATTGTTCATAGGCTGGTTTTTGCGGATACAGTGGATAGGCCAAAACTGAAGAGTCTAGACTACTTTCTGAATTTCTTGGTTTGTGAAGAGCATTGTTTTTAGAAGCCCTCACTGATGAGAAGCACTTCTGAAAATACACAAACTGAATTCTGTATAGAGCTGCTAGTTGGGATTAAAATGGGCATTTAAAACCTGCAACTACATGGCTAAAATAGGTTTATTTGACACAAGCCATATGTAAGCCTAGAGATAACTTCAGATGCACTTTGGTACTGACTAATCAGAACAATGTTTAGTAAGTTATGAAAAGAAAACAACCAAGGAACCCAGAGACATCATAACAGTACTCAAGTATCTTAAGTACTTTTCTGACAGCTGCACCCAGAAAGAGTATTAGATGGAAAATACTTCATCTGGCATTGTTAGAGTGCTGCGTTCGAAAACAAAACAGTACAAGTCCACTCAGTCATATTTCTTATTCAGCCAGTTGCTTAAAGAAACAAGTTTGCTTGCGTTTATGAGAGATACTGCTGCCCACGTCGTATTTACAGCGTCGCCTGACAATGACAACAGCTGTTTGCATGGCAGTTCTGCAGCTGTTAAGCATGTACATGCCATATATGCTAAACGTTTGTATCCCCCTCCATACTTAGGCCATCGTTCCAGAGGACATGCTTACATGCTGATGGCGCCCGTTTAAAAATGTATTAATTCAGTGGGTGGTTGAATTCCCTGGGGAAGCATTGCATGTCTCCGGCTCTGCTTTACCTGCATTTTGCTGTATATTTCATGTGACAGTACTGTGGGACGATGAGCCAGCCCATGATCATTTTAAGAACATTTTTTCTGCAGATTTGAAAGGATGCAGAGGAACCAGTTTGAGATTTCCAAAGTTTTGTACGGCACTGATGCCAAGGTTTAGGAAGCTCTCATGCCTTCCAGAATCTTAGACTGCAGAGTTGTGGTGCATGATTTCGGAAGTCTTAGAGCAACACTTTGATGCAAATACTACAGAACCCAAACCACCAAAAAAAGAAAATCTGCTGTCTGGTGATGGGATCTGACTGATGAAAATGAACATGCATTGGTCTGCTTTTCTTTGGCTTGTTGTCGAGCAGAACCTGTCATTACCATGAACGCATGTCCTCTGGAATAATGGTGTAAGCTTGAAGGGGCATACAAATCTTTAGTACGTCTGGCACATAAATATCTTGTAATGCTAGCTACAACAGTGCCATGTGAATGCCCGGTCTCACTTCCAGGTGACAATAAAAACAAGAAGAGGGCAGCATTGTCTCCTGCAAATTGTAACCAAATTTGTTTGTCTGAGCACTGGGCTGAACAAGACGTAGGACTAAGTGGACTTATGTAAAGTTTCACATTGCTTATTTTTGAATGCAGTTATGTTTTATGCACGTGGAATTGTATATAAGTTCAACTTACATGATAAAAAGATTTCACTACAATAACTTTATTATGTGGATTGCAAAATACTATTTCTTATTTTTACAATGCAAGTATTTTAAATGAAAAATATGAAGTGAGCACTATACATTTTGTATTTGGCATTGTAATTGAAATCAATATATTTGAAAATGTAGGAAAACATCCAAAATATTAATTAAATAAATAATGGTCTGTTATTTTTTAACAGAGCAGTTAATTGAGCAATTAATCAAAAATTTTAATTGCTTGACAGCCCTAGTCAGTACACATTATTCTCTGGCTAAAACACCCATTAACTTCATTGGTAGTCCTGCCTAACTCAGGAACTGTATCTGAGCCTTAAAATTAGCATCCTAATTAGTATGCTAATCTTCTGAAGATGTATATCTGTCTTACAGGTTTGGTGTAAGTAATACCAAGTCTACCCCAAAAATTCCAGCATGGCCAATATTTGAAGAGTTCTGAAAAGCGTGCATTTGAATTTATAGCCAGTTAAAATAAACAGCCTTAGCAATAAAGCTCTGAAAACCAGGGCTTCTAATAGAAACAGCAACAGACCTTAACTGATGGCAGGAGTGAAGGGTTGGTGCTATGGTGCTTACTATAAATGGTCAGCAAATGAAAAGGTTGGCGACTGATAAAAGCCTTCATACTTTGCAGAGTGATCCTTGTGTTTTTTAAATGCTCTTTGATCAACAGTATGTAAAACCTATTATTTATGTACCTATTTCAGCTGTTAAGCCCAGCGGTTAATGAAAGCAGCCAAGGAATTGGGGGAAGGGAGTAGTTCTTCTTTGTGTCCCTCTCTGGGAAATAAGACAGGTTCCAAGCTCCATGATGAATTCATACATTTCCACATTGTTCAAACTCTCAGGGAGTTCTGGCTATGCATGTCTGATTTGCAGTTGTTATGAGGACCTGTGAAATATAACCGTAGCGTGCAGTAAACATCTCATTGAAGCTGTTTGCTGTTCTATAACATATACCATTTTAAAGAGGCATTTCATCATATTTGCAGTTTTGACACACTCCTGTGGTACAGCTTTTAATTGAATTAAGAAAGTGACCTTTCATTTTTACATAATTTGCTTTTAAAAAAAAATCCAAGCAAATTAATTCCCTTGTATGAGTCAGTTCTGTCTTTTGGAGCAGCAGTTCAGTTTGAGGAGTTAAGTTCTCTGTGGCACGTACTCTTGTTTATGTGAATCTTTGGTCAAGTTCATGTAAATTCAGTGTAGTGTTACATAGGAGGTCCATGTCTGATTCCTGGTCTATTACTTCTCTCTGTTAGGGGAGTAAAAAAGGCTTTGCACTACTCAGCAATGCCTGTGTGGAGGACACATTTTTGCTTTGCAAGTGAGATAAACTAGAATGATTTGTTGGGTCTTTCCATTGTTCGTTTCTGTTTGCCACCCAATCTTGGAAGCTCTGTAGGGCAGACACTTGTTTACAGGGCCTGCCCAGCACCTGGCCAAGGCCTTCAGATGTTGTGCAGTACTACAGATAATTTGGCTCTGTTTGCTCTATCAGAGGATGGGTTTTGGGGGGCTACAGACAAAGATAAACTGCACCCCACAATCCTCTCCTATATGGCTAATGACAGCCCAGAGATCTGGCCATGCTGTGTACAGTGCAAGGCCCAGGAAGACTTAAAGGGACAAAGGTGCTTTTGTCAGTGTTTCATACTGCCCCGCCCTCCCTGGCGGGGGCACTTCAGGTTGCCTTTGTTCCTGGGGCAAGTCGTACAGTTGGGGATAGGCAGAAATGGCAGCACTCCAGGTACACTGATTTCTCCAGCCATACGCCCCATGCCTGGAGCTTTGCAAGAGTGAGGCCAGGTCAAAACTAGACCTTAAAGTCAATAGTAGATAAACCGTTCCAGCTATGGCAATTGCATAGCTGGAATCGACTTATCTACAATTGATTTTTTTGGCCATCCTCACTGAGGGAGGTCGATGGGAGACCTCCCTTACTTCTCATGAGGTAGAGGAGTAGGGGGTGGACTGTTGACCCTGATGATTCAATTTAGGTGCGCAAAATCAAACCCCAGAAGATGGACCCTGCCTGGGTCAGTCTACCTGGTAGTATAGCTGTATCGTGAGTAGCATAGAGTCTGACCCCTGCAAAAATCCTCTAAACCAGGGGATGCTTTGGCTAGCCATTTATGTTATCAGAAAAGAGATTTAAATAGGACAGGATCCTAGCTCAAAATGTTTCCGCCTTAACTGCACAAGGAGATCCCTGGTCTGATTTTTTTTTTTTTTTTTTTTTTTATGTTGGCAGTCAGTTACATCTTCCCTTAGTCTAACACAAACCTCAGTAAAATTGACTAGTTTTCTCAAGCACAGAACAGAACTGCAGACAAGCCAGCCACTCACATTAATTAATTCCTGCCATGAGCTCAAAAAATAATTCTGATTAAAACAATGGCACCGTTAAACAATAGAATACCAATTGAAACATATTTAACATTTGTGGATGGCTTTTCTACCTTTTCAATATTGATTTCAGTTACAACACAGAACACAAAGTGATACAGTGCTCAATTCATATTTCTGAAGGCAAATGCATTGTAAAATAAGATAGTATTGTTCAGTTCATCTCATACATTTAGTGCAATGTCTTTATTGTGAAATGGCAGCTTACAGATATAGAGTTTATTGGGTACATATGTTGGAAAAATGATGGGACATATGAATCTTTAGCCCCCCTGTTTTGCAAGACAGGTTATAACAGTGCCATCCAAACAGCTCTTCTCGCTTTCTGGTGACCCTGTGAACAAGAAGCAAGGCAGCATTCTCCTGCAAATTGTAACCAAACTTATTTTTCTGAGTAATTAGCTGAGCCAGAAGTAGGGCTGAGTGTACTTGTAGGCTCTAAAGTTTTACATTGTTATTTTTGAATGCAGTTTTTGGTACATAATTCCACAGTTGTAAGTTCTACTGTCACGATAAAGGTATTTCACTACAGTACTTGTTGAATTGAAAATACATTTATTTTGTTTTCTACAGTGCAGATATTTGTAATAAAAATATCAGATGAGCATTGTACCCTTCATACTCTGTTCTGTAATTGAAATCAGTGTATTTGAGAATGTGGGAAACATCCACAATCACTGGTATTCTATTATCAGAGAGGAAGCCGTGTTAGTCTGTAGCTTCGAGAACAGCAAGGCACTGGCCCTCCCTCTTACTGGGACCCCACTCTTTAAATACCCCTCTGAAACCACCACTCCCCACCCATGCATCTGATGAAGTGGGTCTTTGCCCACAAAAGCTTATGCTCCAAAATATCTGTTAGTCTATAAGGTGCCACAAGACTTCTCGTGGTATTCTGTTGTTTTACAGTATGATTAATCATGCTTATTTTTTAAATTGCTTGACAACCCTATTATGTTTGAGCTGTACTTATTTTTACGTTAATTTTAAGTGCATGTTGGAATTACTTAAATGGAATTCACTTGAATCTCATTCATCCTACATTCACAGGAAGGTGACAAACACTATGAAGTGTGTGTAGAACAAAGTATATATATATTTCTATAATATTTTTGGATTTGCAGGTTTTTTAAATACTTTTTTATAAACGTTGAATAGGTGCTCCAAAAGTAATGGCTTTTTTCCTTTAAACCGGACTAATTTGGATTCCAGACTCTGCATCCTCCATAATAAACAGTTAAGGATCATGCGTTTTGTATGTGAAACGCTTTCTCGGATTGTCTGCTTCTGTTGACTTCATTGTTGTTGTAGGTTTGTTTGCTGAGCTGTTGCTACATGGCATGGTTTACTAGATAGCTGACTTAATTTAACTGTGTTATTTTTTCCCTTTGAATTTTTAGCCATTTAAGATCTGTCTAGTAATGCGTCCCCAAATTCACATAATCTAGGCCCTCTGTTGTTGCAAATGTCTTTGCCAAGCCCACTGTGAAACACTGACTGAATAATTCAGTCCCTCCTTGGATGAAAACATATTATAAAAATTGCTTTGATGTACTTTATATCTTTAACAAAAAACATATGGCCTCTTTGCACTGAATAAGCTGAGTTGTGGTGGAGGTACAATATGTTGGTTTGTAGAGTGGATATTTGCTCAGAAATGAAATAATAAAAATCATGTTTTTTCCTAGAGACCCACTGTTGCTTTAATAATCTGATTATCACCACCTTGGAATTTCTTCAAATATCAAAGGGCCCATTTAAATCTTCCTGAAGAAGTCTGGGGAGAGCAATTTTTGAATGAGAAGTAATAGACATAAGGTGAATACAGAAGGCCTGATGTCCTATTAGATTTTTTTTTTCTCCAGCTTTCCATAGTGAATGTATGGTGAAGAGCTGGAAACAAATAACTACACAATCGCAGATCTACTCTTCACTCAGCAGGAGTTGCTGTAAACAGGACTGCATGACTGCCTCTGATATTTAGACGAGACATAAAATGGAAACTTTAAATTAAAAACCTTAGAGAATCTGATCAAGGGTGACTTGTGATAGTTTCTAACTGGGAGGTATGGGGAGAGAGAGGAGGTGTTCAAGACACAGAAGCCTTTTGTGGCTCATTTGGTCGTCTGGTACGGACATTGCTTGTTTTCTGACTTTACTCCATGATGCGGCTGTTACTGTTAAATAGAGAAATATGCAGTGGCACAACAAACTACTGACCACATCAACACACAATTGCACCTCTCTTCCCAATGCTGTGAACAGGTGCACTTACTCTAAACATTTTTTTGTCCAGATTTTGTTTGTTGTTTTAAAAAGAAAAAAATAAGCCTGTGAGTCTTGTTGTGTCACCGCCGTCAGCGTGGGGAAAAGAGGCAGGGAGAGTGTTAGTATGTCACAGAGTCGTGTTCGGTTTTATAAGGAGCGGTAGTTGGACATTTTTAAAAAACCTCATTGTGATCCCCATGCATTGTTACAGAGTTGAGTTTTCTTCACATGCTGAGCCTCAGCCTCATACAGATCTGGGCATGCTTGGTATACATGATGTTAAATATGTACCAGTTCTTCATAAGGATAGATGGCTTTTGTCGTCTGAGGGAGCCTGCAGATAGGGACCTGAGAATTTCTGCTGTTCTTAGGTTGCTGTCCATGCCACTTTGAGAGGCATTGTTGATAGCTCAGTTTTAAAAGGGCTTTCATTGAATTGAGGGGGCTTGTGGCCAAAGCGTCTGTTTTATGTTTGGTTTCACCATATGGATCAGGTTACAGGTGCAGATCTGTGTGTGTGTGTGTGTGTGTGTGTCTGCTGAATGCATGCGGTATTATAGCTGTGGCTGTCCCAAACATGAAGAAGAGCTTTGTATGAGCTCAGATGTTTGACTCTCAGGGTCAGAAGCTGGTCCAAGTCCCTCGCTCTGCTTGTCTCTCTACTGAGTGTTAGTTTAGACTTGGCCCAGGGTAAAACTTTCATTAGTGTATTAATGTTGGTTAGAGGTGTAGCTTTCCCTCAACTTTCCATACTGACCGCTGGCCTAGCCCAGGTGTGATTTTAGTGGCATAAAAGTCCAGGAACTGAAATAAGCTTTGCCAGTTATTTTTCCCCACCAATATCTGGTCTTGTATAGCTATCCCAGCCTGTCTTTCCTTGTGTTGGCCTGGCCTTAGCCATTCTCATTTGTAATACTGTAAAAATACTAAGATTCAAGACAAACCACTCCATTGTCCCCATCCCAAACAAAATGTCAAGTGGATTGAAATTGAATGCTGTATGGTAGACGCATTTCTCACTGTGTACCCTGCGGTGGTCTTGCGAGGTAGCTACTGCAAATTTAGGCTGTGAAATGCTTTGGTTCTACTAGGTACTGTCTGGGTTCTGCTCAGCAAGGCTGCCCGCTCCCCTTTCCTCCCCCCTCCTTGAAGTAGAACAGCTGTGTGCATACTGGCAGGGAACTGTCCATACAGGGATTATCTGTCTTACTAGTGCACTGCAATTTTCCACACTCTTGCTCATGCTCAGGTTTATTGCTCTGCCCAGTTCAGACAGGGATCCCACAGTTGCTTCCTGTTGAAGCTTCCCATCCTACTAAGCACTAGGAACCTAGTTTGGCTCTTGCCATGCATCTCTGCTTTACTTTCTTCCATAATGCCCACTTCCTGTCCTCTCTCAGGACTTACCCTACTATACTAACCTATCTCCTTTCCTAGCAATGCTGGCCTTTCCTCTTTCCTCTACGCTCCCCACCCGGTCCTTGGTTTTCCACCCTTGTACTGTTCTCTGCACTCATTCCTCTTACCAGTTAGCTTCAAGTTCTGATCAACTTCCCTTCTTGGGCTGACCCATCCCAGAGGATTGGGCCTGTGCCATAGCCAGATCTATTTTTAGATAAGCATCTCACCAGAAATGGTCAAAAAAGTTGGCTCAGGCCCCCTGGAGAGTCCATTGAGATCTCATCTGAAGGGAAAATGAGATACTTGGGCAGAAGTGATCTTCCTAGAATGCTAAGGAGAAAGCAACCTAAAATTTCCTAGTTTCTATTTAAAAGCATAGTGTGTCACGTAATACCTAGTTCTGTCTGGGAATGCATTATACTGTGTTTAAGTTGCATATGGTATTAAGTTTGTGATGTGTCCCCACCAAATGTTGTCATCACTTTCTTTCCAGAAAAAAGTGATTAAGACCTGGTTAAATGGTACGGGGCATTTTAGCTGCCATCCCATGTGAATTACGAACAGCTGTATGTTAAACGCAAGTTGAAAATGCTGTGAAAATACTGACCCCTTGAAAAATATTTTTCTGTTTCAATTAATTCACGTTAGAGCTGCCTATAAAGGCTCGATATTCATGTTTTAAATGGTTTAATTTTAAGTGGATTTTTTATGTATACTGTCGTTCATATTTTTAACTGTACTTATTTTGGCGTTAGGATCTACTGCCTTACTTCATTACTAGCAGTCAAACTACAATGAGCTCTTCAAATGTGTAGGATTCCCCTCTCATTAAACTTACACTTTAGGTTATCATAGGAAGGTATCTAAGTTGCTGAAGCTGTCCACCAAGAGAAATATACTGGCCAATGGTTTTTAAAGCAACTTCTCCTTTTGTATTCCCAATTCAAGTTACATTAAAAGAGGCCAGATTTTTCAGAAAATGGTGAGTGGTTTTCCCCGGAAGATTGGGCCACCTGAGATCACTAGTCCGTTTTAAAATTGAAAACCTGGCCAAAGGTGCAGGCGAGCGAAGTGTGAAGGCAGTTATCTGTCATCAATAGCCTAGAACTGACTGATCTTTGTTCTTTTTTCTAGCTTCCTGGACGCAATTTCGCCAAAGGTTACAACTCAGATGTGGGGGACAAGTGGATCTGGCTGAAATGAAACCTGCCTCACTTTGAAGGACCACAGAACTTGAATGAGAGAGAAGCTGCCTCCAATCTCTCTGATCACTATGGGCTGTGCATGCAGCGCAGAAGACAGCCATGTAAACTGGTTAGAAATTAGCGTTAGAGAATGGCCTCAAAGAAAAACAAACCACCATAATATTTAAGGAAACTTCTTTCTTCCTGGTAGAATTCAGCTAATTTTTCTTTAGGATGATCCACAATAATTGTAATTGTCTGACATTGCAGTGGCAGCCTTTCTAAAATCAGTGCGTAATCTTCTCTTCTTAAAAACTGTGGCTTTCTGTTATACAGGCCTGAGGTTGTTTGAGTGAACTGATGAGAAATACAACCTGTATCCTTCTGATTTTCTGAGTTACATTTCCATCCCTGGGTCACACCAAGTTCTATTAGGCACAACCAGCAGGGCCAGCAACTACTGTAGTCCCAGGGATGAGGCAGGGGGAGCTCTGTGCCCTGGAAGGGGTGGAGCTAAGGGCGGAAGGGGCGTGGCTTAGGGCAGTCAGCCCCGAGAACTCTTCGTTAGCGCTCCATGAGAGCCATGTGTAGAGCTGTAGCACAGCCATTCCACAGCATTTCAAAGGAGCCTGGAGCTCTGGCCATCGCTGCTGCTCCTTTCACAGTGACCAAGACCAGCTCAAGGCCCCTTTGAAATGCTAGGCTGTGGGGCAACTACCCCTTTCCAACCTCCTCTGTCAGCAGTCCTGGGCACACCATTCCCTCGGAGCTGTGTTTCTGTAAGGAAGGGTGACACACTCTCAGCGGGTGGTAGCATCCAGGCAGCCGACGGATGTATTTTTGTAAAAGCCACCCAGAGAAAAGGGAAATGCGAAGTGGTCATATTTAAATAACAAAACCTTTGGTGCACTTAAGCCAGTAATGAGTTCATAAAAATTACCAGCAGTTCTGCACATGTTTTTTTTCCTCTTAATAGAAAGCCATAAATCAAAATGTTGGAGCGCATAAGGCAAAGTAAAAATCATTATTTCCTATGTCCCTAAAAATCCAATGGCAGAGTTCTTTCAAATAAATGATTCATTTGGCTTTAGTTACGAATCATACGAATTAGGCTTTCTGGCCTTACTTCTAGCAGTGCTGTCCAGATTCAAGCTGTCATAATTCTGCATTTCCAGTTGGGGGCCAAGTACTTGAATCATTGACTGGAAGGGTGATGCTTTTGTCTAAGAACAGCGTATGGCCAGGCCCTTTTCCAGCTCCAAGCCTGTCATGAAAAGGCAGCTTTAAAATTTGCTCCAGGGGCCCAGTTAGATGCTGAGATAGATAGGAAGGGGCTTTGGCTGTCTCCTCAGGCTGATCGAGCAGCCTTTCTTTGCTGCATTAGGCAGTGTATTGCTAACTCCACATTCACACAAGGGCTTGTGGGTCCATTTCTGCAGTTCCAGCAACGTTAGCTGTGCAAGTAAAGCTGGCAAGTCCTGTCCTGCCACCAGTTCCCCTCTCCAGACCTGCCTGGAGCGTGCTCAGGCTGCAGGGCCTCCTCAGCTCCACCAGCCTCAGGGCTGTGGCATAGCATTTCCCCTGTGGCAAGGTGCATGTGCTGGTACCATTCCAAAACTTACAGGAGACAGGCAGTTCTAGGGGGCAGAGAATGCACCAGATTTAAGCCCTCATTTTCGCTCACCCTCAAATGCAGCGAAGGGCACATTTCCCAAAGCCTTCCATACAGGAGTGCAGTGTGAGAGCTGCTGTCCGCTATCCAGTGCAAAAGGCTGTGCAGCTTCATCTATGTCTATCAGGCAACGGTCACCCCAAAAACCCACTGCTCAAGCAGAGAAATTTCTCAGCCTCAGTAGCTGGCAGGGCCTGCTCCGTGGCACTGGAGCTGCCGTCCCTTGAAAAGGCCTGGAACAGCTGCACCTGTCTAGGGTCTTACATGTGATGTGGCCTTCCAGCAGATACTCAGCGCAGTGATTGGCTGTCTGGGGGAGCTGACGAAACGACTGCATGCTTCTGTATCCCTTGCACCTCCCCAGCCAGCGTGCTTCTTGCCTTTTGCAGAGAGAGAACCCGACCGGAGTTTGTCTCTAAAATGCCACAGCAGGCCCTGGACTGATCACCAGCTGGAATTCCCTGGCCTGTGCTATCCAGCAGCTCTGATCAGATGCTTGTAGTGGGCCCTTCTGCCCATTTAAAATCAGGGAGTTGACCCCAACACTTGTCCCAATTTTAAACCAAAGGCGATGGCTACACGAGAGCGTACAGCTGCATCAGAGCTTTCCTGCTGATGTAGCACTGTCCTTGCTGGCACTTACGTTAGTGTGACTTATGCTCAGGGGCGTGGCTTATTTGCACGCCATAAGTTATAATGGCATATGTGGTAACGCTTACATGGTTCATCCCTAGAAGCACCAGAGGTTCCAACTTTGGGAGTCAGCAAAGCAGAGAACTAGGCAGGAGGGAACCCATAGGATCCTTGAGAACCCTCTGCACTGAGGAGCCTGGAGACGCCTGAACCACAGTAACAAGAGATGTGGTAGGAAGTGGCCATGGGGAACACCAGCCGCAGGACTGGGAACAGTCAGCGTGTGGCAGAGGATCGCTGCTGACTCCATGTTGGAGACTTTCTCCGCTGACTGTCCTGGGTGGGGACCTGGTGAAATAGCAGAGCCCAGGTCCCTCTACCCTGGCCACCACCCAACCCCTAGGTGGCAGCTCATTGTCTTTATTACTAGCCATTACTGCCCTATGGGATAAGGTCAATCATGTAAGTGTTGGCTATTCTGCCTTACAACTCAGACCTGAGTTGGTCTGGGTCTGTGGTCTGGGAAAACCCCCTTGCATGCAAGGAGAATGGGGTACACCCACCCCACACTACACAGGGTGCTTCCACCCAGCACAGGGGTGTGCAGTGGGATCTGGGGTAGCCTCCATGGTGTGTGGAGAGGGATCACTACCAGCCCTGACCCATCCCCAGCCAGGGCCTGGGTTCAGCCCTGATGCTCAGTCCTGCTGCAGCTCTGGACCCAGTCTCAGCCCCCAGCCATGACCACCTCCTCAGTCTTGACCGTGGCCCAGCTCCTGAAACAGCTTGGATCCCAGGAGGTCATGGAATGCGAGGGGAGTACAGTGTAAAAAGCTGGGGGCTTCTGTTCTGAAGCATCGGGATAACGCACCATGGGACTACAGAGCTCACCAGTATCCTTCAGCGGTACCAACCGGGCACCTGAGCACACCTTTCCACAGGAAAGCACAAGGTCTTCTACTGTAATAACACCTGCTGCAACCAAATACTTAGATCTACAAGGAGTGCACGGGGGTCTTTGTTTGTAAGGGGCTGCAGCCTTCCAGACGGTGGCAGGATCCAGCAGTCACCCACCTCCTCACTATGCTGGCCATGAACGAGCATTGTGGAGGCTACACCCTGGGAAGAGGAGCTGCATCCGTTGCTGCGGAGTGGCTTCCCTGCAGGGTGGAGCGCTGTTCGGGCCATTGGCCCACCCCTCTTCTTGGCCTGCAGCTGAAGGGAGCGTGGCCACCTTCTGGGCCCTCCTCCAGGGCCTTTTTGAGCAGCCTGTTACATCGTAAAAGGAAACAAATGAGCTGCCAGCTTGCGCATCAATAGAGTAGTAGGGAATTTGGCTGCATCTCCAGCAGGGAATGGAACGCTGGAAATGAAACGGGTGCAAGAGATCTGATGCATCCCCTACCCCTGGCTTGTCTACGTGGTGGGATCCACGAGGGGCCTGCTGTAATGTGAGTGCACTTTTGCACAGGGCCTTTAAACTGCGCTGGCAAAGAGCCCGGCCTGAGCCGGGGCGACAGCACTGCCAACGACGTACTCTCTGGAGCAAGCAGCAGTCCTGGGCCATCTTAGAAGCCAACAAATTGATTAGCTGTCCTGCAGGCAGGCAGTGCTCTGCATTTCACACCTCTCCAGCTTGCACAGCAGCAGTGGAACTGGGACTGCGTCCGTGCACCAGCTGAAGCCCATCATTGGAGCAGCTCTGGGTCTCTGTTCCACAGTCTGTCTGGGCAGTGACTTGTGGGGCGTCTAGCTCTGCACTGCCAGCTTTCCGAGAACGCTGCTTTCTGCCATTCCCCTCCTGTCACCTTGACGGCACATCAGAGGCAGCCAGTACCTGTGCTCTGTGGGTGGCCAAGGGGGAGCCATTGCTCCGTGCCTACTGAGTATACCCAGAGCTAGCCAGACCCCTCACCGTGCCCAAGCATGCTGCTGCCCAAGAGGAAGTATGCAGACCCCACCCCTGTTGAGAACGCTGGCGCCTTAGCACGCAGGCTGGTCTTAGAAAGAGACTCCCCTGCCACTGAGCTGGGAAGGAGCTAAGCCCTGTGTCCTTTGTTTGATGTGCCTGTTGCTGTGCCGAAGGAGGGCTCATTCCTGCTGCGGGCCGCGGGCTGATCGGCACAGCACTGAGCAGGGTGTTCACCTACGGGCTGGCTGGCCATTCAGGGCTCTCCCTCCATTGCAAGGCACATGGCCCTTCTCTGCTGGGACCTCCCCGGGCCTTTGAGCTGGGCAGTGGTCACCAGGGAAAGCCAGCTGTCCACCCCTGAGCATGGCTCTCCCCCTGCACCCACTAGGTGTCACCGCTGTGCTTTCTCCAGCAGAGGCGGATGCTGGTGTGGGATTACCAGGCTGGGCCACGGTTTGGCGCCTTTGGATGTTTTGGTGAATTCAGTGCTTGAGCCAAGGGCTGAGTTCGACCACAGGGCAGCCATAGGCCTCCAAACTGGCCCTCTCCGGGCACTGGCCGGGCTGGCTGCCTCCCTAAATGGCAAGAGTTCTGGGTCGCTGGGTACCTGGTGGCCTCTTCCTGCTGCAAGAGCCCATAGGGCCATTAGGAGCAGAGTGGAGGCCTCCAATGTGCTTTTTGTGGGCCACTGAATGTTTCCTGCTAATAATATTTCTTGTTTCAGGGGGCGGAAGTGCCTGAATTTTAAGCACCAGGGAGCTTAGCCTGGTTTGCTTAAGGAAGGAAAATGCCAGTCTTCAGACTTTTCTGCATCCTAATGGAATGGGATCGTTGCTCCTTGTTTCTTTGCATAACAATGATGCCCAGCCCTGGAGTTGGGCCCTGTGGTGCTCGGTGCTGTACATAGGGCAAGAGACAACAGATGAACGCAGACAGGCAGAGGGGAGAAAGCAAGGCAACAATGAGACCAGGGTTCCCTCTAACTTCTTCCATCCAGGGGTGGAATAAATTTTATTATGTGCACTGAGGCATGTGCTGCTGTGCACCACCAATAGAAACACAGGCTGCCAGCTATGGGCGCTCTGTTAATCAGCTGGGCAGCACCTGATTTGACAGTCTGTTTCAAGCAGAGTGCCGCAAAGCTCGGTTCTGGGGCCGGCGTTATTCAACAGCTTTATTAATGACCTGAATGAGGGACTGGGTTGCACCCTCAGCAAACTTGCAGATGACACAAAACTAGGGGGAGAGGTAGATACGTTGGAGGGTAGAGAGAGAATCCAGAGGGACTTGGATAAATTGGAGGATTGGGCCAAAAGAAATCTGATGCGGTTCCATAAGAAGTGCAGAGTCCTGAACCTGGGGCGGAAGAATCCCAAGCATTGTTACAGGCTGGGGACTGACTGGCTCAGCAGCAGTAGGATGGAAAGGGACCTAGGGGTTATGGTGGATGAAAGGCTGGATATGAGTAAACAGTGTGCCCTTGTAGCCAAGAAGGCTAACGGCATACTGGGGTGCATTAGGAGGAGCATTTCGAACAGATCTAGAGAAGCGGTTGTTCCCTTCTATTCGGCACTGATGAGTCCGCATCTTGAATATTGTGTCCAGTTTTGGGGCCCACAGTATGAAAAGGATGTGGATTTGCTGGAGCAGGTTCAGCGAAGGGCAACAAAAATGATTAAGGGTCTGGAGCACAAGACCTATGAGGAGAGGCCGAGGGATTTGGGCTTGTGTAGTTTACAGAAGAGAAGACTTAGAGGTGATTTAATAGCAGCCTTCAACTTGCTGAAGGAGAGCTCTAAAAAGGAGGGGGAGAAACTGTTCTCAGTGGTGTCAGATGGCAGAACAAGGAGTAATGGTCAGGAGTTGAAGAGGGAGAGGTGTAGGTTAAATATTAGGAAAAACTACTTCACCAGGCGGGTGGTGAAGCATTGGAATGCACTGCCTTGAGAGGTGGTGGATTTTCCATCCCTTGAGGTTTTTAAGTCCCGGCTGGACAAGGTCCTGGCTGGGATGACAGTGCAGTTTGATCCTGCTTGAAGCAGGGGGCTGGACTAGATGACCTCCTGAGGTCCCTTCCAGCCCTGTGATTCTGTGAATCTCTCCTGGGTGGCCGCACAAGGACTCAGCTTACAGTGAGACCTGACTAGTCAGTGTGACAGGCAGTGGTCCCAGCACGCCAGCTGTGTAACTGTTGAGAAGGCTGAATGGGCTGTGTTCTTTTGGGTGTGGTTTTTATTCTGTCCAAAAGTCAACAAGCCGAGCCAGCTCTGTGAGGTCGCCCCCTTTCATAACTGTGCATGCCAGGAGGCTGCCTCTCCCTTTTCTCGCTAGGATTTTATCTTGTGATCAGCACGGAATAGCATTTCACGGCAACTGGGCCAAAGGGAGTTGAATAACGTTAATACATAATAGTTCCTCACTGCATAATTAGCAACAGCTGCTTCAGAACGGAAACAAATTACTCCTAAGGAAAGAGTTTAAACTGGAGAGAACTTCAACCCAAATGACGGCGTAATCTGTTGCAATACCCACCCTTCTGTCTGAGGAGGCAGGAGTGGAGCTGGGTGCTTAGCGCAGGGCTGGGAGAAGCAGGAGGCCTGTGGATTTTGTATTCTTCTAGCAACACATGGCTTCGGTGGGTCATTAAGACCCAAAGTTTGTGAAGCTGCCCACTGAATGTTGAGCCCGTGTGCCCAACGTGGACTGAAAATGACGACACTGAGGGTTATTGGTGAGGGTGCGGTACAGGCTTTATTATCTGGCATCCCTGGGTGACTGGGGATGCTGAATAATAAAATGTGCCTGATATTGAAGCTGGGGCCGGCATCCAGCCCCATTCCAATGGCCCCAGCTGAGCAGTGGGTCTGGCTCTGCCAGCCCCAGCCAGCTACCTGGCCCCACGGCAGCATGCTAGTTAACTGAAGGGGCCGGTTAAGCAGGTGCCGGATAAGCAAGCTTTCACTGTAATTAACCTCTGGCAGAGGTGAGCAGAGGATGTGGGTGCTGCTCCTTCACTTTCCCCAAGCTGGTGTAATGCAGTTCCAGGTTCTTGGCTTGCTAGGAGAGAGAACAAACCTTTCCCGCACCAGCATCCAGGGGGGTGGATGGTCATGGTGGTCCCATCTCGGCTTGGGCACTAAGGAAGAGCAAGGGTCTGATGGGCGAGCAAGTCCATTGTTGAGTCACATACCTTGGCCACAAGCTCAGGCTGGACTCCCAGATGGAACGGATGCTTGAATACACCACCCTAGACCTGTCTGGGTCTGCCCTGTGATAAAGGGCACACTGTAGGCCCAGCTCAGCAGACTCAGCCTTGGGGTGCTGGAGCTGTAAAGCTGCAGCCCTGGCTCTGGGAGTCAAGATGGCACCAGGGCCCAGGCTCCAGCCCAAACCCAAACTGCCATTTTAGCTCCACGGCCTGAGCCTGTGCCCAGAGACTTGGCACTGGGGGGATTCGTCATCAGTAGGTGTCCCCAGGTCCGTTTGCCCATCTCTCAGCTGTTTGCCTCGACGCCTGCCTCTGGAGGGTTACACCTCTCTCACGGAGTTGGAAAGGACCCTAACAGGTCTTCGAGCCCAGTCCCCTGCACTCCCAAGCACCATCCCTGGCAGTTTTTTTTTTTTTTCCCCTTTTTAAATCTATTTGCTCCAGATCCCTAAATGGTCCCCTCAAGGACTGAGCTCCCAGCCCTGGGTTTTGCAGATCAGTGCTCAAGCCCCTGAGCTATCCCTCCCCAGGGTTTGGCAAGTGAGTCCAAGTAGCTGCACTTTTTCACGTCACCAATACTCAGTATTAATAACAATTATATAACCTGTATCTTCTACAATTCTGTATCCCCTCGTACATGAGCTGAAATAAATTTTGCCTGCAGTAACTAGGGAACCTGTTAGGATCAGGATGCGTGAGTTTGTTACAGGTTGCAACAGGTAGAAAGTCATGCCAACAGAGCAGTATGGGAGTATCCCCCAAAAAGGATGGGATATACCCTAGTGCAAACCTCACGGGTAACTTCACAGACTAGTTCCTGAAATGCTAGTATCCAAAGCAAAGATCAGGACAGGAACAGACCAACAAGTTAAGGCACTGGGACAAACCGAGTTGGATTTAGTGACGTAAAGAGATACGTGATCTTTGCTTAAAACAAATTAAATTCTGTGCACAATATTTGATAATTCTGCAGGATGCTGCATATTTTATTTGTCAAAATAACACCCTGTAATTATGCCAGTTTCTTTTATTCTGGTAATACATTTTGAAACACCTCTCAGTAAGTATGTCTGGAACAAGATGCATGCAAGCGAATTCCCCCCAGGACTAGAGAGGTAAAGAAATCCCTACAACAACCCAGTTCCTGTTTCTCCACCCCAGCCCCTCAGAGCTGAGCCACAGAGTGCCCCCAGCCCAGTCATCTGCACCTTTCTTCCATATTTTGTGTGCTGCTGCTTCAAATAGGAGTACGTCAAAGTGCCCTGCTGAGCTTTCAGTGCATACCAGCAGGGGCCACATAGAGCACATTAGAACTAGAAAGAACCTGGAAGGGACCTCAAGAGGTCATCACGTCCAGTCCCCTGCACTCATGGGCAGAGCCAGGCACCATCTAGATGGTCCCTGACAGATGTTTGTCCATCCTACTGTTAAACATCTCCAATGATGGAGAGTCCAAAATCTCCCTAAGCAACTTATTTCAGGGCTTAACTGCCCTGAGAGTAAGGAATGTTTTCCCAATGTCCAACTTAACAAGTTTAAGCTCAAATTTAAGTCCATTGTTTCTTGTCCTATCCTCAGAACCTAAGGAGAACAATTTTTCTCCCCCCTTCTTGTAACAATCTTTCAGGTATCATATCCCCTCTGTATTCTTTTTGCCAGACTAAACAAACCCAAATCTCAGGCTTCCCTCATTTGTCATGATTGCTGGGCTTCGAATCATTTTTGTTCCCCTTCTCTGGACTTTCTCCAGTTTGTTTACATCTTTCCTGAAATGTGATGCCCAGAACTGGACACACAACTCCGCCAGAGGCCTAATCAATACAGAATAGCACAGAAGAATTGCTTCTTGCATCTTGCTTACAACTACTACAACTGTTTATCCCTTGTGCTCCAAGTGGAGCACAGGTCATCTACAAATCTCTTCCACTTCACTCTGTCTTGGGACATAACTTCCAGCTGGCTCCAGGAGTACCCCAGTTGTTGTCCTTCAATCTTCCTAGACCACCTTCACATAGTCTAAGGTCTTCCACTTGTGCGTTTTCCTTGTGGGTTCCAAGTGAGAGCTTGACGTACTATGGTGGGCGATGGTTTTCTGAGAGTGTGGCCTAGCCGTGCCCACTTTCTTCTCTTGATTTCATTGTCAATTGGTTCTTGTCCTGCTGTCTTCCAAAGCTGCTCCATAAATCACAGCATGCTGGAGTGCTGTAGATTTCCACCTCACTGGGCCATGCACAAACTCCTTGTATAAAAATGGCCTTGCTCAGGGTAGGTCTACGTTAGGCTTCAAAGTGGATCCTAGATACTCAATTCCAGCAATGGCAATTGCATAACTGGATTCGACATATCTACAGTCAGCTGACCCAGCCGTCCTCACTGAGGGAGGTCGTCAGGAGAAATTCGCCCGTCTACCTCCCTTACGACTCACAAAAACGAGGAGTACGGGGTTGACTGCTGACCCCAATCTTTCAGTTTCATGCATCCCCACTAGGTATGCAAAACTGATCTCTGGTCGGTGCGCCAGGTAGTGTAGATATACCCCCAGCTTCGGTGCCGTATCAAGCTGGCCAGAAGCTCTTGGGTGTGGATATTAGCAGGCTGAGGTAAGAGCACATGTTAGCCATGCAGTGAAGACAGACCGCACCATCTCCTGCAGTGACAAACCATGGTACCTCCTTTGCAAGGCTTCCTTAGTCAGATGGAAGCGTGTTTGCCATTACAGAGCAATACAGAAAACATTCCTGTAAAGCTGTCGTTGCTACTGGGACCTGGGTATGGTTACAGCCCCGCTGAGGCAGCTCATGAGCTAAGCTTCTAACCTTAAAATCAGCCAAGTATAGTAACTTAATGATTAGATTTATCATACGGCAACCGAATGAGAAGCATTGTCCATGCAATGATGCAACTCTGTATGGTAATAGAAGCTGACTGCCTGACCCTGCTACCACACTCTGTCCAAGAAGAATGATCTTGAGTGCTCCCTGGAGAAACCAGGCAGGGCTTTCACAGGCTTTTGCAAAACATTTATTTGACCAGCTTTAAAAAATTGTGGTCATGACTCAGGCCTGGCTTCCTTGGCCTTTGCTAGCTCTTCCAGGCCAGAGTCATTGCTGTGTGAGATGGCCATGAGCATAAGGCTGTCCTCAAAAACTTCATGGAAATACCACTGTTATTGTAACCAGTGACCTAGGAGAAGCAGATACCACAATGGCTAGGAAATGTGATGGTTAAGAATTATGGGTGAGCATTAAAGCAGTCTAGCTCATAGCAACTATGGATGCCTGGAAAAGAATTAATGCCTGTTATGGGTGATTATGAATACAGGTTGAACTTCTCTAGTCTGACACCCTCAGGACATGAGTGGTGCCGAATGAGAATTTGCTAGACCATGGAAGGTCAGTATTGTCTAGCATCATTACCAATGCCTCCTTGCTTATTGGGCTTTTAGAAGACCTTTATGAGTAAATTACAGCTAAATATCAGCACAAAACACAGAGTCAGGAGGGGTGGCTGGAAACTGCAGGAGACTCGGCCACGTCCAGGATAAGTGGTCATCTGCTAACTAAAATCATGCTGGATGACAGATTTTGCCAGATGAGAGAGTGCTGGATTAGAGAGGTTCAACCTGTGTTAGTTCCCTTGACGATTAGTTCCAGGGGTGAGAATTTCCAAAGAAGGAGGGAAGTGATGTGAAAAAGCTGTTGAAAATCTGACCCCAGTTTCCCCTGCTATTGTGGGGTTTGAGCATCATAATGCCTCAGCCATTTCCACTTAAACTTCCTCTTTCCTGCCTCCTCCCGGCTTCCTTCTCTGGTGAGGGAAAAGCTAGCCAGCTCTCTAGAGCCAGCCTGGTATGAAATCGCTGTTAGTGGAAAGGCAAGCGCCACAGAGACTTGGCTAAGGCCAAGTCTAAACTAGACCTAAATGACGATTTCAGATACGCAGTTCTAGCTACAGCAATTGCATAGCTAGAATCAGCATATCTGAAATCGACTTACGTGACTGTCTTCACGAAGAAAAGTCAATGGGCATGTTTCTCCCATCAACCTTCCTTGCTCCTCGTGATAGCGAGGAGTACAGGGTCAACTGCCAATCCCAGGCAGATCGATTTTGCATGCAAAATGGACGTCTGGAAGATTGACCCTCTTCCCAGAAGTATGGACAAAGCCCTAAGTCATTACTAAGGGTTGGTATGAGATTGCAAAAGCAGAAGAGGAAGATTATTAACACCTTAGCTATGAGATTTACTATGGGACAGGAAGTCATTTCGATAAGTCACTGACTCCATTTTTCTGTTCCAATTTAAGCCCTCTGGGCCAGCAATTGAGTCTTTCCTTCAAGCCTGCATAGCACCTATTTGAATGGGGCTTTCCTTGGGGCTGATCTAATTTAAATACTAATGTCTCCATAGCTAATCTCTAAACACTGTACTGTCGATGAATCCAGTTTGCTCTCTGGACAGCTGGTGAGATGTTCTGAGTGGTCATTAATCCAAGTCTGAGCTGTGTTGGTTTGATGTGGTTTGATCATGTGGTCTGGCTTCTGATCACATTGTGCTCATGCCCAAAAGCTGTGTCCCACCTTTCCTCTCTGGTGGTTGGCAGGCCCCCTAGAGATTGCCATGTCTGCTACCAGTGTAGTCTGTTTAGCTCAAGCAGGAGAGGGTCAAGCATTGAGAAGCTGTTGTCCTAGGTTTGACCCCACTGTCGGTGACCTAGCCAGGGTATTGGTGAGACATATCTGAAGTACTGCAGCCCAAAGCCTCAAAGAAGAGAGAGCTGGCTATTTTCACATGTTGGCATACAGGGAGAAGAAGGGCCCAGAGCTGCTTGGGAACACCATAAACCAAGGCTCTAGCAGGAGGGGGCTCTCTGCCACCATCTGTTGGGAAACAAGGGGAAATTGACTGAGTGGGCCAGGCCTCGTTTGCATTTCAGTAATGTGACAGTTTGGGGTATTTTGTTTAAAGTACAGCTAGGTTTTGAGCCTGGGGACAATAAAATGCTAATGCCCCTGCTGGGAAATGACTGACTGAGAGAGCTGCACCAAATATGCTTGGGGTCAGCGGTTACCCTGAGAGATACCGTAATCAAGCATGACTGGGCAAGAGAGCTTGGTGAAAACTGAGAGACGAGGGTGTTTGGCTCAGGTGACGTGGTTCAAGCCTCTCTTCCCAATAATTAAAGCAGAAGCTATTTCTGCTGGGTGAGGTGTGGTAGAGGCTCTGAAGCAAACCCAGCGTGCAAGAATCCTTGGACTCTGCTAACCTAGGACAGCAAACGGTGAGTGGGGGGGGGGGATGGGGTGGAATATATCAGCCATGAGCAGATACCAGAGGGGAAGTGAGGATGTTGTGTTGGTTTGACACCAGCAGCGGCTGGGCGGGGACATCTTACCTGATACTGCTCATTTATGACTTGCTGGTTTTCCTGGAGTCATTCTGTGGCTGTGTGCTGTTGTCTCTCCTGCCTCACGCTCAGGGCAGTGTCAGGACACACAAGGTGGTATATGTACTTTCCTAGGTTTCTAGGTGGTGCTTAGCTTTCGAAGGAGCATCCTTCAGAGCTGAACCTGGCTGACAAGACCTGGTAGAAAGGTTGGCATGTGGAACTCTGAGACTAGCAGAGTCCTTGTGCCAACAGGACTTCCGCTGTGCCAGAGAGAGGCCACTAGGAGTGAACCATGTTGGAGCCCGTGAATGTCTACGTAGCCTCTGGCTGTGCGCAGATGCACAGGGGCAGGGCACAGGCACAGGGAAGGCAGAAAAGGGGACCATGTGCTAATGATATCCCCAAGCTCCTGGAGTTTGCTGGGGTGCAGCTTGGGTGGGGCTCTGAGAATGCTAATAGGAGAAGGTCTCTTGGGAAGGTGCTGCTCACACCCTGGCCGCGCTCTCTGCTCTTTTCCAGTCATGTACGTTCTGACTGGCAAATGATATGACCTCTGCTGGAGTGTCGCTGGGGTGGGGTCTGCAACAGAGACTGGACACAGCAATTAGGAGAGTCATTTTCAAACCTGCCCGTTTTCAAACCCCCTGTACTCCACTTTAGCTTTTCCCTTACGTTGATGGCCGTGGCCTAGTCCCTTTGGCCACACTAAATTCAAAGCTCAGCTCGCAAACGCCCACGCTGCCCTACTGCGCTGGAGCATTGTACCTAGCACGGCCTGGCACCACCTGCTGCAGGCTATCAATGATGCCCGCAGACGATTAGAGTGGCTGGGGTCTCCGCAGCGGAGGTGAGGGGGCACCAGCCTACGAGTTAGGAGCTCTGGTTCAGTTCTTTTGCTCACAACAGCTTTCTGAGTCCCTGGGGCAATCCACTCAATATGGGCTCCTCAGTTTCCCATCGTGTCGGGCTGTCCTGCTGCCCTCCCTCACGGGCCGTTGGGAAGATGAATTCTTTGAACCCAGAGGTGGGGGGTGTCCAGACACTGTTACCAGGGACCTTAAGTGTGCGTGAGAGAGTTTCCCCACGTTTGGAAGAGTATTTGGGCCCCACTGGCAACAGGATCCCAAGGGCTTTGGTGGTGCCTTTCCATTTTAGAGAGCCTGTGTGTGAATAAAAGCCAGAGGCAAAAAAGTCGCTGACCTGGGAGAATGGTAGAGCCATGTGAAATACTTGCAATGAAATCCCAGGAAAAGGCAACTCTGCGGGAGGATGGATGGTCTGTCTCGGGCTGCAGGCAGGAAGGCTGGAGCTGACAGCCTGCAGTGCCCTTGGCTAGGCTGTAGGCCACTTCTGTGATGTTAGCCATATCCCTGAGCCAGGCGCTCGCAGGAATGTACGCCTTAATAACACTGAGGATCTGGGCCTCCCTGTCTCAGGTTCTCTGCACCTTGTTTCTTCTCTCTGTAAACCAGGGATTCAAGCAAATATACCGATTTACCTCCTCTAGTTTGTTTACCAGCTTGAAACTCACCCCTGCCCCCATTTGCTTCAACATTCATAGAAGGCCTGTGATGCTCCGAGGACCTGAGCCTTCTTGCAGAAATGTAGGCAGACCTACCCGGTTTGCCTGCTTTCTCTTCAAGCCTGGAACGGGGTCTTTAAGATTTTGGACTTACTCTTCAGCACATGTGGAATAGACATTAGTTGTCCAATAAAAGCTGCCTGACCGGTGTCAGATGTGCAAACTGAGGTAGAAGATGGAGTAACTTGGCATGGTTTCTGAGCGTATGAATGCATTTACCAGGAAAAAAAAAAAGACCCCATAGCAGTGATTCTGAGCCCAGGAGAACGCTTCCGTGCCTATTGTTAGCCCCTTATTCCAAACCCTGCAAGCCTGACACAGTTGTCCTGGGTGCTAAGATTCTCTGCCCTGTTTTCTGCAGTGTAGCAGCACCCTCTGTGAATGAGTGGCATCCAAATGAAAACAACGGATTTGTGATTGCTTGTCTTGCTTGCTTCCACTGTTCTGGGTTGCACCAGGAGGAAAGGTACCTGCCTATCTGGCTAAGACCTGTTGCATCTCAGTGCATGGAACATCAGGGTGGGCTGCTCTGAGGGTAGTGGAGAACCTGAGATCAGTGAAAGAGCAACTCCTCATGGATGCAGCATTCTGCTCAGACCCTCTCCCAAAGGCCCGACACTCAGCTGGTGTAAACGAGTGTAGTTTTGGGGTAGCTCTGCTGTGTTACAGTCCCCCGTTGAGTTCAGTGGAGCAGTGCCAATGTATACCAGCTTGGGATCTGGCCTGCTGGCTCCAATACCACTGCAGGATTTACACCTGCTGGGGGGCTGGCATATAATGTGGGGCGGAAGGGATACTTGAAGTCTCTAAAAATGCCATCTTGGTTTGTACCCTCTCTGGTGGCTGTTAAATAAGTTACTGTGGCTTGCTAGAGTCTCGGAATTCTGCTGTCCCAGCCAAAAGCAAAGCTCTTGGGGGCGGGGGGGTGCGAATGGCAAGTTCAGGAATGAAGTGGTTTTTCTCTTCTGAGCTGAGGGAAATGCTGAACTTGCAGGGAAAGCGGCGTCTGGCATTCCAGAGTTGCCCTGTGCAAGTCAAGTCTGTACCTGTAGTCATAGACTCTTCTACAGACCCCACCAATTGTCTCTGAACTTCAAGGTCTGAAGGCCAGAAAGGGCTTTGCAGATGATCTCCAAACACAGGCCCGAAGAAATCCCACCCTGGGCAGGCAGGCTGGGCTCTCCCACATGGCTTTCAGAAGGGTACAACCTGACACCTTCCACTTACAATGGGCATCAGCAGAGCTGAAAGCATAGGCTGCCTTACAGATGGTCTCTCCACATCTGGGGACATGGCTGGTGGACTTTCTGACAGCTACAGAAATCCATGCAAAGTGAGGAGCTGGCAAAGATCAGGGCAGCAGCTTTACAAGGAAACAAAGAGAAAGCAACAGCTTGGAAAAGATACTGTTTTCCTTGCTGCTCAACATTGGAAGGAAGGTTGCTGTAATTGGTGACACCCTTCCCATTGTCAGAGGGAGGTAGCTTTTCTTATTTCTGTTTGGAGAGGCTGCCAGGACACTGCAGCTCCTAAAGAAAAGTTCAGTCCAGGCTGCTTCTTTGAGAAGAAACCCTTGTTTTGAAGACCTCTCTGAAGAACATTGTCAACATTTGATGCAGCCAAGGTGCTCTGGGATATTTTTCTTGTGTAGGAATACATTAACACATATATAATAAAATATACACACATGTTAGAAGCATGCAGGTAAATATCTTATGTTTTAATTAAATACATTTAGCTTTTGGGAATTCAGGTTTGTTTGTTTTTTTCCTTTTTTGTTAAACCTGTCATTTCCCAAAATGCTAGAATGTTTGTAGGAATAATGGAATGAAAAAATTTCTCACAATTGCACTTCCACTGCTAAAGGAAACTGGGCAATGGCTTGATCTCACCTGTTGGTTCAACTGGTGAGGCAGAAAGACATGTTGCCAAAGGGGCTGGGGCCAGTGTTATTTGTCATACAGGAAGCAAAGCCGGACGCCATTGTGCTTGGCCCCTTCTATGCTGGAGTCGGAGATATAACCTGCATCTCAAGGCAACATACCTGGGCTAGCTCCGACTCGGCTAGCTTGCTCAAAACAAACTCCTAGTCACAGCCGTCCTGGAGGCAGGATGGGCAGCCACCCTGAATGAGGGTGGCCATCACTGGCTGAGGCTATTCCAGAAGGGTCATTTTCTTCAGATATCCCCTTGAGCTCTCCAGGATTGCTTGCAGGAGTCACCAGGAGAAGGATGCCAATTCCGCAAGACTCTGGGTCAGTCCAGAGGGTTGGCACTCCTCCCTGACTACGATCGTCTCTGGGATCCAAGCATTCTTCCAGAGGCCGGGGTGGGGAGGGGGAGTTATCCAGGCGTCTGGTTTGGGCCTAGGTCTGGTTCCCCTCTATAAATCTGTCTGCGGTGGGATATTGCTTTCTTAGCCTTCACCAGCACAGTCTGGCCAAGCCCAGGCATTCAAGAAACCAAAGTCAGCCTCCACCCCCACCGACAGTAGAGGGAGCTTCTCTCTCTCTCTCTCTCTCTCTCTCTCACACACACGCACACACTTCCGCTTCATTTTTATTTGCCGTCTGGTATTTGAAGTGAGTCCACGTCTTCCAGATTGAAATGCTTAAGGCTTTAACTGCCTGTGGTATAGAGCAGACAGCTTAGCTCAAATCCAGTAGCAGAGCGCTGTGTAGCGACTAGCCGTGCGGTGGGAAGATGGGAGTTATCAGGGAGGGGGATGCATGTACAGTAAACATTCACAGCCGGCATTCTCTTATCCAGAACTCTCAAATAATGGCGTGTGAACCAGAAGGACAGTAGTTCTGTTTTCCATAAGTACAATAGAGTGAGAATAAATACAAATAAATACCATAAATACAGCTTAAGTTTACAGTGTACAATATGACTCGTGTTGGTACCTAAAGTGCTCTGCATACGTTTTTGTCTGTTTCTTAATATCTGATCTTGTTTTTCTTTAGTGTCCTGCATTGCTGGGTATACCTCTCTGTTATCCACAGATATCTGAATATCTGGGGCTGCCAGACATGAAAGGGTTTACTGTACGTATGTTACACTTAGCGTAGCTTTGATGACAAAAATAATAAACTATGTACACGTTTAACCAAGAAAACAAAAGGGAAAGAGATTCCCCATGCGCATGATGGGCTAAAGTCAATGTCAGAGGTGAAATCGTAGCTTCCACAATTCCTTACTTAAAAGAAATAAATCTTCAACACTGCCTTAAAATAAGGCAATTGAACACAACTGTCAAGAACAACAGTCAGCTATTGTGAGGTAGTAAAGCGGAAGTCCTATCCCCTGCAGACAGCCACTCTAACAACAGTCAGTGCAGACTGTTCTCCCTATACCTACAAACACCTCCTAATTATTCCACATATGACAGACGCTCGCTTCCTAAGGTCTCATTTACCTAGAGCAGAGAGGGGTCCTTGGAGAGTAGGGAAGGGGGAACAGGTGCACGGCTGTGAAACTGCGCAAAGGAGAGAGACCCCAGGAGCAGGGACGGGTTTCAGAGCAGATCCTGCCCAAACTTCAGAAGGGTTGGCTCATTAGTGAGGCAACGACCACCCCCAAAATTGGCCTCCAGGGCTCTGATTCCAGCGCATTTTTAGTTGCTACTGTGCCTCTGTAGCCCCAACGTCCCCCTCCTGGTGTACCGGGACAAAGCAGTCTCCGGATCAGCCCACCAGCCCTGAGGTTCCAGGCGTGCACACCAGAGCTCCTGCCTTTGCTGCCCTGACGTGCACTGGTTCATGCTCCGACTAGATCCACAGAGGTGCTCTTCAACGCCCAGTGCCCAAGGAGGGCGTAGGCTGGCCCCTGCGATGCTCCCCATGCGATGGAAAGGAACCTTTGCTCTTGTCCTCCCTCTCCACCCCCACTGAAAGGAGCAGGCTGGCCACTCGCATGCAGCACGACAGGGAGAGTTACCGCAGGATGTGGCAGAGCTAGCCTCCCACTCGGGCAGCTCCACTGCAGGTTGTCCTGCTTGTAAGCAGTCAGGCTGGGTGCAGGGACAGATGGAATTCAGCCTCTAACCCCTGAAAAGGGTGGAAGGTTGCAACGGAGTCTCTCTATGGCTATTCGGCATCCCTTCGAGGGAGGCTTGGCTCAAGGGATACAGGTGAGAGGAGAGACCATTGTGCACCATTTCCCTGCCTACCTCCAGCCACCCTCACGGAATGGTGCAGACCCTTACGTCCCGCGCACAGGGGGTGCAGCTGGTGTTCTGGCTGATCGTCTCCACCCACCCGCCAGCACCTCATTTGTGCAGTTCTACTGCCAGGGTAAGTGGCCCCATGTTCCCAGTAAGCTGAGCGCTTGGGTGTCCACCCAGGAGAGCTTCAGATGCTGCCCAGCTGATTAGCACAGCACCCACAACTGGCAGCCTGTGTTCCTACTGGTGGTACGCATCCGCACATGCCTCAGTGCAGATAAAATTTATTCTGCTCCTGGATGGAAAAAATCAGAGGGCCCCCTGCACTGGACCCTGCATAAATGCTTTACACCTGTGCGCCTGTTGCCAGTACTGTACCTCTGCACACCTGATTAGAATGGAAGCTGCACGGCTGTTTATCACTGTACTTGCAGAGTCAATTACTGTTGTACTGGTGCTCTCTTGCCTTGTGAATTTAAAATATTCATTCCCTTGGCCCCCCCGCACTCACACCCTGCTCTGACCCGAACGCCTGGGAGCATTTTAAGCTGTGCACCTGTATTGCATCTGGTCCATTTCAAAACTGACGTGCTCGAGTAGTGGAGAAGCAGCCTGGAAACCACAGTGCACCATGCGGAGCCAGGGTCATGTGTAGGGCTCACCTCTGCGAGCTGAGCGACTGTCTGCAGCCCAGTGGGCGGAGAAGCCGCCCTGGGGAAAAGAGCGGCTCCAAAATGGAGGCTAGGAACTGCCTAATTGCCTCATTATCTGGCTACACACAAACTAGTTCCCACAAGCCGTGTAGGTCTGGGGAGCTTCACCGCAGAACGGCACCGACATGAGACATCATCTCTGCTGAAAACTGACGCCGCTGCCTTGGGTGGGTGGCACAAAACTGAGTTCAGATGGACGGGACGAGTCAGAAAGGAAGCCGTGGGGCCAGCGCCTGCCCTCAGGAGGAGCGGGGTTTTCCACGTGGGTGAGCCCCCGAGGTTTGCAGCTCCCAGCTCCGCCAGGAAAGACACTATTCCGATGCCAGCTGCATAGCATCTACTGCTTAGCGCAAAGTCTGGCTTGTAAAGCTGCCGCCACCCAGATTTAGGCAGCTAAACAGAAGAGGCCTAGCTGCCGAATGTGCTGAGCCAGCACGGGAGTTAAGCGCCTCTGACAATCAAACCCTGTTCATCAAGGGATGGACGTCACATGGACAGGAGCTCCATTACAGTCAAGGTGCAGGGACAGGCTGCCTGCTCACACGTAACACAGGAAGGGGAATTAGACTGAGTTAGGAGCCGAAATTTAGGCATGTAGGGTTAATAAGTCTGACCAGGATTCTTCACTGATTATTCTTAAATGAATGTTAGGTAAACTAGCCCTGCTTGATTCTTTCCCTCTGCCCTGCTCATAAAACTTGGTTCCCTGCTATAAATATCCCCACCACACCCTCTTCTCAGTGTCCAGCCCAGCCAGGAGGTGATATTTTGGAGAGCAAAGTTGTGAGTGTTATCAAGGAAATTTTAAAGCTTTAACATACCCACCGAGGTAAGTGCAAACGTCCTGGAGAATTTGTGGCATCAGGAGAAATATGGCCTAGAAAAAAATGCTCTGGAATGTGATCAGAGTTTGAAATTTTGCAAGGTTTTGCTTTTGCCGTGTGAACAGCAAAGGTTCCGTGTGGTAATCGGAGCTATTCAGGGTTTTCCAGGGAGAGCTGAATGCTCACTAGCAGCACCCAAAGCTACTTCTAAAGAAACATGAGCTGACACAAGCCACAGATCTGCACTGATTTTTTTAATAGCTTTTTATTTATTAAACTGGCTGGATTGAGGTTCACTTTCTTTGCTTCACATTTATTATTGCTTCACCTGCTTTGAACCAGGAGCTGCAAGCCCTTTTGATGAATGTTTCAGGAAGCACAATCCAATGTCCTAGCAATTAATCAATGTCTTTCCATTCTTCAGCACAATTGCCAAAGCACCACTCTAGAAATCGGAAAGAACAGACAGCAACGCTGGGCCTGCCAACTTCAGACCACATACCAAAGTCTAACTATCCAGCTCTCTTCCATCCTGGATTACTCCAGCTGTCTGGTTTCTTCCTGATGTCATTGCTACCCCGGCTACATGGAACTAACTCATAACTTCAAAGAGAACTAGACTGTCTCATCTCGCTAAGGCCTAGATTCTGTTGCTGATGCTGAGAAGATCTGTCCTCACTTTCTGCCAAGCTGAAGCGGATGTTGGAATCTTGAGTGTCTAATGCAGAAATACGAGTATATCCATAGTCTATTTGTACAGGCTGAACCTTTCCAATCTGGAACTCTCTCATCTGGCAACATCCATAATTGGTCATGATTTTAGTTAGCCAAATGACCACTTACGGTTATGGCCAAGTTTCCTGTGGTCCCATGAAGTTTGTTGACAGCCACCACTCCTGTATCTCAATGTTCTGTGCTGTTATTTAGCTGTAATTTACCCCAAATGTCTTCTAAGAGCCCAGTAAGCCGTGTCAGTGTCAGTAATGTGCTAGAAAATATTGGCTTCCCGTAGTCCGGCAAATTCTCTCATCTGGCATCGGTCAGGTCCTGAGGATGCTGGATGAGAGAGGTTGAACCTGCAGTATGTGCACCAGTCCTGGAACAGAAATGGTCATCAATGGCATGCAGGGAAACCCTTCATTCAGAAATCTCAGTGAAACACCAGAGCCCTAGCTCCCAAGGTGGAAACCTGCAGTAAGAATCAATGTTTGCACCACTTCCCCCAAAGAATCTGGCTTTCAAAACTAACAACAATGCAGCATATCTTCCAAGACTGCCTCCTATTCTCACATGAAGGAAATACTTGCCAATGGCTCCTGTCATAGCAGTCTCTTTTTCCACATGCAGGCCAGAACTGCCCGAAGAGTGAAGTGCTCAGCATAGGAGCAATCGGTCCCTAAAGTAAGGATGCAGACAGCTGTGACTGGATTTGGAGAAGCTGGGTTTTGAATGGATATTCAGGTTTGGACCACAACATGTGTCTAGCTTGAACCCAAACCCCATTTCCTCCAGCAGCCTGCGGTCCAAGGAGACTGACCTGAGACTGGGCTGCTCAGAGGCACATCATCGGGGTCCTTGCTCAGGTGATGATTCTCCGGGTATTCCAGAATGTTAGTCAGGTGGTTATCCCCTGCCTCCAGCACAACAGCATTTTGCTTGAACCTGGTTGGTCATTAGCTCACTAACATCACCAGCCTGCTAGCCCATCAAGCACACTCCCTGGGCTGAGCCAGCCCTGTTGTCATGTTGCAGTTTAATAATAAGTGCATTCCAGTCCTTGAGCCCCTGTGAAGCATTCCTTGTGAGCACCCCGCCCCTGACACTGGCTACTTGCCTAATTGTCACATCTGCTGTTCCCAAAGAATAATACTCGAGTTAGTTCACACAACAAAGAGTCTGGTAGCACCTTAATGACTACCAATTTCATTAGGCCTAAGCTTGGTTGATTTAGCAGGGTGGTTGAATACTGGAATAAATTGCCGAGGGTGACTGTAGAATCTCCGTCAATGGATATATTTAAGAACAAGTTAGACAAATATCTAATAGGGATGGTATGAGGGGGTGATTGGTCCTGATGTGAGGGCGGGGATGGACTTGATGACCCCTCTGGAGGGTCCCTCCAGTTCTAGCGTTCAAGGCTCCTATGAATCGCAGACATATCAGGTTCTGTGATACAACTGAGGACCAGCACTGTGCTGACTACATCAGCACTTTGATTTCCAAGAATAGATTCATTGTCAAAGATGTAAATGACAGTGAATAAGGATGGTAGAAACCCAGAGTGGCAGAGGTTATGAAATCATAAAAAGTCGCCTCATTTCTAGAGACTAAGCTTAACTCACAGACTAGCAACCTGCATCAGAAGTTTGTCATCCAACCGTGCCTGCTGCATTTCCAACCCAGATTGGCTGAAATGATGTTTTCATGCATGTTAACCAGTTAGCTGTCTACTCATTAGGTACAGGATGGTAGGCGGGTCTCCTTTGCTTCCTATGTTGACCCCCACACCCTCACGGTCATTGTCTTTGCACACAGTCTTTGCTTGTGTGTGTGTGTGTGTTCTGTCTCTGTTGACTTCACATCTCTTCCCTGATTTCATATGTAAATGGCATCCATTGTGCAATGGTGAATAGTCTCAGAGGGGTCATCATATTCATCTGTAGCTCAAAAAAACCCACACAAGCAGTCCTGTAGCACCTTAAAGATTAACAATTTCATTTCTTAGGTTTGCGGGAAAGACCCACTTCAGATTTGGAGACAAAATTACATATATATAAAATATAAATATAAACCCTGGATTCTTATTTTTGCTTCAAATCCGAAGAAGTGGGTCTTACCCACAGAAGCTCATTACCTAATAAATAAAATTAAGGTGCTACAAGATTGCTGGTCCATTGTGCAAGCTTACAATGCTTTATTTACATCTCAGCAGAGTGGTGAGGTGAGTGAACCTACAGGACAGAGACAGCTGAACAAAGGTTTCTGGTTTGACCAAAACCCTGTTTTTCACCTCTGCTGTTGATAACTAAAACCTCGCAGAGAGTCTAAGAACATTGAGTGTATAAATGTAACTCCTTACGTAGTACCTGTATCTATGTTGCACAGAGCTATTACTGGCCAGCATGATGTCAGCATTAATTTAAGATTTCACATGACATTTCATGATGGAACAGAATGCTCTGTAACCCCTGGCCAGCTGGCATTGAGTCTGGGATCCCAGGAGCACAATGCAATGGGGCCGTCTTTTCAGAGGAGATGGTACCTACAGCTCTGAGTGCTTTCAGCTGGAGTTTGAGGTGATCCCACTCTGAAAATCAGACCCGGGAAGTTTGCCCAGTGGTGTCCCAGTCTGAGGGATCTAAAAAGTGGTGGCTCTGTTGGATGGGCAGAATTAGTGTTCAGGCTGGGCTTGAGGGGATACATTTGTTTAGGCTTTGCTTTTAGCCATTCCCATCCATAGAAATGTGAAGTACAAGCCACTGCAGTGAGTTAATGAGTGACTTCTAGTCACTGGGGCCACCTATTTGGAAAAGGTGGCAGGCCTCAGTTTTAGTAAGTAAAAAGAGCTGCTACTGAGGGCATGTTGTGCTTGGAGATGCCCAGCCTGAGTGGGTGTTGGGGAGGTTGGTGGGAGCTGGGGATAGAGGTGGATTACCAGCTGCAGATGAGAGATGGTTCTGCAGAAAACGTTTTCTAGTGTTTCCCTTTGTGAGGGAGGGAACAATGCAAAGCCAACAAGTTAGACTCTGCTTCGAGCTGCCTCCCCTTTGGTGCTCCCACGGGCTTGTCTTTTTTTCCCCAGCAGACGTCTCCAGGGCTTGCTTTTCTCTCTGTTCACTCGTGTGGTGAAGAATCAACCTTGCAGTGGGGGCTGGGGGTTGTGGCCTTAGGTGTATTCTGGTGTGGCTGAATCAGCAGCTGCTGATGAGACCACAAAGCCAGTGGGGTCACAAGTGTTTCCAGACTTGTGAGAGGTTAGTTTTAAGCTATGGTTGGTGCTGGCTCCGGCTTTGATTAATCAGAAGCTGTGTGACAGCTGCTACCTCTGGTAGAGCCCAAGCACCGACAATCCTGGGAGCACAGGAGAATCTCTGCTTTCATTTAAAAACAATCTTCCTGGCTCTCAGAGTTGAGAGAGAAGCTCAAGGCCATCACCTGAAGGGGCAGAGCCTGGGGCCGGGGGTCAATAACAAGAGCCCCAAATGTATGTCTGCAAAAGGTCAGGGTTTGCCTGGGCCCACCTCCTCGTCAGCTTTGGCTGCTTCCGGCTGGCAGGCCTGCTGCATCTTCTCTCTTACAGCACCTCTGTGCCTGTCTTCCATGGCTAAAGCTATCCAGTCATCGCAGCTGTGGACTCCCTAAGTAGCTCTTATATTTCAAGCCTTGAACTTTTCTCATTAATTTCCCGGAGAGCTGGGTGCCAAATGCCTTCGGTGGCTGTAATTCTCCCCTCCCAGGCCTCACCCACCCTCTGTTCCTCACAAACATTAATGATCGCAGTACAATTTTTAAACCCAACGCTCTGCATGGCGATTTCCTGCAGCCCTGCAAGGACCGAGTAGGTGACACCGACAGTCGTTTTCGAGGGACCGGCGAAGAACCAGCCCTAGAATTCTACCCTAGTCCTGCCCGGAGAGCTGTGGGGATTGCAGAGCATCTCCTTGTGAGAGCCCTGTCTCTGAGCGAGGCCTTGCAGCAGAGAGCTGCGCTGCCGCCGATGCATTAGCGCCTGTGAATGTTAATGGGAGTCACACACGTGCCACAAGGGAAGGATGCCTCATTTTAATGGGTCTGGCATTCGGAAAAGCACGAGGGGCTCTATTTTCTTCTGGCAGGAGAGCTGCGCCGAGTTCATCTCGGTGCCTGTAATATTGCCCCCGTCGGCCTGTGGAGATGCAGCGCTGGGAATTAAGCGCCCGATGGAACAGACGTGGGTGGCGGTGGGGAATCATTTAAAAGAAGTGCACTTGTGCTGCTGGGGGCAGTTCAGCACAGACCCTTTTTTCCCTGAAGGCCCTCGGGGTCAGGGTAGCGGGAAACGGCTGGCAGGGCAGAGCTCTGGGAGGTAGCCCACTGAGACAGTGGCTAGCCACATACTACAGTGGGATGGGCTTCGCTCCTGGGTGTGGAGCAAGTGACCTGAGAGAGAAGCCAGGTACTGAGACCACTGCCCATCAGGTGGTCTATGACCATCTTCTCCTTCCCTTGTCCTCCCTTGTCTGTCTGTCTGTCTCCACCTGTTGTCTTCTCCCCACGCAGCTCTTGGGGGCAGGGCCCATTTTCTGTCCTGTGTCTGTACAACTCCTAGCACCACAGGATGCTGGTCCACAGTTTCTAAGCTCAGTGGCCAGATGAAGAACAAATCACCATTGGCAGGAAGGGGGCCTGCGGAACCAAGCACAGGTGCAGCAGCTGGGTGGAAGTAGCCCCAGCTTCCCAGGAATCTAGGCTTCCCCTTCCCCAGGACCCCTTGTAGTTTGGTGGTTAGCCTGGGCTAGGTTTGAGACCCAGGAGACCTCCACCTCAGCCCCTGCTCCTGCTCTAACCCACCCCACTCCTTCCCCAAGCCCTCCTCCTGCTCTGTCCCACCCACCACTTCCTGCTCCACCTGCTCCGCCCCCATTGCGCCCCTTCCCCCAAGCAATGCAACCCAGGGGCGTGATGCCAACAGCAGGGGTGTGTTCTAAATTATAGCAGGGAGGCGGGAAGTCTCTGGAGAGGCAATTGTTACCATGTCTGTCAATCTAGATGAATAGGATACACATTTGATGGAAGATGATCCACTTGATTAGACTGAAAACCAAGGGTGTTAGCCTTCTATAGGATACTCTTCCCACCTTCTCCATGGTACTTCTTTGTGCAATCTTGATGCAGCAGGTGGGCATGGATCAGCGTTCATGTCCTGCTCCCTCTCTGTTCCTGACCCAAGCCACTGAACCAAATCCTCTTGTGTCATCAATCACACCAGTGTCATGTGGCTGTGCCACCCCCTGGGTTCAAGGAACGGCTCACTAGGGAATGATGGGAAGAAATTCAGCAAAGAGAATATCTGAGATAGCGCAGCGGTTTGCATGTTAGACTTGTAAACCCAGAGTTTTGAGCCCAATCCTTGAGGAGGCCATTTAAGGGTTGGGGAAAATAGGTTTAAAAAAAATCTGTCATGGAGGTTGCTTGGTCCTGCTCAGAGGGCAGAGGACTGGCCTTGATGACCTCTCAAGGTCCCTTTCAGCTCTCTGAGATGTGGGTCTCCAGATATATAAAGTGTCTAGTGTTTTAGGAAAGTGATGTGAAATGGAAAGATGGATTTGGGTTGAAAGCCCTGGACTGGGTTTAAATTCAGAGTTCTCCTTCAGATACCCTGTGTGACCTTGTCCTGGAGACTTAATCGCTCCAGGTTTTACTTCCCTGTCTGTAGAATGGAGCTACTAAGGTCTTTTCTATCCGGGAAAGTTAATCTGCAATAAGGGAGCGTGAGGACTGAAAGCAGGTGAACTGTTCTTTACTGACTCCATGGCTGGCTACTTTTCTTCCAAAGTAAGAGGGCCGTATTCCAAAGTAACTTAATCCACTTCCAAAATGCATCATGCTTATTCTAGAATGAGAGTCTCCTGCGCCTAGTGTCCCTAGCTGATCAGCAAGACCTACAATACCTTGTGTAGACAAGCCTTGCTCTTGAGTTTGCCCAGCTGTCATCTCTTTGCAATGCAAGCTCTTTAGCATGTGGCCTCTCTTAGTGGGGGACTGTACAGGGCTGAGTACTGTGGCAGGAGGAGCACAGTAATGTTAGTGGGGACTATGCAACCCATGGAAACAACCAGGAAGCACCTCGTTGTTATTGCTAAGATCGTATAACCTAAACTGCATCACTTGATTTCTGCTGCATCCGTGTTTTTTTTTCTCTGTGTACAGGGGCAGTCAGGCCAATGTGAGATCTGTGAAGATAAGATAAGGAGCATAATAAACTGACTTCTTTAAAATCAACCCTCCTCTTGGTTTTGTTTCAGCACAAGAATAGTTTTGGAAGTGCACCCGCTGCTTAGTTAAAGGGGCAGCTCTGGATTGCAGGGTGCAGCGCCGTGGGAATAGATGTCACGTGGTCACCGCGGGACGCACACAAGGAGCTGAGAGACAGCTCATTGGTTAATGAGAGACTGTCCCAGTTGGCCCCAAGCAGATGCCTCCTTTCCCAAGCTTCATTAAAGCAGAATGGTTCTGTAGCAATATGTAACTTGCTCCATCACAATGCAGGAGTTCAGGCACATCTTGCTGTCCCTATGGCAGTGGGACGAACCAGCCTTGCTACTTGGTACCTGCCATTCCTGGGAATTGTGCTTATTCCATCCACAGGACAAACTGTGCAGAGAGCAACATGCTCTGAAGAGCCCTTGCGGGAGGCTGAGCGTGCTGGAGAGCTGCCTGCAATGAAATCTTCACAGAGAGCTACCAGTGGAGCACAGCTCAGATGGGATGAAGAACCTTAAGGCCTTTCCTGGTTCTGGCTCCCACATCTGCTATGAAGTTCCTAGTGAGCTTCGTCTTCTAACCTCACCACTCCCCATACTAACCACCCACCTCTTGCAGTGTCGCAGGTGATGAGCCTGCTCTAGGAATGTACCTTTTATCTCTGGCAGGAGAGGCTCGTGCTTTTGGAATGCGAGGTATGTAGTTCAGTGTCTGCTGCTGATTGCTCACCTGGAGGCACAGGTGGTGCCCCAGGACATTCAGTCGTGGACTTAAAAGTAGCCGTTCCCCTACAAAGGAACTTTAGCCCCCGGTTACAGAGGGAGACACCCAGATTGGAATTCATTTACAAACTGAACACCATTAACTTATCTCAGAGGAGTAGCCATGTTAGTCTGTAGCTTCACCATTAACTTAGGCTTCAGTAAAGATCTTATCTGGCTATCATGTTACAAGGGCAACTTCCCCACCTTTGATCTTCACATTTCAACATCACATGCCATGGGTGAGACACACCCAGCTTCATCTACTTCATTAACTGGCCCTACGAGTGACCAGTAACGTCCCAGTTTTTTTTTTTTTCTTGTTATATCTTCCTGGGATTCTGTAATTTCCACTCCAGCCCATCTGAGGAAGTGGGTTTGACCCATGAAAGTTCATGACCTAGTACATTTGCTAGTCTCTAAGGTGCCACAGGACTGCTAATTGTTTTTGAAGTTACAGACAAACACGGCCACCCCTCCAAGACTAGGAGCACAATGAAATTCAACCCCTTCCCTCTATAATGCTGGGCTATGCACAAGGAACAGCCCTGGGTGTGAGGGAAGAGTCCATCTCTCCCTTCCTATGGAGAACCTGCCACAGAGCACCTCTTCAAGCATAGTGGCCATAGTCCCACAATTCCCCTGTGTGGGGGCAGGAGTTCGGGGACACTGGACCCCACACAAGGAATGATCCCATGGCCTCCTCTGTGCTGGTCTATTTAGGGTCCAAACAGACCTCACTCTGTCCTGTGGAGCAGCAGCCATGCGCCAAGAAGCGGAAAGTCCCATCCTCACATTGCACCTAAATTCCATTAAAACAGGTTGAACCTCTCCAGTCTGGCGCACTCTGGTCCAGCACGATTTGAGATAGCCAGATGACCACTTCTCCTGGGTAAGGCAAAGTTCCCCACGGTCCCATAAAGTCCTGGCTCTCAGTGATCTGTGCTGTTATTTAGCTGTAATTTACCCCTAAGCATCTTCTAAGAGCTCTGTGAGCAGTGGCAGAGTCGGTAATGCTGTTGGACAACATTGACCTCCCATGGTCCAGCAAATTCTCTGGTTCAGCCCCAGACTCTGGACTAGAGAGGCTCAACCTGTACCGAGCTGTTGAGAAGATGATCCTGGCCTCGGAGTACCCACCTGCTCCAGCTTAAGGAACAGATCTTATGATGTTTGCAGCAAACGTTGTTTGGTGGCATTCAGTCTGGGAGGGAATGGCTTCCCACTCATTGCAGGGGGAAGTAAAGAGAGGTTTGGGATATTTCGGTGTATGGCTCTTTCCCTAGCAGAAGTCCCTGCAAACCCACAGAGCGCAAGGTTATGTCCAGCATCCCCCCAGAAAGGTAAAGGTGGGTGGCTTAGACCGGGAGATTGTACCTTGAGCCCTAGGATGCTGGTGCTCCTGAATGTGTGGGTAGCTGGTGGATTTCATCCTTTGTAGCTGTGGACAAGCTAATTCGTTCCAGCAGAACCATCTGTTTGACTCAGCAGCATCTCTGTCTTGCCTCCCTGCCTTAAGGCTTTTTGACTGCTGTCCATCACTGTCATATGGGCATCTTATGTATAAAATCAATAGCAATAGCGGTGTCCCCAGAGGGCAGCATGGAGTCTCTGGCCCTGCCGCCTTTGGGATGGCAAAGTCTCTGGAGGGGGTATTTTGTCGCATGCTTGATTTGCTTTTTTTCAGTCTTTGGTTTTGTTTTCATTTTTTTAGCAGGCAGCGGTGTGTAGATGGGGAGTATCAATGTCATTCTTGCTAGCATGGAAAGTGTTTTGAAAAGTAAATCTGTGGAGAAATTACTAGCAAGAAATGGAGTCTTGCTTCCTCCTTTTGGTAAGGAAAACACGCGTCAAGTTACATGTGATTGAATTTTCCATGGATTTAGACGTGGTACAAACCAGGAGGACACATGTTATCTGCTAATGGGAACTTTTAATCCCTTTAATTCCAACTCTCATCCTATTTCATTTATCAGAGACAAAATAATCCCCCTGCTAGCTAAACCTGTCCACTTGTTGTGTAGTTCAAAGTTATGGAATCTAAGTCCTGTATGGATGCAATTATTTATTATTACAGTAATTCCCCCACATTGTGTTTCCAACACTTCACGATCCTTATCATGTAAAAATATTGTGCCTTTATAGGCAGTCCTTGCCCCCTCTTCCTCTTAAGGACGTTGGTCGGAGGACAACAGGAGTGGTTTTAACAGGGTTAGGGATGTAGTCTCAGAGGTAGCTGTGCTAGTCTGTACCTTCACAAATAACAAACAGTCCTGTAGCACCCTCCCGACAGGGTGTATTAGGTCATGAGCTTTCATGGGTAAGACCCAGATGATGGGAGCAGACCCTTAGAATCCAGGGTCTCTATAGCGAAGGGGTGGGGGTCCGCTGGAGGAAGGAGGGGGAAAAAAGCATGGGAGGATCTGTCGCTAGTAGGACCAGCAAATGGAGCACATTAAGTTAGGCAGGATGTGAACCATTCCTGGGGACATCAAAGGTGCGGAAATGGCCCCTGTGATGCAGAAGACAGTTGAAATCTCTGTTCAGGCCTAACTGAACTGTGTCAAATGTGCAAACGAATTCTAGTTCTGATGCTTCCCCTCTGTCATCCTGTGGCAGGCACAGCCCTTTTCTAGACGAATGGCTCCTTTCAAACCCGTTCCTGAATGCCCAGGGAGGTGAAAGGGTAAGCCTGGGCTGGGTGATCCACACATCAGGAAGCATCACTGAGCAGGGACTCCTTTCGCCTCTGCTTGCACCTGGCTTGGGGAGGGGCCAAGGAAGGATGCCCTGTCCAGTCCCATCCCCTGCCCCTGAGGAACATGTCAGCTGCGAGGTGAGCACAGCAATAACCAAGGGTTTTCCATAGGACACGGATTCCCGGGGGAATCTCTGTCAGCTGTCCTGTTACCAGGGTTAAAGATCTCAGCCCTAATAAAAAGCTAAGATAACTGTCAGTAGAAGAGACAGCGCGTACCCTGTGGTGTACCATCCGACTGGCCTGGTGCGAGCAGTGGTGACCACACACAGATCTCAGAATAAAACTTTGCTTGGTCTGTATCATGCCTTTTTTCCAACTGTTTCCTTGTTCTCGGCGTATTTCTTTTGCCTGAGGCCTTGCACTGTGATCAAAGCAATAGCTGTGAACTCCCACACCTCCAGACAAAAGACCCCCTGGCTCAGTGTCTGAAGGCTCTGCCGTAGAGTTCCAGAGTACGGGACTCGGACGGTAGGCGAAGTTGTATTTTCATTACAATTCTGGTAAAAACTCAGTGCTGATCGTACCGATAGGTGGAAAATTTGTGCGCTTTTGCTTTTGAAAAAGTATGTACGCACACAAGGCAACTGAGTTGCGTAAGGAACAGTTGAGCCGTGAAGAGCTATGGTGGTCAGAAGCCAAAGTTAGAAAATTTGAGGAAAAAAATACAGAAGAAAAAATTATTCGAATGTTGGCTTGGGGCACAGGGAGACGCCACAGGAAGCACTGGGTGGGGGTCTCTGGCATATGGTATGCAGCCTGGAGTAGGTCATCATGGCCCCTTGTGGCTTGAGAGTCACTCCTGGTAGGTGAGTCTATCGACTTCCTTTCGACAGTTCTCCTGGCTGAACACCTCCAATGACATTGAGCTCAGCTCAGCCGTGGCCCAGCGCCTCTGCACAGGGTCGCTGCAGTGCCACCCTTCCATTCTGGGGCCCTCCTCTGCCATCCTGGTGGCAGCGGTCCTGCCTCTTGCTGCGGAGATAGTTTCTCTCTGCTGCCCCTGCTGGGAGTACGTGAGCTGTCTGCCTCCCTCCTTCCAGCTTTTTGTGTCCATCCTCCCCCGCTCCAGCTGGGGGGGTCCCTATTGGTTCTGGGCTCTCCTCTTGATCACTCAAGCCTGGGGAGGCGGCAAGGTCCCACCTACTTCTGCTGTAGCTGCCTGGCCTTGTAAGTTCAAAAACTCTGTGGCCAGCCAGGGTTGAGGGCAGCATCTTCCCCCACACAAGTCCCCTGCTGTCACTAGGAGCCCACAAAGGAGACCAGGCTGTGGTCTGAAATCCTTCCACACACGCATCCCTTCATGGATTATACAGCCGGTGTGTGCATCCACTCTGAGCTCCTGGATAACACACAGCTGCCCTGCAGTAACTGCTTCAACATCTGGCAGCAGGTGCTCCCTGCCACCCTGCAGCCGCACATTGCAGCAAGAGCCAGGCGGTATCTCTAATGGCACATGCTGGATCCCCCTTAAGGAGCCACGTCATTCCAATGTCTTTAAAAAACAACAACAACAACAAGAACCCTCCCTGGCGTTCACTTGTAAGGTGGACATGTGTGGGATCCTTTCAAATTCATTTCACTGTTACATAGCGTCTTTCAGACATGGTGTCTCACATGGCTTTCCCGTGAGAAGGAAAATAAGGAGAGCAAGACACAGAAGTGGAGATGTTCCAAGAGGGGAAGGGATGGGGGTTGGAAAACAGGACTCCCCCAGCAAATATCCATGGTTTGTCTTATCATAGGGCTGGAAGGGACCCCAAGAGGTCATCTAGTCCAGCCCCCTGCTTCAAGCAAGATCAACACCCACTAAGTCATTCCAACCAGACCTTGTCAAGCCGGGACTTAAAAACCTCTAGGGATGGAGATTCCACCCCCTCTCTAGGCAACGCATTCCAGTGCTTCACCACCAGTCTTCATGAGTTTGGATGCATGTTAGAGGACAGAGAGACAGTGAGGAGTTTCCCTCTCCACTAATTAAGACACAGGGTTTTTAAATGAAGGACAGTCTGGAGGGAGAGCCCGTACAAAACTCAGAACATGTGGATCCTAGTTATGCTGGCTGAACTTCAGTGGAGTTATTCCCCACTGGCATGGCTGTGTGTTTAAGTAGGAGTCAAGGCCAATGTAGTCAGAGACGTTAGATGCTTTCACATGGGCCAGTTCCCTTCCTGTTGTTCTACCCCTGCGGGTTAAGGAAGTTGAAACTCCACCTTTTCTGCTGTGGAGTCACTTTCTCTGCTGTAGGCAGCAGTGAGAAATACAGAAGGGTTGGAAGATGCTGCTAGTTGGCCCTGTGCCAGAAACCTGGATCTGAACTCCAGAGCCAGAGTCAATCACAGCCCCTCTGTAGTGGACAGAACAAAACCCAGAGCCCTGACCAGTCCTGGGAATGAGTCACTCACCAATTTGGGCCTTGGGATTCAAATTAAATTCCTTAAAGAGAAGTGGATGAGCCATGAACTTGGATCAGAAGCCAGCAGCAGGGTCTGAAACAGTGGTATGGCACAGATTAAATACAACACAACCAACAATCATAAGGTCAGTGGCTTCCAATAAGTCCCCATGAGTTACTATTTGGGCTTGCCTTTATTTGCTCAGGACAGCCATAGTGTCTGGGGCACTGCAGAACCTGGGGACCCTCCAAATTACAAGCCATGCTATTTGCAAAGAGAACCAGCAGGATGTTCTCCAGTTACCATGGCAATGCTGTCAAGGTTCAGGTAGGATTTTCTTTCCCCTGGTTTTCACTTCTTTCCTTTGTTGTTTCATTGCCCGAGCCAGCACATGCCATGTCTCCATCCCCAGCCACACAGCGACTGGGAAAGGGTTAAGATGCCTTGAGGAAAAACAGTTCTTTAGACTGCCATGCGGCTCACCGTCGCATTGCATAAAGTCCTTGCTTCGGCATAATAGCATTAGATCTTCTGTCACAACGGAGGTAAAACTGAAATCAGCCAGCAGCTGCTAAGAAACCCTCTGCCGTCTCTTCTCATTCGTCTTAATCACGGGGAAAAACCCAAAAGGCCCAAACTATCTTTGTCAAGAGAGAGGGAGGAAAATACCCCAATGAATGGGGAAGGCTCCTCGTTAGCACTGTCATCTCTGCTACGGGCTCTCCTGTTCGGGAAGTCTTCGTCCTCGGTCCTTTTGTACAGAGTTCAGTACCGACCCAAGCACTGTCCTGCCTTGCTTACCCGAGATGGCTCCTCCGGTGCAGAGGTCAGCAACCTGAGCAGGCCACTGTGCAGAGACATTTGTGTAGTGTATTTTTTCCGGGCGCAACCACCAGCCATGGGACAGTCTGTTGGCGTTCCTGTTAGAAAGCCATGGCCTTTGGACCCAATAAAGTTTGGGCCTAACCAAGTCTGCGTCTGTGTAAATACCTCTATGCCTTCTTGAGCTCCTCACACGTCACTTAGGTTAGCATTTCTCAGCCTTTTTTTTTCATGAAATACCCCTTTTTCAAAAAAAAAAAAAAAAAAGCCTATAAGGACCTAAGGACATCTCTTGTGTAATCTAGAAACATGATCCGAAGGTAATCTGAGGTCCTGAAACAAGTGCCATTCTACCTTTCCAGATGACTGTGCCCTTTTCAGGAGTCAGATTTGCTTTGCATGCCGCCAAGTTACACCTCACTTCAAAACTTCTTTCTTACAAAACATGCAAAAATATCCCAGACAGCTACTACTGAAAACTTGCTGACTTTCTACCCTCTTATTAGCAAAGAAATGAACTGGAAAAGAAATCTTGTCCTTATGTTTCAGCGTAAGGCCTTTGAAACAGCAGAAACAAGGCATTGCCTGAATGAACTTTTAGACTGCACTGCCTTTACCACTGTTTTTTATGTAGCCTGTTGTAAAATTAGGCTAATAGCTAGGTGAGTTGAAGTACCCCCGGTTGCGAAACACTGCTCTGATGCATGCTGAGAGCTGCTGCGATCCAGGATTAGCTGCAGGGGAAGGATTTGTGGAGACAAGTGCAAGTCATTGTTGGATGGTTGTTTACTGCTTTACTCTCTGAGGGCCTCTTTCAAAGGGGAGTTGCCACTAAAATGCTCCATTGTCATAGGACCTCTTTGTGCCCTGATAGTGGTTAAAAAAAATGTGGGTGAACTAAGCCAAATTAAACTCCATGTCCGCAAGTGAGAAGTGGGTACATTTACCCTTTACGATGCTACTTCGTGTTCCTTCCTGGTAACAGAAGAGCTAGAACGCTTTCCCGCTCTTTGACCTCCTGACTACATTGCCCTTCCCAGGGTGCGGGTCAGGCTAATTATGAGCAACAGTAGCTTCCCCTGGAAGGATATCCCATAGGTGTACTGCTCTCCCTATGAGCCTTTCCCCCCCGCTCCAGTTTACCGCACACATTTCTGTTTCATAAATGCTCCTCCAAGAGTCCTACTTACTTGTTCTCTGCTGATAGAGTAGACAGTCAGCTCACCTCTTAGTCGTCTCTTTGCCGAGTCCTTGTTAAGCTACGATAGCTTTGGGTGTTGTGAAAAAGGATTAGACAGTGGTGGGTGAGTATAATTGACTGAAGTGTGCAGCTCTGACATACAGGGTCTGATTTTTCAAGAGCCTCTTGCCCTGACAGCCACATAGGAACAAGGGTCTGTGTCACGAGCATGCCAGATTGTGACAAGCCAGGCAGGTCAGTGCATAAGAGCGAGAGCATGTAACACCCTGCTGTTGCAAATACATCAGCAACGCAGGAGACTGTCTCTGAACGTTAGGCCCAGAGGATTGCTGCACTGGCATGGGTGCTTGTTTGCTGGAGCTGTGCACAGACAATTCAGGCAACAACCTTAGCTGCAACTGCACGTGAGAGGGTTTATGAGCTGACTGACGTGTGTAAATAGGACACTCTTTGACCACGTGACCAATGACTGTAATGACATTGAAGTCCCCTAGTTTGCCTTACTTAGTTTGCAGCCAGGTTTAACTATAAACTAACGTTTACTAGCCTTCTGTAACTCTTCTGCTGGGTGGAGCCAGCAGCAGCCAGGGCTGGATTCAATATCTAGGTGGTTCCTCTCCTGCCATCCAACACAGAACTGGCTGGAGCTCTCACCCGGTAACCTGGGAAAAGTCACACCCCACCCCTGGTGCCCTGGAGAGGCAATGCCTCCCCATGTGCAAGCCCAGAGCCTCAGCAGAGGGAAAAATAACTTTACTGCCAAGTTTCCATCCCTTTTATTAAATCTGGGAAACACCACAAACAGCTCAAACAAAGACTACGAGTAACAGTCCCGCCCCACGCAGGTTGGGCAGAGTCCTTTCCTCCCAGGTTCTCAAGTCCAGCAACCCAAAAGTCTCCCTTTCACATGCCCAACTCTTCTCTGCACTCCCCACTGCTCATCACTCCTCTCTGTTGCTGCCCTGCTGGCTGCCTCTCGTACCTCTCCATTGCTGTCCTGCTGGTGGCTTGTTGTGCCTCTCTATTACCGCCCTGTTGGCGGCCACTCAACATCCGCTGCCATCCACATCTCATCTGTGACCTCTGTAGATTGGTCTCTTAAGCCTCATCTACACTATGCCCTCCCTCCATCAACCTATGATACACAACTTCAGGTGTGTGAATTGCATAGCAGAAGTCAACCAACTTAGGTCTACTTACTGTGGTGTCTTCTGTGCCATAGGGTTGGCAGGTGGTGCTCTTCCATTAGCTCCACCTACTCTTCTTGCCCTGGTGAAGTTCTGGGGTTGACAGGAGAGCTCTCTGAGATCGATTTATCATGTCTAAGCAGATGTGATAAATCCACTACCAGATTTATAATCATTTCAATGAAATATTGGCACCTCCACGCCCATAAAAAAAGGAAAGCAACTAATTAGAAGTCAGTTGTTGGCCTGTCATTATTTCGCAAGCTGTTGGTAACTGATGAGCTGCTAAATGCTTTTTTCTCACTGCTCAATGAGGTTCACCTCTGGTTACTCGTCGAAGGAACTGATTTTGCTCTTCAGGATCGGTGCCAATTCCAGGGGTGCTCCAGCGCTTGAGCACCTATGGAAAAAAATTAGTGAGTGCTCACCAACCGTGGGCAGCCATGCACACCCCCACATCTGCCCCTTCCCCCTGCACTTCTCTCCCAAGTGGGGGATCTAGCACGCCTGTGCCTTAAATATTGAGTCTGTTCTGGTAGGGCTATGGTCTGAAGAAGTGGGTCTGTCCCACAAAAGCTCACCTAATAAACTATTTTGCTAGTCTTTAAAGTACTACTTGCCTGCTTTTTGTTTCCATGGGGAGAGAGGTAGTTGGTGCCTACAGCTGGGAAGGTGGAGAAAGAGAGGGGCTGCACTGACACCTTTACATTCCTGGACATTTATTGGCTCAAGTTTCCTTGTCATTGTGAAATGTTTTGTGTGCACAGAGAGAACACTGGCACACGCTCCAGGAAATTAGCTCTTAACTAAAAGCATTTCTGCAATCAGCGGCTGTATTTGGGGACGTTAACACTGCAAAAACAACCCCCACTTGGTTCTGATTAAGGGAGATAAATCTGCCAGCGAGAGGCTAAATTTACTGAGTACATAACCTCCTGCCCCCTACCCCACCAGCCGGGGCAGGCTGTGTTCGCTTCTCTTCAGCAAGCTCCAGATAACATCAGGAGGTGAAAAACAATCTCCAGAAATTTAAAAAATGTTGAACAGGCTGGGGGGGAGGCAGGGGAGCTCCATGAACCAACAGCAACAGCGCTGGATATAATTTCAGCCTCTTTGCTGCTTTCCAGGCAGGGATGTGACTAGCAGAGTGATTTAAGCTGAAAGCTCAGAGCAGAAATGTTCATTAACAAACCCAGCTAAGTAAACACACTCCCTGAGAGCCTGCACAAGAGCCAGTGAGAGGCAAACCTCGAAAGGCTTGAAGAAACCCTTTTATGCTGGCGTGCTTCTCTGGAATAACCACACTTCTTGGGTCTGCCAAATCTGATGGTAAATCTCATTGAATTTGTCTCGCTTGTGATTTTTTTTTTCCTCTTACTGGGATCTGCATAGCTCAGTTGTGGCTTTGGTGAGTCAGTCAGCAGTCCACTGCTGGACAGTCTGGGCCAGCCAGGACCTTAGGTGAGCTCTAAATTACAGCAATGAAAACCTGGAGGGACTGCTCTTCCCTCAGTCGATTGACGAAATTCCTGACTTAGTTACATTAGTGTGAGGTCAGACCAGATGGCTTGGGCTGGGATTTCCAAAGAAGCCCAACAGAGTTCAGCATCCCATCAAAATCGGCCTTTGTCTTCTGGTGTTGCTCCCAGGCCAGGTCTACACTAAAGACCCTAAAGTCAATCATAGATCCGCAATTCCAGCTATGGCAGTTGCATCGCTGCAATTGACTTATCTGCAATTGACTGACCTGGCTGGCCTCACTGAGGGAAGTTCAGGGGAGAAACTCTTTTGTCAACCTCTCTTGCACCTTGCAAGACTGAGTAAAGGAGTCGCCTGTCGACCCTGATCATTTGATTTCTCATGTCCCGACTAAATGCATGAAATCGAACCCTGGAAGATCCCCATCAACCGAGTTGCTCTTCCGGGTAGTGAAGACATACCCGCAGTTGAACTGAGGGTAATAGCATTTCTGACGGTAAATCACGTCATCTGCTCCTGATCAAAAATCTAGAGGGGAGCAACCTGCCAGCGTAAATGTGCTGAAGCACATAGAAAACCTAACCAGACTTCTTCAAAGCTCAGGGCAGGCCTGGTCCACTTTGAGTCCTGAGCGGTGCTCCTGGGGCCTTGCACTTCATCTGAGCCAGGCCACTTGTCCCCAGCTTTGTGGCAGTGCAGAAGTGGGGTTTTACTTGGGGCTTGGAACAGGGAGTTGGGAGATCATAGAATCATAGAATGCTAGGACTGGAAGGGACCTTGAGAGGTCATCGAGTCCAGCCCCCTGCCCTCATGGCAGGACCAAGTACTGTCTAGACCATCTCTGATAGACATTTATCTAACCAGTTCTTAAATATCTCCAGCGATGCAGCTTCCACAACCTCCCTAGGCAATTTATTCCACTGTTTGTCCACCCTGACAGTTAGAAACTTTTTCCTAATGTCCAACCTAAACCTCCCTTGCTGCAGTTTAAGCCCATTGCCTCTTGTTCTACCCTCAGAGGTCAAGAAGAACAAGTTTTCTCCCTCCTCCTTATGACTCCCTTTTAGATACCTGAAAACCGCTATCATGTCCCCCCCTTAACCTTCTTTTTTCCAAACTAAACAAGCCCAAGTCTTTCAGCCTTTCTTCACAGGTCATGTTCTCTAGACCTTTGATCATTCTTGTCGCTCTTTTCTGGACGCTTTCCAATTTCTCCACATCTTTCTTGAAATGTGGCGCCCAGAACTGGACACGCTACTCCCACTGAGGTCTAACCAGTGCAGAATAGAGCAGAAGAATGACTTCTTGTGTCTTGTTCACAACACACCTGTTGTGTTAGCCAGATAGGTTGGCCAGCGAGATAGCATGTAGCTGGGGAACTGTGCAGCGAGATGCTTCACACCAGGAGCACCCAGAGGAAGTACGCTTTCCGACGCATAGAGGCTGCCCTCCACCACTAAGAGTTCTCCCCTGCAGAATGAGAGAATCATAGAAAATCGGGATTGGAAGAGACCTCAGGAGGTCATCTAGTCCAACCCTCTGCTCAAAGCCGGACCAACCCCAACTATATCATCCCAGCCAGGGCTCTGTCAAGCCTGGCCTTTAGAACAGGCCTGAGAACAGACTGGCTCCATCCACTTTGGAACCCCCCATTAGGTGGTTGCAGGCTGCTCTCAAATCGCCCTCCAGTACTCCCACTAAGATGATGGACAGCCACCCAGGAGAGATTCAGGTGCTGTCGATATGGTTAGCAGAGCACCCACAGGCGGCAGCGTGTGTTTCTGCCGGCAGTGCACATCCACACCTGCCTGTGACTTTTGTTACCTCAGGAAGGCACCAGACTGTGAGATGACACAGCCAGAGGACCGAGCCATGTGAAGCCCAGCAGAGACAAATAATCCTAGTGAGGGGAAATTGAGGCACCGAGTGCCTCCACTGCCATGTTTGGCCACCAGAGGATGCTATGAGGCAAGCACACTGCCAGACAGGCTTCTCCGGTGAATAAGAATCCGTCCTTAACATCATGTAAAGCCGTTTTCACAAGCAGGAGCTATGATGGATTTCACTGCAGGAGGAAAAAGTGCGGTGAAATTTTAGAGCATCCGTAAAACTCTTTAGCAAAGAGAGACGGAAAAGGATCTCTGTGGTGTGCAGCCGAGACCATGACCCTGGCTTCTGCCGTGGGAGCAGTGAGTCGATTTGTCAGAGTCAGCATGCAGCTGGTAGCGTGCTTGCTAAGAGATTGCCTTACTCACACACAATTACGTAATGTCATCCAGCCCCACTCCCGCTCTCCTGGGGATGGCAAAGTGGAAACCATCTGAGCCGAGTTCCAGGGGAAAATCAATGCCAGAGTTTTTGCCATCACTCTCGAAGGATGAGGTGCAGAGCTCCAATGCTTTGTGAAAGGGGAGGAGGAGGAAGATCGGGGAAGTCTTGATGTGTTTTGTCAGACGTAGCCGCGTTAGTCTGTAGCTTCGAGAATAACAAGAAGTCTTGTGGTACCTTATAGACTAACAGATACTTTGGAGCATAAGCTTTCATAGGCAAAGACCCGCTTCATCAGATGCATCTTTGCCCATGAGAGCTGATGCTCCAAAATATCTGTTAGTCTATAAGGTGCCACAAGACTTCTTGTTGTTCTTGATGTTTTTTGGTTTCCCAAGAAGAGGGTCATCTACCAAATTCCCTCCATGTCTGAGACTGAACTGCCAAAAATACAGCCCAAAAATTGTTCTGCTGTGAGCTCAATCCCAAGCACGAGTTTGCAAAGGAGCCCAGCAGTGGATACAGCTCTGGTACTGTCTGGTGTCATGTCAGAGCTGCAGACCAAGAGCCAGGGTTGTGGGTGACTTCTGGGTGTTGTTGGATAGTTGAGGCTTAGAAGTCTGTTGACTGTTCTGCTCCAGTGTTCAGGGCATACACGTTCCGCCAGTGATGCAAGTTAAATTTACCGTTGCCACCTTCACAGATGTTAAGGCGAGGAGGGGCCATCGTGATAATCTAGTCTGACCTCTGGTAGAAGACAGGCCAGAGAACATCATCCAGTGTTTCCTGTCTCTTGCCCAACAACTTGTGGTTGGACTGGAGCATATCAATGAGAAAGACGTCCAGTCTGTTTCAAGACTTCAAGGACGGAGAATTCACCATGCTCCTTGGCCAGTTCATAGAATCATAGCACTGGAAAGAACCTCGAGAAGTCACCTAGACTAGTCCCCCAAACTCATGGCAGGACCACGCACACCTAGACCACATCTTTCATTACAAGAATCTGCAGGAGTTCATCAGAGACCAAACCCACAAGCTCTAACAGCTGTTGTACAAAAGGTGATACCACAACCAGACAGGGGCCCTGGGGTTCTATAAAATGAGGCTGGTGGATGTCCCCGACATGTTCCTGGGAACCTTTGCGACAGAGGATAATAAGATGATAAGTAACATCATGGATTTGTCAAGATCAAATTGTGTCAAGCCCACCTCAGTGCTTTCTTTGACAGGGTAACAAGCCTCGTGGATGGGGAGAAGTGATAGATGGGGTACATCTAGACTTTAGTAAGGTTTTCGATAGTGCCTTAAATGACCCTCTCCTAAAGAAACCAGGGAAATATGATTGACATGGAGCTACTGTAAGATGGGTGCATCACTGGTTGATAATTGTTCCCAGAAAGTAGTTACCAATGGTTCACAGTCAAGCTGGAAGGCCATAATGAGCAGGTTCTGCAGGGATCAGTTCTGGGTCTGGTTCCATTCCGAATCTTCATCAGTGATTTAGATAATGGTGTAGAGAGTATAATTATGAAGTGTGCAGATGATACCAAGCTGGGTGGGCATTCAAGTGCTTGGAAGGACAGGATTTTAATTCGAAATGATCCGGAGAAATGGTCTGGGGTACAGAGGATGGAATTCAACAAGGACAAATGCAGCTTACTCCACTAAGAAAGGAGCAACCAGTGACACAAAGACAAAAAGGGAAATGGCTGCTTAAAAGGGATTACTGCAGAGCAGCTGGCTGGTCATTGTTGGTGCATGGTTAGTTTGTGATCCACTGTGTCATACTATTGCAAATAAAGCAAACATCATTCTGAGCCGTAGTAACAGAAGCACTGTAAGCAAGATACAGGAAATAATTCTTCCACTGCACTCTGTGCTAATTAGTCATCAGCTGGAATATTGTGTCCAGTTCTGCATGCCCCATTTCAGTAAAGATGTGAGCGGAGTGGAGACCGGCCAGAGGAGAGCAACACAAATGGCCCAAGGGCTAGCGAACAGATGGTCTGCGGGGGGAAGAGTGAAAACACTGCACTTGTTCAGTCTGAGGAGAAGAGGACTGAGAGGGAAATGGTGACCAGTTCTAAACAGGTGAAAGGTTTCTACAAGGAGAATATAGAAAAATTGTTCCCATTAACCTCTCATGACAGGAGAAGCAGCAAGGGGCTTAAACTGCAACAAGAGTGGTCAAGGCTGGACCTGAGGAAAATCTTCCCAACTCTCAAAACAAAAAGCAGGCAAGTAGCACTTTACAGACTAGCAAAATAGTTTATTAGGTGAGCTGTCGTGGGACAGAGCCACTTCTTCAGACCATAGCCAGACCAGAACAGACTCAATATTTAAGGCACAGAGAACCAAAAACAGTAAGCAAGGAGGACAAATCAGAAAAAGATAATCAAGGTGAGCAAATCAGAGAGTGTGGGGGGTGGGGGGGAAGGTCAAGAATTAGACTGAGCCAAGTATGCAGACGAGCCCCTATAGCGACTCAGAAAGTTCCCATCCCGATTTAAACCATGTGGGTAATTGAGCAGGGGAATAAATTGCCTAGGAAGTTTGTAGAATCTCCATCATGGGAAAATGATAAGTGCAGCTTAGACAAACCCCACTCAGGGACGATCAAGCTAATATTCACTCCTGCCAGGAGAACAGGGGACTGGACCCGATGGCCTCTCCAGGTCCCTGCCAGTTCTATAATTCTATGTTCTTTACACTGATTTGGGGCAGAGCCTCCACAAGAATACATGGGTGTGGGTTGGGTTTGATGTGCCAAAGGAGCTGGTAGAAATTAACTTCTGCTAACATCCTGAACCAGGGGGAGTGATGAAAACATTTTCACATCTCAGCCTGGGGCATGTGGTGGGCTTGGTCCACTCCTGCATTCTTCCAACCAAGCTACACAGAGGTCTTCTTCATGTAACACACCTGAGGCTCATTGTTCTCATCACCTTTACTGGAGAGGTGGAAATATCTATGCTCCCTGCCTGGGATCCCATAATCCTGCTCCCCTCCTTGATGGGGAACTTTCCTGGTTTCATGGCCCCCTGAGCTCCTCTTGCCAGTGGAAGGAGGTGGGAGCAGTTCAGTCTTTGATGGCCCTTTTTGGCAACTTGGTTATTTGGCGGCAGCTCCTTGACTTGACAGGCGGGTGCTTTCCTAGCAGGGGGCAGTGGAGGCCTGTGAAAGAAATTCAGTTTTTCTTAAGGCTCAGGGAAGAGAAGAAAAAGCTTTTTCCCAACCCCTTTGTGGATGCAGTAAGGTGATGTCAGCTGCCCCTGATACCAAAAGGGTCTAAACGGTCTGGTGCTCAGTGGAGCAGGTTCCCGTCTGGCCGGGGCTGTGGCAGAGCTGAGAGGATGCATTTCATAACAACGGCTCTGGGCAAGAAGAACAAGCGCTCCAATAGAACCCTGCTGAATTAGACAGGGGTCTGAATGGAAAACTCATGCTCCTGCTGTGAAAAAAGCACATGCAATTAGCCCTGACGAGCTTTGCACACAAAAGGCAGCAAAGCAGGGGTGTGGGGCGCGGGGCGGGTGGCGGGGGTGTGGCTTTAATCCTTTTGTGGGCAAAATGTAAATGGCTCGTTTGGACAACATGTTCTTTGGCTGGGAAAAGAACTGCCTGCAGCACGGTAACGGAAAGCCTGGCCATGGGTTCCTGGGTACCAAGGAGCTCCTGGTCTGTGCTTCACCTCGGTGTGAGAGAGAGCTCCCTTCTTCCCCTTGCTGCACACTGACTGATGCTCAGAGTTCCCCAGACCCCCTGGGCTGCCAAGGGGGCCGGCAGGCTGTGTAACCAGCATTCCCATCTACTGCAGGAAGCAGACCTTCAGCCAGACGTGCCCTGAGCCTGGGTAACTCCAACATGGGGAGGGCAGCGGAGGGAAAGTGTTGTATTATTCTGCGCCTGCCCCACCCGGCACCCTTCCATCACTAGTAGCTTCCTAATGTTTCCCCTGCATCATCACACCAAGCCTTGCGGTCCCATGTTGCCTCTGCTGTGCCTTTGGAGTTTGCCAGTGTCCTTCCTCGCTCTGCCAAGGGGTCCCTAATGAGGCACAACTTCCTCTCCCAGGTGCTGAGTGTGTCCATTCTCTGGGACTCCTGGATCTTTGGACCAGGCGATTTAGAAACTGGACGTGGGATTCTATTCTAGGGTTCCAAAAGGCCAGTATAAGGGGCGGCTGGGCCAGCGCTGTTTGTGTAAGGGGGTGAGCACAGAGCAGCTGGACGATAACAAGAATGCTTATTTCACATTCCAGTGTTTATTCTTAAAGCCCTCGGCCTCTCTAGCGCTCACGCTAGCATCCCCTGTAGTGGTTTGGTTTGGAGCAAGGTCTTGCTAGAACTCCTAGGTGTGGCTGCAGCCAACTAGGCCAGGGGAGATCAAAGGAGCAGTTGGAACAAGCAGTCAGCTACCAGCTTTGCTCAGGGAGGAAAAAATCCAGGGAACAAGCGGCAGCTCAGTAGCCAAATGCCAGAGGGTCAAGCCAGAGACTGGAGCCAGAAGCGAACCGGGTCTGGAGAGGAACAGGACTAGAACAAAGGCGTGGTACACACTGGGCAGCTGCTGCTCAAATCAGGCTGCTCCCCAGGGCAGGCAGTCGTGGGCCATGGCCACCCTGTCATTGCCAAGGCAGTGCCGCCAGACTCTCTGATTGCCTAGCAGCAATGACAGTCCAGGAGCAGGCCAGCAGCTAGGCCAGCTTCTGACAGTGGCATGAAAATATCAGCGCCTTTCATTGCCCTCTTCCAGCAGAGTTGCTGGGAGGCGGGGAGGGGAGAACATCTCGTGGGAGACTTTTGAAATGTTTCCCCCTTTTTTTAATTTGAAATTTTAAAATATTTTGTCCCACTTTCTGCGTGAATCCAAACGAGGGGGGATTTCACCCCCAAACCCACTGACATTCCCCAACCTCCCTCCCTCCCTCTTTGCATTTGAAATGCCAGAATGTGAGCCCCACAAATGAGCAGCATTCTCCAGCCAGTTCTTTTAATTACTAATGTTAATTATTCTTTGTCCTACAGTACCATCTGAAAGCCCCGATCGGAATCAGGGCGACTCTGTGCTAGCCGCTGGGCGACACACAGGAAGAATTTACCCCTGGCCTGGGAGGTATGGGGGCGCATCTTGCCTACCTAGCAACAAAAAAGAAGAAGTAAGTTTCACAAAGGATGACGGAGGTGAGAGGAGACAACAGTCTCATTGGCTCTCATTGGGATGGCTGAGTGGTGAATGATTTGACAGTTGGAAAAAAATGGCATCAGCTCCTCTCCATCAGGTTCTGCAGCCACCCCCATCCTGTGTGGTGTTCCAGCTTCTTTGCTGAGCGTACTCTAGTTTGCTCTGCAAAAACTGGTCCCCTGGGCTCTATTGCTAGAAGCTTGTAGTCCTTTTCTCCAGATACAGAGGCCCACAGTTTGATTCTTGTGGTTGACAACTCAGTGAGCGGCATGGTTACCGTGCTAACCTGTTTATAAACCTCCTGTCATATAACACAGGCCTCTTTGTCTTCTTGTCTTACTGAGAAAACCGGAGAACCCTTGGTGGCATGCCTGGGTATGACGGATACTTTTTGTAAGTAGTTTAGACAGGGTAACATGAGAAATAGATCTTTAGTGGGCTGTGACAGTTTTTCAGCTTTTACTTCATTTCAGGTCCTTCTTCAGGTGTTTTCATGCTCTTTGGTCAATTTAGCTACATTTCAAACCAAACAAGGCAAAATAAAACATTTCAAAGCTGTCAGAACCAAACAGTTGGTTAAGAACATTGTTCCCTGTAATTTTTTCCTTCCAGGGGTGAATAACTTTTGTTCTGCGTGCCAAGGCATATGTGGATGAGCACCACCACTAGAAATACACGCTGATTGCTTTGAGAGCCCTGCTAGGGCAGCTGCCCAAGCACTCAGCCAGCTTACAGAGGAATGTGTAATGGCCCAGGGAGGGGCAACCTGTAGTTAAAGGCAGCACAGATTTCATTGGTCTCCAAAGCTGCCTAAAGAAACAGGTAACAATCACCAAAGTCAGTGTGTGCTGAAGATGCTCTGTTTTTGTTCCCGTTAGTGTAAATAACCAAAGCAGTGTGACGGGTGTCTTCACAACAGCCGATAAACGCGGAAACAGCTGACTAATGTTCACCTTAATTCGTCCGTTTCATCTCACTCCAGGTAATTGAAAAACAAAATCCAAAAAGCTCTGACGAGCAAGGGAACGAGCTGCCTGCCACTTGGTCAGATGTGTCTCTATAGCGTTCGCTCCTTCTCCATTCGCTGCTCACGCAATCCCACTTGGCCTCGATGAAGTTTGTTCAATTGCTAATTATCAAATCCACCCTTTTGCTTATCCCCCCCTCTAATCCTTCCCAGGCAAATGAGTCCGACATCCGGAGCACTTTTAAAAAGTAAAGCACGAATCTCAGTGGAGATGGGCTCCTGGGGCAGCAGCACAAGTGCCTGGCCTTTTCATAGTCTGCCAGCTCTGCTTGGAGGCCTAACGTAACCCTGGCGTGCTGGTCTTCGTGTATGCGTTGTCCTGAGGCAAACTTCCCCTGTCGATTAGTCTCTGACTAGAACGGAAAGAGCTCTCTGGAGCAGGGACGTGGGCATGTCTTGTGCCAGCCGTGCAAAACAAGAAGAGACTGAAACCACAATCTCTCCCACACTTCCCGTGCCACTCAGATTCCATTCTGGGGACAGTGATTCGAAGACACATGTTTGGTTCCCTTCAAAGGAGTTAAAGCAACTTCCTGACTAATGAACAGGCCTGGCAGCCTTGCCTCAAGAGATACATGGTGTGGTTTATTTGAAATAAACAAACATGTAATATACAGCTACATTTATAGAGACGAGTGATTGGTTGTGAGAAGGTTTTGTTCACAGACATTCAGTGCATCTTCCCAAGATTCTTTAGTGCCTGCAGACAAATCTTCCAGCAGGGACTGTAACTTGTTTTAATTGCTGGTTTGCACCACGGTGTATTCCATTGGCTGCATTTGTCAGTGTTCCCAGCCACATCTGTTCCTAAATTTGGCCCTTCCACAGAGTCTTTCACCTCCCATAACACACCCCCCAGCCAGCATGGGGTGAACTTTTTTTTTCACCCAAATGTCTTTTTTGCCGAACAATTGTCAATTCGGGTTGAGAAAAACCTTTCCGGAGCAGGCGATGAAATTGCCAAATTGTTTTGCTTCAATGAAAACAATACCAAAAAAAAAAAAATCCTGCCACAAAATGGAAATGTTTCATTCGGACATTTTTTTGAAAAGCATCATTGCAATTTTTCAATTCAAATGTTATTTGTTTTGAAATTAAATTATATTGTTAAACACTGAAAATGTTTAAAAAAAATGAAGCATATTTGCTGAAATGAAGTTTTTTTTCTGACTTTTAGGTTGACTGAACATGTTCTAAATTGTTTTTTGTTGTTGTTGTTGTTCCTGGTGAATCCAAAACAATCTTTCCACGTGTTTTATTATCTGGTGCAGCAGGGGCACAACAAGTGAATTGAAAAATCTGAACACTTTTTCTCCTGCTGCCTGGTTCATTGCAATAGCCTTTGGTCATGTCTACACTCGTGTTCAGGGGCACAGCTGTACCCAGAGCCATCCAGTCCATAGGATGGTTTGGGGAGGCTGCCCCAGGCCCTGCACATGGGGAGTTCCCATGGCAGCCACCTCAACTGTCCTATGGATGGGCTGGTCCCCCCTAGTGATGAGAGCCTGCAGGACCCAGGGCAGCCTGGGATTATCTGGGGCGGGGTGGCAGCGGGTGGCAGCCTTTCCCCTGGCACTCACTATGTTGGCGGGAGCCAGAGCAACCTGACAGCCTGCTCTGCTCCATGCCACCACCCTCTCGCGGCCCATTGCGTGCCGCCTCCCTGGGGCAGCAGGGGCGGGGATTAGGGGAAGGAGTGGAACGGGGTGGGACCGAGGTGGGGGAGGGGTTTTGGCTGTTCCAATGCAGCTGCATTTCTGTGAGATGATGCATGGAGGAGGGCCGGGGGAGCAAGGAGGGTACGGGGATGGAGTGAGCAGGGGTCACGGCAGGGCTGGGTGCACAGGGAAGGGGCGGGGCAAGAGTGTCCCATCTTGTGCCATTAGTGAAATTGCAGTGAGAGCAAGGGGGGCTCCGGGAGCTGCTGAGCTGGGCCAGGACTTGCAGGCAGGAGCCCGGGGAGCAGAACACTTCAGGGAGTGGGAGTCCCATCGGGAAGGTTTCCTGGGGGTGTGCTGCCCACTACAGGGCCTTGGACTGGAGCCCAGTGTAACAGGTGGGCGAGGGTTTCCTGACCAGCACAGGGAAGGTGGCATGAAGCCCACTTGTGCTGGGGAATAAGAACAGCTGAAAGAGCTGAGGGGGATGGGTGTTAACCTGAGGAGGTTCAACAGAGGCAAGTGCAGAGTTCTGCTAATGGCTGGCGACCGATTGGCTAAGTGGCAGTGCAGCAGAAAAGGACCTGGGGATTACAGTGGGTGAGAGGCTGCATATGAGTCAACAGTGCGCCCTTGTAGCCAGGAAGGCTAACAGCATATTGCAGTGCACTAGGAGGAGCATTCCCAGCAGATCTAAAGAAGTTATTATTCCCCTTCTATCCGGCGCTAGTCTGGCCACATCTGGAGTATTGTGTCCAGTTCTGGATCCTCCCCCCAAGTATAGAAAGGGTGTGGATGCACTGGAGAGAGTCCAGTGGAGGCAACCAACATGCTTAAGGGACTGGAGCACATGACCTATGAGGCGAGGCCGAGGGATTTGGGCTTATTTAGTTTGCCAAAGAGAAGAGCGAGGGGTAATTTGATAGCAGCCTGCAGCTTCCTGAAAGGGGGCTCTAAAGAGGATGGAGAGAGGCTGTTCTCGGTGGTGACAGATGGCAGAACAAGGAGGAATGGTCTGAAATTACAGAGGGAGAGGTTTAGGTTAGATGTTAGGAAAAACTACTTCACCAGGAGGGCGGTGAAGCACTGGAATGCGTTACTGACAGAGGTGGTGGAATCTCCATCCCTAGAGGTTTGTGAGTCCGGTGTGACAAAGCCCTGGCTGGGATGACTTAGTGGGGGCTGGTCCTGCTTTGGGCAGGGGCTGGACTCGATGACCTCCTGAGGTCCCTTCCAGCCCTCGGATTCTATGATTTGATGAAGGTGAAAGGACCCAGAGTTGGGGCAGAAGACCTGACGTAACAACATGGGGTTCTTGTGTGATTGGACTTTGCTAACCTGAGAGAGGTGGAGTGAAACATAACCTGGACCGAGCTGGGAGAAGACATATCTCACCATGGCACCAAAGTGACTAACAGCAGCGGGTGCTAGAGAGGAAGGAGCTCTTATGCCACACCCAGCCCCAAAAGGGCACGTCAGTGGTGCATTGGCTCTGCACAGGGTCGCTGGGGCTGACAACGAGTCGTGCGTGGTGTACCTGTCACTTGCCGATTTAGGGCAAAAATTTCCCTATGTCTGCTCTGCACCTCTGGAGATCGGGCCATTCATTTTGATGGCTAAATGCAGACTTGGAAGCCTAACGTTTAGGCTCCTGAATGTGAGACTCTTGGTCTGATGAAGCAGGTCTTCGCCCACGAAAGCTTATGCTCCAAAATCTCCGTTAGTCTATAAGGTGCCCCAGGACTTCTTGTTGTTCTCGAAGATAGAGACGAACGCAGCTATGTCTCTGAATCTTGGCCAGTGAGTCTTGTCCTCCCACACAACTTTTGTTCTAAGAAAACGATGCCCTGGAACTACTCCTGGCAATTCGCTGATTCCTACGAGATGGATTTTTTAAATAATCCGAATCTACATGCTGTCCAGGAACTCGAGAAATTAACTTGGCTTCTTCAAGCATACACACTACAACAGCTCTGCCCCCCCTGCCAAGCAGCGAGGCTGCTTCCAATTAGATTGTGGGGATATTGTTAATTTTTGGCAGGCTCTGGGAGGAGAAGGCGCTAGAACATAGCAGGTGTCAGGCTGTTGTTTTCATATTTAAGCAAGAGCTTGCAGGAGGGGGTGGGGAGGAAAGAATTGTGACCTTGCACTATATTGTGAGCTAAGAGACCTTGGCATGGCCTGGGAGGGGAAGAGCTTGTCCTGCTCCCCTCTCCCCCTCCTACCAATGTGCACAAACACACACACATGCAACAAGGGATTAACACCCTCTGGAAACAAGAGCCTCATGTTCCCTGTAAACTGTGCATTTGTGCAGCTATTGAGGGGAGATTCAAATGCTGCCCAGCTGCTTAGCCCACAATCCACTGCTAGATCTTTTGTTTCTATGCGTGGTGCACATTTGCTCATGCCTTGGTGCATGTAAAAATTAATCCGCACATGGAGGGAAAAGATGAGAGGTCACACTGCTCAGAATGCTCTCCCGGGAGTAGGAGACAAAGGGCATCATGGAGTTCCTCTGCCCTGCCTGCCCCCTCCATTCTCAAAACCCTCTTTCCTCTGCCTTCTCTGCATAAAACGGAGAAAGAAAAACTGGCTTTTGCTCATAACATGTGTCACAGATCCAAGATTGTACAAGCTCCAATGGGATCAGATGGGTTTTCAGAGCCAAGCCGGAGTTTATGGGTGTATTTTTGGGAGGGGGCAGAGGAGGGAGGGGTTTGCCACATATAAAATGAGTTTTAATTACCTAACAAAGGAATTTCAGTTGTCAGAGAATGTTAAGGGCCAGCAATCGAATTTAAATTGACATATAAGGCTGTTTCCTTTGAAGAAGCAGGCGGGGAACTGCTTGGCAACTTCAGGCTGCTACAGGGTGGGTTTGAGTCTGCCACCATGGAAAGCTGAACAGAGCTGAGTGGAGTATGGAAATTCCATCTTGTGCAGGGTTCCCAGACTTTAAACCTCACTTGGGTCTGATTAGGAATGAAATCTCCACATTTAGAAATTTTCTGTGCAAGAAAATTACCCTCCTCCCCTCTTGCCAAAACATCGTCTTGGATCCATCATAATTGTTCATTTTGATTGTGACTTTTACTATAAGACAAGATCAAAATATCTCCAGAGAAGAACAAAATAAGTACAGTTTTGTTCTGAAAATGGCCAAAGGGGATGTTCTGATGCAGTTGGAACTTTCTTCCAAAAATGAAATTTTGGTGAAATTGACATGATTCCGGGGAGGGTTTTTTATTCTGACAGACCCATGTTTTCCAACAGAAAAAAGGTCCCATCTAGCTTTTCTGACCCACTCTCTTGCTGTGTACATACACTGAGGCCAGCAGGCAGTAGATCTGGATTGTGTGACGGGGTGCCCAAGGGACCCAAAAGCTGTTACAACATCAGAGGAGATATGAAAATAAACTTGCTTATTTCAGACTTTAAATATCCCACGGCTATTATTAGAAAAACATGGGGAAGCTGCTGGACAATACCTTGTGGAGTTGGTGGTTGGATGTCTGCTCCCTTTGTGAGCTGGGCATGGAACTTGGCTATATTGCCAACCCCTGACCGTGAGATCCACCTTAGAGGTCTCAGAAAGCTAGGACTGTGACCCTGGGGAACAAGGTCTATACTTGCCCCTTATTCAGCTTTGACACGTGAAGAGCCCTTTCCCCTCACAAGCTCTTGATACACTTCCTGAAGTCAGATTCCAGCCACCCAGGTGCTTAACCACTGAAACTTGTCCCCTTTTTCGGCTGTTGTTTTATCACCAGGACAAACCCGGATTATTTGGGGGGATGACAATAACCATCATGATGATTCTGGTTTTGCTGCCACCAAGCCAGCTGCTGGGAGGGGGCGGAGGCAGAGCCGGAGCCCTGTAACCTCCATCTAAAAGAGAGGTGCCAGGGCTCTTACCTGTAGCTTCTCTGAAACTAGATTAGCTGTCAGTTTAATTCTTGGGAGTGTCCTTTCCAAAGGAGGCCTGGCCTGAGGCTGGGAGGCTAAGCTTCTCTACTCCTAATGGGAATGGGGATAGTATATTACACACCTTAGGTTCAGTATTTCCTGCTCACAAGCCTGATAGCCAATTTACCCTTCTGTGCAACTATGCCAGTAGTTTCAGTGGGGCCTACCAGTAGGCTCAGAGAGTGGCTCTTGGTTTTGCTGATGTATGTTCAGAATAACTCAGTTGACCTCAGCTGATGGACGGTTGGGCAGGTTCTTTATGGTCATGTGTTCCTGAAAGCCCCAGAAAGAGCATGCTGAGCCTCAGGTTATTGGAAGGTGGTCTCAGGCTATCTTCTGGCTGGTTAGGAGTGGGGAGTATTGGAAATCTTGGACCAGATTCAATTGTTTTTTGTTTTTTTCCTTTAATATAGCAAAACTGGGTGGGCTGAGTTCACAAGATGTAGGTAATAGGGGAACAGGCCCACGCTGGCTGATCTCAGGGGACTTCTAGCCCAGGTTTGCAGCCTTGACAGGCCTGAAAGGCCCTGTTAAGCTCTCAAAATTCAGGGTACTTATGAGCCCCAGCCTCGAACATGTCAGTATTCACCCCTCCTGACCACTGCTGAGGCTGCAGTGTCTCGCCACTAAGCAGGAGTCAAGCAGGCTGGAGACAAGATTCAGCACCTGGGTTACCTGGCTCAGCCTGACTGCGCTCAGCCTTGACAATGTCTAGCTGACTCTGGGTGTGGTGCGGGGAGATCCCCCACCCCCACCCTAGCACTGCAAGAGTAGAATTGGGCCAGGTGGACCCAACCAGTTAATTAGGCTGCAGGCAGGGGTGCTTTAGGCCAGAGGCAGCTGACTGGAGAGCAGCTCAGCTGTGCAGGAATAACAGGGCCTATAAAGCCAGGTAGAAGGCTGCCAGCCAGCTGGCTGCTGAGAAAAGGGGGGTGGGGTTGGGTGCTGGGGTAAAGGAGGTGTGTTTGGGGGCTGTTGCAAAAGGCACTCCCAAAGAGAGAGGGGGGTTCTTGGTGCTGGGGCACCCACAGGGAGCAGGGGAGTCAGTGTGGTGGAAAGGAGCAGGGAGGGCATAGGGAGGAAGCCCTGAACTGGTGAGCTGAGGGCCCCTGGACTGGACCCTGGAGAAGAGGGCAGGCCTGGGTTGCTCTACCAGGCACTAAGCGCAGGGCCCGGAGTGGAGGCAATGAATGGGCAGAGTGCCTGGGACTGCTGATGGACTGGGCCCCGGAAAGGGACCAAGCTGCAGGCCAAAGTCAGAGCGAGGGCATAGATATGGTGGGGGGGGGTCCTCGCCCTGCAGAGCTAATTGCTGGAGTGAGCAGGAGGAGGTGCTGCCCCAGCAGCGACTGGAGCCCTGTGACACTGGGCACTCGCAGCCTGGTTACCATTCACACGAGCATACTGGTTCCTAAGCTCACATTAGCCACACTCATTGGCACAGACCACACTAAGTCAGCCTGTCATATCAGCTGCTCAGCCTCTTGAGCGTGATTGTACTCAACTGGGTCACATGACAAAAAATGGCAACTCTTGATTATGTTTTGTTTTAAATAGAATGGCCTTGAACCTTGTATAATCTCCTGTGGAAGGATTTCTCGCACCCTGGGGATCCTAGTCTTTTCCCACGGAGGTCTCACAGGTGACCTGGGAGGAAAGACTGGAAAAAAATGGGTTTGTTTAATCCAGAGAAGGTTTCAGGGGCAGCTGCACTGGGCTGTCAGGAAAAACAACAAGGAGTCCAGCAGCACCTTAAAGGCTAACTATTTAAGCAGAAGCTTTTGTGAGTTGTGACTTCCTTCAGGGACCTGATAACGGTTTTCAGGCACATAAAAGGTTGTTACGAGGAGGAGGGAGGAAAAGTTATTCTCCTTAACCTCTGAGGACAGGACAAGGAGCAACGGGCTTAACCTGTAGCAAGGGAGGTGTAGGTTGGACATTAGGAAAAACTTCCTAACTGTCAGGGTGGTTAAGCACTGGAATAAATTGCCTGTGGAAGCCTCTGTTGCCGGAGAGTTTTAAGAGCCGGTTAGACAGACGCCTGTCGGGATGACACAGGAGATGATGATGATATTTCAAGAGTTCAGGGGACTGGACTAGATGACCCTTTGAAGGTCCCTTGCGGTCTTGTGAGCCTGTCTGGCTGTGGAGCAATAGAATGCTCGGTTGGATCGTGCTCAGTCATCAGGCTCCAGGCTTTCTCTCTGAACGTGGCCGGGAAACTTCCTCCCCTGTGCCCCATGAAGTTCTCCTCCCAACATCCGCTAGTTTAAACCCAGAAGCAGGTGTTTGTTCACGGAACTGGTTTTAGCATAAATTAGAACTTGGGGTATTCTGGTTATTCCTCTGCCCAGTCCATCACTCAATCTTACCTTTGGGTATCAGGAGCAGGCGAGGGAGGAGACCCCGATGTGGGCAGGGTGTGTGAGGTGTATGGGGTGGGGCGCTTCCCTGTAAATCTCCCTGAGGTCACACGTGGCTCTGTCCCCCACCTACTCACATTGGCTGGAATTCAGCCAGTGCTGTCATTCTCCCAGCTGTGGAGAGGGGGTGGCAGCCGCTTCCTCCCCCTGCCAGGATCTGGCCCCACAAGGCTTGGCCTCGCCCACCCCCTAAGCAGGGATCCCACCCTGGTGTTCCAGCCATGTGAAGAGGGACAGGGGTGGAGCACTAGCCCAGGCTTGCAGAGGTAGGTGCTGGGCAGGTGATCGCTCTTTATAATGGATCTCGAAGCACTTGGCACGCTTGAGTCTGAAAGGAGTTTGGCAGCGTGTCATGTAAGCTACTGACCTGCCTGGAGAATGGCAGAGCGGGGAACAGCACGAGAGTGGTTTGTACAAGCCTCTCAGGTGAAAGGGCTGGAGGCCCAGTCTGATTCCCAGGGGTTAGCAATTCCAACACTGGGGCACCAGAAGAAGAAAGGGAACGTTATTCTCCTCTCTTTGTCGTGACTTTGGAAACACACCCAGGCAAAGAAAGCACCCAGCTGGGCTGTACGATCTGTAAGTGTGTGTGTGTGTGTGTGTGTGTGTGTGTGTGTGTGTGTGTGTGTGTGTGTGTGTGTGTGTGTGGTGACCCCTTCTGCTTCTGTCCAGGCCCGTCAATTGGAACTGGTTCTTTAGAACCACAGTCTTGTCAGTTGTAATTCACTGACAGCAAGAAGGAGCTAGGGGATAGGACTTAGGAAGATCACCCTAGGGAACCATCAGCAAGGAGAGCTGGGCTCGCAGTGGGTTCCCATGAGGTTAGGCTGAAGGCTGGTTTATGGATGTATAGGTTATAGGTCATGAAATAGCCAGATTCTCTTGATATTAGCAGAGATGAAAGCCCATCTCTGAGCAGGAGTGGGGGGTGGAAGATGTCAGGCAGGAATACAGATAGAGGTATAACAAAAAATGCTGACAGGTGTCTGTTTTGTCCCGGATTGAAAAATAAAAGCATATGCCGAAATCTGGACATTTTTAAGAACACACACTTTGTGGTTTTTCCAGCCAGTCCGGCTTATAAGCCGCTGGAGACCAGGATTGTCTCATACTTCCTATTTGTGCACTAGTGCCTGCTCCTTGCTTCATTATTCATATTGTAGTTGCTCCTGCAGAGTAATGTGAACAGAAGAGAGGATGATAGCTGCATCCCAAAGTACAGGTCAGAACCGGGAAGTATACAGAAATATTTAGTTGGCCAAATTCAGAACTAATGTTAGTATGTAAAGATGAATCCTCTACTGGTTTGCCCTGAGTGTTTTTACATTTAGGTTTCTGTGTCTTTGTCTCTGATGCATATTACCAATCTAAATGGAGTCAATTTCTATCTCTACCAAGGTGAAGGAAAGTAGTTGCTACAATGGAAATCTGCCTCGCCAATTTTGTAGTGGTAGATGAAACATTCAGTGAGACTGCTAAAGTAAAACACCCAGCGGCTTGTATTGCAAAGAATAAAAAGGTAAAGCAAAGGGCAGCTCTGGCTGAAAAATCTTTAGTTTAGCAATCTTAATAGTACGCACATTGGGTTTTACAACAGAAACTAAGACGTTTTCAGAGAGGTGCACAATCATATTGGAATACTAATGGAGGCACTTAGAGTGGCTCTGCTGTTATAGTCACACCAGAGTTTTCCTTTTAATGGCACCTTTGCACTCTTCTTAGAGAGATGATTTCAGTCTGGCATTATAACCAGTGATGGTGACTGAACATCAGATGCTTATCTGAGCCCTTCCTGCATCTGAAAGTTATGGGTGGAAATGTGAAGTGGCATTCTTGTTTGATAAATAAAACAACATGCTGTCTAGTACTTTCTGCTTGTGAACAAGTCAGAAACACCATCGCAGCAACACTTTTCTTTCTCTTTTGGCTGGAAGTGGGAAGCATGGGAGTATGTAGCTGTGAGACAATGAGGAAAGTAACTGCACTTCGACCCTCCAAAATAATGTGGTTTGAATTTCTGGGGGGCAAAGCTGAGGGCTACATGGAAAACAACAATTCCATTTCACAGAGAAAACTTCAAGTTTTTAATTCTGTTGTTGGTCTCATTTTCATTCCACGTCAGAATGGTGGAAATGTTTTGTGAATTAATACTAGAGAAAGAGAGACCCCAGACCAGCCGCGTCCTAGAGCCCTGGGAGGAGGTGACCTACAGGCTTCCTAGGGGAGCCATCCTGGCTCTGCCGCACTTAAAGATGTGAACTCGGGCTAACCACATCTTGGCCACAGGAAATAATCAGACAGTAGAGTCAAGTCCCTCTTCTTGAAGCTGTTCTTTCTATGAATAATTGTATCCAGTGTGACCCAATGCAAGCTAGAGCCTACTTTGAATTTGCTGCAACCCTCACAAAGCTCTGTGAGGGACACGGGAGCGGTGGTTTCAGGTTAAATTGGCCCCAGGCTCCCATCTCCATCCCTGTTCTACCTTCACCCCCATTTCGCCTCTTCTCCAAAGCCTCTGACCCCTTCTGTCCCACGTGGTACTGGCGAGGCAGAGCAGAGCATCCCCTGAAGCTGTTGGCTCCCACAACACTCAGGCCCCACAGCTGCCCGAAGAGCAACAACTGCTCTGATCCATTGTGGATGGGGCGACTCTGCCACCATTCATGACAAAACACAGTATTGTACCTTTAAATCTCTGGCTCTACGTACCAGCAAGAATGACTGAGTTAGCCTCAAAATCACTCTGGAAAGCTTAGGTTTATCCCCATATCAGTCTCTGTTCAAAACGAGTATACACCTTGGAGAATTCTCATGAACGATGCGGGACTGTGTCCTTGTTGACCAAACGTCTCGCCTGCAACCAAGATCTAAACTTGCTCTAAGCACGGATTTCCTAATATTTATTACTGAGTCATCTGCCTTTAAATGGGACATACAAGTGCTTCAATAAATGACCTGCAGTATCATCTCGTTTAACTGCAGTTTATTTACAGGTTGAACCTCTCTAATCTGGCACACTCTGGTCTGGCAACATCTGTGGTCCAGCATGATTTTCGTTAGCCAGATGTCCACTTAGGGGTGTGGCTGTTTCCTGTTGTCCCATAAAGTTTGATTACAGCCACCAGTCCTGGCTCTCAGGGTTGTGTGCTGTTATTTAGCTGTAATTTACCACTAAATGTCTTCTAAGCGCCCAATAAGCAGTGGAAGTGCTGGCAATGCTGCTAGCCGGTATCAACCTCCTGTGGTCCAGCAAATTCTCCTGGCCAGCATGGTCAGGTCCTGAGGGTACCCGATGAGAGATTCAACCTGTAGTCACTTCTGCAAGCCCCTAGTCCCACCTCATGCTGTTTTATAACTTGGCAGGATGAGACTTTTATTGGTAAATGTGGGTGAACACTTTGCCGAACACGCATTCTGATGAAAAACCGTTATCCATGGATGATGAGCAAAACTGGCAGATACAATCAGACAAATTCTGCTCGAGAACTTACCATGTTTAGTTTAAGGATATTCATTTTATATGTTTTGACAGTCAGGGTGTTTAAGTTCCAAAATTTTAACTTTTTTCATTTCTCTGTCACTAAACTAGTGTCCGACCCTCCCCCACTACAACGTTTGATACTCCCATAATCTTGCACAACTGTGAACATTAAATCAAGAAAAATGCTTAATATTGAAGTTTTCCCGGCAGCAAATGCAGTTCTAGAGTGCATCAGGGCAGGTATTTCCAGCAGAGAGGGAGGGAAATGTTACTCCCATTATGCAAGGCATCTGGAATAAGGTGTGCAACTCTGGTTTCCCATGTTTTGCGAAAGATGAATTCAAACCAGCAGAGGTGCAGCGAAGGGCAAGTGGGATGATCTGAGGAATGGAAAGGCTACCCTACTAGAAGAGAGTCAAAGAGCTAGGCTTGCTCAGCCTAACCCGATACGACTGCTCTGTACAAACACTCCAGAGGAAGGAAGTTCTGGAACAGCCTTCCTAGGGGAGCCGTTCAGATGAGAAAAAACAAAAACAAAAACAAAACCCTAACTGGCTTCAAAGGTGAACTTGAGGAGTTTCTGGCTGGAGACGGGACCCACAGGGGCAAGATATGATTTACTTCTGAGAATTCTGTCCCACATGCCTGTCTGGTGCATCTTGCTGACATGGTGATGAGTCAGACCCTGAGCATATTTGGGTTTGGGAAGGAATTCCGCCCCTCTCCCAGACTGGAGTGGCGGAGATTACTGTGGTTTTTCCCTTCCCCTGCAGGATGGGGCATGTTCCCTTGCCACTCTGAACAAGATCAAGTGATGTATTCTCTGTAACCCAAAGTCTCTAACTCAGTAACTCAGCCAGAGGTCATGTGTCTATTGCAGGAGTGGTTGCATGAGGTTCTGAGGCTAAGGAGGTCAGGTTAGCTTGTCCCCTTCAGCCTAACAGTTTGACTAGCCCAGACTTTCTCCGCAGAGCATATGCTGTGGCATGTGAATGACAGATTTCTTGGTCTGTTCTCAGTGGTGGCTGGCTCGACAGAGGTAAAGGTGGTGATTCCCGTCTTTCTTTCAATAGGTGCCTGTCGGGTTTTATTGATGAAATTGACTGTATAAGAAGTTGTTGCTGTGGTGGGACTACTCTGGAGAGTCTGATGGCTGTGTGATGGCCACTGAAGTTGTGGTGGAAACCTCAGTGAGTTTAGGTCATTTGCCCAGAGGACTGAAATATTCTTGATCCATCTTGGATGACACTGATTTCATGGAGACTTCCCAGAAATGCTTTTTTGAGGTGGCCGTGTAGAGGCTGGTATATGGGTGAGCCAGCCTAATGCCCCTAGCTGTTCGCACTGTTGTTACGGAAGTGTTCCTCAAAGATAGGCTTGTAGTGGGTGAGCTTGCTGATGTGTCTAGGGTGGATTTCCGAGCATTGTACAAGATGAGGCAGGCCTCAGTGCTCACATTGTGTGGGATCTGGGTGCCAAGCGAGATGACTTCTGGGGTAGAGGGGATGTTATTCTGGGGCAGGGGAAGTGGGTCTGGCTCTTTTGGAGTAAAGGGAGCGATAGAGACATTGATTTGGAGGGGCTCATGTTTCACAATCAGCTGGAAATCACACCCCGTCCTCAGGGCATCGCCACACAGAACCTTTTGAGAATATTGCCCCCCACCTCCCAAACCCAGCAGTTTGAGTGGCATTGGAGTTCATTTGCTTCAGAGAGTGATCTGTTGTTTCAATGACAAACCTTACCTTGAGGTGTTTCAGGCTGCTGTTTGAAATGGCAGGGAAAAAAAAAGTCTTAAATCCAAAGCAGAGTTACACAGCTGACCCAGACACACTCTTCTGTTGACTGACCCAATTTGCATTTTTCAAAAGAAAATAGAGGTACCGTAACGTTAACTTGGAAAAGTACCTCCAATCCATGCGCAGGAGTGACTCTCCATAGCTATTTTTTTAACATAGCAATTAAAGGCTAATAGTAGCCTTGCATTTTTTCAGGCAGCCATCCGATTCCCATGTGGATAAATCATGAGAGCAAAGAAAACCAGCGTTAGGAGACTATTATCTTTAATAGGGGAGGTTTAACCATGGTTATTTTTAAACTCCAGGGCACATCAGATGGCAGGAAATGGCTCTTTCATTCACAGCTCTTAAAGCTCAGCAACCTGTTGGATGATGCAAGACAGAAATTTAAACTGAAGAAACAGCCTAAGGGATGGTCTAGGTGGCGCTGGTCCTGCTGTGAATGCAGAGGACTGGATTCAATGACCTCTCGACGTTCCGTCCAGGTCTAGTATTCTGTGATAGAACCCTGGCATGCTCCAACTGGGAAACTAAATCTTTTCCCACTGAACACCGTACAATAGGAGAAAATACTTCCTGCTGCAACAGTTAACCAGCTTTGCAGCTGGGCCCAGGACATGCTATATCAGGGGAACCTGCACTGCCTTAGAATAAAGCCCAGATATTGGCAGACTCTTATCTCAGGCAGACCTCGTCTGCATGACTGGGAATGGCAGGCCTTTTCTTCCTCCCGCTTCACAACCACCTGCACGACGTCCCTATGGTAATGGATAACATGGAAAACACCATTAGGGAAGTATACAATGCATCGGAGCTTCTTCTAACGTGATCCAGCTGCTGTAAACAAGGATGAGATTCAGCACCACACGACCAGTTGGCACCATGCAGACCATCAGTAGGCTACTACAAATGAAGACTAAGGAGGCCTTCCTAGGATGCTTTCAGAGGAAAGATATTGTAGAAGGCTCTTTGCTCTGTTCAGCTATCTGTGTGCTGCTCAAGCAGTGCAAAGGGGGCAGAAACCGTGGGTCTCCTTTCTGTAGATTCCTCAGCCTGGGGCATATCCCCCTATTTCTTTGCAGCCCTGGTAGAGGTGGCATGTGGTACAGAGCAGGTTATAGTCCCATGTGACTTAGCTGGAAATGGTGAGAGTGCCATCCATTCTAACTAAACATAGAGCAGTCCTCAGGCTGTTCCCACCAATGTCATGTTTTGAGCTTGGACGACCAAGCTCCCTGCTCACCCCCATGTTCTGCTGTGCCCATCTTCAGTCTGGGCCCATGCTTTTCGCTGCATATTGTATACCTTTTATAATGGATGAGATTACACGAACTGCCCACTCTGGGCTGTAGATCAGGGTAGGCTTAGCAGAATTTCATATACATATTCATTGTAGGAAACCAATTAACAGACAATGTTGATACAGACCAATGTTCCCTCTAATTTTTTCCGTACATGTGTGGAACCATGTTTTTTATGTGCAGAGCTGATCCATCTTTCCTCTGCTTCCAGTGACTCCACAGGTTTCAATTTCCTCCAAGTTCAGTTCCCTTCCAGCTGCTGGGTGGCTGGCTCATGAATCACTCCAGACTTAGCTGTGTTCTACCATGTTTTGGCATGTGCCCAACCCTGCTGCATAGGAGTGGGAAGGGTCCCTTAAGTGTCACTTTTGTGATGTCTGGATTTGCTGCTACTAATGTTTATAATTTTTACCAGCTGGAGGTTTGCAGTCTCAGGACCTGCTTTGCTGCAGTGCCGGCCACACGCACATGAAACCGTTCAAACTCCGCCACTTTCCTGGTGTGCCGGTGTCACAGGGCATTCTCCTGACAGTTTGGCTGCAATGCCAGTTGCTCTTTGGGTCAAGTGGTGACCATATGCTGAAAGTCACATGCAACTGACCTACTCTATAGTATGGGTTTGGAGTTTCACAGGTTTGTTTGCTTCTCTCTATTGACTCCTCCATCTGTCTTCATTTGTATGGCCAGAGCTGGTGGCCTGAACAATTCAGCATGCTGTTTGCTCTCTGTTATTTATTGCCCCTGGCATCTTGGGGTGTTGGGCAGGGGGAGGCTTCTGGAAGATTTGCTGCAAGATTTGCCCACTTGCTGCTTAATCCTCTTCTCTTTCTGAAGTCCCAGTTCCACGTCCCATCATGTAAAACAACCTGATTTCCTTTCCTCTGCCACTGAGGCGAAAATGATACAGGAAACCATACAACAGCACCATCCCAGTGCCGCATGAGCCACAAAAACACCATGCCCCCTTGGGATTTGGCTTGTTAATGGTCATTCTCTTTGGTCACCATGTGTTTGTCTCCACCATATCCAGCTACCTCTGGAGTAGTATTTCCATTTGTCTCCTGCCGTGGAAGACACGTGCCTCTGTGTTTTCACTCTCTTCTCTAGGATCAAGTCTCTTCAGCAAACATTTTTATTCTGCCTCACAAGAGTTTTACCGCATTAAAATTCAGTCGTTTAATGTGTCATTTCAATTTGCAATGGCCTGGTCCCCTAATGTGTCGAGACCCAGTGCCTCTGTTTTAAAAACCCACTTTGAACTGAGGTGGCTTTACATAGATCCCAATCAATTCAAGCAGTTCATATTCACCTGGGAAGGGTTGATCCTTGGATCCTCAGACAGGGAGAGAGGGAAAGGGGAACTGTGAGGGACAGTAGGAAAGGGAAGAATGAGGAGCTTCTAAGGGTGTAGGAGGGCAGGCTGACTGGCTCTAGGCCAGTGGTTCCCAACCTTTTCACTAGCGTGGACCTTCAATCACCCCCAAACCCTTCATGGACACCCTAAAACCAGTTCTAGCTGCATTGTGATGATGATATTTTAGGCATGTTACCTGCAAATGCTGTTAGCAGCTTTGCTCTGTTTTTTCCCAAGGGACTTGCGTGATTTTGGGGCAAGTCGGCATGGTGACTGGGTTACTGTTTTGTTGAGAGTTTGGCCCTTGCATGATCCAAGGAGTCTGACATCAATCAGGCCTAAGCCCATGTTGCTATTCAAGTCGCAGTAGCACAAGAGACTATTATCGATAAACAATAGCTGTCTGGTGGAGACGCTGATTATTTCCCTGGTACAAAAGCCTGCTGCATCCTCTGTGATAATCCCCCTCTCTTTTCCTCCTTGTTGGCTTTGCGGCTTAGTGATTTATTTGCTTGCTGGCAAGCCTCCCCCGGCGCTGCAGGAAATGGATGTCTGCTATTGTGTTTTGGGGGCTAGATAAACGTGTAATTTTCCTACTACATTAATTATAGGCCTTTCTCTCTCTCTGGCACAGCTCAGCATTTCCGCTACCCTTCCAGCTGACGTTCTGGGAGTGTGTTTCCCACCCCCCAAACTAAAGTGCTTGTTTTCAGTCAAACCTCATCCTAATATCCTGTCTGGAGTTCTTGGCTCATTAAGAAGTTTTGTGTTGGGTTTGCTGTTTGAGCAGTGCAGTGAGTTAGTTCACTAGTATTTCACCTGAGTCAGACATGCTAAAGCTCAATCCTGTATCACTGAGCTATTCTGGCATAAATTCCTCCTGGGAATGCTCTCTTCTGGAATACAAGCCATTTTATTTTGGATTAATTTTTCCCTGTTTTGAGCAGAATAATAATTCCCCAATAAAATCAGTCACTGAAAATGTACACCCCAGACACCAAACTATGACTCTGCATCTAAGTGTTATTTCCACCTTACTCCTGGGGTCTGAAAGCTGGAAATCATGCATTTGAAAGCCAATGCCATAGAAAACTTCTCTGTGTCAGATGCAGGGGTTACAGCAAGCGCTGACAGGAATTCAACAGCCCAAAGTTTTCCTCCAATGGGTGGAACACCTCGGCCTGCCTGCCCTCCTTGAGCCAATACAGATCAGCCTCACCCTCCTTGCACGGACCTGACGGACCTGAGTGCAGAATGCAGATTGTTGCTCCTGGAGCTGGCATTTGACTATGTGTCCCGTGAACCTCAGCGCCAGGCAGCTTTGCATTTGAGAATCAAAAGCTAAAGAGCAGGTGAGATGTGTTAACCATCCAGGCATGGACGCCTCAGAAGCAATGCCCAAGGAGTGCTGAATGCAAACACCGTTAGCAATAACCGGGTGTGGGCACTTAACTCCCTGCCTGGCCTTGAAAGCCTCAGCCCTTGGTGTCAAGCGTTGTAAAGCCTATTTGCTTGCTCCAATTCACTCTTCAATAGTCCTGTTGGGCTTAAGAAACTAGCTAGTCCTTTAAAAAGTTAGATTTCAAAGCAGCAAAACTCCTTCACCTTGTACTCTTTCCCTTACACCTACTTTTGAGTAGGAAGAAACTCTTCTTAAACATGCTATCCAACCTGGGAATTACATGCACACCTTACGGGGCCAGTGTGTTCACTGCCCCCACCCATCAGAGTGACCCGCTGCCGTGTTCGCCCAGAGGTGCTGGCTGAGCTGCCGGGGGAATGATGTGCTGCCTCCAACAGCTCTCAGGTCCCTAGTGAAGGGAACCAGCTGCCTCTAAATCCGAGGTGCATTGTGAGACACGTGAGGAAGGGGAGGGAGGAAGGTAAACATACATCAGACCAGAAAAACCTTGTGAGTGAAATGTGAGGGGGTGAAATGCAGTGCATGGGCTGTTTTCCCCCAAACAGGGCAGCTGACATCCTTGGGGTCATCTCCTGGTCTGACTGATGGACTGATTCCTGAGCACAGTTGTCCACACAGCCTGTTTCCACCATTGCAGCAGTGCCACAGCAGAACACCACTTTCCCACTGGAGCTAAGGGATGCTGGGAAATCTTCATCTTCCAGGGCTGAGCCAGGGAGCTCCCAGGAGTTAGTTGCAACCCAAGTCTCCCTCCTGAGTAACTTTGCACGCACCATTCAATGGGGCCCTGTACATATGTCAAGTCATTTGTAATGGACATGGTTGATCTTGCCATGTTATATCCCAGCCTGAGAAACATGGGTCGTTTCCAAGCTGCACACAGGGCCAGCCCCACAACATAGTTGGCAGGTGCATTGACAGAGGCCTGGTGGATGGGAGAGACGTATTCCATCAGCACGCGCCAGGACAGAGGGCATAGGCTGCAGAATTAGCAACCTGTCCACCATGGAATAGCAGGTGGAACAAAGTGCTGCCAGCCCTCTGCATGCACCCAGGGGGCAAACCAGATTATTGTATTTGGCAAAGGCCAGCATTTCTGCCTTCCAGAGACAGCGAGGGGCTCCAGGTGCTGAGTTACAGCATCCTCACGCAGTGGGAAAGTTTGTGGAGCTTGGGATTTGAAGTCCCACTAGATTGCAGGGCATATAGATGGGCTCCGGGCCAGATTCGCAGCCTGTAAAGAAGTGCCCTTTACCCTAACAAGAGTAGCTGACGGTTCTGGACTTTCTAATAAAAACCCACCGCAGTAGGGCATGACCTTGTTGTAAACCACAAAGGAAGTGAAAGTGACAGTGAAGCCAGGCAGAGCGCTTAGGAGGAGGAAGTACAGTCTAATATGAGAGTCTAGAGTGGTATTGGCGTTCCATTATAGGCTCTGCTGCTGATTGTGTGGCTATGGTCAAGTTACCTAACAGGGGCCTCCCACCTCCATCAATGGGAAGAGTCACATTTGTCTGAAACGGTGCTCCAACGGCCCAGCCACGCTTACGAGAGCTGAAACCCTATGCAAAACCGCCTCTGGCCATTTGGTTTCCTCTTTGTGTACAGACCCTTGCTATGTCTCTTGAAGGAAAGCAAACAAACAATCTCCTACGCTCAGTGTGGTGACACAATACCGGTATAAAATCTTTTCATCTTCTAAGGCGTCTTCACAGAAAACCACACTTTCTTTTAATGGAAGGTACAGAAGTCAAGAAGAGTTGTATGTTTGTCAATAAGCACCCAGAGAGTCAACAAAGGCACTCAAGGGTTCCTACAAGTCAGCAAGTGGAGAAAGCTAGAAAAAGTTGCATATCACTTCTGAAAAGGCTGATTCTCCATCTGTGTGAACAAATAGCTAGAAGAAGGTGTTGAATAGTAACAGAGAGGGGGTTGTGCTAGTCTATACACTATCAAAACAAAAAGCAGTAAAGTAGCACTTTAAAGACTAGCAAAATAGTTTATTAGGTGAGCTTTCGTGGGACAGACCCACTTCTTCAGACCAGAGCTGTTCTGGTCTGGCTATGGTCTGAAGAAGTGGGTCTGTCCCACGACAGCTCACCTAATAAACTATTTTGCTAGTCTGTAAAGTGCTACTTGACTGCTTTTTGTTTTGCGAGAAGAAGGTGGTTAGCATTACAGTCTCCACTTTCTAGCAATGCAGCGTCAAGAAAAATGAACATGGTTGGAGGTTTTGACCCATGGTAGAAACAACTATTGGTCTTCGCTACCCTGTGATTGTTCTGCCTCTCTTGCCTGGTTTCAGAAAATGCTCCTCTGGTTTGCTCAAGGTGATGGCCTTTGAGTATTTTGATTAAGGAAGCTTGTGCCTAAAGATATGGATTACAGAGAGAGAAACGTCTCGTGTTCAGCGCGCTGGATTTAGACTCAGGAGACCTTGCTTCCAGTTGTGCTGGCGGAGGCACGAATTTTGGAAGCAAGCACGTCTTGCAAGTGATGCTAGAGGGACAGGGACCTGAAGATCTTCTGGTCCTCAGCTGAGAGAGACGAGCAGAAGTCGGGGGAGAGCTCCAGGCCCTTCTGGAAGCAAGGGGGTGTCCTTGGGCAGGAGGAGTGGGTTGGGGTCTAACTTCCCCCAGCCAGCTCTTCTGCACCACCTGGACTACGCTACATAGAGCTCCTGCAGTGATTTTAAAGTCCCTGGCGTTCCGGCCTCTGCTGCCGGGAACCTCAGGCCCTTTTAAATTGCCAGGCCCCAGGGCAGCTGCCTACCCGCTCCACCCTGTTGCCAGACCTGCCTCCATGAAAGGGCATGAAGGCATATCTGCCTGCCCACTGGGAGCCTGGGGGCTCCAGCAGCAGCAGAGGCATCCTGGCTGCAGACACCAGGCTGGCAATGCAACAGCAAGCGGAGCGGTCGGCCAGGCCCTGGGGGAGCACTAGCACTGCGTGTGCCCTGCTACCGGTCGGTAAATGAGAAGGGGATCTGCCCTCCCAGGCGCTGGCGATCGCAGAGAAGAATGCCACCCAATGGGGAGCGGAGGCAGTCAGCCTCCGTTGTCCCTTCCCACCCTCTCCTCCCCTCAGGGGGCCTGATTGCATTGGATCGGGGTCTAAAGCAGCAATGTCGAGCTCCATTTCCAGGCTAAGTCCCGGCTTGACAGAGCCCTGGCTGGGATGGTTTCCTTAGGGTTGGTCCTGCTTTGGGCAAGGAGTTGGACTCGTTGACCTCCTCAGGTCTCTTCCAACCCTAATCTTCTGTGATTCCCGGTCCTCCTTCCAGGCAGCTCCCATCAGCTCCTCCTGTGATACTGACTATGCTGTATGTGGCATTTCTATTTTTAGAACCTAGGTTGCCGTGGCAACTCAATGTATTTTTTTTTTTGGTTAAATATAGCAGCTGTTTCAGAGCGCTCTTGTCATTTTGGATGCAAGGAACAAGCTCTGCCCTCTGACGGCGCCCAGGGTACTAACTGCAGATGGAAGAAGATAATCAAGTGTAAGCCCAGCAGAAATTTCAAATTTTTGATGGTGAAGCGGAGTTTCGAGGTGAAAACGGGGATGTTGTGTTTCCCACCCAGCCCTCTTGCAATTGTAACTGAGGTGGTAACGAGGAGCTATCCCTCCAGGCAGCCCCATGAGACCTTGTTCGGGTCAGAGCATAGGTGGGCTTGATCATATACCAATTAGGTCAACAGCAAGAATCTATGGTAGGTCTATATTTCAAAAAAAGCCTGTAGCATCACCGCTCAAAGCCCAGAGAGCCGTAAAACTGCAGGAGCCCCTGGCTCTCACACCTTCCCACGTCCCATGAAGCCAGCATGAGCCAGAACATCTACACTGCAATTTGGTAGCCCCACACCGAGTGTTCCCTCTAATATTTTTCCATCCATGTGCAGAATAAACTTTATTATGAGCACTGAGCTATGTGTGGATGTGCACCACCAATAGAAACATGCTGCCAGTTGACCTTGCCGCAGTCTTGTGCAATGGCACAGAAGCTGTTCTGCACAGCTGCCTGCACCTCAGGACTCACTGCAGCCACTGGGAGTTGAGGGCACGGTTAACCATGCTGGATTGCAGGCCTGGCCGTAGCAGGTGTGTCACTTAAAGCCAGAGCTGCAGGAATCCAGTGATTTCAAGAGACCTGAGCAGTCCCACGCAGTGTGGAGAAAACATGATGCTAGCTGGGGAATAAAAAGAACCCACCATTCATTATTTGTCAGAAGCTCAGGAGCTGGGGGCTTGGCTTATGATTTTTTGAGCCCTGGGGTTGGGGTCTACGAAACTCCAGCAGGCCTGCTGTGTTCAGCTTTGGGGAGGAGGCAGCGAGAGGCACCGATTTAAAGAGAAATGCAAGTCTGAAGGGTCTGATGCTGCCAACCGCTGTACCTCCAGGTAGCCCCTCACTCTACAAGCGATCCCACTGACGGGGTCCTCGGCCAGGGGCTAGCTGCAAAGTGGGAGACTAACAAAGCGTCAAAGGGGTTGTAAAGTCAGGCTGTTTGTGAGTGTCCTGCGGAGCTGGTTGGTTTGCTGCAGCCACGCAATCAAAATGTTGCAGGAACACAAATCAGAAATTTGTCAATGGAAAAGAAAGTGCTTCATTTCCATAGGGTCAACCTGCCAGGGGTGCATCTGTAACTCAGCACACCCAGAAGGGGCAGGGTTTGTGGCAGCAGCTGGGAGCCCTGAGCCTTCAGAATCGCTGTGACCCCAGGGCAACTGCCCCCTGGGTACACCTCACCATCCAGTGTCCTGCGACGCGACTCGTTTTGACGATATAATGTTACTAGTCAAGACCAACAATGACAAAACAAAGCCTTTTGTCTGACTGCAGTGAAATGTTTGGATCAATCATTTCAGGACCGTCAACATTACAGGTTTCCAAACTGTTGTGTCCCAGGCCACTTCCAAATTTCTGCTTTTCGTTACAATTCCGGGTAAAAGGAAACTTTGACGTGTTGGGCTTTTCAGAGGAATAAAAATCCCAGCTTTTGACCAGCTCTGCTGCTCTGGTTTGAGGCTGCATTTGGCTTCCTCGTGTTCTGAGTTGGCATCTATCTCAGCTCACTGTCCTTTCGTATTCACCTGAATGGCTAAAGCGCCGGCTCTCTGTGTGGGGAAATACTGCAGATCAGTGAACAGTTCTCAAACAGTGGGTGAGTCCCCATTTTAATGAGGTCACCAGTGCTGGCTTAGATTTGCTGGAGCCCAGAGCTTGAACCCTGAGCCTCCCCAGCAGGGGCTGAAGCCAGTCACTGCCTGGGACTTCCTGCCCCCCTTCCCCCAACCCCGCCTGCAGCAGCAAGACTCAGGCTTTGAACTTCTCACCCAGTGCAGGGGAGCTCAGCCTGGCTCTGGCTTCAGTCCCTGTTCCCTGGGTTCTACAGTAATTTTTGGTGTCAGAAGCAGGTCGTGGTCCACTGGGAGTTTGAGACCCCGCCCCCGATGCAGCTGGAATGGGGAGTGCAATGCAAAATTTGCAAGATGACGATGGTTTACAGTGAGCCGACTTTTTTACCAAGTTACATGGAAAAGAAACATCACCAAACTCCAGATCCAGAGCAGGGCTCTGAGAGCGCCTGTGAAAAAAGTCAAACATCATGATTTAAAATGCCCACAGAGGTCATGGTGACCAAGGCACGAACAGGATGAAAATGTCTCCTCTGTTCTTTCCCTCTCCCCGTGGGATCTCTTGCACTGGACATTACTGCTTTGGAGAGCACACACGTTAAACAGGCATGTGGAGTGTGTCGTTCTTTTGGCAGGGAAGGGGGTTAACCCCCTGGATGGTGAAGCCTTCCCTAACTAGGGTGACCACATTGCCCTACGGCAAATACAGGACACCGGCCTCTGGGGATGGGGGCGGGGCTGCTGTCCCACGTCAGCTGCTCCAGGCATGGGGGCTCTGCAGCCTCCAAAGGGGAGGCACCGGCGATGCAGGGGAGTGGAGGATGGAGGCTCCAGAACCCCCTGGTGGGTGAGGATGTTCCAAAGTCTCCTGGAGGGGGGAGCAGGGAATGAAGCAGGAGCTGCCTCCCGGAGGCACGGGAGGCCGGGGAACGAGGCAGCCGACCTGTGGAGGGGCTCCCTGGCAGCAGGAGTTGCCTCACTTGAGTGTAGGGCACCAGGGAAAGGGGCAGCTGCCCCATTGTGGAGTTCACCGGCAGCAGGGGTGCCACCCTGGGGTGCTGGGGAATGGGGCAGCTGCCCCACAGAGGAACTCCCCTGCAGGAGGAGCTGCTGTCACAAGGTGCAGAGCTCTGGGGAGCAGGGCAGCCACCCAGTGGAGAAGCTCCCTGGCAGGAGAGGCTGCCACCACCAGGCACCAAGGAACAGGAGCCCTGCAAAATACAGGACAATTTGCCTATTTTCCTTGAAAAAAAACGTCAGGCCGCCTGTGAAACAGCTTGAATATGGGACGGTCCTGGGAAAACCAGGATAGATGGCCACTCTGTACCTAGCCAGATCTGCAGCTGCTAGGCAACGTCATAGTTCCATACAAGTCCTTTACTCCAGCTGAGGATCCGGCCCTGGTGGGATGTTCCCCGTCCCACGGTGAACAGGATGTTAAAGACCCACAGCCAGCGGAGAGGGAAGGTGCTGTAAATGTCTGACATGACTGCAGAGGGCGAGATCTCTTGTTGAGCTTTCGTTTGCTCTGGCCTAATGTGATCCTTCCTTGCCTCGTCCCTCCATGCAGAAGGGAATCTTCTGCTCGGCAGGGGAAGAACACAGGGACCTCCTGGAGGAAGCGTTGCTGGTATCACCTGGAAGCGCCGAGATTTCAGGCTTCTCCTCCAAACCTCACGGGTGCAGTGTAGGAATGAGGACAGGACTTTTGGTGCTTCATAAAGCACCTTGATACAGATCTTCTTTATAGGTCCGCCCCTTTAGTGCCATACGCACACGCACCAGGGCAGGGTGTCCGATATGTTCGCCACACGCCACGCGTGACGAATAGGACACTGCGTTGTGGCGAATTCCGGGGTGGCCAGCCCACAGCTCGTGAGCCACACGCGGCTCTTGCAGCTGCTTTAAATGCGGCTCCTCCTGAAAGCTGCACGCGGGGAGCATCGTCCGCCCGCTCCGTGCACGCGTCCTCTCGCCTGGTGGGAGCAGCGCATGGTGGCGGTGTCCCCAGAGGCTCTGGTGAGTCACTGGCATTGAATTAGAATGGGGGGCTGACTCTGGGGAGGGGGCAGGGCATTCGTGTGAGTGGGGCTGGGAGCGCCTGGCTCTGTAAAGTTCTGTGTAGCGTAACACGGCGACTATGGAGAGCCGACAACCCCAAGTGTGGAGATCTTTGAATTCCTACTGGACACGGCTGCTCTTGACCCAGTCAGCCAGGCCGCCCGCTAGCAGGCAGCAGCAGGAGGCGAGCGCCTGCCTCCTTGGTGTGCACGCCCCACGCCCCCATTTCCCACGCCGCCAGGCCTGCAGCTGCTGTGAGTAAGTCACACCCCTGGCACCAGGCCCCTGTTTGCTCTGTGCCCTTTCCCTGCCCCAGGCAGTGCTGAGCGCTCAGCATGTTCCTCTCTCCCAGCCTTTGGGAGCAGGGTGTGCGCTGAACTGCCCACAGCAGCGCCCTTGCGCTGCCGCGTATCCTCCGCCCTACCAAATGCGGACGCCTGGGAGTGTCAGCGTGCAGGCTGTCCAAGCCGGAGAGGCAAAACGCTTCTCCCTGGCCGGGGAGTCGTGGCGACTGGCGGGTGACCAGCCAACACTGCACACACACCAGCACACGCTCTGACAGCCTTTTGGTGCATGCTGAGGGCCGTATCACCCCCTCCGTCCTCCTGTACGTAGGGTCCTTACCGTGGGCTCTGATCACTCCCGGGCACAGCCTCGTCCTCTGCAGCTCTGGGAACAGCCTCTCCGTTGGCTGTGCGCAGGCAGAGGGGAGATGGCTTCTCACACTCTTCCTTGGGCCTCCAGAGGCCAGGCCAGTCTCTGAGCACTTTGTACCTAGCAGTCGCAGGCCCGTGGACCTCGCAGTGCCAGGAGAACTGGGGCGCAGACCCTCTCTCGGGCCAGACAGCTCAGCGTGCTGCTTCTGTGCCTCTGCCCTCTGTGGTTCTCCTTGCGCTGCTCTGAAGAGCAACTTGATCTTTGAGAAGGTTAATCTCAGTGCCACGGTGCACCTCTAGGGCCAAGGTATTTGCAAGCTGCACAGCCCTGGGAAACACAGCATGCAACTGTTCAATCCCTGCTGCTAACCCTCCGGAGGGGCCCAGCTGGCGGACGCGTCTCTCTCCCCAGCACCCCTTACAGGCATTAGCTCCCTAGGGCCAGAGCTGGGTGGTTCTGCTAGACTGAACGTGGCGTTTTACACTGGGCCATGGCTACCTGTGTCTCTGCCTCTCCCAGCTGGTGAATCTTGGTTATGTTTTCATCCCTGGCACATCCTCGCAGGCGGAGAGACTGGGCAGCCATTAAACCATACAGTTAATGTGGACGGCCTTGCCCTGCCTGGCAACCAGGCGCGTGGCGATCCTGAAGCGTTTAGAGCGGGCCAGTCTCTGGTCAGGGCCAGATGACAGGTCACACAATTAACACAGCTGCCAGCAGGGCTCTGCACAGAGTGTTCCCAGCCAGTTCTAAACAAGGTCTGTGAACCAGGATAAAACCTACGTGAGGGGGAACTCTGGCACGCAAGGCTCATCCCCCTTGGCTCCCAGTCTGCTCTGGAAGAGCCTTGACTTTTGAGGCTTCTTAGAGCAACGCATGAAGAGGCGTCTCTGCTCTGATTTGCATCAGACATTCAGTTTTTAGGTGGAAACTCACAGCACTCTTTAGGCCAGGAGCTCACTCAGTCTCACGCCTTCTCCAGCTCGGTCTCCCAGCCAGTCACTAGGTGCAGCAGGTAAGAGCTCTGCCCGTAGCACAAGGTGCAGAAGGGAAGAGACTTTAAGTGTCTTGGTGAGGCTGGAGCAAATCTGGTGACAGAGAGTCTGTGTATCATAATTTAACTTCGAATCTGTCTCCCTACATTTTGGTGTGTATCTTGGAGGTTCCTGACGTTCAGCTGGGCTTTGGGTTTGTCCAAGCAGGAAAGACGAGGCTGGCAATGACGCCACCCTGTAAAACACTTGAGTTTGGTCTCCTCTGGGGTATGACAACAGAGAGGGGCAGCACCACCATTCCAGGAAATGCCCCCTGCAGAAAGAGCCTCTCGATATTTGCTCTCTGGGTGTCTCTCCTGGGAGAAGGCGCAGCCACAGCTACCAACGAGGCCAGAATGGAAGAGGCCCTTAGGTTTGTGTCTGTGCTGGAAGGTGTCTGGTTTTTGACTGGTAGAAAAGGGACTGTGGCCGGTCTGGTCAGCACCTCTGACAGGGCCCGGAAAAGTCTGCTTGGAGAGGGAGAGCAAACGATGGTGGAAGGGGGGACGAAGTGAGCGGGGCTGAGCCTCAGGGAAGGACTGGGGCGGGGGCCAGGACCAGGGTGCCCTGTTTTCTGCAATGAGAAAGTCGGCACACCTGTTTCTATTGCGGGTTACAGCGTTGGACACACTGTGCCAATGGCACACCCCGTTCCCCAGGCCATGACTGCTGTGTGATCAGCACTACTGCAGGACATGGCCACAGGCCCCATGGCCGACACTTTAGTGGAGAGAGAGAGAGCCCAGAGGTCCTGGAATCCAAAGACACGAGTCATGAGCCATCGTTCCTTTTAATGCCATCTATATTCTTCATTCGGGGCCTCTTGGACCCAGCTCTTTAGACGGGACGTAATGGGGGAGAAGGAGAAGGCTGCTGTGCATGGGAGCCCCTGCATGAGAAGACACCGAGCAAGCAGCAGGAGACAGAAGCAAAGAGGGTGCTGAAGGTCTGGCTTGGTGGTAGAGAGAGAGAGAGAGAGAGAGAGAGAGAGAGGACACTGGTGAGGAAGAGGAAGGGCACAGTGCATTATCCTCCGGCATGTCTGAGGATGACACCCCCTCTCACACACAAGCTGCTCAGCATGACTCCCCGTGAGCAAACTGGGCCTGGAGAACTCTGCTCCCCTTGGCCCAAGCCATTCTGCAAAGGCAATGAGCCAGGCAGAGGTCTTGTTGTCCCTCTCCTTGGCACCAGAGCTGGCGGACGCGGGATTTCGTGATTTCATATGCAGTATTTGGGGGACAAAAGAGGTGAGATGGCAAAATGGTATTCAGTGACGCCTGCCAAGAGCTCTCGGAATCCTTCCATCAACTCCTGTTTCCCTCAAGCTGAGTGCTGAGTGGAGGGCATCTCGTTAGAGATAATTACGAAGCTGATGGTTGTGTGCGCTGACCCACATCTGCACCTGTTATGCTAACGAGGCTCTGCTTTCCCATAGCAGGAGGAGATGCAACACTATCCAGCAGCCATGACGCGCATTCGCCTCTCTTGTTCCTGTTTTTTAACACAGATATCATAAAAAGGTCTTTCTGGTTTTCGAGAGCACTCATGCTGGCTGGAGCCTGCTTCTAGTGCTCTTCCTTTGCCACTTGTTTTGGCTCTGTATAGCACACGTGAATGTCTGAAGACGAAAGACTTTATCTAAGGGCTGTCTAGTTATTAACTTACCTTTATTTGTAATAAGAACAACAACAGAGAAAAGCCCAATCTCATTCCATTACCAGGGCCTTGTAAAATCCACATATCTATCCAGGAGAACTAGCAGTGAGCAGGAACTTTTCTGAAATATGGTTTTCCAGGAAAAACACCAATTTGCCCAAATTGAAACTGTTCTTGGAGAATCAATTTTTGAGAGAACTTTCATCAGGAAGGTTTCTCAGGGCCAGGGTGGAAGTTTGAGCTCTGGATTCCAGACTAGCCAAGAGCCACAGGCTGTGAATTGTTCAGCCTCTTTTCACCCTCAGATATTCCCCAGTTTCCCCCCACAGCCTGTAGTTTGTAGAAAAAGGTCACTATTAAAATAGTCTGTAGCCCTCCAGTGACACTTAGTGTTCCCAAACAGAGTTAGCTAGGCAGCCCTCCGAGTGGCATAGATTAGTAAACAAAGCTATTTCAAGTCTGTGGTTTCTTTCTATTGTGTTGTGTAAGGCACAGAATTCACAACACCCCTCCTACGTACAACATTTTGGAAAGTGTTTATGTAAGAGATGGGTTGTGGGGAGCCATTAAATAACCAATATGTGCCCCCAAGTGGGCGACACCGAAAATGAATTTACAGCTACCTCTGAAATTATTCCCGGCCTGGTTTGGGAATGCCGCAGAGCTTGTGTCAGAGTAGGTTTAACCATGGCCAATGAAGTGTGGGAACCCTGATCTTCTCAGGAACATGGAGACTTTAATCCCCAATTCAGACCTTCCGTCAGGGATTCAAACGAGCTTTCCCAGGGAAAGACTTACTGTAATATCCAGGAATTTCACTTTAATAGGCCCCTGGCACTCAGTGGTAGTGACTCTGTGGACCTCTGTTTAACACAAACTGCTGTCAACCTGCAGCACATCCACATGAGGGATGTATGTTGCCTGTGTGTTGATGAAACCGCTGCTCAACAAGGAAGGACTTTTCTACAATTTATTGTAGGGCAACACAGGGTGTGACTCTCGAGTGCTCCAAGCTGCTCTGCAAGCACATCATATGTGGGCTGTGCCACAGAATACCGAAAGTGCACGCGTGTGACTTCCAGTGTGTTCTAGCACTGCCACATGGCTAGCTGCTGGGGGATGATTGCACTCTGCCTTGCTGAGCAGTCATGTGTGGCACAGACAAGCCCACGTTCCAGTTGGTTGCTGGTAGGAGTGAGGAGAAAAAGGCGGCCAAATCTCTAAAACAGACCCTCGTACAGTTTTGGGGGAATAAAGGAGTTTTGCAGAATAAAGCATGATCATTTCTGCTGGACAAAAACTAAATACAAATTCTGGACATTTCATTCATGTCCTTGTGAAGAAGTAAACTGACCTGGGTCAAGGCTAATGGCCGGAATTGTAACCCACAGGATTAGGAGAACTATTGCAGAACAAGAGAGTTTGGGCTGCTTGTCTTCATGCCTTAGTGGGGTTTCCCAAGCTATATCCTTCCCCAGCCCATCCCCTCATCCACCAACGAAAAGATGCTGCTTGCTCATGAGTTACTTCCCTGTGGCGACTGCTAAGGGGTGGAATGAGGTCATTATTCTCCCATTGACCAGTTGGCCTTGTTCTCATTGGAAGTCACCTCTAGCCAAAGCCGGATGTCTCAAACCCATTCATTGTCCTGCAAAGCTATGAGGTGCTGAGAAGGGTCAACATTTTCCACAGACACAACATTTCACACAAGGTGTGGCTGGTTGTTCCACTCTGTGGCACAAGCTAGGAGATGGTTGGGCACAGGGAACAAGGAGATATGATGGCAGATTACAGAGAGCCCCCCCCACCCCAGTCATCCTAAAGCTCCTGGAGTCGAATTTTTATTTTAGTCCCCGCAAGGTACTTTTGACACAGTGGCTTCTGGGGGGAGTTAGAAACCTTCATGGCTGTAGCAAAATCACTTGAGTTTGCAGAATGGTACATAAGAACATAAGAACGGCCATACTGGGTCAGACCAAAGGTCCATCCAGCCCAGTATCCTGTCTGCCGACAGTGGCCAGTGCCAGCTGCCCCAGAGGAGGTGAACCGAAGACAATGATCAAGCGATTTGTCTCCTGCCATCTGTCTCCAGCCTTTGACTAAAGGCTCGGGGCACCATACTTTACCCTTGACTAATGGCCATCTATGGACCCAACCTCCAAAAATTTATCAGGCTCTTTTTTAAACTCTGTTAGAGTGGCACAAATGAGCAAAACTAGAGGGTGTGATCCAGCCAAGCAGCGTGGTGAGGGGAAGGTACATGCCAAAGGACACACAAGAGGGCGTGGTGGGAAAAGCAAACAGCAGAATGGACGAGGGTCTGAGATGCTGCAAGAGGAGGCAGTTTCTGCCTTCTTCATCCCTTAAGTGAGCAGTCAGCCATAGTCATCATTCACTATTTGGTCAATTCCTGTGCATTCATGAGGGCTAGACAGGCCAATAACCCAATGTTGGAACAGAGTTGGTGTAATGGGGGTCCATCTCCAGGCTACATCCATCCCTCGGTTGGTGGACTATTATCCCAGCTGTTACAAGCTATCCGGAGAAAGGTGTTTGCCAGAATGTCTTGCAGCATGTCTGTAAAGCACCGTCTGCGGGCAGCAGCCTGTGGGTGGAAGCGACAATAGACATCTGCTTTCCAAATGAAGCCGTTCCATTTTAGGCCCAATAGACAATGTAGGCGTTGTGTGTGGAAAGCCTCCAGCTCTGCCCAGTCCTAGTGGCACAGTGCCCATGTTTCGCAGCCGCACAGCAGTACGCAGAGAATACAGCTCAACTAGATTCTGGACTCGGCTGTCATGCCCAGATGATGCTGACTCCATATTTGTTGCCAATGACTCATGGGAGATGCTGCAATATTTATCTAGCGAAGACCCTTCCCTCTTGGAGGAACTGGTGCGTCAAGAACACGAGCAGCAATATCTGGAGACTGCTTGGGCAGCTTCATGATTCAAAGCATTTGGAGTCACAGGGCGATCCAGCAGTGTTTATGATTCATATTGCCACGAAGCCGGGCAGCTCGGGTCCTGAACCTAGAGCCCAGTGGGCTGGGCAACATACAAACACAGAACACAGAGATGGTCTCGGCTCTCAGGAGTCTGCAATGTAAGCATAAATCAAGAGACAGCAAACACATGTGCGATACACCCAGTGTGGCTGTGGTAAAACATGTGAGAAGGGGAAGGACTACAGAATGAACATCTCTAGTCTGGCATTCTCTAGTCAGGCATCATCCACTATCCAGCATGATTTTAGTTAGCCAGAAGTCCACTTATCTTGGGTGTGGGTGAGTTTCCTGTGGTCCCATAAAGTTTGTTTCCAGCCACCAATCCTGCCTCTGTCTTTTGAAAATCTGAAGCAGTGGGTCTTATCCATGAATGCTCATTACCTAATAAATAAACTTGTTAGTCTTTAAGGTGCTACAGATCTGCTTGATTTTTGTCCTGTGCTGTTCTTTAGCTCTAATTTACCCCTTAAGGTCCTCTAAGAGCCCCGTAAGCAGCAGAAGTATTGGTAATGCTGCTAAACAACACTGACCTCCTGTGTTTCAGCAAATACTTTGGGTTGGCCCCGGTGAGGTCCCAAGGGTGCCAGACTAGAGACACTTAATCTGTACAAGGAAAGAGTGAGACAACATTGTTCAGCACCCCAGGAGGCTGTAGTCTCAGCAGCTTTGGTGGCTCTCAGGTTGTTTTGTAGGCATCGTGGCAGAGGAGAACTTGAAGGAATGCAATGAAGTCATGTTGTGGCTGTTCACGGGTAACATCTCCCACACTTGAAGCACAGCGTGAGAGAAAAGAGAGGGGCGCTTCTTTGGAAACTGAACCATTGTGTCCTACCTATTAGTTTTTTGCACAAGCTGGGCTGTCTTAGGCAAAACCAGGAGATGTGATTTTTGAGGGGCTCTTACTTCTGACTTGTAAGTGCTTGGGGCTGATGATACTTCACAAGAGTGACTCAAATCTCAGGAAATTTTTCAATGAACTAGTAGACGAAGAGGCTTTTATTTGCGTCCCGGGGCTGAGTGCTTTAGAGTGGCCGCGCATCACATTTCCAAACTGTTCATCACGACCAAGAGGGATAGAAACCTAGTGGGGTTGTGTATTTGCATGTGTGTGTGTTTGTGTGCGGTGTTTGTTTTTAACACAAGCTGAGCAGCTCATGCAATTTATTGATTTCATCAGCTGGGGCTTTCAGACATCCCTCCAGTAGTGGGAGACACCTGAGGTACAACTGGGAGTGTTGATAACTCTGCAGATGATTTGCTGGGATGGAACTGAGAGCCCGGCAGCAGCATACGTGTTTGGGCCCTCTTGCCGCAGGATCTGGTTTCATTGCAGGGAGGAGAGCAGCCAGAAACACTGGTCTTTAATTAGCAGCCTACGCCTCTCTAAGGGTTATCTGGCCACTAGCCAGTCGCTAAGGCCAGACTGGCTGGTGAAAAGTCAAGTGTGTCTTTAAGGGCCTCTTTTGAATTTGAAGCATGTCCGCACTGAGAGCACAATGAAATGCAGCCGGGTGACTTGCTTCGGTTCTTCTAGTCTCTGGAGTTGTTAAGCACAGGTTGGAAGCTGAGCAAGGGGCAGCCCCTGTTAGTGATGAATTCCGTTTCCTTTGCCGTGTGACTGGGGGGTGGCCTGGATGCCACCCTAAAAAGTGGCTGTCAAAGAGCACTTCAGGAGAACGCGGGAGTCCAAGAGAGAGTCACTGGGGCATGGGGGAATCCAGACAGAGGAGCTGGTCAGGGACAGCCTTCATTATTTATACTATAATTGCGGCTCAGAATCCCAGGGTATCAGGCACTGTATGGAGACAGAGTAAAACGTCAGGCCTTGTCCTAAAGGCCTTATGCATGGTGAATGCAGAAGCAATGCTGCTACCAATCCTGCAAAGCAGGGAGCAGCTCCTGCCACTCTGCCCTGCTGGTGTCAGACTGTGCTCCTTGCCCCTGTGTCTTTTCAATCAGACAGCCCTCCAGGGCCCCCTTCCCAGCCCAGCAGAGTGTAGTGGGGGGCATGGGAGGAGGTACAGAACCAGGGGGCTTTTTAAAAAGCCTTTGATGAGCTCTCGTGATCTAGCTGGCCCATGCAGCGGGATGCTGATGCAGTCTCTGATCTCACCCACTCAGCACGCCACGCTAATTTAAGACAGAAACAAGAACCTTATTGCCCACCCCTGAAATATGAAGCAAAAATCAATCGCAGGCCTTCTCCCGTCAGGTCTGATCCCATCAGTAACCCTGCACAGTAATGGTTTTGAGCGTAGAGATCATTACAGCCAGGGGAGAGCTACTAGGGGAGGGGACAAAAATAAGCCAATGCTAATCAGAGTGAAAGTTTCTCTACTTGTACCTATCCACATTGCAGAAAGGAGCAGGCTGAGATCCCAGCTCATCTCCTAGGGCACAAGCATAGGGGAGGGAGACAGGTTAAGGTGGTCAGAGCCAGGCCCACTGTCCAAAAAGCCATGAGGAGATGGGGCTCAAGTTTTTTCAGTGCTGTCTGAAATATTTGCCGGCTGCCTTTCCAGGACAGACTGGGTCAGCTGATCTCCTGCCTGCATCGAGTGAGGGTCTCCACTTAGACAGGGAAACTGTGCTGGGGAGGCAGAACTATGAAAGCCGATTTCCCCTCTTCCTACTGGGATGGGAACTGGCAGAGGGCTGGGACAGGGGACTGTAGGCTGCACCACAAGAGGCAGAGGACATTTGCTTCTGAGTTGTGAGTTTCCCAGGGAGACGTGAGCCCTGAAATGGAAGTCTTGGGCTCCTCTAATGAAGGAGCAGAGGCTCTTGGAGGTGCTTCTCCCCCTTCTGCTGTTTAAAAATGCTGTGTGTGCTCCTAGATTCAAGGGCAGATGGGGCTATCACCAGCATGGGATAGGACCTCTCGCCTAGCACTGCCCAGAGAACGCCCACCCAGTGATTCTTGCATTATGCACAAAGCTTCTGTGTCAAAAGGGGATAGGTGCAACTATCGGACACGTAAAAAGAGAGCTCGGCTTCCCCGGGTGGCAGGCCCTCGGCGTCGGCAATGTAGTGGTCCTTCATGGCTCTTGTTGGCCTGCTGGTGGTGAGGTCAGTGGAGGCTGGGGGCGTGCAGGAGAGATGACAGGGCAAGGGAGCCATAGCAATCCCTGTTGGCAGATCTGTTTGTTTAGCCCAGGGGGTTACTTTCCCAAAAGGTGGTCAGAAATGATAGCTAGATAGCTGCAGGCTCTGGGGTTTCTGGATAGGTTACCTCACAGCTTCCCTGGAGAGGGAAACTGCATCGTCCTCACCCGATAGCTGGCAATGGAGGCAGAGCGACATGCCCTAAATCATCCAGGGAGTCCAAACCCAGCTCTCCTACAGCTCAGCCAGCTCCCTTAACCACAGCATCACCTTTCTCTCCTGCCTCCTCTGCTTCCTGCACCCATCCTCTCCTGCATGTATGTGGCCAGCCGCATGACAGACAGAGGGTGCCGGCTGGGTGTCATGTGCTCAGACGGACACCGCGATGCAAACAGTGCGGCTTGGCAGCCGTTTGTCTTATTTTAAAGACACCATCTGCTCTCCCCAGCCAGCAGACAAACTAGTCCAGCTAAAGGCAGCCAGCATAAAACAGAGGCTGGCAAGAAGAGCCCCAGTTAAACACCGAGTGACCTCAGATGGGCAAGCTGACACAGGGTTAACACGAGGACTTCAGTTGTCTGAGTGACTCCTGCTTCTGTTGCGTACAGACCGTAGGCTCACAGGACAGACAGGAAATCGTAACCCCCTGCTGTAAATCCCAGCATTGAGCTATTCCTGAAGGTACCTCGTATTTCTTGAACAAAGCCAGGGTAAGTCACAGGGAATTTCTCCTGCAGCGCTCGCTCAGTTGTCATATGGAAATTGAGTCTATTAAGCAGTGTTGGGCTGCAGCCAGCACGCCATCCATTACTGCAAACTTTCATCCACTTGATTCTATTGTCTCTCTCTCCATTTGCAACACACAAGAAGGGATCTTTTTCCTTGTGTTAGACCGGAAAGGATGAGAATCTGTGCTCCAGGATATGCACACTGATCATCTCCTATTTGCCTGCAGGGTGTTAGGATATTGATACTCAGGCCTGCCCGCAAAGGCCTCTCCTTTAAGAATGTAGGCATTTTCTTAGTTTAGCTAGTTAAAGGGGTACAAAGAAAAACAATCAAAATCACAGTTTGCCTGAGTACGGGCCTTCTCTGACAGTCTGAGGCCTTGCTCTTAAACTAAGGCCTTTGGCTAGGCAGCATAAGAATGGCCATACTGAGTCAGGGAAAAGGGCCATTTAGCCCAGTATCCTGTCTTCGGCAGTGGCCAATGCCAGGTGCCCCAGAGGGAATGAACAGAACAGGGAACCTTCAAGTGATCCCTCCGCGTCACTCTTGGCTTGATGACTTCCCGAGGGCTCTTCCAACTCTATGATTCTGTGATCCCCAGCCTCTTGCAAACAGAGGCTTGGGCCACCATTCCTGCCCATCCTGGCTAATAGCCAATAATGGACCTAACCTCCATGAATTTATCTACCTCTTTTTTGAACTCTGTCAAAGTCCTGTTCTTCACAGCATCCTCTGGCGAGGAGTTCCACAGCCTGAAACAGTCCATGGCAGCAGAAGCTTAAGCTTAAGCTACCCCACCCACTGGTTCTAAGGGCCAGCAACAACTGCCCCTGGAACAGAGCCATTGGGAGAGCATTAGAACCATTACCTCTCCATTTTCCTGCTTTGGCATCTAGGGCTCAGCTTTCCCCGGGTTTCTCCCAGGGGCGGCATAGGCATGCACCTATGAAGGCTTCCAGAAGAGTCGCCCCTTTCCTCACAGGGTTTTCTCCTTCCAGTCCCACCTGACGAGAACATAGGCCCCTTGGGAGAGCTCTGAAAGTGGCCTCTCAGCTCTTTGGTTAGACTGAGGCAGAATGGCAACGCCCATGCACATGGGACACACTGACCATCTGTGTGACAGGCAGAGAGCTGGGGTGCCGTGCAAGCTTCTCAGGTCCTGGTAGTGCTGCAGGGATGCTGCAGTCGGACACTTATTCTGGTGGTAGCCTCATGGCTTCAGGTTCTAGGCGGCAGGACCCATCTCCCCAGCATCAGCCCCTGAGTTTGGGTTACGAGCTCCTTCCACATCTGGCCTGCAAGGGCTCTTGGCTGGTGGCATCTCCCTATGCTGGGCTCTCTGTCCTGAGCCCTGTTTTGGTCTCTGCAGCTGCTCCCCGCACCAGCTCCACTGTCTGCTGCTCTCTGCCTCCAGCTCTCAGGCTGCTTCTCTGGCCCCTCTAGCTCTGGGGCTGCAGCCCTGCTCCCAGCATGGATCTGCTGTCTGGGCTGTGTCTCCGGTTCTCTCTGGCTGGCATTGCTCTGCTCCCCAGCCCAGCTCACTCCTCTGCTCACTCCTCCACATGGCCCTGCTCATCTGATGCAGGCAAACCCCAGCTCACACTGAGGATGGGACCCCAGCCACCCTGCCCTGTAATTTAGGCTGACCCAGAGAATGGACTTTTCTCCATTGTTCTTGGGCACTGTTAGTCCCATAATCCTGATTTCTCGTCCACTCATCCTCTTCCTTTTAGTCCTGGGGCTAGCCAGCCAAAACCCTCACTGAGTTTTACCCAGGGGCCAACCGCCCCCTTATACAAGAATGAGCTCCATTCCATTCACACACCAGGTCTCAATTTGGAACAGAAGAGACACCAGCCTTGGACGGAGGCAACTGTGGTCTGAATATTCATGTGTGTTCAGCATTAACGGCAGGCAAGTTATAGCTGGCTCTGGTTACAAACCACCACTCAAACTGCTTGCATCCATAAACCATGGAAATAAACAAACAGATGCTTGTTAATTGAATTAATTACCCGCTAGCAAACAGGAGACCTTGTGCACATCAACACCAGGTTTTTTTTTTTTCAAAGCAATGTATTGTAATTCTTTTCTGTCTGTGAATCACACTGGTCTGTTCCCTAACAAAAAGAAGCTGATTTTCATTAAGGCGAAGGAGGCTTCAAAGATTTTTTAACTGAGGTGGAAATTAGATTTGAACCAAAAGCAAATCCCCAGAAGTAAGGGTTGTTTAAGATCCAGGAGGAGCTCAGAGCTGAAACTGCTCCCTCACACCAGCATTTAGTAGAAATTAACTTCCAAAAGGGGAAAGACTCCAGAAGTGCCAGGTAATTTTTTAAGCCCTGGAAAGGGAGGAACTGAAAAGGACCCAGAGGAGAGAGCGCAGTGGGGGCCTGCAAAGGTTTGCATTAGAATTTTTGTTTCTCATAAGATGCTCAAGCAGAAGCAATAAAAGGACCAGTCTCCCTGACAGTGACTAGAATGTGTCCAAGTTTGACACCTCTGGTTTAAAAAAAAAAAAAAAAGCTGACAGTGACAGCCAGCCAGCACTGTCAGTAAGCAGCATGGTACAGACCCTTCTGCTGAGGAGCTGAACTGTCAGCTTCTGTTGCCTGTGCTTTTAAATTTCACACTGGATTTTTTTTCCCCATTCCCAAGCTGAATACTGCAATTTTACCCCTTGGTGCTCAAGTCTAAAGAAAAAATTCCATTCTCAGGCCTAGTCTGTGCTGTGAATTGCTCCTGGATGTGACTGTACTCCTCCGCCATCGTGTTAGCTGACCCAGCACTGTATGGAATTAGTGTCAACAACTTTTGTGTCATCTAACACAACGGGTTGGGCAAAGTAAAAGGCTGCAGCAAAAACCTGATCACAAATCTGATATTCAGTTTCCCCCCCCCACCCCCCGCAAGGCTTTCTGGGAGTTCTGAACCTCTTAGGGTGCTGGTGTTATTCCAGAGTTATTGTGGGGTAATGGGCAGCAGAATCGGGCCAGAGATTTTCTTTGTGGATCTGAAGGGAGATTTTTGCCAGAAGGGCTGAATTACATCCGGTTGTGTGCTTGCTGGCAGCTCTCATGCCTGGCCTGCAGCTGGAACCCCTTAAGAAAGGGCTTGAGTAAGCTTTCACATTAGTGTCAGAGGATAGAAGCACCTACATTACAACTGAGTGGTAAATGGTTTTCCCATCCTTGGAAATGTTGAGATTTCAAGTATTTCCCTCATTGCCTAGCAGGGCAAAGGCAGGGAAGTTGCTGAGCAAAATAAGACAATAACCTTGACGAAGGGTGGGCCCCTGAGCCATTATACTTACAGGTATTCTCCTGCTGGCTCTGGTTTTGCCCAGGTTCTTCACACTGGGCATAAGCAACGTTTCCTGTCAAAACCGACATTGTGCCATGAGAAGTTCTGACTTCAGCAAAGCAGCATTTTCTGACAAAGATCCATTTTGTGTTTAAAAAAAATGCCTGCTCATCTGTACTTCTCCCACAGCCAAAGGGAATCTTCCCTGAATGCCTCGGGACTGGCCTCCATGGTTCTGAATGGATGGAAAGGTGTTAGGACTTCTCTAGAGTGAGTTAAGACTCTGTATATTCCAGACTCATACATGTAAATTATGACTTGGCAGTTAGTGTCCTTATCCAGCTGTGCTATCCAATTGTGTATCTAACGATATCTAGATCCGTGTAGACCTGCGGTTAGAGTGGGACAGTTTTGGGGGGCAAATAGTAAATTCACTGAAAACTATTTTTGCCCTTGCCTAAACTATCTGCAAGTTGAATTGTCTGAATAGTTTTCTCTTCCCCACAAACTACTAAGCTACATATTCTCCTGAAAAATTGTAAACCTGTTGTTTTGGCCATTTTGAAAGGGAACATTTCAGTGTTTCAATTTTGAAATTGTATTTTGTTAAGAAATATGCCAAATATGAAACCCAAAAAACAAAGGAGAAAAACACACACAAGTAACCTGAAATGAAATGGAAAACTAAAAAAAAAAACAAACAAACCTGATCCCCACCTTGCCCAAATTTCCAGTTTAGTTCCCAAGCTGTAAAATCAACTGTTCAGTGCATCATCAAAAGAAGAGTTTAGCGAAGACCCCAATGCTGCAATCGGATCCTCTCCCTGCCTGCTATCGTAATGAAAAAGGCCTCCTGTAGGGCCCTTAGACTTGCCCATACAGATCTCGTTGCAGGATCTGAGCCAAAATCCTATACGCTAATTAATTTCAAACTTATTTTGAACAAGGAGATGTCTTGCCTCTTCATTGTCTTTTATTTTCCCTGAGAGGGAATAATAGTTCAGGCAGTTCTGTTGGCTTCAAGATCTGCAAGAACAAACTAATTAAGCCATTCGTTCATTCATTAAATTAATGAATAATTGATTCCTTTCTTTTAGTATTTTGCACTCCAAGTGAAGAACCAATGTGATATTTTGGATTAGTTTGCTAACGCACCCAGGTTTGTGTTCCATTGCATGTAGCAGCCAGCATAACTCGCACTGCAGTATTGGACTTTGGGCAGGTCTACCCTTGAAATGCTGCATCAGCACAGCTGCCAGCAGAAGGCTCTACCCCAACGGAAGAGCGCTCTCCCATCAGCTTAGTTAAGCCATTTCTGCGAGACGTGGAAGCTCTGTTGGTGCGGAGAGTTCTCTTGCCCGCAGAGCAGTGTCTGTGTTGGTGCTCAGGTCCATGTAACTAATGTCGAGTGGGTGGGAGGTTTGTGTTCCTTCGCCTACTCACCCTCCAGTAGCTCAGGCCATCAGAGAACAAGAGGGTAGCTTATACTTATAATCCAGGTGGTTAAAAACAGCCTTCTAGACTCAGTGGCTGACAATGCAGGACCAAGTAAGATAAAGTCTTTCACATCCGGCAGCCCCACCACTGGGAGTTTGCCGGATAGTCAAGTATTCTGGATAACAGAGACGTGTCGCTAGAAATGCAGAATGCTAAAGAAACACAAGATTAGATATTAAGAAACAAACAAAATATATGCAGAGTCCTTTATTTACCAGCACCAGTAGTACTGTACCCTGTTAACTTGCCCTGTATTTGCTTTCCCCATGCTGTACTAATGGAAAACGTAACTAGCACGTACCTCCGGTTAACGTGCTGGTTCTCTGGGCCTTCTGGAGGACAGAATGCCGGATAGGAGAGACTTTGCTGTGTGGTATCTGCAGAGCAAAGCTGATTTGCTCCCTGCCCACCAAGGGAGTAGGACTGGGTGCTGAGGGAAGCGGCAGGGCAGGAAAAGCAAGGGCAGCAGCTGGGCTGTGGGCCTTGACATAAGGGCTCCGGGGAAGTGGCCTGGGGAAAGCAGGCAGTAGAGGGGAGTGGAGGAGGGAAGTACGAGGCTGCTGCTGGATGGTCCCTGAGCTGGGGAGCGGGGTAACATGGGCCTGCCTCCATCCCGCTCCCACTAGCTGCTGGAGAGACTGCCCAAGCTAAGGACTCCAGCTTGCCCCCGCAGGAGCGTCTGCCATCTGTCACTGGGTCGGACTGCAGCCAGCCACTACCCCTGAAACGGGGCAGACTGGAGTGGTGGGGCTCTGGCAGTGACCACGCAGGTCCAGAGGTGCAGGGTGGATACAGCAGACCGGACAGCGGTGGGGGATACCCGCCAAAGGCGACGCCCTGGAGCTACACGAAGCTAATTTCCACGCTGGTTGGCAGGCGGTGCTGAGGTGGAGGGTCCAGCCCATTCCAATGCACCACCCATAGAGTGGAGCATCTCAAAGGGCAGGAAAGGCCCATCTGTAAGTTGCCAGAGGGCACCAGGCTGGTCCCCCAACCAGGCTGCTCTAATGTTCTCTTTATAAACCCTTTGTGCTTTGGTATAGGGTGGTGGGGAGATAACGTTGGCCGTGAGGGTCAATACCTCAGATGCTACAGGGGCTGGGGCCATCTAGCTGTCTAGCTGGGTTGTGGCTCTGGCTGGGCCTGGTCAGTCCTTGTGAAAGGAGAAAACAAACTTGTGTTTAAGATCATTGGCTTCCTCTTAACCATCCAGCATTCCCACAAAGTTCGCAGCGCACGGCTGAGGCCATTTACAATATCGTCACATCTTTCAGCCAGACGTGTGACTTTCCCCCACCTGTTCCTTCCGGCCTCTGTCTGTGTGCTATTTATCTGTTTATTTTGATGTCTGAAAAGTGCCCAGCCTGCGCTCTGGTTTCCAACATGCTGCTGCTTGTTCAGATCAAATTGGTTTTGGAAAGCGTCCATTTCACGGTCTATTTTGGGAGTGCTGGCGCTCCGTTCCTTTTGTAATTCATGCGGGTTCGTATTCACGCTTCTCTGAAGTCTCTGGCCATCTTACAGCATTTAATGCATTTTGTCCTCACGTTCCCTCCCCACCACACACACACACACCAGGAGGGAGGGCAATGCTCTTATCAGCGTCGTGCAAATTGGAAACTGAGGCACAGAGACCTGACCAAGGCCAGGCAGGCAGGGAGCGGAATGAGATCTCTGATGTCCTAATTTAATACCCATTCTTCCTCTTTGCTGCATGGCTCTGGCTTCCATTTTGCTGTTGAGAGCTGGGCAGTTCTCCTCCTGGGATGGCTGGGGTGGGAAAGCCAGGCTGCTACTTCCCAAGCTCCGTGCGTGGAAGTCAGCATGTCTCCGTGCTAATACACATAGGCAACAAGTTATAGAATATTTACCCGTGTTCAGAGACCAATACGGACTGGGCCTCTCTCCTGCTCCCGCTTGCCCCTGCATGCTGCATGCCTGCCCCTCCCTGCCCCCTCCCTCGCTCTGAGACAAGTCCCTAACACCCCTTACCACACCCGCCCACAGGGACACAACTGCCCAGAGAAACTCCAGAGAAGCAACAGCTGCGCTGCTCCGACCCAATGTGCTCTGGGGACAAGCTGCAGCATCTTGTGATTCAAAGAGGCTTTTGATAGGCCCCATGCTGGTCCCAGGCCAGCCCAGGCAGTGGCATTTGCTGATCCACAGCCTCAGCTGCCCTGGAAGCTGTGGGGGGCCTATCAAAAGCCTCTCTGAATCAAGAGGGGCTTTTCCACAGGCAGATCTTCAGTGGTCAGGGCCCCTGGGCCCATTTAAATGGCCCAGACCCCTCGGCAGTTGCCCTCTTCACCCACCCAGTGGCGAGAAGAGGTCCTTCCCCTGGAGCTCGCTGCTTTCAGCTGGAAAAGGGCTGGAAGAGTCTTCCTCTGGCCCCAGCCCTGAGTCTTCTCCCAAACCCTAATCATCCTCAGCCAGTAACCCTCGCCCCTGGATCCCAACCCTGTGCCCTAGCCCTGAGCCCCTCCCACAACCCCAACCCTCCATCCCAGCCAGAGCCCTCACCCCTTACACGCCAACCCCATGCCCTAGCCCCGTGAAACCCTCATTCCCAGCCCACAGTCCCCACCCTGGCACTAACGACCAAGGCAAGTCAGGGAAGGCAGAATTTGGATTTCTTGTAGGTCCTACCCAAAACAATACTAACCTGCCGCCCCCTGCTTATACCCAAGAAATGACTCCCCTTCGATTTCCTCGGAGGTGCTGGGCTCCCTCGTCCTGCCCACCTTGTCTTGCCTCTTCCACAAAAACTAGCAGCAATCGCTGAAGCTGCTGGTTTTCTGAGACTGGGGTCGGGGCTCTGTGGTCTTGTCCATCTGCTTTGGTGACCGTCCTTCCCAGAAATTCCCGCAGAACGCTTCGTTGCTATGCAGCCTGGCAGGGAGAATAGCTTCCATTCTTTGCACATGCCTTAGTCTCCCTGCCCATGCATGGCTGCTTGGAGCACAGGCAGTCAGCATATGCTTTAGTGGAGTCACCAGCTGAGCTGCAAAGGCAAACACCACTTTGCAACAATGGAAACACAGCGAGCTGGTGACTCCTTCCCCTCCATGGTGTTCATCTCACCGGAGAACAAAGCTGCAGCTCCCTCCTCTTGGTCACCCCGCCCGCCTGCCCTCAGCCAGTTGGAAGTTCCCTGCAATCTGTTTGCTTTTGGACGGATGATGCACGTTCTCCACTTCAGCAGGCTCTAAAGGCCCACTGCTTACAGGGACCAGGTGGCTGGTTTTCAAGGGTTCCTGCCGGCTCTGGTGAGCACCGCTGGCTGGTTTGTTAGCTGTCGGGCAGACTCCCTCCTAGCCTCCACACCACACGGCTCCAGGCAGCAGCCGGTGTGCCCCCCTCTGACTCCTACACGTAGGGACTGCCTGGAGGTTCTGCACATAGACCCCTCCCCAAGTGCCACAGGCAGTGAGTGGGACTAGCAGGAGTGGGGCCTGCAGTCAGGGCAGCCCGCAGAGCCACCTGGCCAGACCTGCGGGAGGTGGGTTATACCACTGCTCCTGGGAGCTGCTTGAGGTGAGCACCACCCGGAGTCTGTTCCCAGGCCCCGACCTCCCGCCCCAGCCCCGACTCCCCCTCCCGCCCTCTGACCCGATCAGTCCCAGCCCCTCATCTGCAGCCCCTCTGTCGCAGCCCTAACCCTCTCCTGCTCCCCAACCCTGCAGCCAGCCCGGTGAAGGAGGGGAGAGCAAGCAGTGGAGTGAGCTGCAGCTTGAAGGAGGAGCCTGGTGGGAGCTCAGCAAGTTTGTGCAAGTAGAAAGTTGGCCACCCAGCCACTTTTCCCCATGGTCATCTGCTCCCTTGGCTTACTCAGCGCCCAGAAGTGCCGGAAGCTGGGATGCTGCAGCCCTGCTCTGGAGCGGTCACCGTTGTGTACAGGGTTTAGGGTTTGATTCAATGGCTCTCAGCACCTTGGCAGTGCCTCCTGCAAAGCACACCCCTTGTGGGTCTGTTGCGCCTGGCTCGCTGCTACTGTGGGTTACTGAGCCCTCACGTCAGTAGGTGAACGTGCTGGTATCAAGACAGTGTCTGGAATTCAGGCGTTTCCACTCCAGCCTGTTGCCTTCGAGTCACCCTGTGCCCAGCCATGCAAAAGGGAACTTCCCCAGACTGAGTATCACAACAGCTGGGACAAACACTCCACTCCCTGTCTCTTGCTCTGCACAAGGGGAGAAAGCAAACCCCAGACTTTGGTGCTTGCTGACATTGTAGAGCACTTTCATGGGGGCAAACATGGATCTGTGAAATGAGGAAAGGGCAGCAAGTTCATCTCGTTAAAATCTATTCTCCAGCTTCTCTAATGCTCTTGCTTTTACCACAGCCCTCAGTCGAGGGTCGCAGAGCTCTTAAAACCAGGGCTGTTCACTTTAGCCACAAGAGCAGGCTGCTTGTGAATTTCAAATTCTGTACTTTTCATCTCCGTCAATTAGCGCCTCCTTACAGTGGGCAAAAACAAGCAGAGGATGTGTTGTAGCTCTTCTCAGGTCCAGCTGCTGTGTTAAGACCTCACTGATAGATAGAACCTACCTGCCTAGCGCCTATAGCTCCAATCACTGACCTGCTAACTGACCTGGTGCTTCGTTAGCGGGAGTACCTAAACATCACGTGTCAGACCATGCTTCAGCCAACGGAGAGGTGCAGCCGACAGCTTGACATTCGCTAAAGCCTACTGGAATGTCCTGAATATCACTCCAGCTTCATCGCATGCGAAGGAGAGAGCCAGGTTCTGTGACGTGCCTGGTCGGGACTGGGGAGAGCTGCTTTTCCACATACAAGCCACATCACCACCCTCGGCCTCTCCATCCCCTCCTACACTGTCTTTGTGGGGTCCAGTTAGACTGTGAACTGTCCAGGAGGCTGGACTGTGGGGAGCTTCAGCTCGGTGCAGATACGGCTGTAGTACAAATAATGGTAATAGGGTGGCACCATGACATCATCTCTTCTGAGACCCTATTGAAGTCAGTGGCATGAGGATAGGACCTGTAAAGTAGGAGCCCTGTCCATGGACTATTGGCTGTGGCCCTCTGACACCCAGCAGATGCCATTTTCTATGCCCAGCAGCTGAAAAGGTTTCGGATTTTGGAAGAACTGTCTTATTAACCTGGAGCACTTGTGAGAATGTCTTCTTTTGTGCCCAACTGCGGAGCAGCGCTTTATTAGCCTATTTTATCATCTGTCGACTGGGAGATTATGGACACCAGGCCTCTTCTAGGGGGAATCCAGCTGGTGCAGAGAAAAGGATTAAGTGTCAGTACAGAGAGAATAGCAAATGCCAGCTTCAGAGCAAGCCCTGTTGCTAGGAGACCGTTACCACAAGCATCAGGGTGATGTGTGTTTTTATTTGACGTAAGAGCCACTAACTAATGAATGGACTTCAGAGACTCTGAACAAGGGTTTCAATGGCATTTTAAGGGCTAAGTGGAAATATTCAGGGCTAGACTCTGCCCTGAAGGAGGCAAAGCAGAATCACAGAATCACAGGGCTGGAAGGGACCTCAGGAGGTCATCTAGTCCAGCCCCCTGCTTCAAGCAGGATCAACCCCCACTAAGTCATCCCAGCCAGCACCTTGTCAAGCTGGGACTTAAAAACCTCGAGGGATGGAGAATCCACCACCTCTCTAGGCAACGCATTCCAGTGCTTCACCACCCGCCCGGTGAAGTAGTTTTTCCTAATATCTAACCCACACCTCTCCCTCTTCAACTTCAGACCATTACTCCTTGTTCTGCCATCTGACACCACCGAGAACAGTTTCTCACCCTCCTCTTTAGAGCTCCCCTTCAGGAAGTTGAAGGCTGCTATTAAATCACCCCTAAGTCTTCTCTTCTGTAAACTAAACAAGCCCAAATCCCTCAGCCTGTCCTCATAGGTCTTGTGCTCCAGCCCCTTAATCATTTTTGTTGCCCTCCGCTGAACCTGCTCCAGCAAATCCACATCCTTTTTATACTGGGGGGCCCAAAACTGGACACAATGTTCAAGATGTTGCCTCACCAGTGCCAAACAGAGGGAAATAACTACTTCTCTAGATCTGCTTGAAATGCTCCTCCTAATGCACCCCAGTATGCTGTTAGCCTTCTTCGCTACAAGGGCGCACTGTTTACTCATATCCAGCCTTTCATCCACCATAACCCCTAGGTCCCTTTCCATCATACTGCTGCTGAGCCAGTTGGCCCCAGCCTATAACAATGTTTGGGATTCTTTCTCCCCAGGTGCAGGACTCTACACTTCTGCTTGTTGAACCGCATGAGATTTCTTTTGGCCCAGTCCTCCCATTTCTCCAGGTCACTTGGGATTCTCTCTCTACCCTCCAACATATCTACCTCTCCCCCCTAGTTCTGAGTCATCTGCAAACTTGCTGAGGGTACAATCCAGTCCCTCATCCAGGTCATTAATAAAGATGTTGAATAACACCAGCCCCAGAACCGAGCCTTGCGGCACTCTACTTGAAACCACCACCATCCAGATATTGAGCCATTGACCACTACCTTTTGGGTCCAACCATCAAGCCAGCTTTCTATCCATCTTAAAGTCCAGGGATCCAATCCATATTTCCTTAACTTATGGACAAGAATGTTGTGGGAGACCGTATTAAAAACTTTTCTGAAGTCAATGTATATCACATTCACTGACTTCCCCATGTCCACAGAGCTTGTTACCTCGTCGTAGAAGCTAATCAGATTGGTCAGGCAGGACTTGCTCCTGGTAAATCCATGTTGGCTACTTTTGATCACTTTCCCCTCTTCCAAGTGCTCCAAAATGGATTCCTTGAGGATTCCCTCCATTATTTTCCCAGGTTTCCCAGATTGCGGTAAGGCTGACGGGTCTATAGTTCCCTGGATTGTTCTTCTTTCCTTTTTTAAAGATGGGCACTACGTTTGCCTTCTTCCAGTCATTTGGTATCTCCCCCAATCTCCAAGAGTCTTCAGAGATAATGGCCAAAGGTTCAGCAATGACCTCTGCCTATTCCCTCAGTACCCTCAGGTGCATTAAATTAAAAGCTGAGAGTGCTCAGGACCACAGAGGAGAATGTCCGGGCAATGGAACCTACAGACTGGGAGAGGGATGTCCTCGTATGGGGTGGGCAATATGTGGCCCGAAGTCTGAGTACTGTTTGCCGGGATTAGCCCCTGGTTGGCCGCCAGATGCTTTATTTACCTGCACAGCCACAGGTACGGGGTACTCATAGCTCCTATTGGCTGTGGTTTGCTTTTCCCACAAGTGCTGTGAGTGCTGTGGGAAGTGGCACAGGCTTCCTGTAGCTCCCATTGGCTGGGAATGGCAAACAGTGGCCAATAGGGTCTGCGAGAAGCCATGCCTGCAGACATGTATGTCAGTAAAACATCTGGTGGCCCACCAGGGGCTAATGCCGGTGAACCACATACTGCCCTCAGGCTGCTCACTGGCCCCCTTCCCCCATTCTAGGAAAGGGCACCCCACTGGGCCCCTGCAGCCCCATGGAAGAAGGTGCTTTTGTACCCTACACTGGGATTGCCTCATATATCAGAGATGCTCACTCCAGGGGTTAGTTGTGGCCCAGTCACATAGCTGCGGCCAGGGGACATCCTTGGAGCCTACGGGTAGTGAGTGTGTGTGTGTGTGTGTAGTTTGTCCCACTTAACATACATAGCTGCATGTGCAGCCCAGAATGGTAACTAGGTTGAGACCCGCTGTTGAAGAGGCTGAGTTAGGAACTGCTCCTATTGATCTTCTGTGGTGCTTGGCCAAGCCGTTGCACCATTACACAAGAGTCTAGCATGGCTAGTTGCACAGATGTTCTTTTCACTCATGCTTGGAGTACTACAGGTCCAATGTGCAAAGCCCAGTGTCTCACCAGGGCAGGGGAGTGTTATACTTGCTCTAAAACAGCCCTTTCCTCCTCCTAGCCATGTTTTCTGGGAATTGCCAGTGACCCAGAGGGTCAACAGTACTACCATGAGCTCTGAGACCACTACCTGAACCAGGGTAGCCTAGTACAGCACTCACAGAGAGCCCCGGCCATGGGCACGTTGAAGTGCAAGGTTAGTAGCTAGATTGAGGCATTTGACCCTACATGACTATCGGGCTTCTCGGGTGTGGGGAGTGTTACTCCATTATGAGATCCCATGTAAAATGTGTACGGGGCCATGGGCAGGGCTGTGACATTGTTCAGAGGAGGAAGAGACAGATGAGGAACTCATGATGTAACACAGGACTAAGCTGGGAGGTCCAGAAAATGGATCACACTGAAGGGACAAGCATGGTAGAAGGGGCCTGCTTAGGATCTCTCAGTTCTTTGCAGGGCCTTTTTAATTTACAGGTAATTAAGAACTTGCCTGGGGGGGAGGGCGCTATGGAAATCAAGCTTTTCCACATGAGTATAGCCTGCAGGACTGCTCTCTGCTGCCTCTGTTCATGATCTCAGATCTAAAGTTTGTGTGGTGATGCATCTGGTGAGTCAGGTAAACTAAGGACAAGTTCCTTCAATAGAAATGTGCTTTTAGTGTACATATTGGAAGTATATTTCGGTGTAAATTAATCAGAGCCATCTGCTTACCTTTGATGGTGTAAAAATGTTGTCTTGTAACAGGCTACACACCAGACTACATTCTAAAAGGTAACACCTGCTGGTGTGTATTGCTGTAATTTATTTCCAAACATCAGAAGTTTATTTTGGGTGGCAAGAAAAGCTTGCGTATCATCTCCTCTTGATGCAGATGCTAATTGGAGTTATGTGGGTGCGTTGACAGAATGTGTCGGAAAGGGAGATGCATTGACGTGAGCAAGTCTGAAAGCCAATGGGAAAGAACCTGAGCTCGAGACCTGTAGCAGCAGGGCAGAGACATGCCACATTGACGAGGGCAGTGTCACGGAGGCCTTGCTGCTGCTCTCCAGGCCTGTTGATGTACAGCTCGATCTTTTAAGCAGGAGCAAATTGCAGTTAGCTGGTGGCCGGGTGTGGGGAGGGACAGTAGGATTGCCCTAAACAGGAGATTGCTGGAGCGGTGGAGTTAACTCCGCCCCAGGAGACTTCCAGTCTCGGAGTGCAGAAAACTCCCAGGATGAGCTGAACCGACTAAGGCCCATTCAGCAGTCCAGGCAGAGGGATTTCTCAAAACCCACTATGTGTGTACTACTTCAGGAGCACCAAGGACCCTCCCTCTGGCTTTGAGGGACCCCAGAAGGGGAGAAACTTCCCCCTCTATCCCCATCCGGAGAGACTTTAAAAGGCCCACGAGGGGCAGGGGCATTGTAAGTAGTAAGGAAGTGAGCTCTGTGCTGGAGCACCTGGCATGGATAACTGGGTGTGGTTGGGTGTGGTACTAGAGTGGAAATGTTCTAGAAAGAGCTTGATGGATGGGTGGTGGTCATTGGAAAGGTGGTGGAATTCAATGAAGGATTGTAAGTCTGTCCAGAGGATGAAAATATTATGGATCTATCTCAAGACTATCATTGATTATGTAATGCATTTTTCATAGGTCTAACCAAAATAATAAACACCTAAGAAAGCAATTCTCTGCCTCACTTTCTTAAGTTCCCGGAGAATTCTTTGGGTGAGGGCAGCGTCCAGGATTCCTCTCTCCCACATATGGCTTCTCCTCTGAATTGTGGAATCTCTTTTACAGGTAGCTTCTTTTCCCTTCTCCGGTCTGTAACTAAACAGGATATCAGGATACAGGACACAAAAGTATGTCCCTCTCCCCTGCCCCAGTTTCCTGTTCCTGCTCAAGATTATATGACCTATCTGCACCATTTGGCTCCTCTTGTGTGTTCTTAGGGATTTTCTGTTCTTGAAACCACAGCCCGCTGTAGAGGAGAGAGAAGCGATTGGTTCCCCTCACTTCAGCCAACCCAAGTCCCAAGTTATTTCCACCTGAATAGGCAGCCACTTAAGTCAAACACTGATTGCTGTCCCTGGTCTGTAAAGGATGTGCTACCATCCCAGTAGCACATGTGTGCTTCTCCGTTCCACGTTCCATGATGCAACCATTTCATAACATTAACCATTCTGGTCTACTGGCAAAGCTGTGTGGGACCTTAGACTGTCATTGGAAAGGAAGGTTGTGGTCATGACTATGAGGCACAGACAGAATTATGTGGAGCAAGACTGAACGGCCCCTGCCATCACAGTGCAGGATTCAAATAGTTCTATGAATCCTTCACCTGTATCAGCACCAAATGTATATAATTTTTAAAGAGATATGGCCATTAAGGGGTTGATGGGTGGTTTTTTTTATTTCATCTGGCCTCCTAATCTGGTGCATGTTAAGATGAGTGAATTAGATCAATCAATGGGCTGGTATATAAATATCCTTTGTTTATCATTTTCAAGTACTGTCAGAGTTTTGTGGAGTTTGCCAGCTATAACAATCTGGTTCTTGCAAACACATTAGCAGCACATAAAACATCCAGACGATCAACGTGGCAAGCACCTGATGGTCTACACCACAGCCAAACTGACTACATTACGGCATACAACCGATTTCGTTCTGGGATCAACAGAGCTGAAACAAGTAGCTTCCCCAGTACTGATTTGGGAAGTTATCATGACCTTGAGATGCTAAACTTTCAGCTGCAACTAAGGAAAATCATCAGGCCAAAGTTCACCAGAATTGGGCTTGACTTAAAAAGATTTGGAGATGAAAGCATTGCAGAGTCATTTCAAGCAACGATCAGTGGAAAAATTGCCACGCTACTTGGTCTAGAGGAAGACAAAGAGAGACAGTGACCAGCAGTTTTAATTTTGAATGAGGCAGCAACAGGCTTCCTGGGGGAAACACTGTAAGTAGACAAAACCTTGGGTCACAAATCAAATACTACAAATGTGTGGCATTAGACAAGAACTCGAGAGAGACAAAATAGCACTGAGGGAGCTGATAAATACAGAGTGATTGGCAGAAAACTCAAGAAAGGAAAGAAAGCAGTCCAGGAGATATAGATCGAAAACTGATCTTCTAAAATTGAAGACCGTCTCTGCAATAAAAATAGCAAATAAGCCTTTCAGGTTGTAAAGGATCTGACAAAGGAAAAATGGACCAAAGCAAGGCTTCCTTCTTGCGTACTGTTCAACATCTTCTTGGCATACACAGTGGCTGATGTCCTAGAAGATTTCACATACACAGTCAGCATTGGAGGGAGCAAACAATCTCAAATTCTTGGTTCACAGATGACACTGAAGGCTTGACAAAGAGGAAAACCTTGGCAACCTTATGAAATGATTGGATGAAATCTCTGCTAAATATGGCATGGATGTCAGCGCTGGGAAAGCCAAGCTGATGACCGACAAATATGACGGGATCCACTCACATATCATTGTCAACTGTGGACAAGAGCTGGAGACAGTAACATAGTTCAAAGTATTTGGGGGCAGTCATCACAGAAGAAGGATTAAAGGTCTCATTTCCCATCCTCAGGTACCAGTCCTGGCTCCAGCCTCAGCTCTGACCTCTGACCCTGACTTCAGCTCGACCCCGGCTCTGGCATTTGGTATCTGACCTGAGCTCTAGCTATTAGCTCTATCCCTGCTTCTGGCTCTGACTTGGCCCAGAGCTCTGGTAACTGGCAGTTGACTCTGGTGCTGACCTGGGGCTTCATTTTAGAGATTATACATCTTCCACCCACTAGAGCTGACTGCCTCCATTTTGGTTGGTAATAGCAGCCTGAGCCTTCATACTCTCACTCTCTCCAGTTTAGAACCTACCGAGGCCCTAAATGACTCTTGTTTTCTAGGGATTTACTATTAACCAGGGCTTCTTGGCTTTCCTCCACCACTTTCCACGCCCCCAGAATTCTGAGTGATACAATTAGGCCTTAATGAAACATTACCAGTGACTCAGGCCCACTGGCTGTTGTTAATAGCAGTGGCCCAGCACAGGATTGCTGTGACAGGTATTCGTAATGGAAGTAGCTGGCACAGGAAGAGCTCATGACAGATGTTTGGTACTGTTTCCCGTCATAGGCAGGAATCCAAGTGATATTTTCTAAATTTGGGGCATAGGGAGTGCGCTAGCAGCTCAGACGAGTTCTCCCGTTACACAAATGCTGTTGCTGCCATGACTGGGGGAGACGGTCTGGAATGCAGTCGGTTATCTCCCGCTACTCATCCCAAGGGCCCGGCAGCTGCGAAAAGATGTTGAGCTCAGCTAGATTTCCTGGTAAAAATATTTTTATGGTGTTCAGAACATAAACTTGGGGACAGTGGGGTGGGGGGAATCGGAATGGCAGCCGAACGTCAGACCACATCAGAGTGCTGTGCAATTCAAGCAGCCTGGGCTGGTTTGAATCAGACCAAGAGGACGAGGTGCAGGGAGGAAAATGTCATAGTTTGAAGCTGGCAAGACCAGAGTGGAAAGATTTTTGGGGTGGAAGGTAAATAAATACTGGGACAAACTGACTCACTTGGGAACTTCAGGCACTTGCCCACCAAATGTGCTGTTTATTTAAAAGCAGCCAAAGATGGTCAAAAGAAGACGTAGCAAAAAAAAACAAAAACAAAAAGCAAAACAAAACAAAACAAAACAAAACGAAAAACAAAAAAAAGGAAGGAAAGGTGCCTGGTTTTGTTAGAGAAACAGGAGAAATGTTGACCTTTCTCTAAAATCAGGTCAGAGGCTGCCTGAAGGTCCATCTGGACTTCACCATTAAATAGCCCTGAGGGGTGTTTTTCTCTCTCCCCACAAGAAGGGCTGGGTTTGTCTTTGCACGAAGAAAAGAAATGATCCTTTCCTTTTGTTTGAAAACAGGAAGTAGAAGTCCTGCCCATGGAAGCTAAAGGGAGTTCCATGGGGCCAGGTTTCACACGAGGTTCATAGTCCAGGCTGCGAGCCCTGGACTCACACTGGTTGACAATCACTGTCGTGAACTGCTCCACCTAGGGAACAGTCACAGAAGAAATATAACCACAGCCCACAGCATTCACTGTCGGCCCTCCTGACCCAAGCTTTCACTTCTTTGTTTGCCAGTGTTTCTACCTGACTTTCCTCAGGCGCACACAGTTGGGGGGAAGGATGCTCAAGGCATTTTGAATTTGAGAGAGGACCAGGGTTTGAGTCTCCTCACCGCCATACATTCCTCGGGTGACCTTGGACAAGTCATTTAATCATCTTTGTGCCTCAGTTCCACATCTGTAAAACTGGGGTAATTCTTCCTTTCTTGGCAGGAGGCTGAGGAGTCCGACCCATTAGGAACTGAGGCATTAAGATGTTACACTGATGAAGGTCAGGTAAGTGCTTACCTAAAGTGACTGTAGGACTTCAGCAGAGCTGTCTATTTAAGCACCAGTTCCAAGGCATTTTGCTACTTTGGGGACAAACTGGGGGATGGGAGGAGCACCAGAATTTGCTGTGACGATGAGCAAGTCATGTGATCTTCCTATTTGACACCATTCCCACCTGCTGTCAGAGTACATCACCGCACTGCCAAGCCAGCTGTGGAATAGGGCAAATACTTTTCTCTTGCCTGCAGAGTGTTATGAGGCTTAGATGATTGTTGAGGAAGTGCCTTGAGACATGCAGACGGAGAAGCAAAGAGATAGTAATGCAGAGTATCAATCTCTGTGGCAATGCTGATTCAAACTATGATTTAAGCCCAGATTTCCAAATGCGATGGACTGACGCACTACACCAGCCATGTGGAGTATCCCAAATCAACTCCTTCTCCGCTCGTCACATTGCTTGCTCATTATTAATAATGCCGCAGCTCATTTACTGGGTAAAGCCAGAAGGAGAAGCTGGTAATTTTCCACTCCTCCTTGTTACCAAGCAGAGAACTAATCTTCAAAACCTGGTTCATAGCCACTGTGCGTTCACACCTATTGCTTTTGCAAGGCATGTGATGCTGACGGTGATCCTGGAAGGCAAAGAAAGGCCAGTGCTCTGATTCACATGACACGCTGCAAGCTGTCTTGCTTTGTTCATATTTATTTTATGTTCCCAGCCTGATTTTCAACAGGGAAGGTGATTTTAATAAGATGCATGTCGGTTCCTCCAGTAACTGCTGCTATTCCCTTCCCCCTTTCTCCTACTCCAGAGCCTCCAACAAATACAAGATCTAAAAAATGTTGTCTGGTGTTAACTGTGGCATCTCCTCATTGTTCAATAAGGATCATTTCAGAAAAAAACACATATGGTTGGCAGGGTGAAGTGGGGGGAGTAATTTTTTTTCTTCTACAACTGTTACAGGAAGAGAGATTTTCCTCCCCATTTGACATATATATAATCTTCCAGTAATACCCAAATGCCAGATGGCACTGCAAAAAGGGTAATAAATATATCAGCTGCCTTCTATGGTTGAAGTCTGAACTTTGAAAATAACTACAGAGGAGAGAGGAGGAGCTGGATGTGAGCTGGGCTTCCAATGTAATATTTCATTGAAAGGAGTGGGGTAAACTGGGAAACATGCTCTGTCTGCTGAAATTTTGAGCAGTTCAATTTGGGGGTGCAGCTGCTCCACGCTACTTTATCTTCACATTCATTTTCCTTGAGCAGCCTTAAAGGGGGCAAGGAGATGTCTTCCCCTTGGATGCACCAAGCTCCTCTTCCTGGCAATTTTGCTTCAACAATAACAATTTTTCTACGAAATACTCAAAAAGGCCAAGTAATAGCGAGTGAGAGGTTTGTGTGATTTCTTACCAGGCAAGATTGCAGGCCGGTATGCAGGAACTGATTGGTAAAATGATTTTCTTACACTAGAATTGCATACGGTAATGACAGTTCTATAGAAATTACATTCTGGGATCTTGCTGTAATATCATAAACACATTTCCTGGCCTACTCCTAACAACCACCTTGCTCTTGGTTTGTGACAAATTCTCCTGCTTCTGTGCAAAGTACAAATGGAAATGGGGAGCACAGACAAGAAAAGCAGCTGGGTATATGGTGGGTATAAGGAGTCATCTCTTGGTAGACTGGAAAGTACAAAACATTTGATTAAAGCTTATGCCACGTTCTTTCGGCATTTATAATGCTGGATAATTTGCTGGTTCCTCCAGTGGGAGGCTTGTTCTGAAGATCCTTGTTATGGTTCTCATAGACTTTATGGTGAGAAGGGACCATCATGATCATTTTCATGTGACTTCTGGCACATCTCAAGCTAGAGAACCTTGCCCACCTGCTCCTGGAATAAACCCATAACCTCTGGCTGAGTTACCGGCATCCTCAAATCTTGATTTAAAGACTAACGGCAGGTCTACACGAGACTTGAAAGTCAATCCTAGACATGCAATTCCAGTTGCAACAGTTGTGTAGCTGGAATTGACTAATCTAGGATTGATTTATCTGCCTGTCCTCTCTGCGGGAAGTCAAACTCTCTTCTCTCTGCTCTGCTTCAATTTGCTTTGCTTCAAACAAGCAAGTGCCCTGTGCCTCGCTCTGCAGAGGGAGACGAAACCCCTCCTGGCTCTCTGTCAATCTAACCTGGCGGGGAGATTCCTTCATGACTTCTACTACAGTGACCAGTTAGACCCTGAACATGGGGATGAGATCCACCAGCCCGATACCTGGGAAAGAATTCTCTGTAGCAACTCAGGGCCCTCTCCATCTAGTGTCCCATCACCAGCTATTGTAATTTGAAGTCAAGAGAGAGAAAACCCTTTAGGTTTCTCCCTTGCCAGAGGAACTAGCTGGGCCCAGCCTGCAGGATGATGGGGATAACAAACGAAATCAAAGTGCCCCCAGACCAGACATGAGGGGAGGGGGCAAGGGAGCAGCTGCCCCAAGGGCCAGCAATTTAAAAGGACCTGGTGCAACTACAGCAATGGCAGTGACCAGAGCCCCAGGACCTTTAAATCAGCTCCAGCAGTGCATGCCAGCCATGCTGCAGAGCTGGTTGTGGGAGGCCAGCCTTCAGACCAGCCCCTTCTTCATGAGACCCCATCCCTTCCCAGGGCTTGGTGTCAGCCTCTCCCTTGCCCTGGGCCCTGATCTGAACTGCAGCAGGCTGTAGCTGTGCCTTAAATCAATGCTGAGAAGACCCTAGCTTAATAAACTGCCAGGGAAGCATAAGGTGAGGAACCCGATGCAATATACCTCAGGCAATGGAAGCTTCTCCCTGTCTTTCTGTGGGCTTTGGACCTGGCCTTAGGTCAGGTGTTTTAATCCCCTACAATGACACCAAAGTTGTGCTGCCTGTTGTAAGCTGGGTTAGACAAGATGGCCTTTTTCACTTAGTTAGGAGCATTGTCACGTGACTATATTACTCTGTGTAAACGCTGCTTCGTGTTGATCTGCTAATATGATTTCTGTTAATTATGGGAATAAGCAATTGCTGCCTGCTGTCCTTGTGCCGGGGGATAGCCTTGGAAATGAGATTTTGATGGCAATAAGGAATTTTCTCATGAAATATTTGTTTAATAAACAGATACAATAGAATTCACTTATGGGGTCGTTTTCCGGGAAAAGGACAGATGGGTTTTAAAGAAAAAGTTTAGACCGTATTTTTTCTATCTTAACTCCTTGAACTCTTTGTCAGACAACAAAGCAGACCCCTTCTCACCATCAAAACAATGCTGTTCAGCCCTATTTGCATACAATATATGCCCTTTCCTGAGAAAAGTGCTTGTCTTGAGGAAGTCAAGACATGTTATATGCTCAAGTGTAAAGTACTGCAGAGGTTTTTGCCTACAGAACCCCCTGGATTGACCCTAATTGGCTCAATATCCCTTCCCAGAATTGCAGTGTCCTTTTTATTCCCCTGGGGCGACCATATCAACACAGAAGAAATGGAGAGATATCAGGGACACTTTCCAGGGCATATTCGATTATTTACTCCTCCTCTTTGTGTCTAAACACCAACAGTCACTTTCTTATCTCCAGCAAGAGCCTTTCAGAGTAATTTGCCTATAAGCCAGACTTTGCCCCAATGGTCATCTCTGGTTGTAATGTATTTTGTTGCCTTCAAAGTCATTCCCAATTTTGAGGCCAAGAAGGCCTTTTTGTTTAGCATCACAAATTTATCCTCCACAAGAGCCACTCAGCCCAGGTCTGTAACACCATTCCCTGCAATCTCAGTCACCTGCGGCATAGATGGTGCATTCAGCAGAAAGTAGGGCATGTGCTAAAATAGATGGTTGTATATATGTACGTCTCAAAAGAAGAAAGAACACACTAAACTTAAGAGCAAAGGCACTATGCATACAACTGACAGTGCTGGCTCTTAAATACAAGACGGTGGATTTCCAGCTATTACCAGCTCCCTGTGTTCTACCTGCTCCACACCAGGAATGCAAACTTGCCCCTTGACAAAAGCAAAATGGTGCTTTCGGTGGTCCTAACAACCTCCTAAACCATAATGTCCAGATCGTGGTCTCTCTGCAGCTGTTGGTTGCACTTCATCATTCGGTTGTTGCAAGAGACCCGAAGTTCACCAGGTGGAGAGGAGTCAGCATTGGAGCAGACTTGGAGGCTGCCTCTCCTGAGATGCCAGGTTAATGAGACTAGTGTTCTCATTTTCCAAACCACCTTTGTGATTTAGGAACTTAAATCCCAGTTTCGAAAGTGACTAAGGCCTTGTCTACACACACATACATGTTGTGCCCTGTTAGCTGTGTCCATGCAGTTAATGTGATACAATCCCCCTGCCACAGGTGTGGACGCAGATATACTGGCATAAGGATAGCTCCTATCGGTGCATTGCAGTATGATGCTGGCCTATAACAACAAGCATGTTGCTGCTAAAATGTTCATTGCCAAGGCAATTGGGCACAAAAATATCAACTTATTTTGGGGCTTCCAAGTTACAACCCACTAGGATGAATGGAGTGGTTCATACCACTCAGAGCTATAGTTTCAGGCTGTCTTCAGACTCAGGAAGACAAGACCGCATCAGTTACTCTCATGTCAGCTTTTCAAGGTTCTCTCCACTACTATAGGAGCAAATTACATGTTGTAAACAGGAAAGCTGAGCTGCCAGAGCACAGTTCTGTGCAAATACAGAGTCTGTGGTACAGGGCCAGCCCTGAAATTGCCCCACACATCACACCCCGATTTTAAGACGCTGGTTTACATTGCACAGCCATATCCCATTTCCACCAGAAGCTCAGCTGCCGTTTGCCATTCACAAAACAGGAATGAGCACCACAGCCAGAAAAAAAAGTTTGCTGCCTGTGACAGGAAGCGATTGAGAGGAATGTGAGCAGCCTCTAAGCCTGACCATGGGTGTTTTGCCTTATGTCTCTGCCTTGCGGGGAATCAAGTGCGATGACCCTTCCAGTTAGCATTTCAAATTAAAATTTCCCCAACTCAACAGAAACCAAATTGACACACTACTCAAATTTCCCTCATCTTGCTCACAAAGTTCCACACAAATCTGGTGCCTCTCACTTTCACTGAGGGTTTTTGTACCTCAGACAGAAAAGATCATAAAAGGGAGATTAATGAAAGAGTGATTCACATTCAAGGAATGAATCCCACAGTATGTTCTATCCAGAGACCTCGGTTAGGCCTTGCCAGCAGCAATGTATACATAGCCTTGATTACAACGAATGTGCTTCAGGCTGTGATGACGATGGGTAGTTGGGAAATTTTACAGAAAGAATTATTTTGGCTCCTTTATTTTGGGTCTCTGTCTCACGCTGAGTCCCAGGTTTGGGCCACAGCAGTCTGAGCGGCATTCCCACCAGCAATACATAACGTGTCTTCCCCTTCCCCTCCCTCTCCCAGAGGCAGCCCCCCACCTCATTGGCCATCAGGTGCCACCAGTTGGATCCATGAGCAACCCAGGAAGTAAGAAGGGGTCATTGAATACAGAGTTGGGTTGTAGCAGAGTTCCAAGTTCACAGCTAAATTTGTCACTGCAAGAACCACCACTGCCCCCATTTTTTCAGACAAGGTACTCAGTGTTGTAGAACTAGGCTGGTGGGAATGGTTTATCTCAGTGTTTCTTAAACTTTTGAGAACACGGAACACCAAAAACAATATGTTTTATGTGGGACACCTATGTAAATTTTCTTCAAAGAAAATTGTTGCCAGACCCAAAATAAAAATAATAATAAAAAAGCAACATATACAGCGAAAACAAAATGAAGTAATGAATAAACAAAATGAAGGTATCACAGCAATGAAGAAGTGACTGGTTTGTATCTGGTTTTAATAACAGAGCAGAAACACCCTCAGGGTATTTTTCCAAACGCTCGCGGCACACCTGCCAGTTGTTCATGGAAATCCAGTGTGCTGCACAACGTAGTTGAAGAAATACTGGATTATAGCACGCAATGATATCCTAAGAGCAGATGTCTTCCCAGCACAGCTTAACAGTGTCAGCAAAACGAGAGGCTGTGCTACATGCTTAATCTTGGCTGAAGGAAAACAAAGCAAGCAGTCCTGTGGTACCTTAGCGACTAGCAGTTTTATCTATTAGGTTATGAGCTTTCGCGGGAAAGACCCATGTCTTCAGATTCTGGAGCAGAACTCGGCTAAAGGAAGTACTTAGCCCCTACCCACTTAATCAAGCTCCTATTTGTCAGGGCCCCTGGCTCTCAAGCCACAGTCTGGGGGGCTCTGAGCGACCAAGTTTGGTGCAACCTGCCACACCCTACTCCTTGCAACACCACTCTGCCAGAAAGCACCAGTCCTAGGATCAGATTGGTTGCACTCTGGGGGGCCTGACTGGTTCCCAGGTTTATTTAAACCCAGCAGAAGAGGAATTTGAACAGGCCAGTGAATTTCCCCTTCCTGGGGCTGCCTCCCCTGTTCTATCTGCTCCTTCTGCCCGACGATTAGTTGTCCCTCTGGCCTGCCTGGGATGCTTGTTTCCTGGTAGCCTAGTGCTCTTCTGACCAGTAGTCCTGCCATTGTTCCAGCCCATCCCTTACCTTCTCCTCTTCTCTTCTCTTCTCTTCTCTTCTCTTCTGATACAGGGCGCTGTTGATTTCCTCCATACAACACCTCATCCATGTGAGGTGTGTGCAGGAGGGCCCAGTCCCTGCTGTCACGCCACTCCAAGGCCGAACAGGGTAAAGACAGCCTCCTTGAGACTGTATTTCTCATGTGCTTTATAGACTATGAATACTGCATTCCCATCGCACTGACAGGCCTCCAGGACTTGTGTGACCCCCTAGCCTCTTGTGACTCAGATAAGTGACCCGCATGACTTTGCTGCAGGTCACCTCCTCCAATTAACAATGATGCTGTTTCTCCCTCAGCCCTTCTCCTCCTCCCCTGGCCTCTGCTAGATCCATTTGAGATCCATCCGGTCGCATCAGAACATCAGAGAAATAACTGGAGTGCCAGCCACAGCAAGGCTGTGCTAGGTCGACGGAATCTGAGCGGACGCACCAGCGCCCCTGTCCAAGCAGGCTGGGAAGCTGCACAGGTGCTGCTCGTGGGGTGGTATGTAAGAGCCAGGGCTAGTTTACGGGGGTGAATTTTTACCCCGTTGCATCACAGATCTTCTGGCTATTCTCACTGGAAAGCATTTCTCAGCTGTAGACTCACCCCACAGCAGCGTTCACCACCCTTGTCTTTTCCAGGGATTGTTCACCCACAGGACAAGAGAGGAAAATCCTTTAAAATCCTGCTGGGGCAAATCATTCTGTCCTTTGCATATTACCTCAGAGCCTGGAGTTCCACAGGGCAATGCAGCTGGGCACAGAATAGCCCTTCCCTGCCGCTCACGAAGGGGTTAAAGAACTCCTGTGGTCACAATCAGCCCGGCTCCACCGCACCTCTGCGGCTCATCAGGCCTGGCGGTAGGTCTTGAAAAGGGAGGAACCAAAGTAGGACTAAGGAATGGCTTGAGGCTGCCTGAGCCCCCTGAGGAGAGAAAACTGGTTGGTTTGTGCCATTTGTGGAAGTCCCCAGGAGCTGGCCGTTAACCAAGAAGAAGGCAGGCGGCTGCGGTTGCCCAAGGAGAGGTGTCTGAGGTAAGGGAGGCTCCTGCCTCTGCCCCAAGGCAGAGACCTTGAGACCAATCCTTTGCCAGGCAGGAAGGTGCTCTAGCTCTGCAGCCAGCCCCTCTGTGTTCTGCAGCCATGCGGCGCTGTCCAAGTTCCACTGCCTGGCGGAAGAATTCCAAGTGCTTTGCCGGGGGCAGGGGGGTTGTGGTTTTTCAGTGCTGACAGGTGGCAGAAAACATGTCCAGTGCCGATCATGGGGGTGGGGAGGGGGAGTTCGTAAATTCGCAGTAAAGTACTGTAGCATAATTCGGGTTGCCAGGCATCTGGTTTGCAACTGGAAGGCCTGGTCAAGAAGCAATCCTGCTCAGAAGCCCAGTTGGCAGTGCAGCAGGGCTGAGGCGGGGTCCCTGCCCTGTGGCCCCATGGTGCCTGGGTAGCCAGGGAAGCTCTATGTGCTGCTTCTGAGCTCCAGCTCTGCAGCTCCCATTGGCCAGCAACTGCAGTCAACAGGAGCTGCAGGGATGGCGCCTGTAGGTAAAGGCAGCATGCAAAGCCCCAGGCCTCTCCTCCTGGGGGCAGGAAATGCCAACTGCTGCCAGAAGCCATCTGAAATAAGTGCTGCCTGGCTAGAGCCCACACCCTGAACCCCTCTCCCATGCCTCTGTCCCCCTCCCGCACCTAAACTCCTCCATGGAATACCCCAATGGAAATAGGTGCACTGGGCTGCATTATGTGCTACAGCTGATCTTAACGACCTAACAGCCGAGACAGCAGCTTCACCCTGTAGCATTACCACTCTGGGGCCTAAATCCGTGTAATTACATAAGTGCAGCTGGAAAGCAATTCAAGGGACAGCTTGTCAGCTCAGAAATCCATAGTGCGCTAGACTCCAACTGGAGAGGTAATTCATGAGCAGCCTGGAATTACACAGGGTAATGATTTATTTCAGAAAACTGCCCACTTTCAAGGGAGCTACCTCATGCTTGCACAGCGAGAGACACATCACAACACAGCAGATTGAAGCATCTACCTGCAAGCTTATACAAACAGGACTTAACAACTAGGGTCCTAGTCCATGACTAGAGCTCAGAGGTGGAACTGTTGTATGCACAGCAATGTGATTGCATGAGAGAACAGTTGGGGGGTAACTTAAAGGCTCTCCATGAGCCACGCTTAACCTTGTAGTTAAACTTCAGATTGTATGATTTTGTGGTAAATATGACATAAAGCCAATAACTCCTTAGTTACTGTAGTGCAGTCACCTGTTTATGTACCCAGATATTCTAAAATACGTGTGTTAATATTATGCCTTTAGTCTCATAGGTAAATAATTAGTAGTAATTAACCTGTACCCAGAATCATACTGCAAGTCATGCCCGTCTAGAGGGGAACATACCCTCTGGCTCTTTCACAGATTTTTTTTTTTTAATTCACAGTAGAGTTTCATGTAGGTCTTAACTAGATCTGTGTGTCTGGGAAACATACGGGGCCAGATTCTGCGCTCCTGCACTGTGCCATGCCTTAATGAACTCTTGAAGATTTGGGTAGTGTTCTGTTCCGCAAATGGGCACAAGTTCTGAAAGTTCTTATTGTCTCCTTAACTGCTCCCAATGACAGAGATGATGCTGGATCTGTGCATAGCGAGGCCCCTTCCCCCTGAGCAGTTCAGGCCTGCTCACAGGCAAAGCTGCTTTCTCTTACCAGGCATGCTGGTGATCAGAAGAAACTTGCTTTCTAATGTAACCAACACTCCTGATTCAGCCAGAGATTTCTCCAGCTACCCTGGAGACACTCACTGCCACTGCCATCACCCCCACCTTTATTTTAGGTGCAAAGGCAGGATATCTTCACAAATATCATTTTCCAGGCCTCTGGCCACTGAAACTGAGCAGGAAATACTTGTTGGCATAATCTCAAACTTGCACTGTCAAAACAAAAAGCAGTCCAGTAGCACTATAAAGACTAACAAAATAGTTTATTAGGTGAGCTTTCGTGGGACAGACCCACTTCTTCAGACCATAGCCAGACCAGAACAGACTCAATATTTAAGGCACAGAGAACCGAAAACAGTAAGCAAGGTTGACAAATCGGAAAAAAAAATGATCAAGGTGAGCAAATCAGAGAGCAGAGGGGCAGGGGGTGCGGGGTGTGGGGGGGAGTCAAGAATTAGATTAAACCAAGTATGCAAAAGAGTGCAACTTTAAAGTGCTACTTTACTGCTTTTTTGTTTTGATATTATATAGACTAGCACGGCTTTGTCTCTGTTTCTAATCAACTTGCACTGTCAAATATCTGAACTTGCAGAAGCTGGAATGTAGGGGTCCTGAAAGCTGTTAAACGAAAGTGTAATTCCTGTAAATAATGGAAGCCACTTCAAAGCAGGGGGTGCTGCCGCATCCCCCAGCACCTTTCAATCCAGCCGATAGGTCTGAACCACTCCTGTAGTCGCTTATGAGGATTCTCCAATGAAAGCCCAGGGAAAAGTGTTGCAAATTCAAGTAACGTCCAACTGTGGATGTTTTCCAGGCAAGGCAGAATGTAATAATCCCAGTCCTCCTGAGCATGGGGCACAAAATTCAGCCCTTCCACGCATCGATTCAAGGGACTGGGGACATTAGAAAGGGAAACATCCTACTAAATCACCAGGCCTCCCCCTGCCAATGGTGGGCTGTCCCTACAGTCCGGCAATCAGTGCCATGTTCAGTCTCATTCTACACGACACACGAAGCCGCAGGTGCTGATACCTGAGGGTACATCTATGCTCAGCGGGAGATCGACTCAGTCAGGGTCAATCTTCCGCCGTTTGATTCTGTGCACCTCCATGGAGACATGCACAATCGAATTATCAGGGCTCGGCAGTCAACCCCCTCACTCCTCATGACCATGACATCAGGAACAGTAATGTACAGAAGCCTGGGGGGGAACACGTCAGTCTCCCTGGACACACAGTGGCAGGTTTGAGGTTGACAGTTCTGAAACAAAAAAAATTTCAGAAATCAAATGGAGAGAGAAATCTCTGAGCTGCAATTTATTTGCAAATTTGACTCCATTAACCATGGATTAAACAGAGACTGGGAGTGGCTCGCAGCTTACAAAGGCAGTTTCTCTGCTCTGGGTGCTAATATCTCCCCATTAGACTCTGACAAAGGCTCACATCCCCCTGTCTGATCTAACTTGTTTTTTTCCTCTTTTGATACGTGCTGTTGATACTGGGCCATTTCCACCTTGCTGAATAGACCTTGTCAGTTCTGGCCCTCCCTCTTACTGGGACCCCACTCTTCAAATACCCCTCTGAAACCTCCCCCACACTCATGCATCTGATGAAGCGGGTCTTTGCCCACGAAAGCTTATGCTCCAAAATATCTGTTAGTCTATAAGGTGCCACAAGACTTCTTGTTGTTCTCAAAGCTACAGACTAACACGGCCACCTCTCTGCTACTCATTACCATGAAGAGTAAGGGAGGCCAAGATGAGAGCTTCTCCCGTTGACCTCCATCTGCAAGGATGGCCTGATAAGTCAATGTTAGATGTGTCAATTCCAGCTCCCACACTGTTGTAGCTGGAATTACATCTCTAGGACTGACTTTGAGGTCAGCGTAGACTTGGCCTCAGTGAGGAAGTTCACTGAAACAAAATAGGAAGAAGGGGTCTTTCGAATATGAGGTTTGTTTTTGAAAGAGCGCTGCCTGCACTGCTTTTCTTCTCTCCAAAGAATCTCTTCTGAAGAGAGATTATGCAAATGAAACGTGAGATACGTAAATCAGTGTCTCATTTGCATTCTTGATTTCCCTCATTTTCATTCCTCTTTTGAAAGAGGACTGCAAGTGTAGACACACCCAAGGGGATTTTCACCGATTTCCCCCGGCAGTAGATTGAACCCAATGCTAAGTGTTTTTAAAAATCTCATCTTTAGCGCCACTATAACTCCTCACCTGTGCTTTAGAAAAATGACAGAAAAGGCATTTATAGCCCAAAGGTAAACTTCAGGTCATCTAGGGATCTACTCGCTGCAAAGAAACTGGAAGAGGTATTAAAAATGAATGAATGACTTTCACAGCATGAAACTCTGGTGATACAGTAAACTCTTTCATATCCAGCAGCCCCGGGACCAGGAGGTTGCCAGATATTCAAAGATTCTGGATAACAGAGAGGTGTAGCAGTGCCGAATGCTAAAGAAAAACAAGATTGCATACTAAGATATAAACAAGGTATACAGAGTACTTTATTCACCAACAATAGCAGCACTGCAGATTGTAAACTGACACTGTATTTGCTGTATTTATTTGTATTTACTTGCACTATTCTGTACTTATGGAAAACGTTACTTCTGGTTAAAATGCCGGTTACTTGAGAGTTCTGGATAACAGTGTGTGCTGGTGTATGTAAATTGCTTTTCAAAGGCAATTCATGGGGCACTGAAAGAGCAGACCATCAGCCACACATGAATTCTACAACATGATCCGTGTCTTTAACCCTCAAGCACACGCTGTAAAAGCAAAAGCTCCCAGCATGCATTGTGCGCAGTCTGGGTAGTTTCTCTAGCGATACAGTTGCACTCCTCTTTGTTTTAGATGAGTCAGGTTTCATCAGAAGGCTCCTGGTAATTCTTAGGGCCACTTTAGTTGTACAAAGCCAGACGACTGATACCAGTTGCGCAAATGTTACGCATGCCAAGAAACTATCTGGTCTCTAATTCGTTACTTCTGGTTAAAATGCTGGTTACTTGAGAGTTCTGGATAACCGAATGACAGATATGGAAGAGTTTACTGTCATTTGGCAGAGCCATCCCACTTTTTGTTCAACTGCTATTGGGGTTAAATGGAACCGAGTAAAACAGCAACCTAATGTTAATGCTTCAGAGCTTCTGAGAACTGCAAAGCAGTGATTAGAATCACCCCAATAACTATTAAGTTTGTGTGTCACTGGAATCACAGGACTACATCTCTACATACTATATATCCTTGACATCTCAGGACAACTAAACCAATGGGTCCCCAATTATCTTGTCACCCTCCAGAGGGGTTGGTTTTGAATACTCATCTTAATTGCCTGGATGAATCGAAAAAAAAAAAGTTGCTGGATGATTCTGTATTTTAAATGGCTTTACGTTACAGAATTACAATTAATTTTCTCTCAGGAAAGATAGAGGAAGAAAGAGTCTATGCTGGAAAAAACATAACGCCTCCACCTCATACTTTCTGTTCTTTTCAGACATGCCATTCTTGCTGGAGCTGTGCAGAAAGTTTTGCCCACAAAGTCGAAATTAATGAATCAGTGTCTTTTCAAGCTTTGTACGTACAGTGCGCCATGGCTCTGACAGTGTTTTCATCACTGAAAACAGCTACAAACAGTGACAGTGCTCTGGAGATTTTCTGATGTGAAACGTGCCCATAAAATACAACGTGGGCACAGTCAAGCTCAGGCAAGTTGGACAAGTTACTCATGGTACGCATTCTGTGCAGAACTGCTGTAGAGTCCCCCTGTTCTGCCATTTTCAAGGGGATACGTCCTGCCTCCAACTAGCAAAAGCTTGGCCTGTGGAGTCTGGGCATTTATATTCATAGCACAGATGGTCCATGAGCCACTCAAACACTGCCCCGGCTCTAGGTCACCTTGTCTTTGCCTTGCAGGCTGACAGTAGAAGCACTTCATCCCCTGTTCCCTTCCACACATTCCCCTGTGATAGATGGCCCACTGACAGGTCTGAGGTCCTGTGTCCCAAAGGAGCAGTTTTACTTGTAATCGCTGCTTATGTGTAGACTCTGCCACATGAGGTCTTACAATAAAACAAAGGGCAATTTAAGGGAGAATGAAGAGCTACCTAGAAATGAGAGCAGGGGAATAAGGAAAAATGGTTACAGTACAAATAATAAAAAGCAAACCTAAGTCTACACTTGCAACAGAACCACCTGTCCTGGGTTATGTCTACACTAGCCCAGAAGATTGACCTGGGTTTGATTTTGCATGTCTGGTAGGGATGTGCAAAATCGACGTCTCAGGGGTCACAGTTGACCCCAGTACTCCACCCGAGATGTGAGGCGTAAGGGAGGTTGCTCCTGTCGACCTTCCTCAGTAAGGACAGCCAGGTAGGCCAAGTGCAGATACATCAATTCTAGCTACACAATTGCCATAGCTAAAATCAATGTACCAGCCATCAACTTACTTTGCCTAACGTAGACATAGCTCTAGCAAATAGAACGCCCCCCCCGCACGCACACACACACACACACACACATATATGCCTGTGCGGCCCAACCATAAGAACGCCCCCTGCCTGGGAGGTCTCCTCGGTGTGTGAATCCAGAGATTCTTTGCCCCTTCTCTTATATACTGAACGTCTGTTTGCATTTGGACGCAGGCGAACCGCAGCCTCCTTGTAAGGCTCCTTTTCGGCCTTCCAGTGGCTTTGTTTATGGTGTCTCTAATGCCTTGCCACAGAAAGTACTGGGATGGAGGAAGGCTAGCGCCTGAGCATTGCGTTACGTCACCAGCTAGCAAAGGAGGGCTAACAACCAGGGTTTGAATGGCCTGTCACTGTGTCCCATTATTACCTGGGGACTAACTGCGACTCCCAGACCATAAAGCATGTGTACAAAACAATTACATTACTCCTTAAATATGACACATACATAAACTCATAAGGAGCGTGAGAGATTTCTTAAGTCACCAGTGTTCTTTTCCTTGCACAAACTCTTTATGGACAGAGATCCTAGTGCCGTTTGGTGTGGTGAGTTTGTCAGGTGTGAGGCAAGCCGCTTGCAAAAGTGTCTCTCCCTTACGATAGGGGGAGGCATTTGGGGCAGAATTTCTCCAGATTCCCCTCCCGTTTACTCTGGAAGGATCTATGTTGAGCAATGACAGCTCATGAAGCTCGCTAATCATATCTTAAAGTCAGTGGTTCTCAGTCAAGGGGGCACACAGAGATCTTCCAGGGTGGGGTGACCATCTTTCTCAATGCCAAATACAGTACACCTGGTAAAATTACTTGGATTTCAGCAAGTTCAATGGAAATAAATCAGATCTATGCCATATAAACTTTCAAAGTAACATTGTTTACTGAGCCCCCATTAAAGACATACAACATTTTTATAACTAACCATACACAAAACAATTATATACACCCCACTGCAAGACAAGAAGAAGGCTTTTGCGTTAGAAACCACGAGCATGTAGCATTCTCCATTATAAACTTCCAGCTAACTTCAGTTCAGTTAATCTATATAATCAATATATATATTAACTGAACTTGCAGTGAGGTGTATATGACATTACAAAGTCAACATTTGCCAACTCTAACCAAGTACACACCGCAGGAAGTTGGGAATGGGGCTGCAGCCCCACAGGTGCGGCTCCTGGCTGCCCTGTGCCCCAGGGAGCTGTGAATGGGGCTGTCGCCCTGCCCTGGTGGGAGAGCTCCCCAGCTGCAGAAGACAGCTACCCCATGGGAGGGTCCCCGGCTGCACAGGCTGCTGCCCTAAAGCACAGCAGGGATGGGGCTATCTCTCTGCAGGAGGTCTCCCTGGCTGGAGGGGCAGCTGCCCCCAAAGAGGGGCACCAGGTCCTCTTAAAATCTTAAACAAGGAAAAAGTGGCGGGGGGACACTCCCCCTCTGCTCCGCCCCAACATACCCTGCCTTACGGTATGACAGGGCCCCAGGCTCCCTGTCCTGCTGCCGCCTGCACACCTGGCCGGTAAGCACATGCTGCACATGATCTCCAGCCAGCACCTGGGACCTGCAACTGCAGCTGCACTGACTTGAGGGAAAGGCAGCTCAGCAGGCAGTGTGGATATGGGACAATGAGCCTGCTTGTTAAAATAAGTGGGGACGCCTTCCTGATGCCTGAAATACAGGACAGTCCCAGCCAAAACGGGACCACTCTGAGTCTTGCTGCTGTCCTTCATGAGAACAAGGAGGTGCTTCTTGTATGGTTTGCACCAGGAAGAGGTCTTGCTGACCCCAGTGGGGATCTGCAATGCTACCTCCATATTGATATTGAGGAGTGTGTGCTGGTGTATGTAAATTGCTTTTCAAAGGCAATTCATGGGGCACTGAAAGAGCAGACCATCAGCCACACATGAATTCTACAACATGATCCGTGTCTTTAACCCTCAAGCACACGCTGTAAAAGCAAAAGCTCCCAGCATGCATTGTGCGCAGTCTGGGTAGTTTCTCTAGCGATACAGTTGCACTCCTCTTTGTTTTAGATGAGTCAAGTTTCATCAGAAGGCTCCTGATAATTCTTAGGGCCACTTTAGTTGTACAAAGCCAGACGACTGATACCAGTTGCGCAAATGTTATGCATGCCAAGAAACTATCTGGTCTCCAATTTGTTGTTTTGCTTTGTACCATGGGATTAAACTTTGCAACTCCATGACAATAATAAACCATAAAAAACATATTGGTGATACCAAGTTTTATGCCACGATATCCCGAGGCATATGTTGGAAATGTAGCCTCCAATCCTGCTTGATTTATTCCTGTCACCTGTGTGCCAATGATGTTCAGGAGACAGAAACTTTCTTTACTCCAGGAAATGTATTTTTCAATCACTAGAGTAGAAAATACCTGACGGAAAAAAGCACTGCACAGTGAATAGTAACGATTACTAATGAACGAAACTTTGAGGTTGCTGCTGCACTATGAAAGTTGGAAAAGAACTTATTGTTTCCATACTGCCAGCTATAAATATGATGCTACCCAGGTAGGGTTTTTTTAAACACTATCTCTGTTTCTATCTTTAGCGGAAACAGATACATAGATTTATACCTGGCACTTCCTGTGCATGTAAAATATATATATTCAATATTTGTACTGCACATATTTAATTTATCTACCCATTAACTGACTAGCCTCTCCTGTGCATTCTGTAGAAAAATTTAAAAGTAATTGTCCAAGTGCATGTTTCCTTTTGTTAAGGGATGAGCTAAGTCAAATGGCATCATATAAATGTTTAATACCTCCATGACCTGATATTTTTCCCCTTTCCTAGGAATCTAACAACATGAAATGTCTTACTGTTGTTGCTAATTAGAGGTTGTTTAGTGAGCTGTAGTTATTATTCATTTTTTAGATCTGCTGCTCAGATGCATGAGGCGTGATGGCATTTTGTGATAGTTTATTATTTATTACTACTATGAATAAAGTAAGAATGAGTTTGGGGGACACTGCCAAACAGTTTAGGATGAAAAATCAATCCATTTTAAAATTGTTCTAACCTGGTGGCAAGCCTCCAGATTCTAAAAATCTCTCTAGTTTCTCTATGATCTATCACTTCATTACAGAAGTGAGCACAGTGTTGGGGTGGGGGGGGTCTGTTTTCAGTAGGGTGTGTCCTGGCTCCTTAACCTTAAGTGATATTGCACAATAGAAATATCAGAAGCTGTGAAATGACTTATAACAGCTTTTTTTAATAGCACTGATTTATTTTTTTTTATTATCAGCAAGAGCTGGATTCCAACTGTGATAGATGCTAGACACACACATTCCAAAACAAAAAATGGTAAACATTGTGTTTATAATCTAAAGCTCTGTTTCTGCAAATATTAACGTACATGGACTCCTCACCATGAGTACAGCTCAGCAAACATCTAAGTCTAGTAAGGTGCCAAGGCCCCGATCCTGCAAATGGGCAGATGGAATAGCAGGAGGAATTCTAATCATGCCCACATCTAATGATGGGTACAGACATAATGGCAGAGGTGAGCTCTAAGGAGGAATTAAATGGGTGTGCAATAGCAATTAACAGCTTTCTCTTCCCAGAACTAGGCAGGGCTGGAAAAGACCTCAGGAGGCCAACTAGTCCAGCCCATGCCCAAAGCGGGACCAACTCCAACTAACTCGTCTCAGTCAGCACTTTATCAAGCTGGGACTTAAAAGTCTCTAGGGATGGAGATTCCACCATCTCTCTTGGTGACGTATTCCAGTGCTTCACCGCCCTCCCGGTGAAACGGTTTATTCTGTTATCCAACCTACAGCTTCCCCCCTTGCAATTTGAGACCATTGCTCCCTGTTCTGCCATCTGTCACCACTGAGAACAGCCTCTCTCCATCCTCCTTGTAAACCCCCCTTCCCATTCAGGGAGTTGAAAGCTGCTACCAAATCTCCCCTCTTCCCTCCCCCCAGCTATATGCCATTCTAGCGACACCATAACACACATGGCAAAATTGAACTCTGCGGTCGATTGGCCAGTAAGTCTAGATTCACCCTCAGGCTCCAAACAGAACCTCCCACTGCTCCTTCTCACGTTCCCATTTAATCCTCCCCAAAAGAACACTGGCTTCTGCTTTTCCTGCCACACCTCACGCCTCCCACTTTCCCCTTCTCCGCCCAGCTGGCTCTCCCCCCGCCACCTTCTCTGATTCTGAAACTCCAGAGTCTTCCTCTCAGTGCCACCCAGTTCATGTCAGCCCAGCCCTTCTGAAACCTCGGCCCTTTCGAGTTAGGTGCAAAAGCACAGCTCCAGGAGAACCACTTGTCACTCGGGTTTAAAATAGTCAGTCAGGCCTATACCTGCTCCACAAGCAAAGGGCCTGGTTGAAGAAATGTTCCACTTGAGACCATGGCAACAGGAAGGACTCTGCCCAGGCACTCCTGTGGGTACAGACTATGCTCTAGAAAGTCCAAGGCTGCCAAATCCCTTAAACAACTTCACTGCGGGATCTGTAAATGCTCCGTTCCTCTGAAACCAACGGCCCTTTGTCAGGTGCCTGAATATGGATTCAGGGCTCTAATTTTGGGCACCTGACCTGAAAGAGTTGGTGCAGGCAGAGGTGACCAGTGCAGGAATTGCCCGCGGTGCACTGGCCATGTGCTGCCCCCCACACCCTGTCCTCCTCCCACCCTGTTCTGCTCCTGCCCACTGTTTCTGGTGCATGCTGGGCAGTACCTCCTACCCTCCTGAAATGGCGTGGCCTAGGAGTATCATGAGCTTCATGTGATGCTCCAGGGGAGGCCCCTGCAGTCATCAGAACCAGCCTGGTGCAGTGCTGATGGGGGGTGGTGGTGTTGGACTGATGCCAGGGGGTGCACAATGAAACTCTGTTCGACCCAAAAATGAAACATTTCACTTCATTTTGAGCACACTTTTAATGAAGTCCTGCTAAATTTCTAAATAAAGTGTTGCTTCAAAGCAAAAGTGTTCCATTTACAAAATGTCAAAATGAAACATTTTAACCTCTTTTGGGGTTTTTTTTTTTTTGTTTTTTTTAAAAGCCCTTTTTGAAACCTAATTCAACACAAATTCACAAGTGGTTTTGGGCAACACAAAATGGCATTTTTATTTTTATTTTTATTTTTGGGAAACAAACTATTTGGGAGAAATGTCACCCAGCTCTAGATGAGAACTTTTTTTGCTACTTTTAGAATCCACTTCTGTGATCTAGGGCGAGAACAAAAGATTGTGCACTCATGGTTATGTGTTCTGCCAGAGCAAAACGTATGTTTTGGACTGCATGGTGGGCTTTGTTTTGTTTTACAATGTTCCTCTCACCCTGAATGCCTGGCAGGAATTACTTCCAAACTTTACTCTTGGTTGTTTGCATTGGCTTGGGCTTCTACTGAGAGCTAGCTAAATGCTTTTAAAATGATATTTCCTTTGAAAAAAATAATGGTCTATCTTCCAGGAAAGCCTTTCACAAGACACAAGAGTTGTGTGAAACCCCACGGGCTTAGCCACATGACTTGCATTAGCAGCGATGGGAACTAAACCATCCTGGCACATTGCTTTGAAAATGTAAGTCCCTTTGAGGTCAAGCAGTTCATTCCTCTACAGAAAGCAAATTGATCTAATGCTAACAAGCAGCAGCCTGTTGCTGCCGTCAGAACGCCTGATATCCTGACGTAGGCATCCATCATCTTCCAGCTGGACAGCTCTTTCAATAGACAAGACCTCCTGCAGCAGGGCACAGACTGAAAAATAGCTTGGGCCGAATCTTCACCCTTCACTTTCTCCTCTTTGCCTTGCCTCTGCAAAGGAACTAGCCAATTGTTCCAAGAGGGCAGCTAGGCATTTAATAGGCTTTTCGGTCCAGAAGGAACCATTGTGATCATCCAGGCTAATTTCCTGCATAGCATAAACCAGCGAATGTCACTTAGTAATCCCTGTATTTGATGGCTGAGATACTGCATATTTTTGGAAAGATTCCAGTCTTGATTTAAAACCTCCACCGAGAATCCGTATCTCTTTGTCATTTGTTCTGATGCTTACTTACCCCAACTGTTTAAAATGTATGTCTTGTTATTTACGTGCACACATTTGCTCTGAATTTATCTGGCTTCACTTCCACAGCCTGCATCTTGTTATGCTTTTGTCTACTAAATTAATACACCAGCTACTAATAAGCTTCTTTAGTCTCCGACTACGAGGCAGGTTTTCCAGACCTCACGTTAATCTTGTCGTTCTTTTCTTGAACTGTTTCCAATTGTCAACATCCTTACCAATGGACAGACATCAGAGCTGGACACAGGATTCAGGCCTGGGCTTATCAGTCTTCTCAGGAGGATGTGTGACCTCTGTATTCTTTCACTAGATCTTCTCCTACTTATACCTTCAATGATTGTGTTAGCCCTCTGAGAGAAAACATTGGGCTGCAAGCTTAGGTGTTATAGATGAAACCCGATTAAATATAACTCCTTTCTGGAGTCACTGGTTTCTAAGATACAGTACATCATCCTCTAAAGACTAACAAAATCATTTATTAGGTGAGCTTTTATGGGACAGAAAAGTCTTTAAAGTGCTACTTGACTGCTTTTTTGTTTTGATAGTTTTTAGACTAGCACGGCTTCCTCTCTGTTACTACATCATCCTCTGTGTGACCTGCATTCTTTATTCAGGAGGCTCTAGAAGTGATCATTCAAGTCCCTTGCACTAAGACAGGACCAAGTAAACCTAGGCCATCCCTGAGAGGTGTGTGTCCCACCTGTTCTTAAAACCTCCAATGATAGGGATTCCACAAACTCCTTTTGAGGCTTATTCTGGAATTTAGCTACATTTATAGTTTTGGATTTTTTCCCTGATGTCTAACCTAAATATCTCTTGCTCCAGATTTAACTCTTGTTTTAACTCTTATGGACATGGAGAACAATTCATCACTGCAATCCTTGTAACACATTGGAAGATTGCCATGTTAGTCTGTAGCATCACAAAAACCAAGAAGTCCTGTAGCATCTTAAAGACGAACAATTTTGTTTATAAGGTAATGAGCTTTCTTGGATAAGACCCACTTCCTCAGATTTCTAAAATCTCATTACCTAATAAACAAAATTGTTAATGTGATTTTAAAATCTGATGAGATTGGTCTTACTCAGGAAAGCTCATGACCTAAAATAAAAATTGGTAGTCTTTAAGGTGCTCCAGGGCTGCTTGTATTTGGAGATTGCTATCCAGTTCCCTTGTCACCTTTTCTCAAGACTAAACATGCCTTGTGTTTCCTTAACCTTTCCGCAGAGGCCAGCTTTTCTAATAATTATGGCTGCTCTTCCTAGAGTCTCTCTGATGTGTCCATGTCTTTGCTAAGGGCTAATCTATACCTACAAGAAGATCAGCGTGGGAAGATTGATCTTCTGAAGTTCGATTTTTGCCGCATCTATTAAGATGTGGCATAACTGACCACGCTGGGCTCAGTTATCAACCCCTTCCCCACCCCGCCCAGACTCCGTGCTATTGTGTGAACTAGGGGACATTAACGCAAGACTTCTGAGCCCCAGGCTACACTAGGAAAGAAAGTCAAGTCTGATACATCGAGTCAGATACATACACAAATGCTACAGCCTGCCTTGCATATCTGAAATCGATTCTCTTCCTTGGTGTGGACTTACCCTAAAGTGCAGCCCCCCAGAACGGGACACAGTGCTCTTGCTGAGCCCCAACAAGGCTCAACAGAGTGAGACAAGTCACTCCCCCACCTCCCCTGCTCCATATCTCACATGCCATGTTCCTATTCGTACACCCAAGAATGATATTGGCTTTCTCTGCAAATGCATCCCATGGTGAAATCGTTCTCAGCTTGTGATACACTGAAACACACTGGCTCCGTTCCACACTACATCCCTCACACCAGCACTTTTCCTCCCATTGGGAGGCATGCATTTGGTTTGTGCATGAGGCGCGTTGCATTGGGCTGCATGCAATACAAGCTGAGCAGACACCACCCAGTTTATCACGTGATCTAGAAGGCATGCACAGGGAAATCACTGGATATCTCGGGATAGGTCTGTGCCTACTCCTCCTGCACAAGCGTAGTAGGGAAAGTTAGGGATAGGAAAGAGTCATGAGAGAGGGGAACACTCCCATGATCCCAGACCAGGGGATTGAGGCAAGTGGGGGCTTTGGGAGGAGGGAAATGGAAAGCCTCTAATATTGTCCCTCATCCTGTCGCACAGAAAGAGTCAGCTGCATCTGAGGTTCTAGCCCTTTGTCTTTAATACAGAAAATAGAAAGTGTAAGGAAAGGGTCCCAGAACCACGTTCCTTGAAAGCTCGGACCTTCATTTCAAAGCTGCTGCCCCTTCTGGTGATACAAATCAAAGGCTGTCATTCCAGGGAAAGGCCCACAGAGAAGGGATAGAACAACCCCTCTGTAGTATCACACCAGTAGTAACAAACCTGCCCCATGGTGCACTGCTTGCATAGCGATGCTGGGGTTGCAAGTTCAAGCCTTGCTTAAAAGGACTAGTCTCAGACTGGTCAGGAAATGGGGACAGTCCCTCTTCACAGATGGCAAAACTGAAGTAGAGAGAGGTGAAGTGACTTGGTTAAGGTCACAGGGGGTGTGCCTACACAGCAAAGTTATTTCAGAATAACGGCCAATATTCTAAAATAGCCTTGCGGGCAGCTACACAGCAAAACTGCTTCTTCAAAATGATTTTGAAATAGTGGATGGCTTATTTTGAATTCTGTATACTTGGTTCTATGAGAAATAGCACCTATTCCAAAATAGATGTTTTGGAATAGGGGGCTCTATGGATGGGGAAAAAGGCCCAAAATATTTACAAAGCAGGAAGGGACAACTCACAGTTTGCTCATTCAAAAAGTGTACATTATAATAGAATTAATTAAATGGAAATGGGATTCATTTGATTCACTGAAAGGAATGCGTTGGCTCTCTGTTCTTCGTTGGATTCAGCTTAAACTTTAGTGTTGAGGTTACAAGTCGGTAGCAATAGCTCCTGGTTTGAAATGGTCCAAACAAAGTAAAATGGGCAAAGGTAAAGCTGTTTCTTTCTGCTTTGTTTTGTTCTCACACTTAAGTCTCTTATATGCTTGGTTCACTGCATTGGTTAGTTGCAATGTCTGGAAATAAAATCTTTCAGCCGCATCTACACTACAGCAATCTTTCGAAAGATGAGCTTCTGGAAGATCTTTCAAAAGAGCGTGTCCACACACAAAAAAAGCTGATCAAAAGATTGATCCGCTCTTTCAATAGAGTGCATCCACACGCCCCACCCAGCTCTTTCAAAAGATCGGGCCAGGGATCAAAAAATCCAGCACCATGAGGACTGCTTTTTTGAAAAAAATGGGCCCACAGAGCATCTACACGAGCTTTTTTTTGAAAGAAGGTTTCAAAAGGAGGCACTCTTCCCGATCCAGGAGCACAAGAGGACTTCCAGAAGAAGAGCCACATTCTTTCAATTTTGGATCGAAAGAGCGCATTTTGTGTGTGGACACTCCATGGGCCCTTTTGTAAAAGGGCCGGATTTTCCAAAAGAACTTGCTAATGTAGACATGGCCTTCCTGGCCTGACACTGCAGAAAGCAACGACTAGTGTTAACCAGGGGATGACAATTCTGTCTTGTGACAACTTTCAAGATTCTGAAGTTTTTGTTTTTCCTCATGGTAACAGAATCACAACCAGTCAAGCATCACATAACAGAATTGTGTCAAAATACATTGTGGAATTGAAAAGGCCACACGTTCCATTCCTTCCTCTCTCTCTTTTCCTCTGGGAGTGACTGGTGCCTCCTCCCAGAACCTTTAAAACCTTTCCCAGGAAAACGATACATCTCTGGAACATTTTGGTTCCTGTGAAACAATTGAGTTAAACAAAACAAGTTTGGCCGAAGTGTTCCAACCGGCGCTAGTAACAATGATGACACAAGTGAGAAATCAAACCACCGTGCAGTGAGTGCAGAGTTATTAAACGTTTATGAGTGTGCTGTGGTACCCTCGAATGCCCCATTGTTTTCATGGGCTGAGGCTTGTGGATAGGCAGGAAAAGAGATCCCCGCAAACTAGGGCCAGGTTAGAGAGAGACAAACCTGGGGAAATCATATCTGAGGAAGATAGGAAAACCCAGCTAATTTTGCTGGCCATCTTCTTTTCAGTTTTCTGGGTTTGGCCTCTAGTGGACCATACTCAGATAGTAGGAATGAGTCAGTTAGAACCTGGAAAGACTAGATAATCAAATGACAGGATGGTGGAAGGGTTAAAGTAGCAAAATACCTTATTCAATGTGACCAGATTTGTAATGAGACCATACATCTTTTGTTCTAATTTCTTTGTCCTGAAGGTGAAACTTCAGGCCAAGAACACTGTGACATGTACCTGTTCTTCAGTCACTTCTTTATGAGAACAGGATATAAAATTAGCTAACCCTCTTCCCATTTTGAGATTCAGATCATAGCGTCCTTCTCCTCTCCACTGTCAGACTAACCTAGCTAGATGTGCAGTTTTAATCTCAGAACACTCCCTGGAGCGAAAAGACAGCTCTCGCTAACCTGGCCCTTCTTTGTGGGGATCTCTTTTCCCACCCATCCAAAACCTAGCTTTGTTTTTGAATTAAAGTAAAGCTTTTTAGCAACAATACAGGTGCTAATGTGCCAAACTCATTCTGACAGCAGATCATTCCACTGGCCACCAGGGGTGAATTTGGCCTCCTTTTATTGTAGTAAAAAAATTCAGCCCAAATCTGAGATTAAACCAGGTTGCATACTTCCGAAAAGGGCAGACCATCATGGTCCTCTCACTAACTATACGAACAGTGAACAGCATTGACAGGTACCGTCTTTATGTCCCTTGGGAAAATGACAAAGTCTTTTCTTCACCTCACTTACCAGTCCCTTTACCAACCCTTGTCTCCCAGACTTGCATGTTGTGTAGCATAACACACAGAAATTCAATTTAAAAATATTTCTGGAAAATTGCAAGGTACCTCTGCTTTATTTCTTGGAACTAAGAATGATAATATACAGGAACCCGAAACCCAAGAGAAACAAAGCAGACTGCTCCTTAAAACAGAGGCATGACTCACTTCGTCTTGCTTTGGGCTGTCTGCCTGCAGAATGAAGGCTGTAAGGCTCAGACCACAGAAGCAGGACCAGAAAACTTCTGACATTTCAAGTGACACCTACAATTAAATAGCATTTAAAATACACCACGATCCTGGTACTAGTCCCTATAAGGGCATAAGAGAAAATTGTGAACTCCAGTGGTGTTTCAAACACTGCAACTGTGAACATACTGCAACTTGTTTCGGTGCCACAAATTTGAGTGCATTGCAACTCCTCCCTCACCACCCCCCATTACTTTGCACAAGACAGAGGTGAGCAAAACTCAACTTTAGAAAACCAGATAATGGATCTTTAAGGTTGCCCAGACAACCTTAACTCTGCCCTCCTTCACCAGTGCCCCAGCAGTGCCCATTAACACACACACCTTTGAACTGGCAACCCCACAGCTGCTGAAATGTACAAATTCTTCACCTTCATTTGCAACTCATTAGCTCACACCCCCTGAATTCCATCTAACATTACAAAGCAGCGGGCGTTGCGGGAAGAGAAGATTGCTTACCCGCTATCCTTCAGTTCCCCTGGAGTGGGCAGTAGCCAATGGAAATTATTTGCACACCTTTCAGGTGCAGTCATTGTGGTAGGTGTACCTATACTGCTGAAAGATAGTGGCTATAACTAGGTGGTCCCTGTATCAGAGAGGTAGCCATGTTAGACAGTATCCACAAAAACAATGAGAAGTCCTGGACACCGTATAGACTAACTGATTTTTAGGAGCATAAGCTTCTGTGGGCAAAGACCCGCTTCGCCAGACGCATTACAGCCCGACTGACACACAGGGCCTGGAGTAAAGGGCATCTCCGTCACAGTGCAGTGCTGTTCCTGGTCATGTTTCAGAATGCTTGGAGGATGGGGTTTGAGAGAAGTCACAGATATTTTGGAACAGAAACTACTGAGCGCTTTATGCTTGAGAAGAAGATCCTCTGACTGCCATCCAAGAGAGCAGAGTGCTTGTAATGTACTGCACAGCCCAGAAACACTTTGTCCGGCCAGCCATAAACTCTTCAGTTTCTGTTCTTCCAACACGTATTAATAGCTTTCACATTGTCACTGTCGCATGCATCCAGATGCTCAGCCAAATCAGAGAAAACTGTCAGAGATCCTGGGTACATATCTGTTACAGTCCAAATCTGCCTCTGTACATTGATGAGGGGCAGATCAGCAACAAAGTCCAGATAACGTTTGCCCAAATAAACCACCATAGTGTCTATCTGGTAGGTCTCAACTTCTCAAGTCACCCCAGGACAGCTCTCCACCCAAACTGGCCCATAGCCAGCAATCCCTATAGTATGATGCACTCCCTGATCTTCTGAAAAACTTCTGCAACCTTGTTGTCTGGGAAGCAGCTGAAATTCACAAGCTGCCAAGCCTAGCAGTACATAGAGTTCTTTTCCCACAGCTGCCAAGGTACCTGGTCTGCCAGTTCCAAAACATTGTGCTAACGTTTTTGGAAACCACCGATTGCTCTGCTCCTGAGATCAGGAGTAGCCACTGGCCTGCCAGCCTTCCTCTTGTAAAAATATGGATTTTCCTCAAACACCCCACCCAAAGCCTGCCTCCCATCTGTCCACACTTTCTGTCCCCTCTGCAGCCGCAACATCTCCTGGGTCCCTCCGCCTTCAACCTACACACATACAAAATCTTCAGTCTGCAGCTCGTCTGCATCCAAAATAACACTTTTCTTTAGACTGGCTCTTCTTGTGTCTACAGCAACCACCCCCCACCCCAATTAAAAACCTTTAGTACTACAACAGAAGCAACTTGTAGCATGCAATGTGACTTTTTAACTCTTTATTGCACAGGCGTACAAAGGTTTGGGCTACAAACATCAGTGGTGGGGTGATCTTCAGGGGAAAAGTGCTGGCCGATTCCATCTAATTAACTGCTCTGTTGCATGATTCTAGTAGACTAAGGGAATGGCGCTAAAAACTAGCACTGTGTTCTGTGACACTGGTAGGGGAAGGATTAAAAACAGTCCCGGGAGGGGGCTGCCCTGGGGACCAATCAGGGGAAGGACTGTGGCAGCCAATCAGAGCCAGGGGGACTGTATAAAGGAAATGGCTGGCCAGGGTGAAGACATTCTTACTCCAGCCCTGCAGGGAGAGGGACCTTGCTGCCTTCTAAAGTTGGGTACCATGGACAGAGCAGTGCTGGGGAAAGGCAGGGTGAGCCAGGAGAGTCCTGACCAGACAAACCCCAGGCTGCAAGGCCAGAGGGTACTAGGGCAGCAGAGATGCAGCCAGGGCAGTGGAAGGCAGCAGGTTCAACCCCTTAGCAGTGATGACCGGCCATTTCAGATGGCAGTTCACTCCTGAAGTGAGGGGCTAGAGGATAACTGGCAGTGGTCACTGAGGCCAGGTGGGCAGAGGGAGCTTGGGGTTCCCCAGGAGTGGAGAACCAAAAAGTGAGGCAGAAGTGGGCAAGACACTGGCCAGAAGAAGGCGCTCCAGAGGCTGGACAAGCTAATTCCAGCAGATCAGCCTTTACACAGAAGCAGTGATACAACTTTCAGAATAGTGCTGCTGCTGCTGCTGCTGCCGCTGCGCTACCATAGCAAAAACAAAAATAACTGGAAGGCAGGAGGTCCTGGATCCCAGCCGCTGCGCACACTCCAGCAAACAACAGTGACTCATTTACATACATGGAGCTTTCACCCTGGATTCTTGTCCTTTTCCTTGGCCTTGTTCTTCCCGCAGGTGGCTCCAAGCCAGACGTTTGATGCTGTCGAGAGGAATGACTAGATAAGGTGCACATCGTGTCAGGGAGCCCATCCTTTGCACTTGATGTGGGAACTCCTTGCTATAGCTCCTTTTTGCACTCAGGGCTTGCAGTAATTCTCCTCGGCCAATAGGAGAGTCTCCTGACCACCATAACAGCTAGGGAAAACAGTAGATATTCCATTGTCATTTTTGACACTTAAAGGTCACTGCCTAAGCAGCTTCATCTTATTCTAAAACGCTTCTGTTTCTACTGTCGTTTACAGCAGCCTCTTGAACATTAGACACTGAAATCTGTTTTCTTGTCAGTCTTTTACTCTGTTGCATTCACACGGGTCCCAACTGTCAGATCAGTCAGCTGCTGACATCAATTATATTCCTAATATGAGTTAAACAGATTTTAAGGCCTGAGCCCCTTCCCAGATATGAGGGCAATTCTATTTTTCTCAGGTGAGGGGGCCTATTGTAGAAAAGGCTTTCATGTACACATACTGCACTGGCATGAAAACGGAGTAACTGTACATGCAGTCTTGGTAATCATTTGCATTGGTGCTTAGCCAGTCTTTGCAGGCAAAGTTGCAGTAATACAGCTGGAAATTAGACTCGCAAATCAGGCTTTTAAAAAGTATGGACTTTCCTCTCTGATGTGCTCAAGCTCTGTAAATAACAAATATATCATCTGAAGTCTGGCCTATTTAAACTTACCCTTATGCCGTTTCATTTCACTGCTACAGCCGTACAATAAACAGTCTTTTGTTGAGAAGAGAAAGGCATCTGCTGGGTTCTCTAGGTGGAAGGATGTGGGAGTGTCTGATTCAGGAATCTGCAGGCACAAATTAGAGTTAAACATTTCTGGCTCATGCCTTCTGACGTCTGCTGTGCCTGGCAGGCTTGTACATAGGTACCTACCCCAGTCATGATGAGCTGCCCCTCTGAGCAGTCACCTAACTGTTTGTGCAAAAGTGTTCTGCAGCACAAGCCAGGATCCAGGACATAGTGAACGACTTTGAAGCAGTGGCCACTAAAAAGCAAGAGCCCAGAAAGCCATCTGGGCCTACTTCTCATTTCAGCCATGTTGGGTATGTCTGCACAGCATTTTGGAGTGAGCCTCCAAGCCCAGGTTGTCAGACTCAGTCTAGCAGGTCTTAGGCCAGATCTACGTTAGACGTTTAGGTTAATTGTAGATGGCAGTTCTAGATATGGCAATTGTGTAGCTAAAATCAACTTATCTGTGATAGACTTACCTGGCTGTCCATGCAGAGGGAGTTCAACAGAAGAAACTCTCCTGTCAAGCTCTCTTACTCCTTGAGCTATTGAGAAGTTCAGTAGTTGACTCCTGACCCCAGATAATTCGATTTCACGTATCATACCCCAGAAGACTAACCCTGACCGGGTCACTCTTCCATGTAATGTAGCCATGCCTTCATTCAAGTGCTCTGAAAGTAGGTCTGTTGAGAATACTCAAAAGTTGTGGCTCAGGCATTGAAGCTTAAGGAGAGGTGTGAGCAATGTTCTGTTTCAAAATTTTATTTTGATTTTATTTTAAAAAATCTAAACCCATTTAAGCATGGCTGGAATTGAAAGGAAACATTCTGCTGTTTCAGAAGTGAAACTGACAGTGACTGGCTCATGACTTGTGGCTAGAGAAAGTGTCAAGTCATAAAATTGCAGGGCTGGAAGAAACCTCAGGAGGCCATTGAGTCCAACCCCCTGCTTAGACCAGGACTAACCCCAACTAATTCATCCCACCCAGGACTTTGTCAAGCCAGGACCTAAAAACCTCTAGGGATGGAGATTCCACCACTTCTCTAGGTAACACATTCCAGTGTTTCACCACTCTCCTGGAGTCTTTTTCTAATAGCCAACCTAGACCTCCCCCAGTGCAAATAAAGACAAATAGCTCCTCATTCTGCCACCCCTCACGCCTGAGAACAGCCTCTCTCCATCCTCTTTAGGACCCCCTTCAGGAAGTGGAAGGCTGCTATCAAATCCCCCCTAATTCTTCTCTTCTGAAGACTAAACAACCCTGGTTCCCTCAGCCTCTCCTCTAAATCCAGTGGTTACAGCAAGTGTCGGGAGCCAGGAGTTGGAGCTCAGGGTCAGAGCCTGAGGCAGAGGCCAGGTGCAGAACCAAAGGGGAGAGCCAGAGTCAAGAGCCAGAACTGGGTTATCTGGATGCGGCAAAGCCAGGGCACAGCTGGGTCGAAGGCAGTGGGCACCGCTGAGTACTAGTGAGTGCAACCCTATCACCGCTGTGGGCAAACGCTGTGGGCAGGTGCTAAATTACGGCTGCGTAAGAGCCAGTCATCTGACTCTTCCAGCCAGACATGTGATGGAGCCAATGAAACAGGCTATTCCAGCCCAGTCATGACCGTGCAGTTGGCTGGACACAGGTGTGGCAAAGCCCAGCTCCCAGGCAGAGACCCACAATAATTGCCTTTTCTAAGTTTGGGATCACCAAAACTTTTAACCCTTCTTGTTTGCTGTTTGACCTGAAACCTTTTTTTAACTTCTTGAAAATTATCCCTGGTTGCCCCAGCCATGCTGAAAACGTGCCTTCCTGCAGCTGACTTCACAGTTGCCTTGACATATTCCTTACTCAACCTTGTGCCCTATGCAGCCTAGCTCAGGGCACTCTAAAACCACCTTCCAAGGAGCGTTACTACCACAGTTGTCTCAGGAGCATCCTGTCTAATGCCCTGACACATCATCAACTGGTCAGTTCACGAGCCACGCTTAACCCACCTGCCAAGTGCTAATTCTGCTTTGGTCATGGTGATGCCAAGCGTCACCCAGAAGGAGGGAGCTACTGCTAATCATGGCATGGAAAACATATGATGGGTGGCATGTGACATCCGTGCACACTTTGCCCATTGTGTCAAGAAAACAGAAATGCTTGTCAAAATACCAGCTCAGGCAGGCGCTTTTGGCTTCAGGGAGCAGAAGAGAGGCATGTTGGCAAGGAGAGCATTAGAAAGGCAGATGTCCTCTCCACCCACTAGGGTTTTATTGGCAGTTGAGTTAGCATCTCTTTGCATATGAAAGCAACGGAGAGGCACTGCTGCTGGCGTGCTGGCAGGGAACTTGGCAGCAGCGTCCCTGATACGTTCGACAAGGAAGCAATATGTTAGCAACAGCCCTTGGTCCGTGTGATGGGGGCCAAATTGCTATGGCACTTCCTCTCCGTGTGGAGGCATCACACAGAATGTGCTAGACACCATGTCATTCTCTTTCTGCGCTTCCCTCTTCTCTCTGATTCCCCTCTCAGGCAGCAGGGGCCTGGGTCTTCTCTCCTACGCATTATGGTGCTGCACGGGAGTTATTCTGTTCCTGATTTGTGCTGGGGCACGGGACAGAAAAATCATAGCCCAGCTGCTAAGCCCAGTCACTGGGTGGCCAGCCCATTAAAGAGAGAGGGGTCTCAGCCAACTCCGCTCCCCAGGGGTGAAAATGGAAGGTCATGTGACTGAATCAGGCCTTCTGAGGCTTGGCTAGAAAAGAGAGAACATTCAGCAAAGGGCTGGAGAAGGCAGCAGAGAGCTGCCCGGTTGCTGCAAGACTCCAGGGAGGAGGGGCCTAACTGTTTGGAGCCCAGGCCAAGAAAGGGGGCTATTGGGTAACAAGTATTTGCAGAGTATTTCTGTGGACCTGAACAGGAGGAACGGAGGCAGGGTGCTGCAGAGCTGGGAGGGGCTGCTCAAGGTGCAGCTCACGCTCACTGAGACAGGAATGGACCCGTCATGTAATGTTGCTTTCCTCACTCCTCTGTTGTGGACAATTTATTCCAAGCATCAAAGACTTTAATAATGATTTGTGCAGGTCCGGGAGTAGGCATCTGCTCTTACTAGATTGACTCTCTCATGCCAAGTGCAAATGGAGAATTTGTGTCAAGGTCACAAATTAGGCCCTGTACTTTTACTGACTATATCAGGGGGCGGAGGGGGTGTCGTTGTGTTAGTCTGTAACTGCAACAACAACAAGATGTCCTGTGGCACCTTATAGACAGACAGATTTTATGCAGCATAAGCTTTTGTGGACAAAGACCCGCTTCATCAGACGCATCCAGATGAAGCGGGTCTTTGCCCGCAGAAGTTTATGCTCCAAAAATCTGCTAATCCCTAAGGTGCCACAGGATTTCTTGTTATTATTGACTGTGTGATAATCGCCCACAAAAAGGACTATAACCCCTTTAAAACAGAGGGAGAGCCATGTTAGTCTGTATCTGAAACACAGACAAAATGAAGTATTATTTCCACCTTATGTAGCTATGGGGTAAGGAGCCAGAACTCAAGTTACTTACAGCTCCAACAATGACCTGCTCTGTGTCTTTCAGCAAATCCCTTAGTACTCCATGCCTCAGTTTCATGGTCTGTTACATGGATATTGTGACGATGATTATCTGTTTTGCAGGGGCCCTGCATATCTATCCTACCATGGGTATACTTAAATAATTAACTCCTTGCACAGTGTTTGGAGATCGTTAAATAAAAGGGCCTTTAAAGTATATCAGAAGCATAAAAAGCAGAAGGCTGCCAATTTACTATTATTACTTGCCAGGTTTTAAATGCCATACATAAAAGAAATTTCTGTTCTCATGTGCTTTATGAAGTTTCAAATACTGTTTAATTTGCTGCTTTAAGGTAATACTTTGTTAGGGTATAAACCTTTGTAAGCCATTTCCCATCAGATAACCAGCATCCCTGCAGAAAAAAGTTTGCAGGTGGGTTCTGAATATTAAGTAGACAGTAGAATTCTGGGGCATAGTGTGGCTTGTAAAGGACAGTTTGCCTAGAAATTAAGATGGATAACAGCGTAAATTGCATTGCATCAAATGCAGTCTGTGGTGGTGGTATCTACTTACATAGGATGCATTAACAGAAGTCTCATGAGCAAGACCCAAGAAGTCATTTTTCTGCTCTACTCAGTGCTGATTAGGCCTCGGTTGGAGTATTGTGTCCAATTCTTGGCACCACATCTCAAGAAAAATGTGGAGAAACTGGAGAAGATCCAGAGAAGAGCAGCAGGAATGTTTAAAGGTCTAGAGAACATGAGCTATGAGGGAAGGCTGAAATAACTGGGCTTGTTTAGTTTAGAAAAGAAAAGATTGAGAAGGTACATATTAGTGGCTTTCAAGTATCTAAAAGGATCACAAAGAGAAGGGGGAAAATTGTTCTCCTCGATCTCTGACGGTAGGACAAGGAGCAATGGGCTTAAACTCCAGCAAGGGAGGTTGAGGTTGGACATTAGGAAAAACTTCCTAACTGTCAGGGTGGTTTAACACTGGAATAAATTGCTTAGGGAGGTTGTGGAACCTCCAACACTGGAGAAATTTAAAAGCAAGTTAGATAGACATCTGTCAGGGGATGATCTAAATGGTGCTTGGTCCCTTTGTGGGAGCAGGGACTGGAGGCAATGACCTCTCAAGGTCCCTTCCCGTTCTAGTGTTTTATGATTCCTAAAAGCAATGACTGTTCTCACAATAGCTACATTAGAAAAAAATAAAACTGTTGTAGACATAATTTTTTTAAGAAAATCCTCTATTTTCAGTAAATTAGTCTCTGCCTCAACACCAGTGCAGACTAAGTATCATTCTCCTTAGACTGTAGGATCCCTTCTCCACATCTCTTTCTTTCTCTGTGCCTCATTCTAGAGGGAGTTTCGATCGGAAACATTGAGGCATCTTTTGTTAATCAGGCAGAGAGACTGAAACACTCCTGTTTTTCTGGCCCGAAAATAGGGTGTGGGGCTCCCTGCACCTGCCAATCTGTGATTCCAGACACAGCAGGTGAGAGCCTAAATTGGCACCTCGTTGCAATGGTCAGTCCATCCATTGGCTTGGCTGATATCCGTTTCCAAACACAGTCCTGTCAGAGCATATCAATAACTGGGCAGTGAGCAGGTGCAATTACAAGTCTCAGAATCCATGCGTCAGAACAGTCCTACGTAACTCCGGGGGTAGGGAGCAGATCCTCATCTTACTGCCATTGGATGGGTCCCCAGACTCCTGAAGTTATGTGCCAGGTCATGTCTTCACCAAGGTTCGAGTGGATGAGGCATTGATTGACCCAGCGGGGCATGGGGGGCGGGGGTGTCAATTTCTCATAAATCAACTGCCGGTGGGTCTCCCGTTGGCTCCAGCGCTCCACCAGAACAAGAAGAGTAAGGGAAGTCCTTTTCCTGCCACTGCCAATTACTATGGGTGCGGGCCCAACCCCTGTTGCTAGTGCCAGGTCCCCTACTCATCCCCCAGGCCACCCTGGGCCCTGCAGGAGGCCCCCAAGATACAAGGCTCGGTGCGGTTGCCTTGAGCCATCGTATGGACAGGACTGGCTCTGCCGCTGAGCGGCGTAAGTTATGCCAACATTAACAACAGTGTGGACCTAGCCTGAGTGCTTAGACATGCATTGCAGCTGAATATCCATCTATCCATATGTACATCCCTGCTAGGGATACACAAGTGTCTACCAACAGAGTCTAATGTGTCTTGCAGAGCTGTGAGAGTTTCGCCTTTAAATGGTAAACAAAAACTATTTAAGTTGCAGGCAGCTTCTGGTGAAACCAGATGACGACAGCCCCTGGGATGGTAAAAAATGCATTTCTCTGAGAAGAGCTGTATTGGTGAGCTTTGCTGGCTGATTCATTAGAATAAATACTCAGCTTTGACGACATGAAAGGAGGTTGTGCCAGAATCTTAAGGGCTGAGGAAACAATGGGTCGGAAAGGAGGGCTGTCTGTGCGTTGATGCTTGTCCCAGCCCAGGCACTTGCTGCTGTCAGTTACAATGCATTTCTCATGAAATCCCACGATCCCTGACAGTTTGTTGGGTAGGTAACCTTCTATTGCTCTGGTAGCCGGCAGGCTGTTGTGGAACAACATTAACATTAGCCAATTGTTGTGGTTCAGGCTGGTGTGGTGTGATGGGGCAAAAAAGAAGAAGAAATTACCAACTCCAAACTTGGCATTTCAGCTGCTGGGCTAGCACCCACTGGAGAGCAGGGGTAATAAATTTGTTTCAGTCAAACAGCTTGTACAAATAAAATATTAACAACATGATTGGGGGGCCTCAGCCACAGTCGATGTCATGCATTTTTAATCAAACAAACCTGTCTCAGAGCAGTTTGATCTTACATGCAGCTGGAAGTTACAGAGCTTGATCGAAAGCCCAGCAAAGTCTGCAGGGGTCTTTCCAGTGAATTGACTGGGCTTTGGGTTGGTGCCACATTGCACAGCTGATAAAGATCTTGATGCTGTTACTGCTGTTTACCCCAGAGGTTGTATCATTCCACTCTTTGATCGCCTCCTGGTATACAAAGGGGAAAACCAACCTCATTGATGTCTTTTGGTTATTAGGTTTTTAAATTTTCCTGCCACCTGCTCACTGTGCACATAGATAGTGAGGTCTCCCTTGGGAACTTTTCAAAATAACTCTTGACACAGCACCAAGCCCCTAATAAAATCACACTGTGACAAAAATCAGAATGGTTTTGTGTAAGCGTTTCTGTTTCTTTGACAATTCTTCTTTTCTGACATGTTCCAAAAAGGTATAGTCTTCCCAGTATTTTCTAAAATTTTGCCGTTCGCTTTGCTGGGGAATTCCCGTATTCTCCATTTTTGTTTTCCTCTCCCTCTCCTTGGTAGAAAAAAGTGAGGGGGAAGATTTTGACAGAAAAGGCTGGGGAGGAAGGGTACTCCCCAGAAATGAAGCATTTAGGAAATAGCCATTGTGCTTGAAAAATCTGAACTAAAAAAAAAAAAATGTTTCTGATTTTATTTACCAAATATCCTTCCCTTCTTGTGCCAGTTCTGTCTCCCTAGCCTGTGTCCTGGCTCTCCTGCCCATGACCCTTTCTTGTCCCTGCCAGCTACTATCCATCTCTTGAGCTTTCCCCTATAGTCGACTGGACAGTGTTCCTTCGGGCAAAGGCTGTCTTGTCCTGGGTGTTTAACAGTCCTCCAGAGGACATCCCAAAGCTACTGTGACACAGATCAGGATGAGAAGGAATTGCCTCATTAACTCAGGCCCGTGGTACATCCCTGGGGTCAGCACCTCCTGTGGATGGCATAAGGATCCCACAGGAGCAGCTGTGAGGCAATCTGCACTCACGCAGGACTGATGCTGATCTCCAGCAGTTGGTTGGAGATTGGGATGGAAGCTGGAGCGTGAGGTTTAACCAACTTCCTAGGTCTGACAGTCATGGGGGACAAAAGAGGTAACTACCCAAGGGCCCAGCAATTGAGAAGGGCCCAGAGCTCCCAGCTGCTGCCAGTGGCCAGAGCCCTGGGCCCTTTAAATCCCTTGTCCTGCGTGCCAGCAGCTCTGAAGGCTGTCTTTGAGGCAGGGTGTGCAGAACGTTCCAGGTAGTGCTGAGGTAGGGCTGCCCCCAGCCCTGCCCTCGACCAGACCCCTTCTGGCCACGTGGAGCCTAGGGGCCTGGCAAGTCTCTTCCATTTGCTATGTCCAGATCCAGGCCTGCTGATGGGGTGAAGGGAGGGGCAGTTGCCCCAGGGCCTGGCAATTCAAAAGGACCAGGGGTTCCAGCCACTGCCATGACTTGCAGCAGTGGCGGTGGCCCAGGCCCTTTAGCTTGCTGAGGGAGCACCGCTGCCCCATGCTCTGGGCTGCGCTGAGGGCTGGTGGCCCCCAGCCCTGCCCCTTCCACCCAAGGCCCTGCCCCTTCTGGGAGCATGGAGCCAGGCGTCCCCTCCACCTTGCCCAGGGACCCAGCCAGGCTTCCCTGTCCAGAGCTGCGCTTGAGCCTTCAGCCTCTCAACAGCCTCCACCTGTCCTGCCTTCCTCCCTTTGGCACTCTGCAGCTGCTGTTCTCCATACAGGCGGAAGGGGAGGCAATGTGATTCAGGGGCTGGTCCCCGGGACGATGAGTCAGAAGGCTCTGCCACTAACCTGCTTTGTGACCATGGGCAAGTCAATCTGCCCCACTGCCCATTTACACTGTTAGTCAATTGGGACAGGGACTATCTCTCACTAAAGATTCATATGATACCTAGGACCATGGGGCTGACAGTCTCTGCTGGGATCTGTAGGTGCTGCTACCACACAAACAATAAGACACGGTGGCTGGAGATGGACGGAACCTTACAAGATGTGTTTATGGTTCTTCAGTGGTTCCCGACGTGCATTGCCTGTATAGCAGCTTTCCATCTTTAAGGTAGGAGCTGGGATATTCCTCTACTGCACTTAGCAACTGAAGGCTTGGTTAAAAGAGGTGTTGACCGCTGTTTCTGTAATGTGATTACACCCATCCCATACTCTCCTGTTCTTCGCGGTTCATAAATCTCTGACAGTCTGTGAAGTGTATTCCAGCAGGAATACTGCCTTCCCCCTTGGAATCCCTTCCCTGGTTTTGATAGACTTCCCTCTTGCTGAAATTAAAGGGTGGAGTCGTATAACTGTGTTGCCCCGGCCTCACTTTCTGCCATGCCTGCACATAGTGATAACGGTCTTTTCACAGCAGCGATCTGCAATACCAAGCTCAGGCAGTATTAGTCAGAAGAATATACCAGGGAACTGCTCCCACTATAAAGCTTTGCAAAAGAAGAGGTGATCTCATTGTGGGAGAGTCAGGAGCTCATTTAAACTCCCATATGGAAATATGTACATGTTTTTTTCCCATAGGCTGGGTGAAATGTTTCATGTATTTGTCATGGTCCATACCATGCACTTAAAATATTAGAGTTTTCCAGCTGGAAGTAAACAGCAGCCTTAAAATGAGTGTAATATTCTCCCCTTTTAAAATCACATTTTGCTGCTTGAGAGGTGTAAAGTGGGCTCAGTGTGAATGAAATTCTGCCCAAGTAAGGGTGAATGTGGATCTATTTCAGCTCCAAGCCCTTAAAACCTCGAGTCAGCCCTTCAGCCAGCCTGAGATGGGCTGACAAATCATGCTTTTAAAAAGGGAGAGGGTGTTATTTGCCTCTTGGATGTTGAGCCATTAGTATTTGTATTGTCAGTTCTCATATAATTTTTAAGCAAAACATGAAATGACCTACAGTGCCCAAGGAACTAGTGAGAATCAGACATGCTGCGGCTGTCTGTATGGGGCCTGGGTGAGAACTGGGATAGCTGATCTGATTTTTGCAACAGAGAGGATGTAATTTTATCATAGAAGTGTGACCAGGTAAGATGGGTTGAACAGACAATCGGCTCTGTATTCTTTCTTTCTAATGGATAGTTTCTTGAGATAGATCCATGGGCTACCATGCTCCTACCCTCTGCATGTTCAGAGAACTTAGGACTGATTTCTGATGCCCCTTGGTGCTATAGTAAAACCATACGTTCTTCCAAGGAAAGAATATGTGAAACATATTTTCTTCCAGTTTTCCTTCTTGTAACTGAATAGTAATTGTGTTACTTTTGTTAAGCCCCATACATGCCCTGAAACCTTCAATGAAAGCTGCCTTCCTCATTAACAAAAATCAGGTTAAGCAAAAGTAAAGGGTAGAAGTGGCAAGAAGTTAAAAAAGAGAGAAGCAAAAGATTAAGGATTATAAGAAAGTTGTGCTGAAGTTTTCTTGCCAGGAAGGCAGTCAAGAGTGTGGCAGGCTTTCACCTATGAAGCAGCATCAGCAGGGAAAATTCAGAAAAGAAATTGTGTCCAGAAGAACTCTGAGTAATGGGACACAGGGATAGGAAGGCCTGGCACAAGACTCAGCATGTGGAATGAAGGAAAGTTGGAGCTGACAGAAAGACAGCAGTGTGTCACAGATGGCTTGGAGAAAGGCCTGGGAACCTGTTGCAAAGATTGCAGTTACTTTAGTCTAAGCCTTCTTTCCCAGCACACCCACATCCCTTCAGTGCCGAGAGACAGGGAGAAGATTGGGACAGGAAGAATGTGCATAGCTTTTCCTGGCTAAACAGAGGCCGAATAATAAGAGTAAAGGATGGATATGGGAAAAGTTTCACTGGAGGAGAAATTGAAAAGGTCTTGGAGCAGGGGTGAGAAAACTCTTTATGTGGGATCCCACTTTTCATTCCTGCAGTTACCAGCCCCTCCCCCACAGCCTGTCTGATGTCATCCAAATGGGTGGAAATTCTGGTTGTGCTCCTATGGGGGAAAAACCCTTTTGGCGTGTGTAAGCAAATAAGTCCATAAAATGAAAAATCGTTATCAATCGGTATGGAAATGGGAGAACACATCCATAAACACACTGACCTTCTTCTACATGTTTAATGAGCTGGAGGAGCCTAAGACCCAGCCACTGATTTTGCTGTGCACCCCTTATGAAATTTCACACCCCAAGGGGATCCACCCCCACTTTATGCACGCGCCTGGCTTAGAGGAGAGGTACATAGGAGACGAGACCAAGACAAAGTAAAGTGGGACAAAGATGGTAAAACACCTCAGGAATGGAGGTTGTTCATAACTTTGCAATTTTGTAACTCCAAAGACAACATTATAGTTGGTCTTCCAAAAGTTTACACTTGAACATAGACTTAATACGCCTTTGAAACGTTACTATGCAGGAAAACTGCTGCTTTTAATCATCTTAATTTAAACGAAAAAGTTTTCCTTACCTTGTCTAGTAGCTTTTTAAAACTTTCCTGTTTTGAGCTACTTTACATTTAACACAGTCCAACACTGTGTTTGCAGGGGTTGTGGGGGGCATGGGTGTTTGTTGTTGCTTGTTATTATTTTTGTCTCTACTGCTGCCTGACTGCGTACTTCCGGTTCCGAAGGTAACTAGTAACTCTGTGGTTCGTAACTCTGAGGTTATTTCTGCTGTAAAGCAGGAGCTTCCATTCACCCTGCTGCTGATACAAGAATAAGGCCCAGACAGTGATGCTGAAAGAGGCAAATCTAGAACAGAGTAAATACTTTTCCATAGGATGCATCATTCACCTGTGGAGCGTGTTGAAGGCTAGCACTTAACAGGATTCAAAGAAAAAGGATGGGTCATTTCAGTGCATAACCAGAATCTCCAGTTACAGTAGTAAATAGTTTCATTTTAAAAAAATAAGAGTTTTGGAATGGATCTCAACCCTGCTGCTTCAGGGCATGAGCTAACCACTATGTACTGGGGCCTGGAAGGACTCTTTCATATATGCATATATTACTGCAGACCTACTTCCAGAAGGGCGTTTGGTCCCCTTCTCAAGCAGCCGGTATTAATCACAGTCATGGTCGGGGCAAGAGATTGGACTAGCTGGACCCCAGATCCAATGGGGACCAGCAAGTCCTCCGTTTCAGGCAGCAAGAATGCTCATTGGTGTCACTGATGAAAGTGAACACAGTGGGAAATTAAACTACCTGTATTTGCTTTTTTACTTACTGTTTCTTGCATTCATGCTTGGACTGCTTGACTCCTGAAACTGGATATTAATAAAGAACCTCTTTGTCTAGCAAAGCATATAGACTTTGGGCCAGCTCCTGAGGTCATGCAAATCAGTGTAGCTCCCTTCACATCAATGGTTCCCTTTTACACCAGCTGAGGATCTGGCCCATTATTGTTCTCGAGCCAAGCTACCACTGAACAGCATGCCAGTGTACTCCATGTGGGCTGTGCTGGAATTATCTCAGCAACACATCCCGAGCCAATTTTAAAAATTGTTTTCTTCTGTGCCAGCGATCTGGAGAGGAATGTGGGCTCAACAGCAGATCTCTGGGTTGGAGCTGATTAACTCGGGCCTTTGGGGAAATACAGCTTCGATTTTTTTTTTCCTGAAGGTCCAGGCAGAGCATGTGCAGGGCTACAATCCAATACTGTGGTCCTTGCCTTTTCCAGACTGCTCCCAACCCACTGGTTTCTGGGACCCAGGGCCCCACCATAACCAACCACGATCCTCCTGCTACTTAGCGCTATTGGAAGTTTGGGGGAGGGTCACAGCTTCCTGGCTGAGCTCCCCAGTATAGGCTTTGGTGAATGGGGGGTTTAGTTTCACAATGGATTAGGGATGGTGACATCACTGTTGTTAAACTATTCTGGTTGCACCTCCTGGCTTCAGATGAGCCTACGCTCTGCTGTGCAGTGGGGGGAGGCGGGAGGCACACACGCACCGCTGAATCAATCCCCATCCTGCAGGGTTTACAGCCGAAAGAAACATGCTGCAGTGGAGTAAGATTTAGACTCACAAGCCCTACACATTTTGCATTATAAGTGGTAGGTACTGAAGGCCAGGGCCTGCTAAGCCTGCCAGGTCTTACCCAGGATGTGGACCCGCTCATATGCACTTCCCCCATCCCCAGAAGCCAGCAGAGGCACAGAGTCAGCTCCAACAGGTAGCTCGGAGTGGTTGGGCCAGCCCAGGGCATGCGCCAGCCCAGCAACTCAGAGCAGTGGATGTGGGCAGGCCAAGGCTCCTCCAGATGCGCAGCGGGTGGGTGCGTGGGACAGCAGGTTAGACTCCCCAAAGAGGGGGTTCGCCGGCAGCCCTTGCTTTGCATCCTGCCTACGGAGCAGGGTTAAACAGTGGGGGGGTTTGGCTTTCTGGTTTTATAAATGCTATTTCCTCTCTCCTAAACCATTTCAGCAAACTCTGCCATCAAGAGTTTGGCAGGCTCCTCCTAGCTGCAAGCAGAGTTGCTTTGCAAACACCAGCAGGGGAGGAAAGGCAATGGGGGCTGGAGAGGGGCTTCTGACTGAAATAGCAAAAGGAGGAAGGGAAGCAAGCTAGCAGGCAAAGATTAGGATGGGTTTAGTGTAGGGAATGTTGGACTCCTGCCAGCACTATCTCTTTCCCTTTAAATGAGCACTACAACCTATTTGAAATGCAAAGAGGGCGGAGGGGAATTAAGGTCTTCCTTCTCTTTTCCTTCCTCAGAGTGTAGACCGGGGCTGAGAGCAGATCCCTCATAATCGCAGTAATGACAGTATTTGCCCTCCCACTGCATTTTCCATCTCAAGATCTGAAAGTGCCTTTCCGATGTCAGTGAGTTACGCCAGACAATGTTCCTTTGATGTTTGCTGTGTTGCTGTAGACATATATTGCGGCAAGGGAGGTTTAGGTTGGACATTAGAAAAAATTTCCTAACAGTCAGGATAATTAAACACTGTAATAAATTGCCTGGGGAGGTTGTGGAATCTCTGTTACTGGACATATTTAAGAAGAGGTTGGATAAATATCTAACAAGGATGATCTAGATGGCGCTTGGTCCTGCCATGAGGGCAGGGGGCTGGACTTGATGACCTTTTGAGGTCCCTTCCAGTTCTAGTGTTGTGTGATTGGTCCTAGGATATGGGAGAGACAGGACAGTTGGTGAAAGAGACAAGCTTTCTAACTACATAGCACTCATGGGCCTGGGACAGGTAACCAGAGTCATAGCTAAATACAACAGATTCTGTAGAAGACGTAGATTTTGCATATTTCAAGGGCCATTCAAGGTGAAGTGACCTGTTGACACCACTCCAGTCCTAGGATTCTCAGAGTCCCTTTCTAAGACTTAGAGCAGGGTCTGTGTAGATTGAGAGTTTCTCTCCCCCACCAGTAGAAGTTGGTTCAATGAATGATATGACCTCACTGTGACACAACAGCCCATAGTTTTATTATTGTTATGGCATGATCACAATGCATTTTGTACAAGCTGAATCATAGTCTCAAAGGGGTCGCCGTGTTAGTTTGTAGCGTCACAAATAACAAGCAGTCCTGTAACACCTTAAAGACTAACACATTTATTTATTAGGTAATGAACCTTCATGGGCAAGAAGGGCTTCTTCAGATGATTGGAACAGAAAAAATAGAATCTAGGGTTTATATTGCAGCAAAGAGATGAAGGGAAAAAAGTTACCTGACATTAATAGAACCAGTTGCAACTGAAAAATAATGGGAACAATGTTAAACATACATCAAAACCATATACAGAATATCTTCCTAAGCTCATACCTATGTCTTTGGGTCCTACAAGGGACAGCATTAATTTTTGCCTCCTAAGTAAAGGTGTAAGCCTCAGCTGTGACTACTTGTCTTATATTCTCAATCATACTTGGTGGTAGTGTTTTGTTAGGTGATATTTAAAAAAAAAACAAAAACTGTAAGTAAAATATCTGAAATCTGTCCCTGAAGTTATTAATAATGCTCTCACTGATTTTTATTTTTTAAAAAGATGTCCTCTGAACAGCATTGTTGCTGGGAATGTAGATAGCAGCTTTTTAGATGTCCTTTGAGTTTCTCCTGAAAGCAGGTAATGAATTATTAAGGAAGACGATTACCTTAAATGGAATCCATGGCTGTTTCCTCAGTAAAGATGGGGATTGGCTCAGGGAGTGGACAGGCTTCCCAGGGAGGTTTAGAAGATCAGAGGTCAGAAACACCTCTCTGCTTGCCCATCTGTTCTGGGAAAGCTACGCTAGCTCCCAGAACAGGTCCTGTTCTTTTTTCTGTCCCCCGCACCACGTGACCTCTCTGTGACTTGCTCAGAGCTAAATAAAAGTCGACATGGAAGAGATGAAACTTTTCTCTTTGCCTTTGAAGAATGGTTCTTCCCAGGGACTTTCCTCAGTGCTACTGTTCCTTGGCCCAACCTATTTTTGGCTTTTAGTTTTAGAAATCATAACAGCTCTGTGTCTGCCATGATGACCTATATAGCCCAGACTTCTTGGCTCAACAGAGACCGGCGATGAGTGTCCAGCTTTGTTTTTCATTAGGTAGGGGAGTTCCGTCCGATCTTCCCTATACCAAGAACTTCAGCCTTAAGGCATAAGACCAGCATCAGCTTGTTTATGAACACTTTCAGATTTCCTCCCTTCAGTAAGAATGCCTGAGTTTGAGAGATGGAGGCGGTCAGTGCCTTTCTGAAGGGGAACCAAGGTTGACAAGCAGCTCTGGGTCCCAAAGGCCCTGCCGGGCACATTGGCAGTGGTGGCCAAGCTCCATTAGCAAGCCCAGCAAGGGAGCAGTCCTACAGTGGTAGCTCCTGCGAGGCCACAGCTCCCCATTGCCAGGGCCAGACCTGCTGCCACAGCCCCCAGGGAGACCAGACAGGGATGGCTATAACTGAAGGAGAAGAGCCTCCAGGGGGGACTGACCCCTTTTGTGACTCTGTAGGTTGCAGGGGGTGGTGGGGGCTGGAATGCAATAGGAAGTGATCCAGGGAACAGGTTTGGGAGCAGCCACGTGCTGGCCACGTATCCAACAGGCCTGTCACAGGGCCTGGCTTGGAAGCTGAGGGAGCAGGGAGGGTCCCAGGGCCATTACTGCCCGCTGTAGCCTCTCCCCACTGGGCAACACAGCCATAGGCTTGACGCCGGCTGACAGGGCCACACACTCTCACCTCTGGGCACTAGGCCTGCCAGGTGTCAGGCTTTCAACTGGACCATGCAGTCAAAAAGTCCAGGATGGGAAGGGCTGGCAGGTGCTTTTCCTGGCTCTGCACCTCACCGCGAGGGGCCATGTGTCTCTTGGCTCCTAGACAGAGGGACAGCCATCAGGGCAGGCTCCACAGCTCCCATTGGCCAGGACCTACAGCACCTGTAGGCAGGGGCAGTATGCAGGGCCACCTGGCCAGGCCAGGTCCATCTCATCATTTGTGGGAAGCTGCTTGGGCGAATGCTGCTTAAAGCCTTCACCCTTCTCCCCCTCCTGCAGCCCAAGCCCCAGCCCTGAGTGCCCACCTGTACGCCAAACCCCTCCAACACCCCAAGCCCCTGGCCTGGCTCAGAGACCCCTCCTGCACCCCTTGGCCCCATCTGCAGCCACATTCTGGTCCCACCTGGAACCTGCATTCCCACCCCAAAGCCAACACCCCCTCCCACCTCCCAACTCCACAGTGAAGCCCAAAACCCCCTCCCACCTCTTGGCCACACACACCCAGCCCAGAGCTCCCTCTTGCAGCCCAAACCCTTCATCTCTGACCCCACCTCTGAACCTGCACCCCTGCCACAGCCCTTACCCCTCCTGCACCTGAACCTCCTCACTAGCCAGGTGAAAATGAGGGAGGGAGTGACAGCGGGGGAGAGCAAGTGATGGGGGAGGTGAGCAGAGTCTCAGACAAGGGGCTGAATGAGGGTGTTCAGTTTTGTGCAGTTAGAAATTTGGCAGCTCTGCCCAGGACTCTGGAGTGCCAGCTTACCGCCTGAACCACTGGGCCTGGGACAGGCAGCCACTGGCCTACAAGGGTTCCTGTCAGTAATCTCAAAGCACTCTTAGAATTGCACCACAGATAACATACTGACAGTAAAACCCCAGACAGGCACTTGTCTTTAAACACTCGCTCCTTTGTCCCACGCTCCCAGGTCACCTTCAGAACCAAGAGAGGCATCTGATGCTGCATTAAGTTAAACCTGTCCCTGGAGTCCTGTCATGGTGCTAGGAACATCCCACTTCCTAAGGTTACAATCACATCAAGCAGCCCAGAGAAGATGATTTATCTTTTTTCTCTTTTCCCCCTGTTAATTACCAGCTGCAGGCACCTCGCTGATCAGTAATGCTGATCAGGGCTTATTTTCCCTGTTGCAGGCAGGGAGCCATGGAGCACACAGAATGTGAATGCTCTTCTGCCAGGGCAGCTCGGGCCATGCAGTCAGGAGCTGTGTGTTCAGAGACACCCCCAGACGGTTCCAATCCCAGCGAAGGTTTCTGAGGAGCAGAATTCAGGCGGGGTCAGGGTTGCTTCCCACTTGAAGGAGAGAGGGGCCAACTGCCGATGGATATAAAGCAAATACAGGAGCATTCCTGGAGCTGGGAGCACACAGAGGTAGCCGTAGGCAGCCACACTCCAAATTTACCAGCACCCTATGGGGCATATACCTTGGCTACCAATGGCTGTGGGCAGCACCATTTCTGGCAGCCCCTATCACCCGGCCGCTGCCCCCGTCTGACCCCTGCTCCACCTCCAAGCCCACTCTGTCCCAGTCCCCTAGTTGTTCTGCTCCACTTCTGATCCCATTGGCCCCAGCCTTTTAACAGCGCCCCCACACACTGGCTTGCAACTCCAGCTCCTGCTTCCGCCTCCCAGCCTGTCACCCCAGCCTGTATCACTCAGTCTGCCTGTTCCCCCACAAGCCTTCCTGCCCTTCTTCTGCCTACGCCCTCCCCACACGTCCTGCCCCAGGGAGTGGCATGTAGCGGATGGACCGTGCAAGTATTCAAGTGAGGCAGAACAACAAAAATCGTAAGGATGGTCAGTCCTGTGAGCACACACCCCTACTTCCCTAGTAGCTGACACTACTCACTATAGGTTTTATTTAAGGGTAGTATTTGTAACATCTGCCTCACCCCTTCTAGGAGGCCCCCCCGACTCACCGTCTCCCGGGCTAAGGAGGCGGTTGGAGTGCAGGAGGGGTGAGACCTGTGGCAGGGCTGCAAGCTCTGGGGTGGGGCTTTAAAGGGCCATGGGACTGCTCTGTTAAACATACAAAACAAGCCAGCCTGCAGAACTCAGGTGAGGCATTTCCCTCCTCCACCCTTCTATCAGAATCCAACTCACATTCTTGTATCTCGGGTTGACGGACCTATACTTCAAATGGGTTTACACTGGCAGACCCCCACAGCCAGCTGCTCAGGTACCACAGGGAGGAAGCCAGACAGTGCCAACGGCTCCTCAAAAAAGACAATGGGAGTGGAATAGCTTCGCCTTCCTGCCAAGGCTGCAGACAGCAATGGCTGCTGTGACTCAGCAAGGGGTACCAGGGCATGTGACCAGGCCAGGTGACTCTGGGCTCCATTGTAGGATGTCAGCGTTTTTTTCCACAGACTGGTCTGGGAACCAAGTTTGAAACAAAGGGCTCCTAGCTTAGGCTCAAGCTGGATAAGGCAGGGAGTGGCATCATTAACTGCCCCTTAACTGAACTCTGAAGAGAAGCTCCAGAGGATCTGGCATGGGAGTGGCAATCCCAAGCTGCAAAGCAGAGGCAGCTGGTGCTTGCGAATCAGCATGGCTGCTTGTATCATCAGCCAGGGTGAGAATCTGCGAATTCATAGCCTATCTTTTGGGGATTTTAGGTTTAGTTTACTTGTTTGTTTGTGTACTAGGTAATCTGCTCTGATCTGTTTGCTACCACTTCACATCTACCCTTTTGTTATTAAACTTACTTTGTGTTTTAATCTAAACCAGTAAGTTTGGAGTGAAGTCCTTGGGGGACCTTAGCTCAGGGCAGGGGCGTGTTACATTGCCTCTCCATACTGAAGAAGGGGAGAACTCGAGGAATTTACACTGTGTAGTTCCCTGTGCAGTGCAAGATGACATAATTTTGGGTTCATACTCCAGATGGGGGTGCTTGGGGCTCAGACAGTTAGCTTGGCTGTAGCCTCTCTATGCTTGCCTGGTGCAGGAGCCAGTCAGACAGCCTGCATGGAAGTGCGGCTAGGGGGTAACCCTACCCGTGTGAATGCTGGTGAAAGGCGTACGACCAGGGGTGGGTCTGCCGGTTGTCACAGCAGCAGAGTGTGAGAGGGAGTCCAGATTGCTGGGCCAGAGGGCTCAGTGGTACACCAGTTCTAAGAGGCACCCCAGGGAAATCCCCCACCACCACCAGGAACAAAAGGTAGCTGGGGAAAGCAGATCCAGAGCTGTGACTGAGGGTGACCAAAAGCAAGGAGTATTAGCAATGTCTCCTGCCAGCCACTACCGGCCAGGGAACTCCATGGAGGTCTGGCTGGGCTGCCCCTGTGGCGAGAGCCTGTTTGAGACCAAGCATTGCTTAGAGCACCTGCTGGATTCAGAGGCCATTTCCTCTTTGACAAGGCAATAGACTGGCTAGAGGGCTGGGAGCCTGCTTGGGGTCTATCGCTTTTTCCCCTCACCACAGGAGGTTTGGGGACTGTAAACAAGGCCTGGACAAGAGAAGGCTCTGGTATGTTTAGCTGAATGTTGGGTGCGTAGTGAACGTCTCTGCAATGCTTATCGCTCACTGAGGATGCCAGTCCCATGGGTCTAGGACTGCCTGTAGCCATCGCCTGCTGTGGACTCTACAACCCCCCAGTGCTAGAACGAGGGAGGATGGGGTGCCGTCACACCTCTGGCTTGAAGCAGTAATAAACATCCCTGCTCTGCAGTAATGCCCCTGTTCAGCATCCCCCCACATGAGCACCCCCCTTTTCCCTTTGAGACCCTTGAGATGTTGCTTCTTTCCCCAGAGGAAGAAGGCAGACTTTACATCTGTGCTGTGTGCAGTGGTACCGACCATCACCTCGCCCCAATGAGAGCTCATCTCATCTGAATTGGCAATAGCCACCCTTCTGAGCAGTACGACTTCCCCAGCTGGCTGACAACGCACAGGGCTGTCTCTTTATAGCTTTGAGCTCCAGGATTAAGGCTGCCTCTTAATTTCCATTTTTCTCCTTTCAGTTGCAAATCAGCCATTAACCCAAAGCGTGGGTGTGTTTCGGAGAGGTTTTACACAGAGTCTGCAATTGACTCTGCGCTCAGACGGTTAGCTCAATCCATCTCCTACCTAGACTACAGCAGCACCCTTCCACCTGGGCTGCCAGCCCACTTGTATTGTCGTAGCACTGAGAAGCTCTAGTTATGGGCAGGGACCCCATGCATAGACACACTTCAAGTCCCCTACCTGGCTTTACAACGTTTTCCGTTTCCCAAATGCCGCCTCCTCACAAGCATGCTACAGCTCCTTTCATCTCATGTCTCCTCATGCTCTGCTGGCTCTCATTCCCACAAGTTCCTTTTCTTTCTGTCTCCCACCGCAGCCTCTGTGCCTGTGACCTCCTTCAGCCTAAATCCCCTACACTGTGGTATAGCTACACTGAGATAAAAGACAAGGAGGCACGGCCATGCCTGGCCTAGCTCAGAACGTGTGTGACTCCGGATGTCACACCTCCAGGGGTGTACGTTTGGGATCGAGCTGTGTGCATGCATCATACGGTCTGGGCTCCAGCCCCAGCCTGAGCATCGACTGCTCTATTTTACCCCCTCAGCCTAAACCCCAGAAACCCAAGTCAATTCACCTGGGCTCTAAGAATCAGTGCCGCAAGGTTTTTCTTGCAGTATGAACATGTCCTCGCTTCACCTCCGAGTAAACCTCTCCCTCAATCTGTCCCGCGAGGACTTGTAATTCTGCTAATCCTCCATGTCATAAAAGTGTGGCCAGACTATCTGGGAACACCTTGCGTTACCTCTCCTTCCCCACCTGCATCCTCACAGGTGAGCTCTCCTGCTAGGTGCCACTACACCAGGGGTCACCAGGCTTCCCGAAGCAGTGACAAAATTTGACCTTTTGACCTCTAGGTACGGTCTGAGTGCCAGTGCCACTTTTAACAGTCACTAATAGTTCTACTTACAACAGCTCCATTACTAAATAAATGAAGATGCAGAGCTTTACCGTGTAGGTGGTGGTTGGCAGCATTAGGTGACCTTTGTTAAGCCATATGCAGCATGGCTTGGAGGGAGCTCCCAGCTGCATGGGGGAGGAGTGACGAGGGCTAAGCTCCCACCTTGCATGCCAATGAAAATTGGCTTGTGTGCCGCTCTTGGCACCTGTGCTGGGGGTTGCTGACCCCTGCGCGAGACTGTGTCCTTCACAGCATAAGCTGATCAGCCCAGATGTCCCTCCTGCATTTACAGAAATACACAATCAGCTATATGCATAATGGTGAGGTGAGGGTCATCTTTCTCCGATACATCAGCGTAGGTTATCAGGGTTCGATGGTTCCATAGGCTGATATGATTTCGGAAACAGTATGTTCCTATTTGGAATGCACACACGCCAAGAGGTGAATGCTGGCTCTGCCTGCGACTGGGCCACTTTTTAATAGACACATATTTTTTTCTCATCTGTAAGTGCTGCAGTCAGAACTGAGCCAGCCCTTGAAGATGTAATAAGATGCTTTGTAACAAGACCTAGAAAACCCTAGGGATCTTCGGTAGAGGGCAAATGAACCAAAAGACAAAAATCAATCTGCTCTGTTCAATACTTTCTCCGGTTTGGGTAAGAAGATGAAGCTAGCTTGCTGCGCTGGTGTGGTTTTCATCATCTGAGCAAACAGTCTCTCCAGGAATGCCTGCTGTCAGAACTGCTGAGCTAGCTTCAGAAGTCTTTTCTGTGTGCTTTGCAAACCCAGACCTGTTGGAAGCTTTTGCCGCACCTTATGTGTCTTGCCACTGCACTGTTTTCCAGCTGGTCTGTTGGAATGACACGTGTCCTTTACATCAGTGTCTGGCAGAGATGGGCCAGAGTAGGACCCAGACATGTCCTTGGCTCAGAGAATGACCCCAGATACAATTTGGAACTGAACAAAGCTCTGACCAATCTGAATTCTCATGCTGAAGGCATCAGACATTTATCATGAAATTATTTAATGCTGCAAATGAGAAACTGCCTCCAAGCAATTCCAAAGCACCAGACCAGACCTGCTCGGAGCTGACATACCTGTGGAGTGGAAATCCAGGCACTGTCAGGCTTGGTTTTGACTCTCTGATGGTCTCAGAGGGAAGGAGGTGGACTATAAAGGGAAGGAGATGGATTAGTTGCATGTTTTCTGGTCTGCACACCACATCTTCTTCAGACTGTGCAAAAACCCACAGTGAAGCCCAAGCACCCCGCCATTTCCTCAGGCTTTGTGCTGGTTGGGGAATGTGTGCAGCCCCTGCTGGTCAGAGGCTCTTCTGTATAGAGGCCTGAGCAGTTAGGCCCTTACCTGAACCCAAGGAACCCACAGAGTATGTGCTTCTTGCACATGGTACTTCACTCAGGGCCAAACCAAGACCATCCCTTTCCGTGTTCAAGTCTTTTGCAGGGGACACAGCTGAGAGGAGGTGGCCCTCGCAGAAAATCCATGTCATTCTGCAGACCAGACACCTGAGAAGAAGTCCAGTGATCGGCAAGGTTCTTGAGGGCTCTGTAAAAAGCCCCAGGCTTCTGGTCCCGGTATTTTCCGCAAGCCCCTGTGCAGCCTGAATCCTTGGGAGCTGCACTGTTGGAGACTTGCCTTGATCATGACAGCTCACAGGAAAACCTAGATGAAGACAAGAATGCACACTCAGACTTTTTTGCTCTTCCCAATCTGAGCCCTTTCCGGAGCTGTTGTGCTCCCCCTAGGCCATGGTTCTAGTTGGAGACCACGTGCTCTTCACTCAGCTGCCCCCACCTTCCCAGGTTGGTGGGAGGAGCTATGGGGACCTCTGAGCCTCTGTTCCCTGCAGAAGGGGTTGCATCGGGACGGTCCCCTTCTCTCACAAACTGGGAGCAAAGAGCTGCATGCAGCCATCTGTAATTACCCACACAAATAGCTGGACTTTCGACCAGGGTATACTTGGCTAGATTTCCAAAAAGGACCAGAGTTGGATTTCAAGTACCAGGTGTCCACAATTGGCCCCAGATTTTCAAAAGTGCTGCATGCCCAGCAGCCCCTAGGGTGACATGGCTGAAAATCTGTCCTGTGCCCTGACAATGGCTGCTCGACTCTTTTTTGAAACCTAGACAACAGGGCCTCTTAACGAGCGCAGTCACACCCATGGGCACAGGAGATGGAGGCTGCTGTTGTGGTCTACATGGCGCTCTCGCCAGGCAATGCTGCAAGGATCCAAAGGCAACAGTGGACCAGAGCTTTGTCTTTCCTTCTGCAACAGCCACTGGCAGAAGGGCAGGGAATCCCAGCCGAGAAGGAGGCTTGGCGTCTGGGGCTGAGAGAATGCGTGTCTGAAGTAGGCCTGGCAGGGTGGATGTGGGTCAGTACGTTGCTGCTGTAAAAGAGCAAAAGGGAGGCGATAGTCTAGCGTTTGCAGTGAGGCATGAGGAGAAGAAGCCATTTCCGTGGATGAGGGGAGGAGCTGGCGGTGGCCAGTGGAGGTTTCATTAGATTGAATCCCTGCAATAGGATTCTCACTCACTCCAGAACAGCTTTTCCTGTCTAGGCCTGGGAAAGTAGCTCTCACAGGAATGGATGTGCCCTGCTCTCTGCCCACTCTGGGACAGTCTTTCTTCTGGAACTTGGCCCTCAGGCCAGTCCCCGTTTAATCCACTACCACTGCTGGGATTGTGAAGTCTGACAGGACTGCAGAGCAAATCCCTTCTCCAGACGTGCTCAGCCCCAGCTTGGGCTCTGTGTTGCCACCATTCCAGTGTCTGGCAGGGGACCAAGCTCACCTCTGACACTGAGTTCCTGCCCAGTGACCCTCTGGCCTTCAAGCCAGGTCTGCTCAGGCTCCATTCCCTGTCGCTGTGCTTCTGGGCCGGGCTCCTTCCGAGCCAGCCCTCTCTCTTTCCTTGCCTCCTTCTGGGTTTACCACATGAGCAAATCCTGTTCCGTGGGGTTACTTCACGCCTCTAGCCTCTTACCAGGCTCTCTACTCCAGAGCAGGATCCCAGGGCTTGTTCACCCTTTGGACTTGCTGCTAGTCCCTGAAAGCCTTTTAGGGATTGGTGGCCCCTTCCTCCCCCATAGCTTCCTGTCTTTGCAGCATTGTCCCAGCCCCTCCCCAGGCTTTCCTCTCCGTTAACTCTGGCCCACCCTTTCGCTGTGGACCTAACCGGGCTCTCAGGCTGCTGTTAGCTGTAGCATGGCTGGTTTGGGATGTTCACCCCATCACAATCCCTTCTAGTTCGCAGACAGCTCGCAGTGTGAGCCTGTATTGCTCTCGGCTAGTGCCGCGATGCTAGAGAAGGAATGGCAGAGACCATCAGACAGATGGAGATTGGGCCCCACAGTGACTTCAGTACCCTTGCCTGCCCCCCACCCAAGTGAGACCCATAGTCCCCCCATATCCTTCTGACCTGTCACACCATCCCAATCCAACCTATCACTTTGGTCCTAGGGCACCCATTACCTGAACATCTGAGCACCCTGGGTGAAATGCTTAGGAGCTTTGCCATTGACTGAAGTGGAAGGCAGATCTCAGCCTGTAAAGGGAAGGAGATCTATATAAACAGTAGCAGAATCATGAAGGTACCAGATGAATTATATAATTCAATCCATCTGGTATTTTAGAAAAGCCTGCAATTAGCAGCCAGCTGCCCACTCTGCTGCATCAAAGTCATTTGGGTGGTTCCTTCAAGGGAGCCCAAAAATGTTAGAATCCATTATTGACAAAATGACCTTTTACATGGAGGAAAATGACTTACATGTGTGCAAGGTATAGCCACGAGCCCATCCTCCCGATCTGAAAATTACCACCAAAATCTTATGATGTCAAGTGAGTGTAACCTGATCTTGCCCCAGGGACATTTCTCTGTCATTTGCAATACAATTCTGTTTGGCATTTAGTTAAATGGGGAACTGGTCTTTATTGAGGATCACTTACAGCAGCTTTTACTGTGGATATTGTTTTAGTATCTGGTGGGATGAAAGGTGTGTGCAGCAAACACTGGTGGTGGTAATAATGCTAGCTCATCTTCTCTAACTGCTACCTGGGTACTCATATGGCCCCTGCATGCTGGTGTTTGGGCTCTGTTGAAAGATTTAAAACATCCAGTAAAGCATGTCTCTTCTTTTTAGGATTTTGAGCTTTCATTTTGATGCTTCCTCCCTGGTTTGAGCTTTTCTTCATCAAAGAATGGAGCCCTCTAATCTGGCCATTAGTGGTACAAGTAGAACTGGTTTCTCTTTTGCTCTTTTTTGTCTCTCGGCTGAGAACAGGACCGACCAGAGTTGTTGTTTTTAAGGAAGGCCTGGCTCAGACTTCTGCTGAAGTGTTAGTTTTCACCCGGCAGCGGCAGACCATGGGTTGTCATGTCTCATTGGGCAGGTGGAAAACAAGTTACTGTGGGAAAACCAGCAATACGAGATAGAGGGAAAAACAAGTCCTTTCTCCCTCTAAAACTAGAGTCTTGCAGACATGTGATGTTGAGATTTTGAGCAAGGCTGCTGACAGAATTGCCGGGAGCAAGGGGGAAGGTGGCTTTGGGCCCCCAGAAGGGGCCAGGCCTTAGGTAGATGGGTTAGGCTAGGGGCTGCCATCCCTCAGCCAGCCCTTCTGTCATGCCTGGCCCACATTAACCAGTGCTCCATCAGGAATTGAAGGGGTCCATGGTGGCCCTTTTAAATGGCTAGGTCCAGGACAGTCACCCCTTTGTGCCCTATTCACACCATACACACCCCTGCCTGCAGGTGACACCAACAGGTACAGAATCTTTTAAAAAGGCATGAGGAGCACATCTACCTTGTGGGACCCATTTCAGATTGGTGCAGTAGGTAGCCCCATCGAAGTCTGTTTCACATCCCTTTGAAGTGACAAACCAAAGGGAGTCCTGTTCTTTCATGACACAGTTTTTCAGCTTGTCAGAGACTGTTGCTGCTCAGTGGCCATTTGTTTGTACCCGTAGCAGTGCTCAAAGACTGCAGCTAAGCTCCTGGCCCCATTATTATTGTCATTGTCAATTCCTTGGAATCCAGGAGGATTTCTTCCACGGCTCTTATTTTTATGGGTCCTTTGGTGAGTGAGGAGCCCGATCCTTTAGCTGCAAACTCAGTACTGCTGGAAGGCAGGTTTGCTGCATGGCCATTGTCTGGCCTTTCCTTTCTGGCGTTTTACTGCCACCAGGGCAAGGTGACGTTTCTCAAAAGTGGCCTTTTCTTCCCTGACAAGTCTTCACTAATTATCCCTGTCCTGGGCTATTGTCTCCCAGAATGTGATACCAATGTCGTGTCTCTTGATGTTTGTCTTGAAGCTTGTGCTACCCTGGCTCCACGTCACATACCACGGGAAGGGGACCAATGGGGATACCATGGGGGGTGCCAGGCTGGGGACAGGAACAATTCACATGGGGGAAGGCACATGATGAGCAGTTGCTTAAGGCACCATAAATCCTAAGGATGGCCCACTTGAAGTCTTTGAAGTGTTTCTTTTGGCCTCCCCATTTCCTTTCTCCTTTGGTGAGTTGGGCATACGGCAGTTTTTTTGTTAGGCACGCAGCAGGCATGTTCCCACAGTGCTCACGTCACCGCAGCTGCAGCTGGATAAATCAAGGCCTCAACACTGAACGTATTGGCCTCCAGGACGACACGGACCTCTCCTTTTGCATTGAGGAGCTTTTGAAGCAAGTGCAGGTGCTGGCATTCCGAGCTAGTCAGAAGTTTTCTGTAGGTCACCAAAGTCTCACGGCCATAAAGGAGAGTCAGGATCAAGGCCCCATTGGAACAAATGCTGTACCTATGGAATAAGGAACAATGCCTGCCTGGAAGAGTCGGCAGCAAGCCAGCCCAAAGGGTGGGCAGGGGCACAACGGCACAGAGAGGGGATGTGATTTGCCTAGTTCATATAGCAGAGCTGGCAGCAGAATCTGCTTCGTCTGATTCCCACACCAGAGTCCCTCCCATTGAACCACATGACACCTCTTAGCTTTTAAATGTATGACTGTATTGATCCATTTTTTGCTTTGTTGTGTGCAATGAACCTGTCTCACTCTCTCCCAGAGAACTCTATCTTTGGTTCTTGGCTTTGTGGGTCACTCGCTGAATTTAACCTGTGTTCCCATGACCTACAGTCACGTCTGATGGACCTGCTTGACTAATGGGCATCTCTCGGCCACAATGGCTCATCTGCCAGATGTAGTGCAACCACTGCTTTAGTTCTGTGATGGAACAAAAACCCAGAAATTCAGAGCTGGTGAATGAGTGGTTGGAAATGGTAGTCTCTGGATGTGTAGCGTAACCATAAGTTGTTACAACCATGTAATGTTTGGATAACTGGATATATGTTGTAATGGAGTGAGAGCTTATCATTGGCACTGAGAGAGCACCGAGGGCCAGATTTTGAAGATCCCCAGCATGTTTGAAATTGTTCATCTATTCTTCTCAACCTACGCTGCTCAGTCTCATTTCCAATGATCATGGCACAGAGGAGAAGAGTTTTCTGATGGAGGATCCCACCAGTTCCTCAGAGCAGTGGGAAATGAAATGTAAATGTCCTTTTTTTTTTTTTTTTTTGCTGCTCCATGCAAGAATTTGTGGAATATGTAATTCTCATTGTGGTGAATACCGCTGTACAGCTGCCTTGGCTCTGTGGATAAGCCAGCTGTGAATCACGGCTGTGGTCTGGCTCTGTTAACAAGTCTTGCTGTATTTGAAAGCCCAGTGATGTTTCTGTGGCAGCAAACTTGGGATTTCCTAAACTGAAATGAAATTGACATACAGAATTTGAAGAAGAGGTAGCAAGTAAATCTGAAAGCTATTAGTTGGACAGGGGGTGTGAAAGCCTTGAGCAGGTCAGGTTATGCAAACTGTGCTAATGCAAAAAACCCAAACAGTCCTGTAGCACCTTAAAGACTAACAGTTTTATTTATTAGGTGTCAGAGGGGCAGCCGAGTTAGTCTGTATCTTCAAAAACAACAAGCGTCCCGTGGGACCTTATAGACTAACAGATATTTTGGAGCATAAGCTTTTGTGGGCAAAGACCTGCTTTGTCAGATTTATTAGGTAATGAGCTTTTGTGGGTAAGACCCACTTTATCAGGCTTTGGAGTGAAAATGAGAAAACAGGTTATACATTACCAATGCAGCAATTCTGTTCTGGGGCTTCTTTTATTTACTGCCATGCAGAATAGCATGGTAATGACAAGGCAGTCTGTTTAATGACTTGAAAACACACAGATCTCCTATTACAAGATTTTTATCCTCAGAAAATACACAGACAAACGAACCACTTCCTCTACAGAACTCTGTCCCAAAAGTGAACCTGTCAAGCTGTTTGTGTTGGTATTTTTCAGTGACATCTCATCTTTCAGGAGCTTTATTTCCAAAGCCTATGCTTTACTATAGAAACCAGAAATCTGAAACTAATTCAGGCCTCTCTCTTCTGAGACACAACTCACACAGGACTGCCAAAGCAAAAAAGAATTGTGCGGAGTTGGAGGGGTGTAAATATCCCAGTAAGGAGATTGACCAGTGGTGTGTAGAAATATTATTTCAGACCCCAACTTCTTGCCACAACAAAGCTGCTGAATCCCCCTGACTCTTTTGAATCCTGTCCTGATTAGCAATGATGTTTTTAATTGAAACTTCAAGGTTCATTACTGAATGCAGCTTAATTAAATTGAGAGGACGGGTAATGAGAAATATTCCCCTTGGACACATAATGTAACGCACATGATCTCATGGGATTCTAAAATCCATACGCGCTGCCAATTCCCCAGAGACCTTTCTTTTTAAAAAGTGAGCCTCCTCTTTCTGCTCCTTCCCAGGTACGCTGGAGACATTGCGAGGTGCGAGGTGCTTGTCAGTAGGAGTTGCAGGGCTGAGTTGAAAATCAAGCCCATACTCAAGAAAAAAAATTGTCTGAAGAAAACCCAAGTAATGACAAAGTGAGACGGATCTGTGGGTTTGTCCCTAGTAAGGTAATATCTGGTCCCTTAGCAGGCATCATTGTCCCGTGGGTAGAACACGTTATGGGAGGACAGTCACTGACCTGCTTAATCTTAGGCTCGTAGGTGGTTTGTGCAGCTCTGTGATATCGAGAGGGATGCAGGAACAGAGGCCAGCATGAGCACTGCAGTGCTCACTTGTTCCCTGAAAGGTACTTTAATTTTGCAAGCATCACCGATGCAAAGTAGCTCCCAGAGCTGCATCAGCTCCCCACTCCCAGTGGCCATGTGCTCAGGAAAGAACAATAACATTACCTCTAGTCCCGTTTATGCTCACGCTGGAAATTAACTGAAACGACAGTAAGTAAACCAATTTCAGCCAAATGTAGTGAGATCTACAGCTAATATAAGGCAGCAGAATGCTGTTGATTTCCTTGAATCTACAACAGATGTACACCAGCTGAGGACAGACTCTCAGTTTTTGTCTGTAGCGTAATCTTGATGGGGTAGGTTCCAAATTTGGTACTAGTTGAGCACTGGTGAATGCACTTATCATTATGCACTGAATTCCACTGACTTCAGCAGGTAACACCAGCTGGGGACCTGGCTCACATTTTATACATAGGTACTAGAACTATGTTCATTTACCAAGGTAGCCCGTGATGGCCAGAGGAGTTTGTAGACCTTGTAGACCTCCCTTGGGTATTACCTTGTAACTTAAAAACCCAGCTTTACATAGTTTGAACCTCTGGTGTATTCCACAAGAGAAGAGCAAGATGTGTACCCTCCCGGCAAGTCTAGACTACCAGAGCTGCTCCATGCCCCGGGGGATTTATGGAGACTTTTCTGAAGACATATGGGTCTTTCTTCACTTAAGGCTTTCTACTGAGCCATGATTCAGAACTGTCTAGTGCAGCCGCTGGCAAATTGATCCCTAGCTGACAAAACGGGGTTTCCTGATCTTACACAGCTCCATGACTCTTGCGGTGGCCAGACTCTGATGCTTCCAAAGAAGATATAAATGTCTGTAATGCAGCCAATTAACAGTCCAGTGTGGGAGAGGCATTTTTCCCAAATACCCTTTCCCCCACCTTTAATGACTTTATGGCAGGGGTGGCCAAGTTTTTGGCCCGAAGGCTGCACCTGGGTTTGGAAACTGTATGGCCGTCCAAGAGAGGTAGAGAACTCGGTGGGTGCAGTGTGGGAGAGGGGCTCTGTAAGGGATGTTACTGGGGTGAGGAGAAGTGGAATTCACGGAGTGTGACATGGTGGGGGAGGATCTACAAAGATGGTACCAAGGACTCCTGGGGTCCTGCCAGCAGCACAACCAAGGGGGCGGTGCAGTTACCGCCATGGACAGAAGTGCCCTAGCTGGGATGGGTGTGGACCTGGGTCAGTTACAAGGCTCTTGAGGGTGAAGCTGTAGGACACCGGGAGGGGACGGGGTGCACTGCGGCACGGGTGTGGTTCCAATCCCTAAAACAGCACTGTGAAGTTGCACCTGTGCAGTGTGGCTCTGTGTGCTGGAAGATGGTGAATCAGAGGCTGAGACACACCAGCGGGGCAGGGCCCCATCCCGTCTGACCCACGGGCGCTTGAGGAGTGCATACAGAGGCCTGGTGGCCCAGATGCAGGCTGTGGGCCATAATACACGCGCCCCTGCTGTATGGCCTCAAAACAAGTTAGAGTTCTCCATGGTATTAGCTGAGCGTCCTGACGGAGAAGCACTACAAATGGTCTTAAAACCATTTCGCTCTTGTTAACACTCGGCAATAGCAGTTGACTCTCTTACCTGTGATTCCCTCGCCTTGACTGCTACATAAAGAATCGTTGCCACATGCAGCTTTGATCTTATTTCTCTTGAACTTCATCCAATGCTCTCCTGGCAAGGGCAGGCCGAACAGGGGCGGGAGGCGGGTAGCTGGTGTAAATTATGAATGAAAAGATGTAATACAGAATAGCTGTAAAAATCCAGGCCCAGTCGTTCTGCTTTGTGCCCCCGTAACCTACACTTGGAGAGGGCGGAGCTTGGTCCTTTTTTAGTGGTGAGCTCATCAGAGAGATTAACGAGTTGCCTACAGCAGCCAGCAGGGAAGTGTGGTTCGTTATCTGTTGGGGTAGAGGTCATGCTTTTAACTCTGTAGATTCCAACCTCACCCCACCCCCCGGTAGGGTTGTTTTCTCAGCTTCCTATTACATCCTGCGTAAACTCTGTCAAGCCCCAAACTGTTCTTCAGAACACCTCGCAAGATTGATAAATAGCCCATGAAGTCCCTGCAATGAGTAGACTCTCTAGTGTTCTCTTCCTTTATTGCATATCACACTGGTTAGCTCAGGGTGCATTTTTGTTCTCGAGATGGCCATCAAACAAAGGCAGCAGGGTTATGCCTGTTTTCCTTCCTACAGTGTAAGGAGGATGAACAATTTCCTCCTGTTGTTTAGGTGGGTTAATCCAGGGGTGTGCAAAGTGGGGGTGCACCCCCTGAGGGGGTACAGTAAGCAGGGTACAGTGTGACTGTCCACTCCTGCGGCTTCTGCTGCATAACCAGCCCTCTCCTTTCTCCCACGGTTTGTCACCAGGGGAACACCCCCCACCACTGCTGGGCCAATCAGAAAGTGCAGATGCCCTGAGGCAAGCAGCAGAGCAGCCAGCAAGTTCCTGGCTTGATAAGGTACCCTCCTGAGGTCCACGCCCTTCAGGGCACCCCCAGGAGCCTCCCAGCACCCCCTTCCCAAGCCTCTCCTCCACTTCCTATGGTCCTCCCACAGGCTGCGGGGGGCTCCAGCTAATCGCAGGGATGAAAAGTAGAGCACAATGTAAAATGTTTGCTCACCCCTAGGTTAAGTGACTGTGAAGAACAAGGCATCCACTGATCTCTATAACATAAGAACATAAGAATGGCCAGGCTGGGTCAGACCAAAGGTCCATCAATCTTAGTATCCTGTCTTCCAACAGTGGCCTATGCCAGATGCCCCAGAGCAGCCTGAGAATGTGCCATATTTCCAGACAGCCCAAAACAGCTCTGAGAAAGCCAGAAAGGAAGGGTTTTCATTGGACTCACATTGGCCCTGGTAAAATCTCTTCTGCCTGCACTGCAGTGAAGCAAATAAAACAGGGTTGAAGCTATTAGTTCCAGGAAGCCTGGTCTGTTTCTGTCTCCTGTCTGTTTGTTCTCTCGCCCCTCCCCGATGATCTCTGCTTTCCTATTCCAGTGGGTTTGTGTTTTGGCACGGAATGTGCCGGCTTTGGCAGGGAAGAGAGACAGCACATCAATGAAGAGGGGAAACCATTTCTTAAAAGCTAAAAGCCATCCGTCACGAGTTCCCAAAAAGCCACGGCACGCAGCTCGCTCGGATGCTAAAGGGGTCGGCATTGGATCCGTCACGAGTTCCCAAAAAGCCACGGCACGCAGCTCTCTCGGATGCTAAAGGGTCGGCATTGGATCCGTCACGAGTTCCCAAAAAGCCACGGCACGCAGATCTCTCGGATGCTAAAGGGGTCGGCATTGGATCCGTCACGAGTTCACAAAAAGCCACGGCACGCAGCTCGCTCGGATGCTAAAGGGGTCGGCATTGGATCCGTCACGAGTTCACAAAAAGCCATGGCACGCAGCTCTCTCGGATGCTAAAGGGGTCGGCATTGGATCCGTCACGAGTTCACAAAAAGCCACGGCACGCAGCTCGCTCGGATGCTAAAGGGGTCGGCATTGGATCTGTCACGAGTTCCCAAAAAGCCACGGCACGCAGCTCTCTCGGATGCTAAAGGGGTCGGCATTGGATCCGTCACGAGTTCCCAAAAAGCCACGGCACGCAGCTCTCTCGGATGCTAAAGGGGTCGGCATTGGATCCGTCACGAGTTCCCAAAAAGCCATGGCACGCAGCTCTCTCGGATGCTAAAGGGGTCGGCATTGGATCCGTCACGAGTTCACAAAAAGCCACGGCACGCAGCTCGCTCGGATGCTAAAGGGGTCGGCATTGGATCCGTCACGAGTTCACAAAAAGCCACGGCACGCAGCTCTCTCGGATGCTAAAGGGGTCGGCATTGGATCCGTCACGAGTTCACAAAAAGCCACGGCACGCAGCTCGCTCGGATGCTAAAGGGGTCGGCATTGGATCTGTCACGAGTTCCCAAAAAGCCATGGCACGCAGCTCTCTCGGATGCTAAAGGGGTCGGCATTGGATCCGTCACGAGTTCCCAAAAAGCCACGGCACGCAGCTCTCTCGGATGCTAAAGGGGTTGGCATTGGATCCGTCACGAGTTCCCAAAAAGCCACGGCACGCAGCTCGCTCGGATGCTAAAGGGGTCGGCATTGGCTCACGTCCTGAACGCCTGCCATTATTTCTTGAAGAGGCAACTGATTTTTGGTTTTGTGTTTGTATAGCCCATTGTGCTGGCGGCAGAGTTATTTTAGCCAGATACTGCACATAATACCAAGAAACGTTGCCCTGAATAAACCCCACTGGAGAAGAGGCAAGCTCATGAGGCTAGACACTTACAAGGGATTGTCTGAGCTGTGCACTGATGGAAAGACACAGCGATGGGGTTAATAGCCTCAATGAGTTCACGTAATTGTTGCAGCTGTCTGTTGGTCCTAGCTCATATCTTTCCCCACGCTCCACACAACAGCATGTAGGCAAAACTGTATGGGAGCCACCCTCCAGGAGAGCAGAGATGACAAAGGTTGACATGCTCCCTTTCTGCACATCTTCAGTCCTTTCAGCAGAACAGCCACCTGCCAACGAGCTATGCAAAATGGGAGTGGGGCTGGGGGAGACAGAAGCAGGGAAGGGAAAGGGCTGTGTTCCGCAGCAGCGTTCTCCAGCAAAACTTCATGGGCTGCTTACTAAACAACATGGACATTGGAAGCTCTGAGACACTATCCTTTTATGGATGGGTCCCAGTACACGGCTGGAACCTGGCAGCCCCTTGCAGCACAGGTAGCAGCTCTACTTGGCTGCCATGTCCAGTGAGGTGATAGGTAGGGGCAGGAAATGTCTTTCTGCCTGTCTGGCCAGGATCCAGGCTGATCTGTCTGGTTTGGTAGCCCAATCCCCTGGGCACATTGTCTCCTGGCTGGGTCTTGTATCCGCAGCTGGGATACATGCCTAATTTGTCCCATATTTTATGCAGAGGGGAAGATGTGATGTCTAAGCCTGCAAAATTAGTATCTGCCTGTTAGCGACAGCCAGTGATGTTGCAGCCCTGGTTCAAAGCCATGCTAGTAGACAAGGCTGTGGTGACATGAAAACTGCTCAGCTACCTCCATGAGTAGTACAACAACTGACATCCGTATTAGTACAGGTTGAACTGCTCTAATTCGGAACTCTGTCATCCAGCAGCATCCATGGTTGGTATGATTTTAGGTAGCCAGATGGCCACCGATCATGGGTGTGGCCAAATTTCCAGTGGTCCCATAAAGTTTGTAAAAGCCACCACTCCTGCCTCTCAGTGTTCTGGGCTGTATTAGCTGTAACAGACCCCTACCTGTTATCTAAGAGCCCAGTAAGCAGTGGGAGTGTTGGAAATGCTGCTACGCAATATTGACCTCCTGTGGTTCAGACATGTTCAACCTGTAATATGGCGTTACTGGGCCCGTCTTTAATGTCCAGCTGATGAAGTTTACTGAGGGGTATTGCCTCCCGTTATTGGAGCATGTGGAGGACAGATGTTCGAGGGAGAGAGAAACATCTTTAGGGGCAGTCAACTCGTACTTCAGTCCTCTGGCTGCAGGACAAGATCTAGCACTTTGCTCCAGATACGAGGTGTGAGGCGGGAGTGGTCAGCTGTAAGCGGGGCTCTGAAAAGGAGCAAATAAATTGCTATTTTGAAATAAGCACAATCCCACGTTTTAACAGCACCAATTTCGAAATAGCTGCTTCGAAACAGGCCCTATTCCTCCTCCAATGAGATTCACAGATTTCAAAATAACCCATCTTCTCTGTTGAATTTATTTCGAAATAGTGTGTGCGTGTAATATAGACTTCGGCAAAGTTCTTTTGAAATAACAGCTCTTATCTGGGAATAACTTGGCTAGCTGTTTTCAGCCCATGGTTGGTCATCTCTCTAGAACCAGGAATAATATCTGTCTGCCGATGAGGAGTCCAGTATTTTGCCAGTACATGCAGATGTTCTCTGGCTCTCTCCATTCAATGGACTAGGCTTGAGATGTTCATTAGGCCAGCTTAAATACAGGCGAGGGCATCCAAGTTAGTTACCTGGGAGTTCCCCCAGCAGAAGGAGACCCTCGTGTGGCAGAGAGCCATGGCAACTGAGCATTAGTTAGAAAAGCTTTAGGGCTCTAATTTATTCCAGCTGCCAAACTTGCCCAATGCTGGGTCTAAGTTCATGGAGACAAACCCGTAGGTGCTATTATGCTATCTTTTCCTCCTTCCTCAGCTGCTGCACCCACCACAGCTTCACCAGAGCCGTCAAGGCAGCTGGTGAGTCTAGCGGGAGTCAAAGCTGGTGTAACTAATGTCAGGGGTACTGAAGCAAGAGGAAGACAGCATCAATTACACCATGGTGGGCTTCTTTCTGATTTTGGCCCATTTAGGTGGCGGGAGTGATTGTAAAGTCAGGAGACAGCAGTATGTGGCCTTGTGCCAGGTTACAGCTGATTGAAAAGAGACCTTCCTACACAGAACTCCTTGTAAGACAGCACTTCTGGGAGCACCCTAGACCCCAGAGCAAGATGGAAGGGGGCCCCGCTCCACACCCCAGAAGGGGCGGGGCCAATGGCAAAATGGGTGGGGCCTATGGCATTTGGCCCTCAGTGCAACTGGGGCCTCTTGTTAAGAAAAAATTAGCTAGTGAGGAGGGGGCAAGGAAATGCACTGCCAGGCTCTCCTGTTTTGGGATTAAACCCAGGGTCATGGTTGCTATGTTGGGCAAAGGTACTTTGGGGGTCCTCTAGCCTTGGTAATACCTACAGTACCTCCACTTCTGTCTGTTTTCTTTTCATCCACATGAACAACCCCTCCACAGGAAAAACCTGGCATGTGCTGCTGTCCGTCCAGATTTTCTGTCATTCCTAGAGAATTCATCAGTCCATCACATGCCCACCTTGAAACCACTAACAGGGGCTCTCCAGGCAGGCTGTGAGGGAGCCATGCAGGTGAACTGGAAGGAAACCAAGCAGATTTCAGATGGAAACTCTCCTGAGTCCCATCCAATGCCAGCCCAGTCAAGCCCTCACCATGATATTTGAATTTTGCTAAATGGGCCCATTCCAACAAAACGTTGTTTCCTATGAAGTTTCCCATCAGCTGTAAATAGGCTCGCTCTAGGGCCAAAAACCCAAGCAAGAGCACATGATTTAAAAGACCGTCCTAGTTCTTTGCTGCAGCACTGGCAATTTCATGTGTTGACTTAATATGCATGCTAAAAATGTCCGTGCACAGCTTTCCTCTGTGCAGGTCTAAGACCCTGCTGTGGTGTAAAACAACCCACTGTGCACGTGCAAACATAGCCGAGATTTTGAATTTGATGAGCAGGAAGCCAAATACCCACAGTGTAAGGTTCTCAATGTTCCTCACTTTGCATTGAAGGTAAACTCCTCTGCCACACAACACAGCTAAATTGTGCCCTGGGGGCACAGCTCAAAGGAGAGGCTGCGCGGAGGCGTGCAGCCCCAGGGAGGAACTTTTGGCAGCGTTGATCTGCAGAGAATCTCAGCTCCCTCTGGAGAGCAGCAGGAAAGTATTTCATCTCCCTCTGGCAAAACGTGCCCTCTCCTCAGCACTGGCCAGCCTTAGGCATACGCGGCCTATATAGCTGAATAGGGAGCCAGTAAATGTTGGAGCTCCAAATTTAGCAGTGCCCTACGCTGCATATTTCCAGGCCCACAGTGGGGAGAGGCAGGGGGGACGAAGGGGGCAGATACCCCGGGCCCAGCATTTCAAAGGGGCGCAGAGCCCCGGCTGCCACCACTGCTACTTTGGCATCTTGCTGGTAGGGGGCCAGGGGGCAGCATAGCGGTGTGGAAGGTGCTGAGGGCTGACACCTCTAGGCCCCACCCCTTCCACCCTTGGCCATGCCCCTTCCAAGGCATGGAGCCAGGCTCCCCTCCCACCTTGCCCCAGGGCCAGAACAGCTGTTGGCCCTGCCGCATATGGCTAGGGCCACCCATGGCTGTGAGCAGCACCAGCCCCAGTCGCCTGCTCCCCGCATCCTCTGCTCTGACTCCCAGCCCTGTTGGACCCAGTCCTCTGGCCTCTGGTCTCCCTACCCTAATCCTCCACCCTCACCTGCTGGCCCACAGCTCCAGCTGGCAGTGCTGCTCAGTCTGCCTGATTCCCACAAGGCCCCCTGCCCTTCTTTCTTCACCCCCCGCAGGTTCTGCCCCCACAGCCCAGAGCACAGCCCCACTCCCTCCAGCCCCATGGCATGGCTGCCCCCTGCAGGGAACGGAGGGTGCAGGTGCTCAGACTGCATAGGGCACCAAAAGTCCTAAAGGTGGCCCCGCCTTTCCGATCCCATGTGGGGCTGGCCCAGCCCAGCTACCAAGTGCAAAGGAAGGGCTGGGACTGGCCACATCTCCTCTGGACCTCTCTCCATGTGGCGGCACTACACTCAGCATCGTGGCTTCCAGGACGGTATCTGGCCAACTCTCTGTCTCTCACATCTTCCATGGTACCCTGTGCCATCACTCCCACTCATCAATAGACAGAGGCTGTGTCGTTCTCTTCCAGAGAGAGCAGATTGCATTTTTCAGACTGATGGTGCCCAATGGTGACAAGCCTCATTCTCAGGACCTTTCATCAGTCACAGCAGAAATGTTGTCAGGGACCAGCCACATAGCAAGCTGGATATACCGTGTAGCGGAACTCAGTAAATCACCTGCTTCAAGTGAGCTTGGTCAGTGGCGAAGGTCTCTCCAGCATCTGCCCATCTAAACAACAGGCTGATTGATCTCTGAAGGTTTGGAAGGGTTAGATTTTTATCAGTAAATGTTGATAAGCATCGACGACACCACGTACATGCACAAACCAATGGAAAATTATTCTGTAGGTAATTATTGATATTTATGGACTGACGAAGTAGTCAAAATGTGGCGTGAGAACTTCCTCATGTTTGATTTCAGGCGATAATTCGGAGATACAATGCTAACCGTTTGTCTAATGGTTATGAAGCGTTCCCTTTTTTAATCTCAACACCTACTGTAATGAAATAATTGTTTTCTGACCCCCCCACCCCACACACAAACACACTGACTGACCCTCCTGCAACTATGAACATTTCAATTAATAAAAACCTTAAAATAAAAGGTTAACCCCACTAATCACCCACATCAATGAAAATGTATATTAATTAAATCTGAAAGACTTAAAACCAGAAATCTATATTATCTGTCAAAAGGATACAAAAATCAAAATTCTGTCCAGGTTGCTACATGGTGCAGTGATTTCTCGGTCACTAAGCTTCCTGTCAATGTTCAGTGGAAACCTGATCCTGTCCCAATCTATCAGAGAGGTAGCCATGCTCGTCTGTGTCTTTGAAAACAACAAGAAGTCCTGTGGCACCTTATAGACTAACAGATGTTCTGGAGCATCAGCTTTCATGGGCAAAGACCCACTTCGTCAGATGCCACAGGACTTCTTGTTGCTGTCCAAATCTATGCATGTTATTGCTGTACTGTGATTAATAACCGTATCGAAAGCGTTGCTCCTATCAGTGTTTTACAGTAGAGAGTGCCTAGGTAATAATTCGCATTCGGCACGTGGGAAAAGAGTGATAGGGAGGTTCAAGCCAATGGACAATGTCCATGGCAGAGGCAGGAGCAGAACCTAGTTGTACTGGTTTCTAGTCCGCTGCTGTAATCTGACTAGACTTTATGAATCCAAGAACGCAGACACCTCCATCCTGGTGACTGGAGAGGACAGAACGAGAAGCAGCAGTCAGAAAGGGAAGAAAAACCCTAGCGAGGTATATGAGACGGACCTGTAAATGGAGGATAAATGTGCTTTGAGGAGCAGAAACCGCTTTCAGAAGCATTGGACCACACCAGTGCTATTTTACAGGCTCAACTCACGGAACACCAACAGTGTTCCTGCCAGGCGTCCTTTCATACTTAGCTCAGCGTGCTCCCTGGAGTCTAATCGGAACCTTTCAAGTACAGTACTCCCTTCCTCCTCAGCTGTAAATACATGCAGTGGTTCACTGCGGACGCGAGGCTGTCTAGATAAACAAGACAGAGCAGAGCGTTTGGGTGCTTTTAGGAGAGCATTGTATGCTCTGACTGACCACAATTACAGGAAGCTGTTTTAGGAAGAGGGTTTGAATCTATATCTTCCCTTCCCCTCTCTGAATATATTATAGACCAGGGGTTGCTCTAACACCACCAGGGCCAAGGCCTTTATTAATGAAAACAATGAACTGCTTACTGGAGACCGGGAATTTATTAACAGAAAGAATTCCATCAACGAGGACTACGCAGGAGAAAAATTGTGAAGTGTTCTTGGATAATTGTCAAACAGAAAAAGAGGCACAACTTCTAACAAAGGCAACAAAATCCCATGCCAGGGCAAGCGGGAAAATGATTGATACTTTCTCCTTGGAAAGGGCAGGTGCAGAGACACTCAGGAGGGGATAGAAATAAATGAGAGACGTTCCTCCTTCTTCTCTTCCTCACACTTTGTGCAAGAGGTCAGAAGCAGACCTCAGAGGAGCACCATGGGAAGAGGAAGGTTTACAAACAAGCTCCATTGGTCATGCAAGACCCAGGCATGATGTAACACATCCTTAGGTCCCATCCACTGTCATGGCAGTCACTGTATATTCTAACTATTACATCAAAATGCAGAAAGGGAGCCATGGGAATGTTTTGGGAACTGTTGGAGGGAAGTCATGGAATGTTAGTCTTGAGAAAAGTTGATGGCGGGGGTTGGGGAGGGCTGCAACTTATAAGTCTTCAGATGTGTTGAGGGCTGTTTTAAAGAGGATGGTGATCGGTTGTTCTCCATGTCCACTGCTGGTAGGCCAAAAAGTAACGGGCCTTATTCACCGCAAAGGAGCTTTGGGACAAATATTAGGGGAAAAAAATGTAACTATAAGAGGAGTTAGGTTGTGGACGAGACTTCAAGCGAGGCTGTAGAATCCAGCCATTGGAGGTTCATGGACGGGTTAGATGAACACCTGTCAGGGATCATCTAGTTCTGCTGTCAGCAGCCTTCCAGAGGCAGAGTGCTGGAATTTGACCTCTATGCACGGTTCAAGTGCCGGTGATACTTTTTAAAGTCACTAATTGCCCTACTTAGAACAGCCTTCATTCATAAATAACTGAAGAGGCCGAGCTTTACCCTGTAGGGGGTGGTGGGGAGCATGAGCTGGGCTTTTGTTAATCCACAGGTGGCCTGGCTTTGAGCCAGTTCCCAGCAGCATGGGGGAGCCGGGGCAGGGCTGAGCTCATGCCTCATGTGCTGATGAAAATTATCTCACGCGCCATTCTTGGCATGTGTGCTGGGAGTTGCTGACCCCTGGACTAGGTTCACTTCATCCTGCCACAATGCAGGGGCCCGGACTTGCTGACTTCTCGAGGTCCCTTCCTGCCCACCATTGCTATGATTCCATAACCCTGTGAGGTTTAGTGGAGCTGACCCACTATTATGAATACCACCAGCAGTGTCTGAATTTTTGTGCCACTGACTTCGCTATGGAAGATCCCACCTAGAGGATATTACAATAATTCACTTAGGGTTGGGTGCAAGTTTTCACTCAAAATTGTGTTTCAACAGAAAATTAGGGGCTTGATTTAACTCAATTTTTTTGTGAAGGCTGTCCATCTCCTGTGGAAAATTTCAAGTTTTTGTCAAAAAAAATCAAATTTTTCAGTTTTTATTTTCTTGTTGAAATGCTACCCAGGGACTTTGTTTCTATACCGTCTTCTGCTTTCTGGCCTTATATCAGTGCTTTGTGCTCTGTGTGTGTGAGATTTAAAACCACCAGTTTGTGTCTAAGTTGCCTTTAATGGTATTCTCTCCTTTCACATCCCTCCTCTGTCTTCAGAGGAATATTCAGTAACCATGTCCTCACAGGTCTTCAGGTGTAAGATAAATCAATCCACATTGGAGAGCCCATTGTTTTAGTAAAGCTGACACATGCTAAATTGCTCTTCTGAGGAGTTAAACTGCCAGGCACACCATGGTATTTTCTAACTAAACATCATCTCTTTCCACAAGCAGCTCTTCAGCCATAAAATATTGTCAGATTTAATATTGAGATATTGGATACTTTTCCAGTACCAGTCCCTTTCCTCTCTAACATCCTGGGTGGATTTATCACCCATTTCTTACACAGTATCCATTTGTGCCACACCACAAAAAGAATGTTTTACAGCCACTTGGCACAGAAGTAAAGATCTACATGAAGTATGAGAGAGGAGACTCTGACTCATCCTTTTCATGCAAGTTATTCCCTAGGGCTAGGTCTACACTACAGAGTTATTTCAAAATAACAGCTATTATTTCAAAATAACTTGGCTAGCATCGACACTACATGTGCTATTTTGAAATAAATTCAAAATAGTGGGTACATTATTTCGAAATTGATAGCCCTCATTGCAGGAGGAATAATGCCTATTTCAAAATAGGCGCTATTAAGACCCAGAATTGTGCTTTTTCAAAATAAGCCCTAACGGTGCCCAATGGCACTATTTTGAAATAGCACTATGTGTCCAGAAAGGCTATTTTGAAATGCATTAAGTGTGTAGCTGTGTTATTTTGAAATAAGATCTTTCTAAATACCTCTGTAGCATATTCTGTAGCCTAGAATTTCAGACAGCTAGTCACTGCGTTGTCCATTAGACCATAATTCTACTAGTTCTGTGAGCAGCTTCTCTGAAAAATATTGCCCTTTCACATTTGTTGCTTCCTATTTGGTAAGTTCTGGCATCTGTTTTTAAATACCCATATTGCCTGCATAGGTTGCTAAAGGGTAATGTACAGTTCTGACTCAGGATCATATGCTTGATTTATTATTCATCTGTAGTACTGGAGCAACTAGAGGCCCCAGCTTTCTGGGTTAGTAATGATGCAGAAATATCCCATAATTTTTCCACCATTCACCCATGGGCCACCACCCAGGAGATGACCTGGGCAAGAAGGGATAGCAGTGGTGTCACTGCTGTTTTTCATGAGCTTAGCTGGGCTACAGCTAGAAGGGGGATATCTGTATGAGCTGCAGATCTTGCCCCTGTCGACCAGCCAAAAGGTCAGATAACAGCCAAGTCCAACAAAGCTCAACTATCTTTTTAGTCCAGGCAACAGACATACTCTCAGTTCACCCTACATGTGCCTAGCCATAGTTCAGATGAGGACACAGATGGCTCCCTGTTCTTAATGAAAGGGCCATCCATGCTGTACCACTGAGGAATGGGCTGAGCTGAAAATGCAGTGGCAATCTTCTCTCTCCATCTCCCTTTGCTTTTACAGTCCCTGATCCCTGGCAGTGCCTGGGGTGCCAAAGACGAGCACATTCCTGGTGGCTAAGAGGATGCCTGTTGTGAATTTCCATCTGCAAGGCTGACCCTGGTAAAGCAGTTTCCTTTGTTTTACATCCTCCTTTAAAGGGAAATCGGTGCTCCTGAAAAAGGGGTTGGACAAGCGCACAACCCCCTTTCCCCACAGGACACTTACAGACTCAGGCCCCACCTCACACACCTCAGCACAGTCATCACCTGACACAGTCCAACTTGCCTATGCAGTGATCCTCTGGCTTCTTCACTGCTGCTGCCAACAACTCTACATATATGGCTCCCAGTACTAATCTTGTGTGTGTGTGTGTGTTCATTGGCATCTTCACCAAGGCCGCCGGCTCATTAAAGCTGCGTCTACACGTGCACGCTACTTCGAAGTAGCGGCACCAACTTCGAAATAGCGCCCGTCGCGTCTACACGCGTCAGGCGCTATTTCGAAGTTAACTTCGACGTTAGGCGGCGAGACGTCGAAGTCGCTAACCTCATGAGGAGATAGGAATAGCGCCCTACTTCGACGTTCAACGTCGAAGTAGGGACCGTGTAGACGATCCGCGTCCCGCAACGTCGAAATTGCTGGGTCCTCCATGGCGGCCATCAGCTGGGGGGTTGAGAGATGCTCTCTCTCCAGCCCCTGCGGGGCTCTATGGTCACCGTGGGCAGCAGCCCTTAGCCCAGGGCTTCTGGCTGCTTCTGCGGCAGCTGGGGATCTATGCTGCAGGCACAGGGTCTGCAACCAGTTGTCAGCTCTGTGTATCTTGTGTTGTTTAGTGCAACTGTGGCTGGGAGGGGCCCTTTAAGGGAGCGGCTGGCTGTTGAGTCCGCCCTGTGACCCTGTCTGCAGCTGTGCCTGGCATCCCTATTTCGATGTGTGCTACTTTGACGTGTAGACGTTCCCTCGCTGCGCCTATTTCGATGTTGGGCTGAGCAACGTCGAAGTTGAACATCGATGTTGCCGGCCCTGGAGGATGTGTAGACGTTATTCATCGAAATAGACTATTTCGATGTTGGCTGCACGTGTAGACGTAGCCTAAGGGACTATGGGTTTGTGGGTAAGGCAGTGCAATGGCACTAACGAGCTCAGCGGTCAATGCCCCAGTTGTATCTTTGTCTGACTGGTGTAAAGATAAGGCCTTTTTCTGTAACTATATTGTAAGGCCTGGTAGCCGTTTTGTAAGGCCTAAAGCTTAAGGCCTCATCTACAGCCAGATTAAAAGAGCAGCAGCCATTAGCTGAGAAGCAGGAAGTCACATCCTCATGTTCCATTGTTTTAATGTAATATGGGCTGTTAAGAAGGAGGCCCTGTCCTAGGGGCACCCATTACCTTCAGATCAAGAAACAGATCTTAAGGGTGGTTCAAGACAACTTCATTTGGTAACATTTTATCTGGGAAATCCTCATTTGTGGCTGGGAAATCCTTGTTTCTTTACCGTTTTGTCTTTACTGTCCTCACTTCCCTATTGTTGGTCTGGGTGATCTCTGTCTGGTTCTTTGATTCTGTCAGTTACTCTGTTCAGGTCATGGGCTAAGATTGTCTAAGAGGGGTAGCGGGGTTAGCCTGTCGCTTCACAAATCACAAGTAGTCCTGTAGTACCTTAAAGACTAACACATTTATTAGGGCATGAGTTTTCGTGGGTCAGACCCACTTCTTCAGATGAGTCTCCAGAGGACTCCTCCAAGGACTAGTTAGAAAATTTGGTTAACAAACAGGCCCTAGAACTGGACTTCTTCCGGAGGACCTGATTCCAACTGGCCTTCAAGAGAAGTTCATCTGTCTTATTGGGAGTGATGAGCATTGAATGTGTACCGTGTGCAAAGAGTTTTGGTGATTTGTTAACAAACAGGGTTGAATACAGGATATCACTGTGTCACTGTATCACTGATGAATACAGGATATCACTGTGTAAGGCTCTTTCACTGGTAAAAGATCCCACTAACCCACAAAAGATTAAGGCCTGAGTCCATAGGGAAAGGGTATTTTCTTGGAGCCCTGAAGGAGTGCATCCCAGAGCCCACAAAGGGGGAAAGTTAGGTGCCTTTCACCGTGAGGCCTAGGAACAGGGTTAGGTTGGAGTGTTAGGGTGTGTGAGTAACAGGGAATTTTATATGAGTAACAATGGGGTTAAAGCAAGAATTGAATGACTCAATGTATCTCCCAACTCAGAACAATTGCTAGTGGGGGTGGGGGACAGGTAGGGAGGGGTGATTTCAAAGTTGTGAAGGTTCTATAGTGCTCTTAAAGTGTGTTACAAACCAGTCTCTGTAAAGCATCATTTATCTCCCTTTCACAGGAAAGTCATGTGCACAGAGATTAGATAAAATCAGCTGACCTGGGATGAGATACTTGGGGCTGCAGATTTTTTTTAATTCCTCTGTGGATTTGGACATAGTAGGTTGGGAGGAAGGCTGGTGTGTTATATCTGTGACCAGGGCCAATCAGGGGAGACAGGAGGGGGTATCTGGCCTTGGCTTAAGCTCAAAAGGGATCTCAAAGCTTGATTTTTCCTCAGTTATTAGCGCATTTGCACGGGAAAAGGGTAGAAAAGCATTTCTTAAATAGAAAAGTTCAAATTATGTCCCACACTTTTTGGTGCCTTATTTTCTTCTCATGTGTCATTTATTTTTATTTTGGGTAGGGGCCTCCAAAGCTTGAAGTGGCTCGAGCCTGTCTGGGCCTCTGAGCGGGCCTGTCTGTGACTCAGGACTGGCCTGGACTATTCCCTCAGAATGACTGTCCAGTGGAAAATGCAGTTTCAGAAAAACAAAAAATTTCTAGGGGGAAATCAAAGTGTTCCCCCAAGGTCTGGTCCTGGGACTGGCTTTGTTCAACATCTTCATTAATGGATGGACTGCACCCTCTGCAAGTGTGCGGGTGACACTAAGCTAAGGGGAGAGGTAGATATGCCAGAGGGTAGGGATAAAGTCCAGAGTGACCTAGACAAACTGGAAGACTGGGCCAAGAGAAATCTAATGAAGTTCAACAAAGACAAGTTCAGAGTCCTGCACTTAGAACATAAGAATCCCAAACTCTTCTACAGGCTGGGGAGCGACTGGCTAAGCAGCAGTTCTGCAGAAAAGGACCTGGGGATTACAATAGATGAGAGGCTGGATATGAGTCAACAGTGTGCCCTTGTAGCCATGAAGGCTAACGGCACATTGGGTTGCATTAGTAGGAGCAGTGCCAGCGGACTTAGAGGAAATGACTATTCCCCTTTATTTGACACTGGGGAGGCCACAGCTGGAATATTGTGTCCAATTCTGGGACCCCTGTTACCAAAAAGATGGTGATGCATTGTCTAGAGTCCACCTGAGGGCAACAAAAATGCTGAGGGGGCTGGCGCACATGACTTACGAGGAGAAGACGAGGGATTTGGTCTTATTTAGTCTACTAAAGAGAAGAGGGAGGGAAATTTGATAGCAGCCTTCAACTACTGGAAGGGGGAATTACAATAAGGACAGAGAGAGGCTGTTTTCAGTGGTGACAGATGGCAGAACAAGGACCAATGGTCTCAAGTTGCAGTGGGAGAGGTGTAGGTTGAATACCAAGAAAAACTATTTCACCAGCAGGGTGGTGAAGCACTAGAATGGGTTACCTAGAGAGGGGTGGAATCTCCATCCCTAGAAGTAAGTCCTGGCTTGGCAAAGCCCCAAATGAGATGGTTTGGTTAGGATTGGCCCTGCTTTGAGCAGGGGTTTGGACTTGATGACCTTGTGAAGTCTCTTCCAACTGTATGAGTCTATGAAATTTTCGTTTTGCCAAGAAGCTAAAACAAAAATATTTAAATTTAGGTCAGTTCAACTGGAATCAAAATTTTGGATAGCAAAACTGGAATGAAATGATTGAAATGTTTCATTCTGCATCAGTTCAACATTACACTGCATTTCCCAGTTGTGGCACATTGCTATAGAAGTTGTAGTTCAGATTGCCAGAGACCCTATTTTCCCCTATGGGTCAGGTAAACTGGTTTGATAACATCTCCCATGGTGCACCAGACAAATCAATTGGCAAGAAGACTGTGGTGCATCAGGGGAAATGTAGTCCAGCCAGGCTGGAGGGCAACACACAATCTGAACTACAACTCCCGTAAGCCATTGCACTATCATTGAGCAGTGCTGTTTAATGGTGAGCTGACTTGAAAGAAGTGGACCTTTCACAGGACTCTGAGGGAGTCAGAGTTCAAATGAAGTGGAAAATGGGTGCCTAACTCCCTGAGGCGCCTTTGAAAATCTCAGCGCTGACAATTTTTGTTGCTGAGGTCACAACAATTCAGCATAGAAACGTGTGAAAGAACATTGGAGTAAAATAAATGACTTAATGAAATGCACTAAGAAACATACAGTTGCTTTTAGAAAGGCTGTATGTGTCTCTCTCGGTTTCACTAACAAAGGCTCACACATTGGATCTGTCAACAGCATAATTTCAGGCGGGTGAATGACAAGCCATTAGCATTCACATATGGGGGACTGGCTGTAGTTCCCCTGTGATCATCAAACAGAATTAGAGAGCATATTGTGCCAAAAAAAGAAGTATATTCAATTTGACTTTCAACCGAGCACAGTGAAATGCTGGGGAAATAAATGAGAAGAATGGAGCAATTGCCAATTAAATGCTGTTTAAAATTTAATCTAAACAGTAAATGCAACAGAGAATGGCACTTATTAAATCTGCATGTTCATGCTAGAGAAGCGCACTCCTTGTTCACCCCCTGTCCCTGAGAAATAGCTTTGATTTGGTGTCTTAATCACACCGTGTACCATTTTCAAAAGCTCTCAAATGACTTAAACACTTAGCATCCTATGTCCCATTGAGCCTCAGGGTACTAAGTGCCTAAGTCCCTTTTAAAAATGGCATTTGAGTGCTTTAGAAAATTGGATCCACATGCTCTGAGGGCCATGTCAGCTAGTCTCAGAGCCTGTTTAGATGTCTGGGCTCAGTCTGAAGCTCAGGTTCTCAAGCTAGCAAAGGTGGAGTGTCTCAGAGCTTGAGCACCAGCCCAAGGAGCAATCTCCACATGGCTGGTAGTGCCACAGCGCAAGTAGGAGTCTATAGCCCAGTGCTGCACATTTTAAATCACAATATAAACATGCCCAAAGAGACTCCAACAGTTGTTCTTGTCTCCTGACTAGTCCCCACGAGAGCTGGCAAGGTGAGGACTCTGAAGGCAAGGTGCTCAGCCATCAGGAGAGGAAGTGCTCTAGGTCACTGAATAACAACACAGCCAGAGATATTACAGCTCAATAACAACATAGCCAGAGACATTAGAGCTAGGCCAACTTTTTTGGGTGAAAAAATACAGATTTACATCAACCGAAACATTTCTTAAGTTTTGCTCAATTATTTCAGCTGGAAAAATAATCCTCCTAAAAATTTGAAATATTTTGACTTTGCTGTGTTTCAAACTGAAATGCCTTTTTGGTCTGAAATTTCCTTCAGTTTGATTAAAAAGAAATAAAAACATGTTAGAAAAGCCTGAAATCAAAATGAAACGCGGTTTTTTTGACTTTTTCAAAATGTTTGGCAAATTTTAAAGTTTTCATTTTGGGACAACGCCAAACAATTGTTTTACCTTTTTTTTGGTTTAGCTGCCAGTGAACTGGAAAGTTAGGGATTCACCCAGATCTAGAAGGCTTGGCCCTGAAAGAGATCATAGAATAATAGAACTGGAGGAGCTCTTGAGAGGTCATCAAGTCCAGGCCCCTGCCCACACTGCTAGACCAAGCACCATCTAGATCACGGGTGAGCAAACTTTTCACTTTGAGCTCCACTTTTCATCCCTGCAGTTAGTAGAGGCCCCCCCACAACCTGTCTAATGTTGTCCAAACTGACGGATATTTTGGTTATGTTCATATGGAAAAAAAAATTTTGTTGGCGTGTGAAAGAAGATAAGTCTGTAGAATGTAAAATTGTTATTAGTCACTTTATAAATGTGAATACACAGACATAAAAACAATAACATCTTTCAACATTTTTAATGATTTGGATGAGCCCGACACTCAGCAGCTGATTGTGCTGTGCTCCCCCTTACGAAATTTCACACACCCATTTTCCTCCCGCATGATCCAGAGCATCCCTATTAGATATTCATCCAACCTGTTTGTAAATATCTCAAAAGACGGAGATTCTACAACCATCCTAGGCAATTTATTCCAGTGCCTAAAGGAGATCTGGGCAGTCTTCAAATGAGGATGGCTGCAACAAAGAACCAGGGAATGAGGTGGCTTTTTAAAGTGCTGGAAAATAGATTGTTCTTAACGGTGTTATGACAGGTTATCACCCCCTGCTTTCCCTGCTAACATGGTAATGGTAATGTTTCTGGCATCTGTTACCTGCCCTGTGAATGCTCACCAATCAGCAACCAGAGAACTCCATGATGATGGAGCTGCGGTACAGGGACATTGAAGAGTGCGTACTGTAATACAGAGAGAAGACCCCATGGAAACAAAACCAACAGAGGTGTCAGAATAGAGGAGGATAGCTCAGTGGTTTGAGTATTAGCCTGCTAAACCCAGGATTGTGTGCTCCGTCCTTGAGGTGGCCTTTTGGAGCTCTGGGGCAAACAGATTTAAAAAAAAAAGAAAAAGGAGTTGGGGGGGATGATGGTGCTCAGCCCTGCCAAGAGGACAGGGGACTGGACTTGACCTCCTGAGGAGGTCCTTACCAGCTATATGAGATGTGTATCTACACATGTGTAACCCCTGGCTGTCACTTCTACTTAGTCTCATGCATCTTCATTAGGCATATTTTAATTAAAACTGAGTTGTAGGATGCTGGGTTCCATAGACCAAGTGTAGCAGGGACTCACCCCTGTGGAGCAACAGGCCTGGTGACTGGAATGGGCTTGGGAAAAACTACATTCATCTCCCTACTTGAGCACAGGCTTGATCGGTGGCAAGTCAGTTAAGTGTCCCTGTGCTCCATGGGGCATTTGAGTGTGCACAGGCTGTCAGTCGTAAAGTCAGGATTTCTTAAAAACTATTAATTTATCAGGAGGTGTGGGGGAGGGGACGTTGGACTATCTTAATCTGTGTATTCTTAACCCACATGAAGCACCCAACAGGGGCCCAGAGAAAACAAGAAGAGCAGTGGGGAGGGGCCATGGATTTCAGATGGAGAACTCAGAACTCCGTGGCCCTTCTTGCCAAGGGGGAGCAGAGCAATTCTGCTTGAAGGCCCCAGAAACATCTAAAATCAGGGCACAGCAGCGAGCAGACAGCTGTTTCTGAAGCAATATGGAAAGTTTACCAGGTGGGCAGCCCTGCTATTGGGTCACGCCCTGGTCACTTGCTAAGGGTGGAGCCAATCAGAGTGTTGTGGGGAGGTTATAAAGGCAGTTGCTGAAGACAGCAGATAGATACACAGGCCTAAGAGATGAGGGTTGGGTCTTAATCCCTGTGCTGCTGTGAATCTAGGTGAGTGTTATTCCAGCTTTACTCATTAGTGAAAACTTCCATCAGGACAATGTTTGGTCCACTGCAGCATTTCCTATGGCCCTAGAGGCAGACAGGCATTTGGAGACCCCTGGAAACTACAGAGACTGTAAAGTGTACAGCTGCTGGCTTTCACCTGGGGGGGTCGGTCTGTCCCTCTCAGAGAGAGCAAAGCAGCTCTCAGCAAGAGCAGGGTTTGCACATTCTTGCCTGACTTAGCTGGACTTGTGGGAAGAAGGTACAGCCCTAACGTGGGAGCCTCGCTGAGGTCCATTAGGTGGACGGTTTCTTGGCAGATCCCCAAAGCCTGTACCACTTGGGCTGCAGATTCCTGTTTCACCGGCCACTGAGAGCACCAGTCAGCTATTAACCTAAAGGCCAGGGTGCTGCTTGCAGACGGGTTGGAAGTGATGGAAAGAGGCAATGGGGGACTCTTTTCAGACTAATGGTCCAGTTGCAGAGAACTGCAGTTTTGAATGAGCTGAGGCCATTGGTGAATTTGATCCCATCAGTTTCAGCTGGGGAAAGCTTCCAGGTTACAAACCCACCAGCTTTAGCCCTTATCTGGGTATGGAGAACCAGGTTTGAATCCCCCACTCTAAAGCAGAGAGGTGAGTACCACTCTTCCGCCTCCTAAGCGAGCAACCCAGTCACCAGGCTATGGGCTGTTCTGGAGCAAAGTGAGTTTTTCAACATCTTGCCTTCTGATGCCGTTCCACTTTGTACAGCTACTGACATGTTTGTTGGCTCTTAGAGAAAGAGGGGGACTTTATAGCCTGCTGATTAAGGCACTCACCTGGGTGGGAGGTGATGGGGATTGAAATTCCTCCTTTGAATGCAGTAGCAAGAAGATCTGAATCCACATCTCCTACCTCCCAGGTGAGTGGTGTAATTGCTGGGCTGCAGGGTCATTCTCTCTGGCCCAGTGACTATTTAAGTCTATATGCAAAGTGGAACAGTTTCAGGGAGAGAGACTGGGAGCAGCTCATTCCAGAACAGCTGACAGCCTGCTGATTAGGCTGCTCAGCTGGGAGTGGGGTGGAGGGGAAGGAACTGAATTCAAGCTCCACTGATTATTTAGGCCTCCCACGTTGCAGGTGAGTGCCCTAACATCTGAGATGAAGGCTATAAAGAGGGATGGGGACACACTGTTTTCTGGCATTTAGGAACCAACCTGACTCTCTTTTTTTCTAAATTTGTCTGTTTGCTGCCTGAATTGAAAAATCAACTGTTCTCCCCACTCTGTTTGACAAGACTCGCATGCTTCCATACACTTCTCAAACTCTGCCCACCCTTGAGACACCCACCATATTGTGGCCACACTGCAGATACTGGGAAATCCTTTCTGAGCAACTACCCCAGGGGAATGTATTCATGTGTGTGCTGAAGCAAAGAGGCTCACATGTTCTATGTGAATAGATGTAACAGGAACAAAGTCCAGGAGTCCCTGCATACAGAACAGTTGTAGATTTTTCTGCCTGACAGCTTTTGTTCAGAAGATATTCATAATTTTCTAAATGTTATATATAATGTTTTCAAAGTGTAAGATACTCAGTCTTTGAACTTGGGTGGGAACAATGGTCGCAGCTTACAGTGGGGGAGGTCTAGGTTGGATATCAGGGCACTAGGACTGGACTTGATGGCCTCTTGAGGTCCCTTCCAGTTCCAGGGTTCTGTAATCCTATTATAAGGGAAAACTATTCCATTAGGAGGGTGGTAAAGGAGTGGAATAGGTTACCTATAAAGATGGTGGAATGTCCATCCCTAGAGGTTTTTAAGGCCAGGCTTGACAAAGTCCTGGCTGGGATGACTTAGTTGAAGTTGGTCCCACTTTGAGCAGAGATCTGGACTCAATGACCTCCTGAGATCTCTTCTATGAATCTATTAACATTTGTTTATCAGGATTTTTCCTACAATAGCCCTGATGTTTAACTCTGTGTATTGTGTTCTGCAAAGATCTGAAGAGATGGAACTAGTCTGTCCTAAGGTCAAGCTGAAGTACAGGAGGAGAGGGAGTGTAATAGTTATCGAGAATGCTGGCTTGCCATGCCTTCTGGGTTGCGTGTTCGTCACTAATATTCAAAATTACAGCTGTATTTTTAGTTGTTTTGCCAGCTAATTCAAGTCAACTTACAGTTCCTGGTTGCACAAACATAAACACTTTTGGGTTAGAATGGACACCCAAAGTGATGTTAGAATTCGTTTTCATCAAATACTCTTTGCCTGAGACAATGAAATTATCCTTCTGTGGAACGTTTGTGATCATGAAATCTAACCCCCTCAGATGTTCACAGAAACTGAATGCAAACAGAGCACAAGAAGGCCAAAGCAAAACATTTAATAATTTAGGGAGATATTTCTATGAAACTTGTGTTCATCTCACCCTGCTCTTGGGTAACAAGTCACTTTCTAATGGCATGTTGATTGCCCTGTTGTTCAACCACTAGGTGTCTCTGTGTGTTGCACGGAGGTCTAAACAGGATGCAGTCCCTATTAAACAAAGATCTCCAGTTCCCAACTGGTTATGCATGGAAGCTTGTTTGTGTCTACTACTGCTTCTGGCCGATTCAATTAATCGGGATAGCCAGTGTGTGGATATCATTCCAGTGACTCTATATATAGTGACTGGGTGGTACACTAATGAAAAAAAGATGCTCACTGTTGTGTAAGAGTGAGGTTGTAGAGATGAAAGGACTGTGCTTTATATTGAAAGCTGGGACTGGAGTGTGGAACAAGCAGCTAAAGGCTGTAGCTAACAGGAGACTTTCATAGTTGTGGTGTTGCGTAAAGCGTGAATAAAGCCTTTAATAGTGAAATGCAGGCCCTCTTTCCTTTAATGTGAAAAGCCACACAACCGTGTCCCCTGTATTTCCAGTATGTTCTGCTTCACCTCCTAGCTAGAATCAAGCCCTCAGATCTTAGCCTTCCAGTCACAAACTAGACTGTACCCATTCCAAACATACTCTGATCCATAGCAGTAAGTCTGATGCATATTATTAACGGCACATACTGCCAACACTCAGGGAAAAAAGGCTGTACTTTAACAGCTCTCCAGGGGATGCTGGGAACAGCATACGCCTGTCTGTAGCGGTGGCGTGATTTTTTTTCCACATTTGTAATTGCAGCTTTTTTCCCCTTTTGGTGGTTATTAATGTTGTTCGTTTCCTCAAAAATTACAGCTGTTTAGATGTTAATTGAGTTAATTGTTACCATTCAGCAGCTGGAGCAGCAATTTAGCACCTGCTAATAAAGATGCTCAGTTTGAAGTTGTGAGAAAATGACCGTATTATACTGGGACTGTTATCACTTTGCAGAAAGTGAAAATTACAAAGTTAGAGCAAGCATTGTTTGAACATAGAGATGTGCTGGAGGGGACTTTCTTTGTGCACTACGACACCTTTGAGGTCAGTAAGTAAGCTGAAAAATTGATATGAATTCATACCCAGAAAAAAGACCTAGAAAATACAGATAACAAGAATGAGTGTATAAATGTAAATCGAGTTAAAATCATCAAGAGGAAGAAACGTGAGCAAAAGGAACTAATAGCAGATGCAATTTGGGCATGTAAAGGAGAACGTCCTTCTGCATGAAGACTTTTCTGTAAATAACATGGAAGTGACTCACAGAGAACAAAGAGAAGAACGTTGAAGCATGGTGGCTCTGTGACTAGTTTAATGACAAGCTGGGTGAATAAGGAGGTTGTTTCACTTTTTGTTATGCATTGGCATTTGCCATTGTATTCTTATCCCTTTTATGTATCTGTTTCTGGCTTCAAATAGAGCCTTAACGTTTATTTCCATGTATACCTTTGCAATCTTTATGCATGTTGAATTTAAAGCTACTGGCAAAACTGACTTTTTAGCAAATTTTTTTTGCCAGGCATATGTTGAAACACATTTCTGCTTCATGCTGAAGGATGTCTTCCACTGCTCTGCAAACTATTATCACATCCCTTAAAATGCTCCATGGTCATAATTCTCCTGGAAATGATGAAAACATACCTGAAATCTTCCTTCATAGTCCACCAGGCTACAATGCTGGGTGGCATGTCAAAGATGAGCTAATAAGTGACACACAGAGCACAGCTTAACAAAAATAAGGGAGTTTTGGCTACATGAATGCGGTAGCTGAGTTGGAAGAAATGGTTGTGGTACAGAATGTTCAAACACACACCCTCATACGTGGGTCTGCCTGGGCGCTGCTTGGGTCCTTCCTAGAGCTGCCCTGAGTTGTCCTTAGCTGCGAAGACCTCGGAGGCCATTCAGGCAGCTGAAGACTATCGCGATGCAGTGGTGCTCTGGCTTCCTTCCCTTCCACTGGACTCACCCCAAGACATGCTCGATATCGCTGACACCTTGTGTCGCCCAGAAATGCCCTTGTGCTAGTGAAAGTCTTAGATGCCTAGTTGGGGTGGCTTCCCAGGTGCTGGAAGAGAGGCCTGAGTCTGCTATTTGAACACAGGTGCATTGTATAAATTTATGGAGAGCCAGGCCAGAAGGGACTTGTAGAGCCTGTAATCTGACCTCCTGCCTAACATAAACCGGAGAATTCCACCCAATGATTCCTTCATTAAGCCCATAACGTCTGAGCCCTGACTTGTCATTTTAGGAAGATCTACAGGCGTGGTTTAAAGACTTAAAAGTGATAGCGAATCTACAATGCTCATAGCTAAGTGACTCCAAGTGGTAGTCATCCTTGCTATAAAATTGTGCACTTTATTTCTAGTCTGAATTTACCTGGTTTTAGCTTCCAGCCTTCAGTAAAAGCACCATCCATGACCAGAAATCCCTTCCCCTGAAAGATACTTGCAGGACATGAACAAAGCATCTCTTCCTTTGGATAAACTAAAGAGATGAGCTTCTTTGGTGTCTTGCTTTAAAGCATGTGTAGTACCCAAAGGCACTAAGACCTCCTATTAGGGTGAGTGAAGTCTCTGCTCTACAGCCTTGGCTGAGAGCCAGCTTGCCTTTACCTCATGCAGGAGAGCACAGGGCTTTAGCCCCTATGATCACAGGTTCAATCCTGGCAGCCTGGGTCTGTCAGTGTTACATGTGGTTTTTCATTTCTTCAGAACCTGAGTTACAAGCGTGATCCTCTTCTGAACCCTTTCCAATATTTCAACATCAGAGTTGGTCACAGTATTCCAGAATCAGAGGGGTAGCCGTGTTAGTCTGGATGTGTAACAGCAACGAAGGGTCCTGTGGCATCTTATAGACTAACAGAAAAGTTTTGAGCATGAGCTTTCATGAGCACAGACTCACTTCATCAGATGCTGGTCTTGGAAATCTGCAGGGCCAGGTATAAATAAGCCAGAGCAAGGGTGGGGATAACAAGGTTAGCTCAGTCAGCAAGGGTGAGGCTTACTACCAGCAGTTGATCTGGAGCTGTGAACACCAAAGGAGGGGAAGCTGCTTTTGTATTTAGCCAGCCATTCTCAGTCTTTGTTTAAGCCTGAGCAGAGGGCGTCGAATCTGCAGATGAATTGTAGCTCAGAAATTTCTCTTTGGAGTCTGGTCCTGAAACTTCTTTGCTGTAGGATAGCTACTTTTAAGTCTGCTACTGTGTGGCCTGGGAGATTGAAGTGCTCTCCTACGCGTTTTTGTATATTGCCATTTCTGATATCTGATTTGTGTGCGTTTATTCTTTTACGTAGAGACTGTCCAGTTTGTCTGATGTATATAGCAGAGGGGCATTGCTGGCACATGATGGCATAAATTATATTGGTAGATGTGCAGCTGAATGAACACACGGTGGTGTGGCTGATCTGGTTAGGTCATGTAATGGTGTTGCTGGTGTAGATATGTGGGCAGAGCTGGCAACAAGGTTTGTTGCATGGATGGGTCCCTGAGTTAGAGTGACTGTGGTGCGGTGTATAGTTGCTGGTTAGGATTTGCTTCAGGTTGGCAGGTTGTCTGTGGGCAAGGACTGGTCTGCCTCCCAAGGCCTGTGAAAGTGGGGGGTCATTGTCCAGGATGGGTTGTAAATCCCTGATGGTGTGCTGTAGAGGTTTTAGCTGAGGACTGGAGGTGATGGCTAGTGGTGTTCTGTTGGTTTCTCTCTTGGGCTTGTCCTGTAGTAAGAGGCTTCGTGGCACATGTCTGGCTCTGTTGATCTGTTTTTTCACTTCCTCAGGTGGGTACTGCAGTTTCAAGAATGCTTGGTAGAGATCCTGTAGGTGTTTGTCTTTGTCAGAGGGGTTGGAGCAAATGCAGTTATACTTTAGTGCTTGGCTGTAGACAATGGATTGTGTGGTGTGTCTGGGATGGAAGCTGGAGGCATGAAGGTAGGCGTAGCAGTCAGTGGGTTTATGGTACAGGGTGGTATTGATGTGGCCATTGTGTATTAGCACCGTGGTGTCCAGGAAGTGGATCTCCTGTGTGGACTGTTCCAGGCTGAGGTTGATGATGGGGTAAAAATTGTTGAAGTCCCGGTGAGAGCGCTTCAATCTCCCAGGCCACACAGTAGCAAACTTAAAAGTAGCTATCCTGCAGCAAAGAAACTTCAGGACCAGACTCCAAAGAGAAATTGCTGAGCTACAATTCATCTGCAAATTCGACACCCTCTGCTCAGTCTTAAACAAAGACTGTGAATGGCTGGCTAAATACAGAAGCAGCTTCCCCTCCCGTGCTGTTCACACCTCCAGATCAACTGCCGGTAGTAAGCCTCACCCTTGCTGACTGAGCTAACCTTGTTATCCCTACCCTTGCTCTGGCTTATTTATACCTGGCCCTGCAGATTTCCAAGACCAGCATCTGATGAAGTGAGTCTGCGCTCACGAAAGCTCATGCTCAGAACTTTTCTGTTAGTCTATAACGTGCCACAGGACCCTTCGTTGCTGTTAGTATTCCGGTAGTGGTCCTCCTGATGTCACATATTTCACCTCTGTGTACCTACTTGATATAGTCCTGATCATACAAAGATCACGTTCTCCTTCTTAGCTACAGCTTCACACTGAGCGCTCATATGTAACTGGTCATCTACTCTCACCACAACCCCCCTGACCCATTACCTTTCAGTCTGTCCTTTCCAGAATACAGACCCCCTCTCCCCGCACCATACAAGTGTGACCTATGTTTTTTGTTCCTACATGTATGATCTTTCATTTGGCTTTCTGAGAACACCTGTTGTTCTAACAGGCCCTCGTTTGTGTAACATCTTTATTCACCAGATTTGTGTGTCCTCTAAAAATTCCACTGGCAGCTTCAGTTCCTTCTCTGTCAGACCTTGTAGGGCAAATCATTGGGTTTCTGCACATCCAGCTTCCCTATGTGTACAACAGGGATAATAGCCCTGCCCTGACTTACAGACGGTGTTGGGGACACAGGCCTCAACTCTATGGGTGCTCCAGCTCTGGAGAAAATAGTGGGAGTGCAGCCGCCTGCCTCCCCCCGCCCAGCACTTCCCGCTTGCTGGTGATCAGCTTTTCAGCAGCATGCAAGAGGAACAGTCACAGATGGACTCTCACAAGCAGCTCTCTTTTCGACCTGGCAATATTCTGTAAGGCCCTTATTCAGCAGCCAATTCCTGGACCCCAGTGGAACATGCCTCTGCCTCCCACACCCAAGGGAATGCAGGTTGGCTGCTTGTCTGTAGTCAGTGTGTCCATGTTACAAAACCACCACATGGTTTGGCAGTCCTTGCTTGCCAAAGACTGGGAGTGACAGAGTGCTGAGTGTGGAGCAGATGCTTACACAGCCCCTGACAGCAGCTCTGTGCTTACCCCAAAGCCATGCTGCTGGCCCTTTGTTTTCATAAGCACGCCGTGTACGCAAAAATAATAAAAGATGCCTCCGTATAAAATTCACTGCTGGCTGTTTGTTCCTTGTCCCTCCAGCCCCAGTGGTGAGAACTGAGTGGAATTCCCTTGTCATTATTCATCAAAAAGACTAAGCCCCTCCTAACCTAACTGCTTTGGTCCCTAAAGACCTTTCCAAACCATCCAGAGGGTCTGTGGCAGTGAGGAAGTGAGCAGATCCCGGCTCTCAAGGCAATAAGTCTGGAAATAATTTAGCTTCTCAGGGTGCTACCTAAGGGGATGTGTGTGTAATTTATAAATAGCCCATTCCCTTCCCCTTTGTCTCTATGGTTTGTGTCCTTTTGCATTAGGTGGTGACTCTGGGCTCTTAGCCACATGTGATACAACCAGCAAAAGTGCTGGTTTGGTTTTTTTAAGCCATCTTTAAACAGAGACTAGTAAAATAAATATATTCTTGTGAGAAAATGGTATTTGAGAGCAGTGGGTGACTCACAAACACAGGCGCGCTCCACCCACACAACTTGAATGTGCGCGCACACACCCTGACAAACGAAACACTATATGCATAGAAACTAAGAGGTGCAGATGAACTGTGCATTTCAGGGAGCTATAAACAGCTTGCTGCCTGGCACCCTGTGGCATTTTGGAGGCTGTCAGCTTGCAGCATGAAGTGTAGTTTCCGGCTGTGATCACCAGAAATTGGGACACTCTTGGCAGCCTGAGACGGGGTGGGGGTCTTTCATTTTTGTGGGGAAGAGAGATCAATATTGTTCACTCTTCCCCCACCCCCCCAGTTAAACAGCACAGTTTATTTTATGCTGTTCAGTTTCTCATGTTGTCCTCATCACCAAAATAGCTGAGCACCTTCCATCTCTGCATGCAGGTCCATTATTAACATCTGTTCTCTGCCGTTCACACCTTCTTTCTCTCCTCGGCTTGACAGGTGTTGAAATCTGTGGGAACTTTTATTTTGACTGAATATTAGAGGAACAGCCAGCGGTGGTCCATGCATTTAAGCTGCCTAACATGTGCCATCCCAAAAGAGTATTAAGAATCTGTATTGCTTTAGTGCCCAAGGGCTAACCAAGAGTATGAGGTGATATGACCTGGGTCTATACAATCATGAAAAATATGGAGAAAGTGCACAAGGAAGGGTTATTTACCCCTTCGTGTAACACATCCGGGCGTATCAATTCCTATGCAATCCCAGATGGAGGAACTCCTAGGTTTGTGGTGCCCTGATCAGGGAATCCTTACACCAAATCCCCCCACTCTGGGTTCATTAATGACAATGCTGTCACCTATAGAATGCCTATTGTTGGGGGGTTTCGGAGGACATTACAGCATTACCTAATTCAGCCTTATAACACTTCACCTTGGGTGCATCTACACTAGCTAGCTACTTCAAAGTAGCCGGCACAACATTGAAATAGCATGCGTCGTGTCTACACACGCCATGTGCTATTTTGACGTTGAAATCGATGTTAGGCACTGAGATGTCGAAATCGCTATTCCCATCCGAAGGTAGGAATAGCACCCTACTTTGACGTTCAACATCGAAGTAGGGTGTGTGTAGACAATCCATGTCCCGCTACGTCGAAATAGTGGGGTCCTCCATGGCGGCCACCAGCTGAGGGGTTCAGAGACACTCTGTCCAGTCCCTGCGGGGCTCTATGGTCACCGCATGCAGCAGCCCTTAGCCCAGGGCTTCTGGTGGTTGCTGCTGCAGCTGGGGGTCCATGCTGCATGCACAGGGTCTGCAACCCATCGTGGGCTCTGTCGATCTTGTGCTGTGCAGGGCAAGTGTGTCTGGGAGGGGCCCTTTAAGGGAGCGGCTTGGGGCTTTGCTGGCCCCTTATTTCGATGGGGAGTGCTTGTGTGTGTGGACGCTCCACATTTCGTTCTGGGGCGGCTCCTTTCGACTTTCCCTGTTGCTACTTCGACGTTGAACGTCGACGGCACCAGCCCTGGAGGACATGTAGATGATATGCGTCGAAGTAGCCTATTTCGATGTCCTTACTTCGAAATAGGCTACTTCGACGTAGTGTGCTAGTGTAGACGTAGCCCTTGTGTTTAACTGTCCTCAATGAGTGGCTCTCAACCTTTCCAGATTCCTATAACCCTTTTGGGGGGTCTGATTTGTCTTGCATACTCCCAAGTTACACCTCACTTAAAAACTACTTGTGTACAAGATCAGACCTAAAAATACAGAAGTGTCCCAGCATGGCATCCCTGACAAATTGCTTGCTTTTATTTTTGCCATAATTGTAAAATCAGTAGGAATATAGATCTTACACTTACCTTTCACTGTGTAGTACATAGAGAAGTATAAGCAAGTAATTGTATGACATGTTATTCATATTGACTTTGCTCATGTTCTCTGAGGCCTGTTATAAGACTAGGCAAATATTTAGAGGAATTGATGTACCTGCTGGAAGTCCTTCATGTACCTCCAGGCACACGCACAGCTGTGGTTGAGAACTACTGTCCTGAATGAAAAATCAGAGGCGAAGACAGACTTGTTTGGGCAATTCCTAGTTCCAAACTCTAATCTCCTATTCTCGTACTGTCTTCTCCAGACCCCACGTACTAGCCACCAACATACATTTTAAGTATCTTTACTAGACATGTATATTAAATAGGACATGGCCTTTTTTGCTAAATATTTGTTTAGTTAATGCTACTGCAATTCCTTGTAGACGTTATAATTAGGGTGTCTCATACTCCTGTTCTCTTCGGTAGGCCAGGTTCCTTGATAAGATGCTTCCCATGAAGCATCCCAATTTCTCCTCTGGCTATTGCACCCTGGGAGTCCTGATCATGGTATACCATGACAGAGAGAGAGAGTCTGCCAGGGATGCCAGCTCAAAGCAGAATTGAAGACATGAGGGACCAAAACTACCCACCCCTAGCATTGAGGTTTGGGCCCTGTTTTCAAAGGTGCTGAAAGTGAGGGTTGCAGGATCCCTAGCGAAATGGGCAGGAGTCTCCTTGGTAGGCCAGGAAAATAGAATGAAATCCCAGAAGATCACAAATAATTCTCTCCCTTCCTTGAAAAATATATGGCTGACACTTGCAACCATTTTCATGGGGTTAGTACGCTCCAGTGTGGGTTTGTTGCCTGTGTCGGAAAGATCCCACAAGGAACGACAGTCTTCAAGAGGAGATGCTGATACTCTCAGAACATTTTCAGACATCGTGGGCTTTGGATAGCTGGTGGTCTATCCCTTAGGTCAACTCAGTAGACATTTCTCGTTCCTCTTGGAAAAACTCACCCCAAAAGCTTTCTGAACTTCCTCCATGAAAGAAAAATGCTGTCAACAGAGAAGATGCCCTCAGATCTTTTGAGGCTTGAACAGTTTGTTCCAGCTTTTATGTATTTTTTTTATAAATTTTTCTTCATCTGAACTCAAAAGTTTTCTGGACTTTAACTTGAAGCAGTGGACAAAAGTTTATAACAACCAACCTTTCCTCAAGTTCCAACTCCCACTGAAGTCAATGGCAAAATTCATATGGCCTTTAATAAGCTTGGAATTGAGCCGTTGCATAACATATGGGCTCCAAAGGATATCAACACAATTCACATTCACAATTCACTGAATGAGAAACTGAAGGTTAAAGATACAACAGTCCATGGGCTGATGTCATGTGATAAATAAATGACTCACCACCAACGGAGAACCTTTGCTTCAGACAGCTGGGGGAAATGGCCTGAAATATGCTTCTGTGTCTAATTTAGAACCGTAGTGATTGCTCAGCTGGGTCACTGGATTTTCAGCATGAGTGGAGCCTTTCATGGAGAAGGGTGAAAGAAATAAGTCAGAATTCTCCCTTTTGGAGTCTTTTCTCCTGCTTCACAGCGGGTAGGTCTGCCTGCAGACACCAGCCCAGAGCTGCTCAGCAAGGTGGGCACAAAGAGTGGCGGTGTTAAATTGACACAACGGCACCAGGAAGACCGTAGCACAATGAAGATTTGTCCGGAGAAGAAAGAGGAGGGGCAGTACAACTAACGACATTATTAGGTTTTGAGCTAAATTAGCTGTTCTTTGGTGTCCCAAAAAGCAATCTGTTGTAAGCCCTCTAACATTCTCCTGCACAACTGTAGCTGGGGTTGTCAAAGGAACCTTAGAGTTAAACGCCCAAACCCCATTGAAATATAGTGGAAACTGGACAGCCCTCTCCTTAGGGCTCCTTTTAAAAGCCACCATTTCTACAAAGAGCACATACAAAATAGAACTAACCACATTCCCTCCCTGTCCCGTCTGTTGGGATATGGGCTTCTGACCATGTAGAGCACATTAACACCCAGCCGTCTAGTCCACTGGCAACAATTAATCTGACTCTAAAGCCCCTGCATGGAGATAAGCGATGGGCCATTCTTAGAAGCAGCCTGGGCACAATGCTCTGTTTAGTGAGTGGGCATATCTGACAGTGGGAAAGTGATTCTACACTTTCCCTTCCCCGGGACGGGGGATTCACAGCCAGGCTCACTCAGGCCAGAGGGACCTGCGTGCATTTCCATGCATCTTGGCAATGATTTCCTCATTGCCCTCGCTGAAGAGAGACCTCCCTTGGCAAGTTCAGCTGTTCTAAATGTGTGGTGTATGCGTTTGCACAAGTGTCAGAGTTTCAGAAGGTAGTCCATGTCTCTTCTGTGGAATAATGCAACCTGTTGGTCCCAGAGACACTGCATGGTCTGGCATTTGTTGCTGTCAGGGTCAGCTGAGACTGCCTGATCCCTTCAAGGTGGATCTTGCCTTATTGCCTGGCTTCTGACCTGGCCTTGTTTCCTGCTTCTGACTCCTGGTTCCTAATCCAGGACTCCAATTCCTGCCTCTTCCATTAGGCACCCCACGGCCCAGGCCTGACACCCCTGAATTTCCCAGTCAAGTTGGCAACCCACCACAGTCCTTAATGGGATCTGGCAGCTGTGAGTCCGATTGAGCAGAGAGATGTTAGAATGAGGGGAAATAGATCAGCTTCCAAACCTGCTGTTATGTTCGCCACTCTCCAGCAGCACCCTAGAGAAAAGGCTCTGGGCAGGTTCTGGGTCAACCTTCGGAGCCCTGCAGTATCCCGCACTGCCAGCCCTCCTGAAGGAGAGGGCACAGTGGGTGGAAGCAGCAGAGTACAAGAGGCTGTGTGGGAAGAAGAGCCAAACCATGGAACTCGTGAAATGTTGCTCTGGGAAAACAACCCTAATTTCAGGGCAGTGCTCACCTGCCATTTTGTGTGAGTGAAGGACCACTGTGTCATCTGCTTTCACCTTACAGTGGACAATTACATGACTTCTTTCCCTGGTGTATGAAGATGGTGACTCGGCTGGACTCACCTGCGGGGGGGAGGGGGAAAAGCGTCTGAAGGTAACACCTGCTGTCAAGTGGAAACCTGTGTTTAATTTAAAGAGAGCTCTTTTGTCGACCAAAAAACAAGCTGTGCGGATGCTTCTCACGAGGAGTGGGCAGCCCCATCTGCTGTGACTCCAGGTGCTTGTTTCGTCAGGAGAGCAGTCGGGCTGCTCTTTCGACAGAGCAGAGGGCTCTCCCGACTGGCTTTTGTGTGTGGCTGGACTCTGTCCACAGAAGCTTTGTAGGGAAATCTCCAACAGCAGCTTCTGTTTGGGTGACCATCTGTCCCACTTTTGGCAGGACAGTCCCTTATTTGGGATGCCAAAATGGCGTCCCTACTTATTTTAGAAAAGGGACTAATTGTCCCATATTCTCTGCCAGCCTGCTGGAGAACAGGGAGCTCACAGGCTAACCGACTTTCTCCTTCCCAGGAGCTCGGGGAGGGCGGGGAAGCATGGACAGGGGCTCTGTCCCTGTGGCTTCCTTTGGACTCGGGGAGGGCGAGTGGCTGCCACCTCTTTCCCGGATCCCTGGAGCTTGGAGGAAGTGTTCTCACCCCCATTCCCCGCCACTTATTTGCCTGTCCCGTATTTGGGACAGGAAGCTACGCTCACCCTACTTCTGACAGAGCGCTGAAGCGTAACCGTAGCCTTAAAGTCCAGGGTGCTTGAGTTCAGGGACTTGAATGCCTCTTTTGAGACATTTAAACAAATATAAAAGTCTACCTGTAATAGCACTGCCAAAAGCTTAATTTTTGATGATATAGTTAAATCAGCACGTTGAGTATTGGCAGGAATCATTTTGTGCTTGTGCCTCTTGAGTTAAACCTTGTTTTGAAAACCGTACATTGGGTGTTTAAAATTAGACTGAGGACACAAGACAGATTTGTGCTAAGATGTTTATTGTACTGAGGTATTTTGATCAGGCTGGGATAAAACTTAGTTATCTGGTGGGACAGAACGGTAGATTGCAGTGCTCAAAAGAAAAGGCAAAAATGACTTAGAAGAGTAATCTGGCCCTCTGAATCATTTCAGCGTGCACAGTGATAGAGTTGTTCTCAATGTAGGGGCTATTTGGAAATTATCCATGGTACCAGCATCAGTCTTTGAAAGTTAATGCAGTAAAGATTTTTCATGAAAGGCCCTTGATTGATGTACTTCAAAGCAAAGTTGAATTATACCTAGAGCTGAGGTGAATAATTTTTTTTTTTTTTTTGGTTCAGTGGTCAAACAAAAAAGAGAAATTTGATTTCATGTCTACCCAAACTCGTTTTTTTTTTTTTTTTTTTTTCAGATTTTCTCACTGAAACGAAAAAATGGGAGAAGAAATATTTTGGGTGAAATGAAATACTTTGTTTTACCCATACTAAATGTTTGTTGATTTCCTGCCATTAGGGGTATGTTTTACCCTTTTGGGCTTGGTTTTTAAAGCAAACCACCAGGCTTTACCTCTGTAATCCAGAACTCTCTCATCTGGCAACATCTGTAAACCACCATGATTTTAGTCAGCTGGACGACCACTTATCATAGCTGTGGCCAGGTTCCCCGTGGGCCCATAAAATTTGTTTCCAGCCACCGGTCCTGGCTCTGTGTTCTGTGCTGTTATGTAGCTGTAATTTACCCCTAAATGTCTAAGAGCCCAGTAAGCAGTGGGAGTGTTGGTAATGCTGCTAGACAATATTGACCTCCCATAGTCCAGCAAATTTTCTCATCTGGCACCAGTCAGGTCCTGAGGATACAGGAGAAGAGAGGCTCGTCCTGCAGGTAAGTTTCTAAATGAAACATCATTTCAAAATGAAAACTCAAAATATCTTATTTCAAAATTGTCAACGTAAAAGTTAAAAACAGAATTTTTCCTCCAAAACTATTAGCCAAATTTGACCCATACCTGCAGAGACATTTGGTTGCCCCCAAATGGCCTTTGTGATGAATAAACTACTTGCCTGAAAAATTCCACTCAGCTTTCAACATGCCTTCATAGAGGACACGTATTTAAGATGGTAGCAAATTTTTTTAGAGCTACACAGCCCTTCTGCATCTGAGATTGATCTTGGCTGCTAGTTAGGAACACGAATATGCCATAAACACAAAATAAATCTGTTTGCAGTGCATTCCAAGTACTCTCTGGTTCATAAAACATGCCTGGGACCAAACCAGCCTCTGCTCCCGCATACATTAAAGAAATGCCAAGCAGTTTAGTGATGGTACCAGGAGGCAAACAGAATTTTGATTCTCAAGACTTTGCTTATTCTTGCTGTGTGTTTGTCCACGTGAAGACCCAGCCTTCTGTTTGTCACAATTAGTTGCTGTAGTGATGAATGATGAGGGTTTAAAATGTGGATAAAGGCGTATAACCCACTGAAAGAAAATCCCAGTGATTAGTTACACTTTACTGTGTTAAAGCAAGTTGAATGCAGCAAATATAACTCAGAGCCCTCCACCATGGCCTGGTGCTCTGTAGAGCACTAACTTATGGGAGTATGTGGAGCAGAGGTGTTCTGGGCCATTCAGCCTCTGCAGGGAAGATGCTGGGAGACTGGCCCAGAGCACTGGGAAGGGCAGGGTGGTCAGAGCACAATTCTTTTACATTTAAAGAGGGGCTCATGGCACTCCCTTTGTGTCTGCCTACCAGACTGGGAGTGGGGAGAGCGGGGCTTCTGCCCTGCTGCAGTTTGGAGGGGTAAGGGGCTTCTGGCAGAGGGGAGCAGTGCTTTGCTCATGTCCTCCCCTACCCTTAGCAGCCCCTCTCTGGGGCTTTCAGCTGTTAGCACCACACAGAGAGGAAATGGCAAACAGCTGGGAGCTGCAGAAAAGGGCCATGGCCTTAGGACGTCTGGGAGATGCAACAGCAAAGGCATCTCTCCTAGCAGTCGGCTTCTGCCTCTGCCCATGGACACAGCTCTGGCTTGCTGCCTCCAGCCCCTGCTTGGCAGAGAGGGGACTAGGAGGCAACATGTGACTGAGCAGGGCTAGCGAATCTTGGCAAAAATCTGGGGTGTCCTGTGAATGTATCCCCCACCCCACTTGCTTTGCAGCGGTGACACATGGAGGAGGGAAGCCTCAAGGCTTCAATGTCACTGCAGGGAGCTGGTGTAAGGCGGTGGGGTGAGGTGCAAACTTTGCTTTCGCCATAAAAAGATTGCCTTGCGGTATTGGATGAGGTGAGTTGAACAATACTACTTTTTTTTTAAACACTGCAGGTGAATGCAATAAAACTATAGCAAGAGCTGTACACTTTGTTCTGTGTTTTGCCCGAGAACTCAATATATTTGAAAAGTTAAAGCAATTGTCTACAATGTTTAATTTTCAGTTGGTATTGTTTAATGGTGCAATTAATCATGGCTCATGTTTTTGAATCATGGGGGAGCTAGTTAATTGCATGAGTTAATGACGATTAATCAGCAGTCCAGTCTTAAGAGAGAGAGTTACAGAACTTCTACTTGAGATGCTCTGCTGCATAGGAAAACTGTATCGTGAGGCTCTCTAAGGTCCGGGTGGACCATCATGGCTGGGCCAGAGTGGGGTCAAAGTCAATGGGAGTGAGAAAAATGGAGGATCATGGAATAGACAGGTGACATCCACTGAGTCATTGGAGGAAGGGTAAGGAGAGAGGAGGCTGAGGGTGGAAAAGAAGTGGACTGGAAATCCTGGGAAGAGCAGATAATGGGCAAGGGGCATGGGTGGGAAATACCGAAGGACAGAAGGCTGTGGCTGGACAGGAGGCACTGCTTGGAGAACACCAGACCAGGAGAGCAGCCATTTGGATTAGTGGTGCTTTTCCCTGCTTTGGTGAGTCGTGTGTCACGCCGCTGCTCTGTGCTGGCTGCTCACGTGCTTTCCCAGCCACGTTTAGCAAATGTTTTCTATGTTTTAATTGCCTTGTTTATGTCACTGTTGTTGCTGGCATTTGTTAGCCAGCCTTGCAATTTCTGATCAAGTTGGCATTTTGGAAGATAAAGAAATTCAGTGTTATAATCATGATTTTCACCTGGGGCCACGGTGTAGAAACTCTTGTACCGTTCATAGAAAGCACCACCGATACCTTCCTGTACATTGACAACAGAACCTGAAGGTGGTCTGGCTGCTTTCTAACTGATACTTTGCAATACACAAAAAGAGAACCAGCGGATTGTGCTGAAAATCTGGCTTCGAGTGGGAGCACTTTTAAGAACAGCTCTGAGTTTTTACAATGAACATGTAATTGTTCAAAAGCTTAACTGCTGTTTTCCAAATCAACGATTTCCCTAGGGGGCTGGGATGTAAGAGAGCTTGAACGACTCGTCAGGATACTTAGCCAGGCCCTCTGGCAGCAATTCTAGGAAGCAGGCAGAACTGTCAATGGGTCTCCCGCAAGCTGCCCCTGCGTCGACAAACCACCTGACGTTTGGACAAGCTAGGCTGGTGCTGGCAGGCACCTTGCAAGCTGCTGGTAGGCCTGCCTGCCTTTACTGCCCTGCGCACACCTGGGAGCCCTGCAGCCCACCCAGATGATTTTAAAAGGGCTGGGAGGCCCCCAGCAATTCCCCCTTCCCCTTTCCTTTGAGGTCCTCCCATCAGCAGGCCTGTTCCTAGCAGTGCTGCTGTTACAGCATCCTAAATACAGCCAAATGAGAGCTCTCCAGCTTTACTTTCTGTGAGCAGCTGAATGTGTGGCATTAGCCCTGCAGCTGAGACAACAGCCTTCTGTGAAGGTCCCTACCCCTGTTCCTACGGGCTGATGGCAGTAGCGGTGCAGCAACCAGGCTTACCTGCACAATAGCAGATTCCAAGGTCCCAGAGGTGGCACTCTGACATGTTCAGACCTTGCTCCACTAGTCACGCTGAGCTGCTCTTTCCCTGCTCTATTTCTGTACGGCAGGGTCAGGTCTTAGCATTCCGAAGCTTGAGCGGAGGAATTGGATGTCACGGAGCTGTTCTTGCCATCCAAAACCCGTTGCGACTGATGAAATCGTGGCTTACAGCGGAATAATCGGCATGTTCAAGTGAAGGGTTATGAACAGGAAAAGGAAAGAAAAATTTCTCATTGTCTAGAAAGACCAGCAGAGTCCGTGCTAAATATGGGCAACAGATTAAGTGTGCACTGCAATCATCTCAAAATGGATGTAAGAAAAAAGGATACCAAACCAGCAATTAAATAAAATCAGTAGAGCTTGTGTTCAAAGGAATTACCTCCTTTTTAGTCTGTATGGGGAAATAAACTCAGACAATAGTAGATGGCTAGGCGTTGTACACGCAGAATAGCATTTAAACCCTGCTGGAATAATGAATAATAGAGCTGTTGCTCAACTGAACCAATAGTATGACGACTCTGCCATGGTCGTCGTCTGCTGCTAATATACATAGAGGACAGGCGAACACAAGCAAGGACCAAATCAGGCAGAGGACAATTAAGGAGAAGGTCTCCTTAGCCATCCTGGTGAACCTGGGCAGGGCCATCCAGACCTCTGCTGGTGGAGTTGCATGCTGGTATGTCTTGAGGAGTCTGGCAATCATTTGTTTATCTGAGTGCTGGTGGCCAAACAGAGCACGATAATATATGTTTGCACCCCAGCAGAACCAGCTTCAAACGTCACCCTGATGCACACGGGCGCGGGGGCTAAAAGAGCTGCTATGGTAAAGATGGAGCCATGCATGTTGGGACACGTTCTCCATTGGCTAGGTCCCTACATGAAAGAGAGACAACCATGGGGCATGCCTAGGGTTCTGTGGGTGGTACTTCCTGCCCCTGGCTGGACTGTGTGCAGCTCTGCTGGAACATCCAGGTTCCCCAAAAGCTAGCATCGCTCCACGTTGGCTCCTAGCTCACTTCCCCATTCATGGGAAGGAGCTGAAGCAAGGCTGATGCCTTGGGTTGCTGGGCATTGGAAACACCAAAGACTAAATAGAAGCACTGAGCCAATCCCACAAACTCTTACAGCCCCAAATTCAATCAACGTTATGAGCATTTTTAGTCATATTGCTCTTTTTCCCATGGGCAGCTGGCTTGGAGTCAGACCAGCATGGCTATTAGATGCTGACCAGGGTGGCCGCTCCCTATAATTGTATGGCTTGAAAATCATCAGCCTTTTTAGTGTCTTTCTCTGTCTTGCCTATTGCATGAATGGTAATTCCTCGGGTGCGCTTGGTAAATAGCAAACAGCTACTCAATAATTGCAGGCTGCTGTAAATTATTGTACACTTAGTAGATTCAAAAGTAATTACCAGCCAACCTGCACCTTGGTTAGAGTGAAGTACTCATGTGTAATGATATGATCCTTACCATGTAATTACCCTGTCACTACCTGGTAATTACCATGTAATTAAATGGCCAACTGACACCATCTAAACAAGGAAGACTTGTGATATTTATGCCCTGAATCTTAAAATACGTCAGGGGAAAAATTGTAATTATAAATGTTGACTGAAATCTGATGGACGGTATGAGCAGGGGATGTTCTGTTTAAAGAAAAACCAACAGCCCACAGGACCCAAGAAGGAGAAAGTTCCCTACTGGGCTGATGCCAAAGTGGGACTGTGTGGCCTAGTAGCTAGAGTGCTGGGCTGTACGGAGAGCTGGGTTCTCCTGCCAGCTCTGTCACTGACTTTGAGGGACTTTGGTTACAGTGGTTACACATTACAGACTTGGAAACTGAGGCAGAGAGAGCAGGAAATGATTAGTCCAGTCAAGGAGCATGCCTGCGGTTTTACCTCCTGGCAGATCCACTAGTTGCAATCATCTGCAGCTCCTTCTGACGGACACCCATGGAGCAGAGCTCTGTTGTTCTCCAGGGGCATGGCATCTGCCTCACCACGGCCTCCAAAACCATGATGACAAGGTGCGATCTTGCTACTACTTCCAGCTATCCTCGTGACATAGAGAGGAACTAAGGTATGGCGTATAATACCCCTTCACTCAAAAGCCCTGCCATCCAAAAGGGGATGCTAATGAGCCACTTCAGCAGATGCTAATGAGGCACTTCCATGAATATGCAGTGCCTCATTAGCATAATGCCAGCCGCAGCAATTCCAAAGTGCCACTTTCTAATCACATGCCACCCATGTAGACGGGGGTCTTTCGAAAGGAACCCCAGTCTTCAAAAGCCCTTATTCCTATTTCCTTTAAGGAATACGGGGCTTCTGAAAACTGGGGGGTCCTTTCAAAAGGCCTTTGTCTACACAGGCAGCATGTGGTTCAAAAGCAGCAGTGTAGAATCCTCACAGCTGGCGTTATGTTAATGAGGTGCTGCATATTCATGGCAGTACCTCATTAGCATCTGCTGAAGTGTCTCATTAGCATCCCCTTTCAAAAGGAGGGAGCTAGTGTAGACATGGCCCCAATGCTCTTTGTGCACAGACGTTTCTGCTGAATTTAATCTTCTCTCAAATGCTTTTATGTCCACTCCTGCATCAACTAATTAGCACCTTGACATTTACAGACTGAGAGGCTGCTTTGATGCTTGCAAAGAACAGGAGGCATGTCTGTCTGTCTGATCTGCTGTAAGAGGGGCAATAACACTGACGGGGAGTTTATCAACATCAGTTGAGGGGGGCGGAGGAGACATTTTTATTCTGAACGAAAATACAGCCCAAGTAGAATTTCCAAATCTCAAACTTCTGACCTAAAGCCTTCCTCCAGCATCTTACAAACCACTGGGAATTGCTAGGGTTAAATCTGTCACGGCAGGTAGGCAATTGAGTTCAACTAACACACCAGTAATAGAGAAACTGAATTGGATCATGAAAAATTAATTCAAAAAGACTGCACAGTTCAAACAAATTGTATTCCATTATCTTAGCCCAACCTTTACATACCTATAAAAATTTTATTAAAGCCAGACTTAATTTACTCTGTTTGGCTTTATTTAACAAGGATACGAAGAACAGGATTGTTTCCCAGTGCTAGTTGGGTCTTTCTCCACACCCATTGAAGTCTGGTTGTTAGAGCAACTAGGTCTGCACAACCATACAGGAAAAACCATTAAAACTGTCAGGGCAATATAGCCTGGATTTCTCTCCTCTCCCTAGCATGCTCAGCCTGGTTAGGCCAGGGCTCTCTTCTGCAGTGATGCTCATTTCCTAGCAAGTCTGTGCCTCGCAATGTGTCACACTTAGAAGACTTTAAGCGGCTTGAAAGTGGTTATCCTGTTTAGTGTGGAGGGAAAAAGCCCTGCAGCCCACCATTCTGCAATTTAGGTTCCTTTTAGCATCCATCAGCCAAGTGTGAGGCATCCTAGCTGGATAATTTATAGCACTTGCATTACTATGGGAATAGCTCCATTGAAAGAATACATAAAACACAAAGACAAAAGCAATGGAACTTGACAGGTGAATACAGCAAAGTGTCTTTTTTTGTTGTTGTTGTTGGTTGTTGTTGCAGGTAACAGCTATGTGGGCCTAGCTTTTAAATACAGGGTCTGCCCAAAAATGGCATTTTGTCAGGTTCATGTTTGTTGCTTGGCTTCCATTGAAGTGGTATGAGTTCCCAGCCCCAAGAGGGGGTGTGAACTTCACAGAAAGGGTCACAATTCAATTTAAGTCTAGTAGTTTTTAAGAGAGACCTCTGTTAGTTCACAAGTTACACCGTGCAAATTCTCCATTTTGGTTTCTAGCAATCTGTTGTAACTCAGTGAGGTGGATAAGGGTCTCCCTTGTGAAAAAAGTATTGTTATGAATCAGAAACTGGCCAAAAGACAGAGTGCAGAGGGTATTTTGCAGTTTTGAGGGTAGCTGCACCTGTATTGCTTCTCTGGAGTCTGTCGAGGGCACCCACTTAAGGGCTCCCAGCTGTCGCATCTCGTGTGCAGACCTGTGTTTCTCCCACCTGGCCAGAGTCTTTATGCCTGCACAGCTCCCTGCTTTACACTTTGCTATTCCCAGCAAGCCAGTCAGCCTAGAGACAGGCACCTATGAGATGCTTTCCTTCTAAAGGCAATGAGCAGTGTGTCAGCAATCAAACTTACCCCATGCAGCCAGCGGTGCCGACAGCCACTGTGGGCCCTGCAGCTAGATGAGAGGGCGGCTCTGTGCCCTGGAAGGGATGTAGCCAAGAGTGGAAGGGGCGGGGCCAATGGAAGTCAGCCCTCCGTGCCGCCTGGACCGTGGCGCTGCCTCCCCCACTCACAGATGCAAGCCGCTGGAGCACGTTGCCGCAGCATTTCAAAGGCAGATGTGATGTGAACGCTGGGTGGTGTGATGAATTTCAAAGGACCATCCTGAACAATGGGCGGGGCTGCGCTGGACATTTGGGACAAACAAGGTCAAGTGACTTGCCTGGAGAGTCTCTAGGAGGAGGAGCAACAAAGGGTCCTGTGGCACCTTATAGACTAACAGAAAAGTTTAGAGCATGAGCTTTCGTGAGTTAACTCACTTCTTCAGATGCTGGTCCTGGAAATCTGCAAGGCCAGGTATAAGTAGGCCAGAGCAAGGCTGGGGATAACGAGGTTAGCTCAGTCAGGCAGGCTGAGTTGTATTGTCATCAGTAGATCTGGAGGTGTGAACTCCAAGAGAGGGGAAGCTGCTTTTGTATTTAGCCAGCCATTCGCAGTCTTCGTTTAATCCTGAGCTGAGGGTATTGAATTTGCAGATGAATTGTAGCTCAGCAATTTCTCTTTGGAGTCTGTTCTTGAAATTTCTTTGCTGCAGGATAGCTACTTTTAAATCTGCTACTGTGTGTCCTGGGAGATTGAAGTGCTCTCCTGTGGGTTTTTGTATATTGCCATTTCTGATGTCTGATTTGTGTGCATTTATTCTTTTACATAGAGACTGTCCAGTTTGTCTGATGTATATGGCAGAGGGGCATTGCTGGCACATGATGGCATAAATTACATTGGTAGATGTGGAGCTGAATGAGCCCACGATGGTGTGGGCTCTAGGAGGAGGGGAAGACAAGTCCTTGTTTGTAGTTATGTGAAAACTCAGCCTTGAGAAGCTGCAGCTTGAGGAGAGGCCCCTGGTCTTCTGAGAACCTGCTCAAGAACAAAGGCCAAAGACATAACAGGTTGAGACTAACCTATTCATAGGAGTGCTAGTGCTGAGCTGAACTTGGAACTCCAGAGAAACCCCTCTGTATGGTCTGAAGGACTGACTCCTATGAGAGCCTTTGGAGTTGAGGAGGGTTACGAGGAGTAAGTTTTCTTTAAGCACACCTGTGAGTTTTTATTGGTTTTAATATCTCCCTGCTTTTACCGTAAGAATAAATGTGCTTGCTTAGAAAGAGCTATGTGGGTGCTTGTGTCTGCTGGCAACGACAAATATTCATAGCCCCTAGAGAAAAACCAAGTGCAACTGCTGGCCTGATTAGGCAGTCTGGCTTGCTGGGAAAAGCAAAGTGCAAGTAGGGAACGTGCAGAGCCTAGACAAACTCACCCAGAGGGAATGTCCAATCTCCAGCTGGGAGTCTAACGTGGGTGCCCTTGAGGAACCATTCAAGGGATTGCACATGCAATTGCCCTGAACTATGACACTGGAAAGGGGAAGTAACAAAATTTGCAGATGGCACAAATTATTTAGGTTAGTCAGGCTCCGAGAAGACTGTGAGCAACTGCTGAGAGGCTTAATGCCAGGTGAATGGGCAACACACTCGCAAACAAAATTCAGTGTAAAGAAAAGCATGTTGCAGGAATAAATGTCCAATTACAGGCGTTAACTGCATTGACTCCAGAAGGGACAGGTCTGCCCAAGGTGCGGCTACAGAAAAGCAAACAGTGTGAGCCTGTATACAGTATGTAATGGTGAATAATACAGGGAATATTTATGTGTCTTTATATAAATGGCCCAGCTTCATCTGGAATATTGTGTGCTGCACTGGACACCTCATTTCAAAGGATATTGCAGAACCAGAGTGGGGTTCGGAGACCAGTGATGGAAGTGCGATAGGTCATGGAGTATTGCATCCAGTTCTGGGCCCCCATCGCAAAAGGATGTGGACGCACAGGAGTGAGTCCAGTGGAGGGCAACAAAAATGATTAAGAGGCTGGAGCACATGCCGTACAAGGAGTAACTGAAGGATTTGGGCTTATTTAGTTTGCAGAAGAGAAGAGTGAGGGGTGATTTGATAGCAGCTTTCAACTTCCTGAAGGGGGACTCTAAAGAGGATGGAGAGAGGCTGTTCTTGGTAGCATAAGGAGCAATAGTCTGAAGTTACAGAGGGGGAGGTCTAGGCTGGATATTAGAAAAAACTCTTTCACCAGGCAGGAGGTGAAGCACTGGAATGTGTTGCCTAGAGAGGTGGTGGAATCTCCATCCCTGGAGGTTTAAGTCCTGACTTGACAGAGTCCTGGCTGGGATGATTTAGTTGGGGTTGATCCTGCTTTGGGCAGGGGTCTGGACTCAATGACCTCCTGAGGTCCCTGCCAGCCTGATGCACGCACCCCCCCCACCCCATTCCCCAGGACAAGAGATGAAAAAGATTTGGATCGTAACCAAGAAAGGAGACGAGCGTGTGGGGATGTTATGTACGTCTGTCACGTGAGGCTGGCCTAGAGAAGGAAGATTGGGAACTTTTTGTTCTGTGTCTCACAGCTCAGGCTACGATTTAGTCACGGGTATTTTTAATAAAACTTGTGGAGGGGGCATGGGCAATAAACAAACACTTACAGCCCGGGAGCTGTATGCGACTTGTGCTGTAAATACCCAGACTAAACCTGAGGGGGCTCCAGGGCACCACTGCCACTGCAAGGATGTGCGGGGGGGGGACAGGAGGCTGGGCCCCAGCCACTGCTGCTCTGGAGTAGGGGTTGTCCTGGGGTCTGGCTTCTGCTGCCCTGGGAGCACTGCTTTGGGACCGTGTCTGGGAACACTGCTCCAGTGGCCCCGGTGCCAACTGTCTGGAACCATCCAAGCAGCAGCCACCCCCACTGCTCTGGCAATCCTGGGTTCAGCTGCCCCAGCTGCTGCAGAAGTCAGCGAGGTCCTGGAAAATCTGACTCACAACATCACTCGGAGTATGACGACGGGGGGAGCCAGTGAGATGGAGAACCGGGAATTAAGGGAAATACTTTGTCTCACAACATGTAATTAAACTGTGAGACTGCCTGCCGCACAAAGTCATTGAGGCCAAGAATTTAGGGAGATTAAAAAAGGCTTGAACGTTTGATGTGGATAACAAGAATATGCAGAGTTAAGCCCAGCTCTAGTAATTGGTGATGAGGTTGACCCCTAATGCAAGGGTGGTTTCCCACATTTGCCCACTGCGGGAGTCTTACACCTTCCTCTAAAACATCTGGATGGTGACTGTCCAACACAGACTACTGGAGTAGATTAACCTCAGGTTGTCTCCAATCTGGGAATTCCCTTTTCCCAGGAAACACATCTGTGTGATCCGCTGACACCACCTGTGCTCATCAGACATGTTGGCATTGACTGAGCCAAGGATAAAACTCCCAGAAAAAGGAGCAGGGCTTCCTCAGAGTGGCACAATAGCTGCAGAATAGTTTCCCACCCCATCAGTAGAGGGGCCAGAGGGGCAAACAATGCAAGGCCCCTGTGTTTATAGCCCAGAATGTAAGAACGGTCATATTGCATCAGACCAAAGGTCTGTCTAGCACAGTATTCTGTCTTCTGACAGTGACCAATGCCACATGTCCCAGAGGAATTAACAGAACACATAATCATCCAGGGATCACTCCCATCACTCATACCCCTCTTCTGACAAACAGAAGCTAGGGATGCCATTTTTTACCCATTTTGGCTAACAGCCATTTATGGACCTATCCTCCTTGAATTAATCTAGCTCTTTTTGGAACCCTCTTTAAAATCCTGATCATCACAACATCTTCTGGCAAGGAGTTTCACAAGTTGACTGTGTGTTGCATGAGGAAATACTACTTTTTGTTTGTTTTTAAAACTGCTACCTATTCACTTCATTTGGTGATGCCTCGTTCTTGAGTTATGAGAGCAAAGTAAAAAACTTATTTACTTTCTCAGCACCAGTCACGATTTTATGGACTTCTATCATATCCTCCGTTAGTCTCCTCTCTTCTAGAAGTCCCAGTCTTTTCTTAAATCTCTCCTCATATGGCAGATGCTCCACCCTGATGAGCAAATATGCTGTGCTCCAAGCCCTAAATAAGGGTGGAGGTGAGAGGTGGGTGAAGTAACTGACCATTTTTATGGCCTTTTTTCTGAACCTTTTCCAATGCTAGTATAGTTGTTTTGAGATGAGGCGACCCTACCTGTACACTGTATTCAGGGTGTGGGCGCACCATGGATTTATATAGAGGCAATAAGATATTTTCTATCCCTTTTTAAAGGTTGCCTAACGTTTTGTTTGCTGCAGCACATGGAGTGGATGTTTCCAGAGGCACTTGATTGCATCTCAGAACATCTAGACTCTCCTTGTCCATTGCCTTGTGCCTTGGTCAGTCATGCATGTCAATTTGTGTGTAACAAACACCATCCTGTGCTCGTAATGTTTCCTGTCTACTTTCCACTAATGTGTGTTACTGAATGGAGTGGAAAGCAGCTCAGAATCAGGCCCTGTGAAGCTATTTTTGACCCTGCCCCAGGCTCCGCGTGACCTTGTTCAAGTTACTTAGGTCCTGATACGACAGTCAATGGAAAGACTCTTCATTTCAGTGAACTTTGGCGTAAGCCTTTAATATTGGCACATCCCAGCTGGGAAATGCAGATAGTGATCTTAGCAAATGGCCTGACATCACTTCTCTGCAAATAGCAACGCATGGAACAATGCAAATCCATGTGCTTGTATCATACAGCACGTGGGACAGTGAAGAGTAGCTGGGGATCAGGGTCAAGGTGTAAAGTTTCCTCCTTTGCCATGGTCAGCTCATCACCTTTCCCAGGCTGTGATTAAAGTATAGAGCATGCTTCAGTGGTCCTCAGGAGAGTCTGAGTGCACGCTGGAAGTTGGCTGCATCCTCTTACAGTGTGTGGTTCATTCCAGAGATCCTTCTAAAGCAACTTCTGTTCTCGAATATTTGCTTCATTATTTCACGTTTGAAGAAGCCTAAATTATTGCTGGGAAACGAACCACACAGCAAAGAAACATACCCCAAATACTGCACCAAGGGACAAACTTTGGTCCCATTGCCATAATAACAGCAAGTGGGCAGGCAGCTATTGTCGACTTGATGTAGATCAGGCTTTGGTCTTAAGTCAGTGGAGCTCAGCTGATGGACCAGCTCCTCAGCTGTGGGGTAAGTTAAATCTCTGCTCCGGTTCTGAGAGAACCTTGAGCAGAATGGGAGAGTGATGCTGGAATCCCCAGGATCTAAACCCAGCTTTCTGTACATCTGCTTCCCAGCCGGAAGTGTGTGTTGAACTCTCACCCCAGAAGAGCATCAGGTGTAAGACCCTATGGGCAGAGCTGTGTAATCTGACAAACACACCCACTGACTTGGGGGTCCCCATATTAGCCTTGCTTCCCCATCCTCCCCAGGTCAGTCTCCTTCGGACTGAGCTATAACCAGCTCATCTTTATCCCCTTGCCCTCTCATATGGGGATGGGGCCACACTCATTCCAAGGCACCAGCAGGATTGAAGACTGAGTTTAGGTGGAATGCTTTCGGCTGAAAAGTTTCATCCCCATTGGGAAGGGGAGAGGTTTGCTTTCTTCCAGCTACCGCCCAACCTCCTCATCTTCTCACCTGACCATTGGATGCCTGGGATTCAGTCAATCATCAGAGATCCCCTAGTCACAGAATACACCCTGAGGATCTGATTCCTGACTCTCAGGAAAATCAGAAGTGCAGTGTGTGTCGTCGTATACGGGCTCGTGCACATCTTTTGAGCTGCTCAGGTTCTGTTCTTTTGAACCCCTCTGCAAAGTTGCTCTGTCTAAGCCATGCTGATCACGTGTGTTTGAAAATGACATTTTAATAAGGCATAAGAATGAGCCTGATGTTAAATCGCCTGTTTAGCATAATGATTTATATTTAGAGGCTGCTCCTGCCTGGTTATTAAACATCTATTTAACTACACAAATTAGCACATCTGTCAACAATGCTTAGAAGAAGAATAAAACTTTATTCTGTGGCGAAAGGTAATTTGAAACAAAAAGCTTGCCACATAATAAGCAGCTTAGTTTTGAAGGTTCTGGGACAACCTTTCTTATTCCCTGTCTTATTCTCTGCTCCTAGGCAGCAGTGCCCATAGCAACACTGACTGGTACTAGTAGGATGGCAACAATACTGCAGATATCCCTACCGGGAGAGAGGGGGAATCAAATCAACATTATCAGCTGGCTCAGCAGTGCTGTCTGTTGTCACTGCTCTCCAAACAAGGCTAAACAGTGCCAGGATGAGGTGAGAGATCCTGTATCCATCAGGGCAACTGACTGAAAATTACACCTTGCCTGGCTGAATATGGTTCCATAAGCCTTTCGCTTTATTAGCAACTTCCCTGTGCAGTCTAATTCCCGTGGGCTGGGGTTGAATGAAGAGAGGCTCATGTTTTAATTTTTACTGTCAGGAGTAATGGTAAGTGTAGGAGGAGGAATATTAATTACACCCAGCAGGCATTCTTCAAACTTAGAAACAACATACGGAAGGAGCCCAAGCAGTTTGAATATTGCAGAGACCGTTTGCATGGGAGTCTCATGCTAGGAAACGTGTGGAAGGTTTTTAGTTTGAGGGGATCAATCCACAACCTCATTGCCCTTGCCAGTGGCACCTTCCAGGTAGTTCAAACAACTGGCCAAGCCCCATACTTCTGGCACTCAGGATTCTCCAAGGCTGCTTTAAAAAGCCCTCTTAGTTTCAATTATGAATTTGTTGGTGCACAACACAAAGGATCTGATATTGCAACCCCCGTAGGCATCTACACCAGGGCACACTGAGTATAAAATGGTATGAGTCTCTTTTCACAAGCATTTCTTGCACTGCTGCAATTATCTGCAGGGTAAGAAGAATCAGGTCTGAGACATCTGACGTGTATTAGGACCAGCAATTCTGAGAGACGGGTTCTTTTAAATCCTTTATTCCTTATTTCAGAACAGGGAACTGGGGCTTCCACATCCTTCAGAAACTCTCTGTAGTCATGACCTAGATGCAAGACCAAGTTCCGTTCAGTACTACGTCTTCAGCTTTGCATTTGCCATTTTTCTTGATGTCACCATCATTTTCCTGCACCTTTCTGATGGGTCACAGCTTCTGTTTTTCACCCCCAGGAAAACTATCAATTAAATGAATCTGCGAGTCATGTCACCTCTCCATACCTTCCCCACCCACCTGCTGATGTGATGGTAAGCTATTTTGGGCCAATGAGTGCCTCTTGTTATGTGTTTGTACAGCACTAAGCACAATATCCTGATCGTTGCTGGAACCTCTAGGTACCAATCTACTACCCATCAAACAACGTGTCACTTTATTCATGTAGACTTCAGGGTTCTATTTCAAATACAAGCCAGTAAAATGAATAGCTCTATCCTCATCTCAAATGCACAGGATCTAAAGAGACCTTTGAGTGGGTTTCTCACAGATAGTGTTCTAGAGAGTCTATGCATTTTCATCTAATCTCTGTTCCCACCAGAGACTAAGGTAACCTACTTTTTCAGGCTACTAACTGACTCTTGTATTCAGCTTTAGTTTTTCCACCTCCCTCCCTGGGATCAATCCAAGAGTTTTATTCTGGGTTAATCAAGCTACACTGCAGTTTTCCCTCCTGTGTTGAAATACCAGACCAAGATTCTTCCTTCCATGCTTTAGATTGAAACAAACTTTAATCCAAATTGTTTTTCAGGTACTGGATGGATATTCTGGGCAGAGTTCCCCTCCCCAGAATAGCCAGTAGCCCCAGGGCCAGTGCACTTACTTAAGATGTAGGAAATCTAGATTCAAAACCATATTCTGAATCAGAACTGAACCTGTCTCCTACATCCTGTCTGGAGTAGGTCAGTATCTCATTTTTGCACACAAAAATAAATAATAGTCTCTCTGTGGCACAATGTAAAATGAGGAAAATCCTGAAATCTTAACAATTTTCATGGGACATAAAAATGATTTCCACTCCAACTGCAGCATGTCTTGGCCTGCAGAAGTTCTTAAGCCAAGTTCTATGTGTCCGAGATAAAATCTGTCTTTAAGCCAACGTATTTTTTGATTTCTCAGCAATGCTGGGATTTCTGTGTTCGGGAAATAATGCAGGTTAAATATCACTGAACAATGACAGCGGAGTCAGAGAAGGGCTATTTTTTCAGTCAAGTTGCTATCCCTTTTGAGCCAGGTGCAAGATTTGGGATGGTGTTACTAGTTAGGAACCTGCTGCTCCTGGGAATGCCTCAACAGACAAAAGAGCTTTATACAAGGGCCACTCCATCATTTTCTAAAGAAATCTTTAGACTTCCTCATCTTCATCATCAATCCTCACAAAACACTTTTACAATTGGAAAGGAATCAATTGTAGGGTGGTACAATGACAGCCCCAAACTCTCAAAGAAGAAGAATTTGAAACAAAGGTCAGAAATGGGAAAAGACTTCCATCAAAACCAAAGTGGCTGCAGCATTCTTTGGAGTTTGCAATATGCTGGCAAAAATCCATGGTTGGCTTTAAATCTACCCCTAAGTGCTATTGATTTCGTGCACTTGAAGTTTCAAACACTTCCATAACAAAAGCATTCAACGTAGCAGTGCCAAGAGTGGCAGGTTATAATTTGTCAGGAGGACTAAGTCCCTCAATGAAAACTTCCTACGTGTCTATTGGAAGATTAGCCTATCAAATCCAATGCTGTTTTGAAAGGTAAGCGTTTGAAACATGACTAATATCAATCGTATGTATTACTCACAAGCTGAAGCATAAAATAGATTAACATCTCTATGTAAATGGAGGACTGACTGCAGCACATTCAGAAAAACATCACTTGGTACGTGGGCTTTCCAAATTTAAAGCTCACAGAAGGAAACAGTCACAAGGCAGTGGGATGTGATTTTAGGTTAAATCAACTTCCAAAGAGCTGCCTCAGAAAGGGTCGAGTGCAGAGTCCCCACTGATCTCAAATGGTTTTGCAACAACTCTACAAGAACTCTGCTGTTTCCATGAAGGTTTTATTCTGTCTGGGTACTCACGGGGCCATAGTTATCAGAGTACCTGAGTCTGTTACAGATCTGGGTGGATTTTTATCCTCTCACTACCTCAAAAGGCATGGAAATATCTCTCACACACCCCCTATTTTACTGCTGGTGAATGGAGACAGAAAATAGAGCAAATGTGTTAGTCTCTCAGGTGCCACAGGACTGGTTGTTGTTTGTGATGCTACAGACTAACAAGGCTGCCCTTCTCAGACTGATTTACCCCGGGTCATGCAGGCCTTCTGGGCCACAGCCAGAAGCAAACCAAGTGCCATAAAATAGTCTTCCTCCTGACTCACTGTGTAACATATCCATAGCAAACCCTATTCTCCAGCTCAAAAACCCAACAGTATTTCTCAGAGCTGAAGGTGGACCCTATGAGGAACACTCACCCTTTTGAGATTTAGAGTGACGTGGAAACTCGATGGAGCAAATGGCTCCATCTCCATCATCCCTTTCTTTCTGCTTTCCTACATCACACCTGGTATTGGGCCTGGAAATTAACTCCAAGACTAGGCAGAGCAGCCACCTGTGACAGGGTTTGGCTAGAAAGCTCCAGAGGGGCATGTTTTCAAAGCAATGCATGTGGATTTAACAATGGCATTCTAACAAATGCCAAGGCAAATTGCAAGGCTAACCTCCACACAGACAAGCAGCTGAAAATGTACTCCATAGCGTCCAAGGGAGAGACCTGAAGTGCCTTCCTTCAGCTGAGGTTCCGAGTACTTGCATCTCTCCAGGACATCAGTAGATTAGTCAAATGCCCAGGCCCCATAGGAAAGCAAGAGGTTGAGTTTCTCAGATTTCTAAGAGTTCCTATTGGATGTCTGACAACCATTACAGTCTGCCAAGGCTATGAACAGGGCCTTACTTGAATCATGGGATGATTGTCAAGTGATTGCAACTTAGTTGTAGACAAGACATGGAAACAGGTGGAAAGGTTATAATGGACCTTTAAGTGACTGGCAGCAGGTTCCCCACCCCTGGGCAGGGTAGAGAGCTGGAGCTGGAAGCCTAGTTATGCGGGATCTGCCATTTCTACACAGATTAAGTAGGGCCGTGGCAACGAAGGATTTACACATTGGCATGTAACAGAGCTGCAGGGGCCATTTGGATTTACTGAGTAAATAAAATGCCTTTTTCTTAAATAAAAGCCTGAATTCATTGTCAATGCCAGATCTGCAGCCACCATCGAGTATGCCAGCTCCTTCGGCGACAAAAATACCACTCACGAAAAAGCAGAATGCTGCTTACACATCTGCTAGCAAAAGGCCCATCTTCTGGAAGCGGAGTATGTGAATATGGTCACTGATAAAGTGTCTGGCAACATGAGAGAAGATTCCCATATGTAACTGTGTAACAGCCTCCCTAGCTCATCTGCAGAAAGGAAGAGTTTAGTAATGGAGCTGCTCAACAGCAGCAAAATAGAAAATAAATGGCAAATGTTTTTCCCTCATTGAAGAATCGAAATTTGGACCATTGGGGTTAACTGTGTCGGCTAACCTGTGAAATACCCTCTCCCCATGCCAGAGTTGCTACCTATTTTACCATACCACTCATCATGCGATGCTCTATGGCCGTCCCCGTGCATATCCAATGTTGGTTCCTCTCAACTCTGTGGTTTACCCAGAGACTGATTCATCCCTGAACCAAATGCAGATGCAAACAGGGAAACTAAGCAACAGTAACCAGCCCTGGCCCTTCCATTGGGGCTGTCCTAAGAGATGCCATCACTTGGAGCTGGGGCTCTATGGTAGCTGGTGGAGTGGACTTGGCCACACCACCTCGCTTCATTGATGCATCCTCCTTCCGCTGTGTGTATCTATGCATCAGGGTCTCTTTCAGGAGTGTGCTTGAAGATCATGCCCCTTAAAAACATCCTGGCACCTTTTGAGACTTGTGCATGAGCCAGAAGAACTTCACTTCCTTACATTTTCTACATCATGGGGTTATCCTACATGTCTTGAAGGCAATGGCCACCTGCCTATTGAGGTCAATGGTGCAAGAACAGGCCAACACAGGGCAATGCTTGGGCAATATTTCCCTGAGGGGCAGCACTGGAAAAGGGAAGGTGGGCAGGATGAAGTGTTTGGGAGCCCTCTACTGAATCTGTCTTCTCTCCAAACATGGCTGGACTTGGGAAGAAAAGGTTAGGTTTTTGGTTTGAGTCTCTGTCAGCAAGTGACTGGAGCCTCCACCCTGGACCTCAAAACCCTTCTTGTTAACTTTGTCAGAACTGCTGTCTCTCAGGAATGTGTTGGCTTTGATGAAACAACATATATGGCTGGAAAAACATTAGTGGAAACGTGTTCAGGCCAGCTCTAGTGGTTGTGTTGGTCCTGATGCAACAATTACAGCGAGAGAGCTGGTGGCAGGTGCAAATCAGAAGATCAGACTAAATGTTCAGAGGGGTCCTATCTAGCCATGAACTCCCTCTCTTCTCTCACTCCAAGGCCGCTAGAGGGCCCCGTTACCTTTAACTACCATGTCACCAAATCATTTTTTGAAGGTTTTGTGCAAGAAGGATGTTTTCCCTTCCCTGGGTTGTTCTGATGTGTGGTGTTGGGAGAATTTGTTTCCTTTTCCAGTTTTGTTCAATTTTATTTTGAAAAACGGGAGGGAGGGGGAAGCTTCCCCCAGGAGGTGGTGTTAGAATCCTGAAATGCTGGTGATTTGATTGTAAGGCACACGTGTGCCTCCCCCACTTCTATACTCAGTGACTCACATGGCAATCAATAGAGGGATGATTACACCTGAGCATTCTGCTTTTCTCCTACCAGCACCACACAGTAATTAAAACACACACCCACACCCTCCGTAAGAGGAAGATTTGAAGAACTGGTTTCCAAATGTCCTCCATTACTCGCTCAAATTTCTGATTGATTCTTCCATGGGTCCAGCCTCTTTGCCCATTGCATTCAAGTTCTTCAGTGCTGCTGAAACATGGGGCAGGTCCTGACCTCCTGTTCCATTTGGTTCTAGAGCCATTTAAGGGGCAGAACATAAGCGTGGGGTCTTGACCACCAGCATTCTATTCCCCAGCCTGCTCATGGAGCATGGGAAAGGCACACCCCTCCTCCTGTGGCCCCGAGCGCTGCAATTTACAATGACGAGGAACGTCTCCTTCTTTTGCAGTCATGTTTTTACATACACCTCTGCCTTTGTATTTCTACTCCAGTCTATTGGATGAAGTGTGTATGTCCCAACAAATCCGTTGGACTCTAAGGTGCTATAAGACTCCGCATTGTTTTCCCACCTCCTTTGTCTGTTTGGATTGTTAGTGCTTTGTACGTTTTGTCTCACTGTCCGTACAGCCCATGGTGCAATGATGCTCTGTCCTCAGGGCCTCTAGAAGCTGACGCAGGTGGTGCTCGTGGCCTGAGCCTTGCTGTGCACAAGGCTGACGAGTCAGGGCTCACCAGCCCAGCTCCACTGCCAGCATTTAAAATAGTATTTTTAATGTACTGGGGGGAGGGGGTGCACTCAGAGGCTTACTCTGCAGAAGGGGTCACCAGCAAAAAAAAAAAAAAAAAAAAGCTGAAAACCACTGCATTCGTCTAGGGGATACGTTCTGAATACAATGCCTGTTTACTATGCACAGATGCACGCATAGAAGGTATACACAACGGCCAGTCAAGCGTTTTAGGCCCAAGATTTGACTTCTCTTCAAGCCATTCTGTTTTGAATAATTAATATTAACATTTACAAGAAAGTAAATGGACAGAAGGCAGTCATTTATCCCATTCATCCATAATACATGAGCCATGTGCCATAACACATCAGTAACAAACAGGGAGTGGGTCTGTCTTTGTATTTACACCAATCCGAGGGCCAGGGCCACCCAACACACTTGGTCATAAACAAAGCAGTTCTAATAAAGAATGGGCAGGAAGAGACATGAGGGACTCGTGGCTCATCCTCAGGGTAAACAGGAAGGTGCCAGCAAGGTTGAAGCTCTCTGCTCACAAAGGTTTCCATCAGTGCAAGTTTTTCAACAAGTACTTGGTCATAAGCATGCAAGTAGCCTCACTGCTCAGAAGGCCTTTGCACCTGCTTATGGTGTTATATGTGCTGGCTAATTCGGGGCCTTCATTCAGACATGGTAACTGCCCAGTTTGTCATTGCCCAACAAGTGAACATTTTCACCCCTTTGGCTGTATCTGCTAAAACATCCATACGCTTTTCTTCATACCACTGTCTTTGTCTGATGTGTGCTGCCCTTCTCCAAGCAGTAGCAGATATCCAGGATCCTGCAGGTTAGCCTCTCAGTAGAAGAGAAATTGGTGACATATAGAGTATGGTATCTAGTTAAGTATAACCAGTTTACTTAACACATATAGCAGTCCTGAAACAGAGGTGGTCAAACAGCATGCAGAGTAACCCCCTTTTTCCTCAGCCCAGTGCTAATTGCTGCTTCCTAGGGAGCAAAAATAACTGTATAGTTACACATCAAAGCAAAGAACAAGCTCTCCTGCTGCTAGGCCAGATCCTTCTCACTATAATTTGCCTTAAAACTAACATGTTTCCAAGAGTCAAAACTTGCCTCTGAGCATGACCCCCTTATAAATTAAAATCACTTTAAAATATTTAACACTATTATAAATGCTGGTGATGGAATGGGGTTGGGATGGAAGTTTAGGCAAGCATGTGAAAGACTGTGTGTAACTTGCCTCCAAGTCAGAGGACATTGTGAAGGCTAAGATTGTAACAGGGTTCTAAAAAGAACTAGATAAATTCATGGAGGACAGGTCCATCAATGGCATATTAGCCAGCCTGGACAGGGAAGATGTCCCTAGCCTATGTGTGTCAGAAGCTGGGAATGGGTAGCAGGTGATAATCACCAAATGACCCATCTGTTGTGTTCACTCTTTGTGGGGCATCTGACATTGGAGCTTTGGCATGACCCACCCTGGTCGTTTTTATGTGACTGTGCCCCCGCCCAAGCCTATTACTCTATCAACCACTGTCGTCTTTAATTCCATTCTGTTTCACAGCAATGCTGATAAATTAAAACTCTTCTACTTTGAAGTCTGGCTGAATCCTTTCAGGTTTTAATACTCAGCTTGTTGCACATTTTCAGACTCTGCCAGGAGTGTGTTTTAAGTAGTCATTATTTTTGTAAGACATGAAAAGTCAAGGGTTTTGTTTTGTTGCCAGTGCTGGCTGGGAAAAACCTATTCCTAAAGCAGTGCTGACGTAGTTGATGAGGCTGGTGGGCAGACAAAGGTATTTTGGAATGACTAGAAGGTAGAATTGTTTGAGCTGTTTATTTCGTCTCTGCTCCCAACAGGGAGGCTCCATGCAAAGTATTAATGTTTGTGGAATGGGGAAGAACAAAAGAAAGAAAGGGGAAAAATTATACTCAAGCTTCTTAGAAAGTAGTATAATAAACTGAGGGCGGGGTGTAAGAAGTAACAACAGAAAGAAATAACTGATTGACATTGTCCCTTAAGTAGATGGCTTAGTTCACACTTTTTACTCTTTCTAAGAAGACCTGGAACCTGCCTACACATTGAACTAATTCAAGCAGATTGCTATTCAAACCTCAGTCCCCTTCCTTGCAGCTGAATAATAAGAAAATTCAAGTACATTATTAGGATTGAAATTACTTTGTGAAAGGCCCAGATAACAGATAAAGGCACAATTTAAAAACCTTCAGGCCAGTCTATAGCACTGTAACAAGCCTGGCTTCCAAAGACCATAGTGTTTTTTGCCATGTACAGTCAAAGGTCAGGATCCATTACCTGTACTCATACTGAGTACCTTTATCAGCTAAAGAAAGTCCCAATGACTCAAGGAGTCAGGCACTGGTCAGAAAGGACTATCCAAATCTGAGCCATCGTTCGACACTTACAAGGGATTGACGTGCGGGAAGCATGTATATCACTTATAATTAGATAAGAAATGATTAATGCTATAAACAGGAGCCGCATGTAATCTTGAGGGCTGTAAGGGGGCAGATTATTTTAGTGATTTCTAGGCAGCCTTTTGGACTCCTGTTACAGCCTAGAATAATTGATAAATCATTTGTTAAACCATCTAATTGTTTTTATAAACACTTAGTAACATTCCTAGAATAGGACTGTGGTCATGCAAGGAACTAATTCAAATTTATAACCTCAAAAGATCAGCATCTCGTTTATAACATTTCTTCCCCCCATCACGCACACTCTTCTGGGTGTATTCTTCTTCAAAGTGTTTTTAAATGACATGATTGCTACAAGAAAAGCAATGGGCTAAGTATTATGCTTGCCAGGTTATCGATCTAGTGGCTTCTGAGCAAGAGTTGAATCCAGATAAAATATGTGCGTTTGGGTTTGGTTTCTGCAGATGCTCTTGGAGTAACAACTGTTAACATTACACCGTACTCCAGGGCAGTCAAGACCTCAAAACCCATGAGTCAGGAAATGTGATTTCCACCAGACCTAGAGAACTAGACTTGCCCTGCAGCTCCCTGCCAACACATTTGTGGTTTGACAAGGCTTTATTCCAGTTGGAAATCTGTTTCTCTTCCCTGTTGCTGTGTGAAAGGCCCCCAAGAACTGGGAAATTGATTCTGGCAGGGGAATTGTAGCCAAAGCAACTCCTATGCAAAGAGCTGTCAATACACAAAGAAAAGTAGCAGTGTTTGACTGATGCTGATTGTGGCCCTTTAAATAACAGGAAACACATCTGAGAGAAACCACACCCATAATATCCTTAGACCTGGCTTTTCCTTCCTCTCAGTACAACAATCAACCTTCTCCAGGCCCTTGTTATCTCTTCTCTCCTCTTCTGCAGCCTCCTCCTGTCTAACCTTTCTGACCTCACCCCTCAGGCCCATTCTGAATGCTGCTGCTAAGTTCTTTCTGGCCAGTTTGACCATGTCACCCACCTCCTGAGTCATGCTGCTGGCTCCCTCTTCTCTGCCTCATGAAAGTCAGACTCCTTGTCCTTCCACAGCTCTCCCCCACCCTAGTTCTTGTGCCTTATTACTCTATCCTCTGCTGAATTGTGTCAACCTCAACTACTGCTTCATTCTCTTCTCTCACCCTCACCTTTCCACTCCATCATGCGGCCCTTTAGGCATAAGAAATCCTCCCGAACTGGTAGGTAAAGCACAACCCTGTCCTCCATCAGATCCTTTCTCAGGGTCCACTCCTACTATGACGCTGTTAAGGAGCATCCACCCCCATGCAAGGCAGAGCAGATTACATTAGGTTAAATAATTCCACTCATGTGTGATTTGTTGAGTTAAGTTATCTAAACAACCCCCACGTTGATGGAGCCCAGCTGAGAAGGAACAGGTGGACCTCAAATAAAGTCAAGAAGTTCCAGACTGAAAAGGGTGAGAGGGAGAGGCTCTACACCTGCTCTCTAGATGTTAAGGAAACAAACTCTCCCAAGGGGAGAGTAAAATCCACAGGGAATCTAGGTCCTGCAGGAAGGGTTTATCCAGAAGGGAAGAAGAATAAAAATCTGGGTGAGTCACAGTAGGAAAAGGCTCAGAGAAGTGTTAGTAAGGTGGGATATTGTAGAATGTGGCTTCTGGGTAGAGAATCCCTGATCTGGAGAAGAGAGAGGGTATAGGTTCTTCCACCAGGGAAAGTGGCACAGACAGGGTAGTGAAGCAGAAGGTTGCCTGGGATAATTGCCAAATAGTACTTTGCAACCCCAGAAGGTGAGGACTATGGCGACCTAGGTAGGGGGTCAAGCCAGGAAACGAGAACTCTGGAGTTGTGGTAAGAGGAGCTGTGGGGAATGTAAATGAATGACAAAAGGAAACATTGGACCTGGAAGGAGATAGTCCCCAGAGCTGCTTGGAGGAAATGCCCCATCAGTGAATGTACTGGGTGGCAGACACCTGCAGTAAGTTGCTAGCTGATAAGTCTGGGCATGGGACTACCTGGGAGCCCAGGTATTCTTTTTTTGATGCAGACCTTTTAAAAACTAAGTAATTCAAACCCATCTAGGTGCATGGATCAAGTGTCAGGATCAGGCCTTGTGTGTTTGTACAACACTGCAGCTGCAGTGGGCCCACAGTCTTGGTTGGGTCCCTGCCCACTTCTGTGATACAAATAATGAGCGTGAGTCATAACAATTTTAAGAGATTTTAGCTGTTTAAGCTGTTCTTCTGCTTTTGAATAAAGCTGGATTTTTTTTTCCCTGAGGAAAATTAGAAACAGAAATAGGATTTATGACTCCAAGTCTGCCAAGACCTTGCACCTGCTTAACTTAAACTACGGGAATAGCTTCATGCCTCCCCATTCAGTCTTAGCAGACAGGCAAATCGTTGGTATAGGCAGTGGCCGGGGCTGGGGGGGTGCGGTAAAGATAGAGTGCTGACATACAACTACAGTGCAATCTCTCTCCAGCCTAGGAGGAACAGATACAGGGACAGATCATTAAGGACATGCCCAGTCCTGAGAGATTTAAGAAGTCGTATTAAGGTTCATATGAGGGGTGTGATTGGTTTGCTAGCCCCATTAAATTGGGAGGGTACCCTCAGCCCCTGGACCCTTTGCATTTAGTCTTGTTTTTATTAGGCACCTTTTTAAGATGGCGTTTGGTTGCTTATCACAGCTTGGTGAGGGCGTGCCTCACTGTTACAGTGGCTGAGGGGAGACGTGTTCCTCCCTCCACAGAGTCACCAGCAAGAAACCCTTGCAAAGAAGGGGAAGATTTTTAAGCGCTGTCTAGCGGAAAGGAGCATAGACACTGTATCCTGTCATGAAGGAAAATGTGCCCAGTCATCTTACAGAAGACAAGGCTGAGGTGGTAGTAGCACAAAACCACCACCTGACAGAGCTGTATAATTAAATGGCAGGAGTCCACAACAAGAGAAGATTTCTTTGCCAGTTCACCAGAAACTGCCCTTCACGGCGAATACAACCACTGCAGAGCTGGGTCATTTCCAGTGTGTTCGGAACAGAATTAAGCTCTATCCTGCAATGAGGGTCCCCACATGTAGAGCTTGGCTTAGGACCAAACAAGCCTTCGATATCTTTAGCATATATAGATTACCAAGCAGGCCCTTAGCTTTGTTATCTTGTTACTAGTACAGCTGGACATGGATTCAATGTTTGTTATGCTCTGGGTCCTCAGGTTCACTCCTCACATCCCCACAGTGTGTATCCTCTCTCACAATCACAGCTCTCTTTCTTTGCAGCTGAATCCCCACTCCCTGACCTTGGGTGCTATTTAACCTCTGTCAATAACGATGACATTCTAGTCTCCTGGCCATGAATTTTATTCGAGGCTAGAATGAGGGATGTGTAGTGTTTTCTTTCTGAACCTTTCCCAGTCTCGGGTCACGTGCCTGTCTTACGGATAAGAGACAACATCAAAATCCCTTCCCTGAAATTCAGATTCTTTATTTTCTAGACTGTTTACTTTCTAGGTGATCCTCTAAACCAGACCTTTACCACAATGATTACCAATCACCCTATTCTGGCACCAATAATCAATGTCTTGAGAGAACACTCCTCAAAAACACCTCCGGCACATACTCCAGGCTGGGAAGACAACTTAACACCCTGCTCTCCAGCCTCGCTTGACCAAGTTCTGTGGGAGGATGGCCTACCTTTCACCCTTGACTCTCGGGATCTTGTAATTGGGTCCTTGGCCTGTGAGAGCCCCTCCCCTCCAGCTGACCCCCTGCCACCCTGGAAGACCATATGGTATTCCACCCTGGTTCCATGTCTTGCCAGGGATGTAAACTGGCAGCTCCTTCATGGTGATGGTAGCAGAGGTGTGAACCAGGCATGATTCAACCCCTCTCCCTGATACTTGCCCCTTCCATGGTGTGAGGAAGATAATGGCACACATCTAGCTCAAGTGTGCTAGGCCAGATGCCCTCTTCCATCTCCTCCAGAACCTTCTCCATAGGCTCTGTCTGCATCCTCTCCCCGCTCCCCCGGTGTACAGTTACACCATCCATGGCCCCAGGGAGTCACAAGGTCTCCCGGCCATTCACCATACCAGGAGGAGGCTTCTAGTTGGGGATGTGCTCTATATCTGTAGGGCCTATTTCCACTCCTCCTTTGGCTCAAGTAGGCCCAGAGCTCCTCTGAGCCACATTTGCCAGCTCTGAGAATACCTTCAAGGAGCTCTACCCAGGGTAAAAGTGACTCTCTCTGGTTCCCCGCTTTTGAACTAGTGACCCTCGCACCTGTCCTTTATTTTTCAGTGGTTATCTCTGGATTCCAGCTGAGTCCAGCGGCTCCTCCCCTTAGACTGGGGGAAGGACCTTTCAGAGGACTGGGAAGACACTGCTTACTCCCAGATGGGCCCTACAGGCTGGCATGTTTATGACCCTTCTCAGGTGAAGAGACAGCTAGCTCTTGCCTCTTGCACAGGACTGAGCCAGAGTCCCTCTTTCTCTCCCTGCTTCCAGACCTAGCACTGGCTGCAGGTATAATGGGACAGGGTTAGATGAGCTGAGCGTTCTCCTTAACCTCTGGTGTGCAACCCATGGTGGCAGTCGTGCAAAATAAATGGATGAGATAACCTGGCCAAGGCATTGGTGTGTTTCCTGTAGTACGCTGTCTGTCGAAGGAAAGATTTAGGAACAACAGGACAGCCAATCAATGCTTTGGGTATTGCAAAAACATTCTTGACCGGGGCTGTCAGCAGAACTGCTGGCAGAATTTAAAGCAGGATCTGTAATTCTGGTCTCCCAGCATGTACAAGTGGGTGAGATGGAAAGGGAGGTGTTTTCTCTAACTCTGCTGGAGCAAAAATGGACCCTGGCTGCCCATTCTTTTCCTTAGAGGGGTAGCTGTGTTAGTCTGTCGCTTCACAATAACAAGCAGTCCTGTAAGCCTCTGAGGAAGTGGGTCTTATCCATGAAAGCTCGTTATCTAATAATACATGTTAGTCTTTAAGGTGCTACAGGACTGCTTGCTATTCTTTTCCTTGTGATTTGTTGACATTGGTTTTGGTTTTCTAAGCTGCCATTGCAAGGAAAAAGGCTAGAAACACCAGTTTTTTTCTTTTGTTATTTATGTGAAGAGACCAAAGATGAGAACATGGTTGTAATGAGCAAGTTCAGCCACCTCCAATTTCAGAGAAGCTGAGTTCTCTTTGCATCTTTGGCCTAAGTACAGGCAGGCACATTTTAAACAGTGGTTTCATTATCCCCTTGAAGCCATGTGTTTTGGGTTTACTTCTTATCCCCCGCCGATGCCTCCCCCTGTCCATTCATCTGTTCCCCTCCCATGAAGTATGTCTCCTGGTTTTGGGAGGGACCGCCCAGCCTGGAATTTTTACAGTCATGATCCATGCAGCTAACATTCCCAAGATGGATTCAATTGGCGAGAGGCTCTGTAGCCAGCCCCCTTGGACAGCAAATGTGTTTCTTTAAATGTCACTGGCCCACACAAGCTGAATACCTATTAGTTAGAGCATGCAACAAATCCAAAGCACAGCTACACCCTTTATGTAGTGTGAAGAGTAACTCATTTTAGTTCCTTCACGACCCTCATATTTACTACATTGTTCATTAAGAGTAAAGAAGTTGGATTAGTTTGAGGTAGAGCTTCCCAGTGTTTTCTTCCCTGTGAGCTTATAAGAGCCACCTTTAACAAATGTCAGTAAGGTATAAAAATCATACTGTTTGACATTCAGTGAACAGTTAAAACACTCACCACAGGAATCAAAATGCAAAAGCAGCTACCTAAAGTCAATTGGTAAGCCATAGACTGCCTTGTTCATGCTGAGTAACTCTTTTTCTCTGGTATTGGAGGAGTAGCCGTGTTAGTCTGGATCTGTAACAGCAACGAAGGGTCCTGTGGCACCTTATAGACTAACAGAAAAGTTTTGAGCATGAGCTTTTGTGAGCACAGACTCACTTCATCAGATGCTGGTCTTGGAAATCCTTTTTCTCTGAAATCTTTTTCTCTGGCTAGTCAGATGCTCCATGATCTGGGCAAGATTTGCAAAAGAGCATGTGCGGAAAATGTGGCCTTAGGGGAGCTTCAGGGGAGGAGTAAATTTGAAAATCTAGGCCCAAAAGTGAGCATTCAGCTCTTGAAAATCTGTCTATATGCCCAGGTGAAAATATGTTTCAGAAAGAAGCCTGGACCACACAAGAAAAGATTTGTCAGTGTGGCTGGTACAGCTATGCTGGAAAACCATCCTAGTGGATATGTAGTTTGTAGATGGAGAAGAGTTTTTTTTCCCCCTTGTGGTTGATACTGGGGTTTTTGCGGGCACAGCTATGCCACGTAAGGTGTGGGTTATTTTTTCACATTGCTAACCAGTATACCTATGCAGCAAAACTTTGACATGCAGCCACCGGGTCTTAATATCCACCCAGCATCCTCTTTCTATTCCTGTTCTGTGGCTACTGCAATTTGGTGGATCTCTGCCTGGAGAGGAGCTAGTTAACTCAGAAGTGAAAAAGCCTCCCAGACCTACTAGCAGAACATCAAACCAGTAAAAGAGCCACTCAGCTGTCAATGAAGCAGTTTAACAGGTGTGCACTGTCAGTTTCAGAATTTAGGGTATTAGTCCACAATCTAAATTTGCTTTTAAAATATCCCATTAGTGTGTTGCTGAAGGTTTATCAAATCACATCTCTAAAAAATAGTCTTTCCTTCCCCATGCGCTGCCATTAGGCATATGGGCACTGCTTTTATACTACTTGTAGGGTTCCATGAATCCTAAGGAGAGTCCTGAGAACACCTCAGGATTTGCATGTCCTGTAAAGGGGGGATGCAGGTAACAGAAAGATCCCACGTGCAGCTAAGAGCTGAAACATTCACTGCCCCATTTCATTTCTAATGGTTGGTTTAGGGGAATAGCATTTATCGAAACAAGCTGCAGGATTGCCTGGGGCATTACATTTCCAAGTGGCTTATCTTTTCCAGCCTAAGGAAACCTATTCCAAGCGGCTTTTTAATTCCACTGCCTGATTTCACTCCTGCTCCGAAACATGCGGTCCCAAATCGTCGTCTGGAGTGATGAAGGTGGTTTAATCTGAATTTATTTTTAAAAGGTTTAGCTGCCAGGTGGGTGGGGAATTAAGACCAAGTGTTCTGCTGGTGTAACTCCATTCATATGCATGCAGTGATGCTGACAGAGCATATGGCCCTAAATAATTTCTACTTTCACATGCACGTCTGTAACTTAAACTGAGGATGTAAAAGAATAGTCACTGATCAGTCTGCTAGTCCAAAATATGGACCAGTGCTGCTGCCTCACTTAAAAGAAGGGAAAGGTGATTAGGCCTCAACTGGAGTGCTGTGTCCAGTTCTGGGATAGAAGATTTCAGAAAGATGCGTCCACAGTGAGAACGTTCAGAGAAATTGATTTCAGACACATTGATTCTAGCTACCCAATTGCTGTGGCTAGAATTCTGTATGGGAAATCGACTTGCCAGCTTAATGAAGACCAAGCCTGAGTGAGGTGGCATGAACCAGCTGCAGGTTTTTCAATGCAATATAGAGATATCCTTAGCTTCCCACAAGGACCAATGAGGCATCCAACACTCCTGACAATGTAGCCATGACAGTGCCAACAAGTTTCTGTGCTGCTAGCACCAGGATGGTTCACCTTCCAAAATTCCCAGCCTTGCAACAAGATCCACGTAAACTGGCTTTGTAGTGGCCCAGTCAGCGCAGGGATTTATACCGATAGGGATATTTGAGTTTTGGGGGCGGAGCTGGAATAGCAGTCCCAAGAGAGAGCATTAAAGAGCATTGGCACATGTAGGCAGAAGCCTGAATAGCTCCACCTTCCACCCTGTCTGACAGAGCGGCTATTTCTTGACTTCTCTCAGGGGAAAGAGAAGGGTAGTTGGATTTTAAGAAAAAAGGGCTTGCTTAAAAAAAAGAGAACAGTCTTTCCACTCTGTGCTTGTGCTGAGGGAAACAAGTTTACATTCAGCATCAACAGTCAATCCAAAACATATTTCCAAGGGAAATCCATCATTAAATCTGAAACCGTATGATAGCGGGAAGAGGGAGATGACTGTGCCCATGAGATTTGTCAGCCGCAGCTGTTCCCGTTTGTTTAGTGTAAAAACTGCCCCTTGAAATGTCTGACCGAGATAAACACACTAACAGCTGTAGCTATTTCTCATAAGCAAACGAGTGACCTGCGTTAAAGCAGTGAAATCTTAGTTCAGATTCCTCCAAGTCAGAGCAACAAGAAGCTTTCTTTGTTCTGTGGCGTACAATAGCTGCCCAGGGCTGGTGGGATTCAGAGGGGAATTTAAACAGAAGCAACCATAAAGGGGACAAGAAAATGTATGGCACATTTCATAAACTTTCTATTTCTGTTATTGGACCAGCACAACCCTCCTGAGGGAAAGCCCATGGAAAGGGACTTAGGGGGGGAAATCTCCTCATAGGGATCCCCCACAGAAGTCCTCCTCACCTTGGAAAAGGCTGAAGGGCCCATCCCTAAACTTGGGAAACCCCCAGTGGACTGTGAGGAGTCTGTGGGAGGCCAAGCCTACCCCCATACATTGTTGTCCTTAAAGGCCCAGCTCCTGAACTCAAGTGGCTCCGTGGTGAATTCAGCCTTCATTCTGTAAGAAATGAGTTCTGGAGAACGCTTTGAAATGTGACTGCCAGTGCACCCTAAAGGCTCAAAAAGCAGAAGGCAAATAAACACCAAATCTGTTATTTGTACATAAGCTTATGAGGGTATTAAAGCCAATCTCTTGATTTTTTGCTGAGTCTGACTTATGCGTTTCGAACACTGAAGGTTGGCAATGCTGCAGAAGGCCTGTGTCACCATATGCCTGGTGCCTCCTTACCCCCTCAGCCCCACTGGACTCTTGTGATAGCGTCTCCTGTCTACACCTATCTGCTGCTGGGATGATCTGCTGAAAAGATAATTATCTGTTTTGGCTAATTGCTGTGCAGTCCTCTCATCCGGTCCACCCAGTCTCTTCCCCCGCATCTTCAGGATCCCATGGAGAGGCTTCTGTCGTGCCTGGGAGTTAAAAGACCATCACCTTATTTCTCCTAATCTTTTCCATCCATATGTGGAATAATATTTTTATGTGCACTGAGGCATGTGTGATGTGCACCACCAACAGAGACCCAAAACCTACCCATGGGTGCCCTCCTAATCAGTTGACAGCATCTGAATTTCCTGAGTGGCTGCACAAACACACCGCTTACAGGGAACATTGCACCTTATCGGCAGCTGAGTCCTGCCCACGAATAAAAGGGGGATGTATAGAGAGAGGCATCTCCATGCTTGCAGCTAACAATCTTGTCCCTTAAACATATTTTTAGATTTTAAATAGTCACCCTCCAAACCTCTAATAGTTAAGCCGCTTGCAATTTTTTCTATCCATTTGTGGAATAAGTTTTGTTACATGCACCAAGGCGTGGCAGCCTTCATGATGGTACCTCTGCAGCTGGCCCACCGTGCACCACCAATGGAAACCCATACTGCTGGCTGTGGGCATTCTGCTAACTAGCCAGGCAGCATTTGAATCTCTCCTGTGTATTACTCTTCAGCTCAGTGGTGGGCAACCTGCAGCCCATTGGGTTTCTGTGTATGGCAAATGAGAACTTGTGTTTGTTGTTGCCCATGTGCAGGGTTGCCTGACTCTGCTGGTTTTCATCCACTTATGTTTTTTCCTACCAGTATTATGAAAGTGACATGAACTTAAAGCTAGGGCACATGAAGGGAGGTGTTGCTGACTGGGGGGCTGTCTTAGATATGACAGTCTTGCTGCCCACTGAGATGGAGGACCACCCATATGGCCCACTCACTAGCCCAGGTTGCCCCTTCTGCTTTAGATGCAGCCAAGAGAGAACTTTGTCCCACCTTGACCATTCTACCACTACCCATCTGTCCCATCCACCTCCTCTCTCCAGCTTATAAACCTTGCTCGATGTATAGCGCCTCCCACGTTTACTCTGGCAATATGAGTTGCAGACCATACTGTAGCCTTTCAGAAATCTGTTTGCATCATTTTGGCTCTCTGTGTTCAGGTGTTTTTTATGGAATGGGACCACCCCCTGATTATGGTGCATCCTTCTACTCTGCTCCAGTCCCTCTTCCTTTAGGCTGCAGTTTGGTCACATGCCTCTTTCTTTTATGCCATTTTTGTCTTCATGCTTCCTAGAAAGCCAATAGGTAGCTATGTAGGAAAGGATACGACAGTGCAATAATTGCTGCCTTAGAAGTATTTAAAGTAGAGAGAGAAGATAAGAGGTATTTCAGCTCTTTGTAGCGGGTACAAAGCCAATACTAGCTGTGGCTTTGGTTTTGTCAGAGGAAAGGCAAAACGTTATGATTGAGGTTTTGGCCAAACACAAAGCAGAGTTGCTCACATCCTTTTAAGAGATGCGTGTATTCAGGAACTGCATAGATTCAGAATACCTGTGTCCAGTGTAGAAAGGAGTGGGACACTTCTTCAGAGCTTTGCCTGCCACATTTGCTGCCAATTGTTTCTATCACATTACTGTGGTTAAAGGAGAAATTGTTCCTCTGGCACGTTGGTCAAACGATGTGATGAGGAACTGCGGCCAACAAAAGTGCTGAATTTCCGAATAGTGTACAGCATAAGTCATCGAGCATTACTGGCCCTTTCTGCTTCCAATCAGGTGTATGTAACTCTGATGCCTAACATCACCTTGATTAAAGACCATTCCTCAGCATTCACATCAACTGACAATCCCCAGTGAGTGGACAAAGATAACGAGGAGATTATCGTGGGCTTGGTCTATACTAGGCAGGTAAGTCAACTGCAGATATGAAGTTCTAGCTACAGCAATTACATAGCTAAAATTGACTTATCTGCAATTGATTTACCTGGCTGTCCACATAGAGAAAGGTTGTCAGAAGAGTTTCTCCTGTCGACCTCCCTTACTCCTGTACCAGATGTGCAAAATTGAACGCCATAAGATCGAACCTGAATGGGTCAGTCTTCCCCGTGGTATAAACAAGCCCTGAGTGTAATAAGTGAAAGGCAGTACAGTGTCTACTCCCCTAGTTGTCTCTTGTCACAGCAGCTGTGCTGAGGCTCCTGGTCTGTTTTTTAGATTAAAATAAATAAAACCTTGGGTGAAAGACAACTTTCAGCTAGTTGTTAGCCTCCTGCAGCTCAGGCCAGTCTGTATTCCAAACTTACATGGGTACAACTGGGTCACTCAGAGGAGACAAAAATCTCCCCCCACCCTCCCCAAATGATAGAGTTACACTGACCTAAACCCCGATGCAGACAGTGCTGTGCTGTGCTGATGAGGGGACATCCCCCATTGGGAAGTGGATTAATTATGATGATGGGAGAAGCTGCAGCATGGTAAGTGCAGACTTACCCCCTGTTAAAATGTCTCTAGCCTTCAAGCAATGGCTAAAGTGCTCTCAGCTTTTCCGTACCACATTGCACCTCCAAAGCTCCCAATATTAGGCAGGAAATCACACAGCAGCCACAGAGAGTACATTGTCTTGTGATAGCCATTACATGCTATGACATTGAATGCTGGCACAAGGGTTGGCTACTTACAAGAGGCTAAAAACGTGAGTAAGCAGCTATGCTGGCTAGAGGCCCATCTATTTCACGCTTTGTGCCAGTTGTACATGTCATGGAACACTGAGTGTTTTCAAGGATAGTGGACACAGAGTTTCAGTCCTTTGCATAAAAAGATCACTAGCTTCTGCAGGAACATTTTTGCCAGTGTATTATTTCCAGTCCTTTGTGTACTCCTCCAACTATCATGCCATCCTCCCCTTCCTACTCTCCCCATAAGCTCCCCGTACATCCTTTCTGGCCTCATTCCTTCAGCAAATATATGCATCACATATTTCACAGGACTGGAAGGGACCTCAAGAGGTCATCAAGTCCAGTCCTCTGCTCTCATGGCAGGACCAAGCACCATCTAGGTCATCCCTGACAGACGTTTGTCTAACCTGATCTTAAAAATCTCCAACTTAACGTCCCTAAACAAATTATTTATATGTCTGTTTTCTCTCAGCATGTCTTCTGTCTTTTGAACCTCACCAGTTACAATCATAGTAACAGCTTTCAAGTTCCTAAAATGTTGTTACAAGGAAAGGGATCAAAATTATTCCCCTAAAGCTCTGATGGTAGGGCAAGGAGCAATGGGCTTAAATTGAGGCAAGGGAGGTTTAGGCTGGACATTAGGAAAAACTTCCTGTCCAGATGGTTAAGCACTGGAATAAATTGCCTAGGAAGTTTGTGGAATCTTCGTCACTGGAGATACGTAAAAGCTGGTTAGACAAACTTTTGTCAGTAGATCGTGCTTGGCCTGGCCATGAGGGCACAGGATTGGATTTCGTGACCTCTTGAGGTTCCCTCTAGTTCTAGTATTCTGTGATTTTATGAATCAGAAAATTAGCATCTACTGATGTTTTTCCCTGGTCCCCCAAAGACTGGCCCCTCAACAAAAAACCAAAACAAAAACCTCTCGCAGCGATGCGTTTCTCAAACAGCTAATTGCCTATCTTCTCATTCCTGTTTTAGAAGCATATTGAAAAAAATATTCTTCCCTAATTACCTTTATTGAAAAAGACCTTTTTCATTTCCATTTAGGCATCTGCTCCTTTCACAAGCTGCCCCTGGATGTAAGTTGGTCAATCAGCTTTTTTTTCTTTCCATTTTTGGTTTATTATCTGCTCAATATGTGGATCTATCTAAGCTGTGTATATGGTGGCCGTTAGGGCAGTATCTGAAACCTTCAAAAACCTTCAGTGTATTTATCTTAACATTAGGGAAATGCTATTGTCCCCATTTTACAGATGGAGAACTGAGGCACAGAAATATTGACTAGACAAAGGTTCAACTTTGATCTCCTAAGTCCCAAGATAGAGTCCTAGATCCTGGAACATCCTGTCTGAAAGCATTTGGTAATCACCTATACCATTTTTCTGTGCCACCCTGGTTTCTTCTAATCCAGTTTTATTTACAGCTATCAAACTCCTTTTTTGTGACCAGCCATGGATAATCCTTAATTAAAAATCAACCTCCAGTATTATTTCTGTGCCACTGGTACCCAACAATTCTGTCCCCTTCATGGTTCACACCTCTTCCATTATCTCCTAAGAAAAAACCTCAGCAAGACCTGCCACTACCATATTCTACCCCAACTCAAAGTCTACTGTCAGAAACCTGAATGTTTGGCTTGAGCTCAAACTCTCATTTGCTCCACATCTCATTAACTACACCTTGTGCACTGTTTTGCCATGCTTGCTCTGAAAAAAAGAAAAATCAGACTCTGGTCCTATGGCTGTCCATTCCCTCTCCTCCCCTAGCAAATCTTCATACACTGGCCATAACGCTAAGGTCTTTGTCCAGTTGTTACTCAGCCCTCGACCACATTTGGGCTCTGCCTGAATGAGGGCCAGGTAAACCCTGAGACCCTCTGAATTTTGCCTCCCATCTGTATGCTCCAAAAATAAAATGCTTCACTTAAAAAATGTGTTAAGGTTGCTAGGTGACAGCGATGTTCTCTACCACATGGTGTTCAACCTCTAGGGCATTGCAGACAGACCTTGGGAGATTATGACCTGATCACTTTGCTTTTCTTTACAGATAAATGGAAGGAAGTCCTGCCCTTTCTTTTCCATTGCTGAATGGGACTGCAACACGGGACAGCTCAAGAACCACTGATATAACACAGTTTACAAAACTGAGGTGCTTAGAAGCAAGGAAAATAAAAGTTTGGGATATCTCAGGCTGGCTTCACAATAAGTAAACATCTTCCTATCCATTATAAAGTAACGGATGTTTATCACAACACTGTCACCTTTATGCATGACTTTTTCATGCCTTTTTGATACCTTGATCTTAGTCATTAACTACTTTTTTTGAAAGGGAATTAGGAAATACTATCAGTTAATAGAATTGTCATCTGGCAGAAAAAAAATTAGAAAAGTGCTTATGATCATTGGCATAGTTCAGTTTTTCTGCTGAATCTGCCAATAATGTGCAAAGCATGAAGGTGAGTTTTTACTGTGACACCCTCCAAATGCATCTGATGTAGGAGTTACCAAACATCCTTTTGGTGGGAACAGCGTTGACTCCCCATGGAGCTTAGCCAAATTGAAACCGGTGAAAGATTTTGTAATTCAATAATAATGCTTTGGGACAGCCAATCTCCCAGTAAGTGCTAACTTAAGAGGCAGTTTGTGTGTGCACACGGAAGTTAGGAAATGAGGGAATTCAGATTGCTTCTACAGTGTTTTGCTTTTTGTTCATATGCATTATGATTCAGTCTTTAATTACACTATTTAATTATGCTACAGGAATGCATATCCTATTTCCCCAATAGAGTTTGTCAGCAAGGTTTGACATTGACACATACAACACAGGTTACTACTACGTAAGCCAAAGGGAGGTAAGATCTTGGTGGTGGTGGTAGTAGTAGGTTGTTGTCCTCTGGTGCAGTCATTGATGGGAGACGTGACTCGCTCTTTGCCACCAGATTATGCAATTATTTGTGAGAGCTCAGTGGAATGTTGGGTGCTAGGACCCCAGAGTTCTCTTCCTGGCTCTGTGAGGGTAGTTTTGCCCCTTGATTAGGGCAGAGGTTAGATAGCACACCAAGGACATTGTGGCTGATTTTTTCTGACAGCCTGTGTAGAAGAGAGAGAGATTGGTATGATAGATACAAGGACAAGGTCCCAGTCCCAACTCTGCCAGCTGCTTCCTTATCTGTAAAACGGGAAATGAGAGTTGTCCATCCCTTTGCTCTGGCACAAGGGTGTGAAATGCACAGATGTATGAAATCAGGTAATGGAAAAGGTGAGCCCTGAACTCAGTGGTCTCCTAGCCATATACACCGTCTACTCCAAAGGGTATTTTATGGGGCGTTGTTTCTTTTTCTTTCATCAGCCCCAGAGCTGAGGGAGGCAGGACAGTCTTCTAAATTTGGGGAATGCCTTACAAAGCTTCAGAAATGGTGGCAACCCTATTGCTCAGTTTCTTCCCTTTTCCTGGATGCATGGAGAGGGCTCCACCAGATCTTGACCTAAGCCTTGGAATCACCATTAGATATCCAGAGAGATGCACATGGAGAACCACTCCTCTTGTGCTTTATGAAGATAGGAGCTACCTCTTTTTGAGGACATGAGGATGTGACCAGTTCCCACTACCTGCATGACTGATATAAACAGCAATTTGCATTTGCATGCCTAGGCTGTAACAGGCTATGAAACACTGTGATTCTGCCCTTACAAACAGCCTGTACAACAACGACACTGTATTAGATTACTGCTCTCTCCCTAGTTTTAGCAGTGAGCCCTCTTTTTCTCAAGCACTCTACATTTCTGGAGAGCTGTCTGACAGTTAGTTTGATACAATCTAAATATTATCAAGAGGACATGAGGGAGTATACATTGGATGGTAGCAGATAAAAAGCCTACTGTCTTTCATTACAGAGACAAGGGTCTATAGGCAAAATACAGCAATTTGGAGACTACTCAATGAAAGACATACAACCTGAACAAAAAGTAAGTATTTCATTCAGTCCATGAATGCTTATGAAATGTATTTTTGCTAGCTTTTACAGTCCACAGCCTTCTCATTCAATCTTGAATAATAGCTCTGAATTGCGCTGTAAAAGCTTCCGAAGTTTGAAGTCTTTTGACAAGTTAATTTAGCTGCACAGTAAAAAGTTTTTCCCCAAGATAGAATAAAGCCATTATATCATGAATGTAGTAGTCATCCCAAGGAAAGAAAACACCATTAGGATTAGAAATGATGGGCTTTATGGAGATAGTTTGTGGTTTAGTGTAATCTACTATCAATATTTCAGTAGAAAGATGTTCTACTCGTCATTCAGCTGGAAGTCAATATCTTCACTTAAAACCGACACCCAGGGACCAGGCTGCATATATTTTTATTGAAAAAGATAACCTGTTCTCTTATGCTGAGTTTTATTTTCGTTTTTCCCCCTCTACATTTATTTCAATTCTAATTGACTTTTTACCCTCCACACGACAGGGTGTCTTTATTTTTTGACCAAAGGAAAAATAATGGGAAAATTAATCAATATTTTCTTTCAGACTCCCGCTGGGCGCGCACAGACTACACACCCACAGTTCTTCCCCAGTGGCTGATCACAATCCTGTATTTAGCTGATGGTTGAAAATGGAATGAGTTTTACAGACTCAGTGTCTCTCTCTTATTTTCTCTGTCTTGGTCTCTTCTTTTTTCTTCATTGAATTGGTGAGGCATTTTTTTCTTGCAAGTTAATAATCGGTAACTATATTCTCATTCATAAAACAGGAGAGTTGGAAGAATAAGCTGTTAGTAATTACTGTCACTTTGACTTAGCAAGCCTTCCCTATTCAATTTCAGCCCATGGTTTCATGGGACTTAACCATCTGGTTAAAGAATGTGATTTAGTTCTTTACTAGTTAGGACTGATCTTAGGGGTACAGAAGTAAAAACAAAAACAAAAACAAAATAAACAAACAAAAAAAAATCCTCTGTAGTTCCTTCTTTGAGTAGTGTCCCAATGGGTTTTCCTCTTCAGTTGTATGTGAGTCTTTGATGAGAGATTTTTAGGAGCAATGCCTGTTTGGCCCGTGTAGGCTTTCTAGATCTCCTTGTGCCCCATTCCAAAGTCCTACAGAGCTGTGTGTGTGAACTACGTTCAGGTCCTTGTTTGCCCTGAGACAGAGGATATATCTACCCATGTCAACAGCTTGAGCTAAGGAGCTGTTTAATTGCATTGTAGACATTTTGGGGCTTGGGCTGGAAGCCTTCAAAAGTTAGTTTAAAAAAAACAAAGGGAGATTAGACTTAGGCTTCTCATGATGTACCATGTTCTTTGACCAGTCTTGGTGCACGACCCAAACAATCTTGATATATCTGCCTCCAAGTCAGCATGGTGCCCCATCTGTATCCATACGTGTTCACCTATAATTTTGCAGGATAGGAACACAGGGTACCAGCGCGCCTCCCATGATGAGGAACTCCAGACTTCCACAGAAAGAAACTGCTTCAAATGGGCTTCAGTCATTGCAGAAATAAGCTGTTTTGGAGATCTCGAGTCCCAAAATACACACCTTGGAGACTCCAGGGTTTCTCAGTACTAGGAGCTCTTTGTCAAAAATGATAATCTCTAAGAAGAATTACAGTACCAGCCTTATCATGGTGCCAAAGCCACCTTCAGTACTCCGGCAAAAGACTCTAACTGCTGTGTTATGGAAGTCCACACCATCTACAGTGCTCTCCAGGCTACCCAAAATACACAGGCTGGTGTTTCAGGCTACTCCAGTGGTACCTCCAATCCATCAATAGTTCAGTACGAGCACTATCTACTAAACCAGAACAACCTAAGCCAACTGCATCCTTGGTACTGCCTATGACTATTGCAGTGTCTGGCTCAGTTTCAATGTAGATTCACCCAGTAGTCAAAAATTTAGAGTGTCCAAAGCCTTTTTTGTCTCAGATGAGCCCAAATTTCCTTTGGGAATGGGTTCCTGAAAAACTGTCAGTACTAGAATCTGATGGGTCAGAGAGATCTTAACTCCTCCTGGTACCTGCTTGTTCTCCGTCATCTCCAAGACCAGACAGACAGGAATTATCACCTCTGCTGTCTGCTCCTCTTTTGGACTATGCTGAAGCCACTTCCTCAGATTTCTATTCAGGGATCTCCTACAGACCAGCACAGAAACACCTATCTTGACATATTCACAGGGAGAAGCTCCTAAGTTGAGACAATCTTGTGCCCCTTTTCATTGGTATGAACAGCGCTGGATGCTCTTCCCCCCCTTGCCCCCTCAGTGTCTTTACTGGGGCTTGGGGGCTGCCTATTAGCTAGTCAAGTAGGGACGATAATAGAAGACAGTCTCCTCTGGCATGCCACCTGCTTCAGCGACCACAGGAGGAGTCGTTCTAGGAGCAAGAGGCTAGAGCTGACAAGGAGTTGATAATACAAACCTGTATCTCCTCATCTTCACCAGAAGAGACTGTGATGCCTCACTCACCTTCTGCTGGTGACTTCAAGTAGTTTCAAGAGCTTATAAAATGGATTGCGGACTCATTCCACATCCTCTTGGAGGAGATCCAAGATTCTCAGCACAAAATTTTAGGCATCCTTCACAAGGCAACTTCTGGTTGAATGGCTTTGCTGGTGAATAAGGCTTTATGTGAACCCATCAAGACCCTCTGGCAGACTCTAACTACTGTACTGACTCCATGCAAATGTGTCGACAAAAAGAATTACATCCCAGTAAAAAAAACTTGTGAAGATTTTTATTCTCACATCTCGCACCTAAATCTTTAGGTGTGGAAGGCATCAACCACCACCAATTGTCGTTTACCCCTTAAAAGCCAGAAGGAGCTGGAGGTATTCCTCCATGACACTACAGTTTAAAATTGGGAATGGCCCAAGCTCTGATGGCAAAGTATAACAACACCAACTACAGGAAATTCCTGATTTTTACAGAGAGAGACGTTCGGTAAAAATACTGAAGCATTTCAGGCCATCATAATGGAAGCTCAGCAACGAGCAAGGACAGTGGGATGAGCCTGGAATGGGACTGCTTCTCGTAAAACCGAACAGAAAAAAGACAAAATCACCAAATCAAGCACGGTCCTCAGAACTGACATAGCTGAGTGACTGTTGAAAGAGACAGAACCAAGATGAGCCAGAAGAATAGGATGAACCTGAAATAGAATTGCTTCCCAGTGAACCTCACAGAAAAGAGATAAAACAGAGACATTTGGGCTCTGTCTACACTAGAGAGTTTTGTCGACAAAAACTGTGGAGCATCCACATTCCCAAGGTGTTCTGTCCACAGTAAATCAACAGACTGCAGCACTTTTGTTGACAGCATTTTGCTGCTTCCCCATGAGGCAGAATCCTTTTGTCTACAGAAAGCCAGTCTGGACGTTCTGGGGGCCTTCTGTTGAGGGACAGGGCTTCCCGGACACCAGGCAGCCCTGTCTGCTGTGCTTCCAGGTGGCCATTTTGTCGAGAGAGCAGCTGGGCAGTCCAGACGCTCTCTGTCAACAAAGCAGATTGCTCTTTTGATCTGCTTTGCAGTCTGGCCACAATCTGTCGACAGAAGTTTTGTCAGAAGATGTCTTCCAACAGTAACTTCCATTGACAGGTTGCTCTAGTGTAGACAGAGCCTTGGAGTCATGCTCTGTTTTGGCACAGCTAAATCAACACTTCTCATTTGAAAACTAGAAGAAAATGCCATTGGAAACCAAACTGACTATAGCTCTTTTTTGTTAAAACAGCGAATGATAAGAGTGTATAGGGATAAAGGAAAAACATACGCCTGATGGAATTCCTATTTAAAAAAATTACTGAAAAACTAAGTGGACAAATTTCAGCTATCCCTTTTTTAAGAAATAGAAAATAACACTTTTTGAAAAATACAATTATTTGATAAAGCATGTACATTTTCCTTTTTATTTAAGAAACAAACAAACTTGATTTAAGGACCTGAGGAATGCTGGGTAAATCTGCTGGCTGTAAATAGCTCAGTTCCTTTCCCTGTATAATAAACCTGCAGATGGCTTATTATAGGATTGACTACAAGTGCTGTCTTTGGTGTGAACTCCAAAGTGTAATTGACCAGGGGTAAATTACTGGTCCTTTGGGAATGGAGTAACTTGAACTTAGCTGTGATCACCAGTGTATGGAACTATCTGTTGCAATGATATGCTCATCTGGGTAGTCAGACAGCTCAGAAAGCCCAAGAGGGATGTCAGTAACTACACGTTATGGTGGTAATTGTGCCTGAGAAGTTTAGACTTGATGACTGGTCAATGAAGTGCATGTATAGAATTCACGGTGAAATTGGGGGCTGAGCCCTGGTTCTTAACAATCTGCCCTGAGGCTGGTATTCACCTTCATGAATTACTGCAGTACAGCTTGACACACAGATTTGCTGAACCACCTAAAAAGAGACCAAGATTTCAAAAGAAGCCTCTTAATACATCGACCGCCATCCAGCCCTCCTCCTGACCGAAACAACAATTTCACTGGTTGGCAGAGGGTCTAGAACAGAGGCTCCCAACCTTTTGCAGGTGGGGCCCATTCTGACAATTCAGGAAGCCTGAGTGCCCCAAGGCAATTCAAAAACTGGGGGATGGGGGGAGATGTGGCAGTGCCATAACTAGCTAATTTTGCACCTGAGGCAAGAATATAAAATTGTGCCTCCTCATGTTTATATATTCATAATAGTTATTTCGTAGAAAAGGGGAAATATATTAATAAAATAACACTACATTTACTGTAGTTTATCAAAGTTGTGGTGGTGAAAAGACACTCATCCTCAAACCACCCCCCCCCCGGCTTAAACCCCACAATCAGGGGCTAGAGGAGTCACATGGAGGGCTAGGAGTCACTCGGGCTAGGGGAGGCACAGGGACCCCTGCGGCTGGAAGCCAGTGGGGGTGTGGAGCTCCAGCTGGCAGCGCCAGCCACCTGGGTGCAGGGGGAACCCCGACCCCCACAGCTGGAAGCCAGCTGGGGCACAGAGCTTCAGTCAGCAACGCCAGCCATGGGAATCCTGGCTGTGGGGGGGGGACCCCGACCTCCATGGGTGGAAGCTGGCTGCAACAGAGCCCTGACCGGCAGAGCCAGCTTCAGGAACCCTGGTTGGGGTGACCCCTAACCTCCATGGCTGGAAACCAGCTGGGGCAGAGCCCCGCCAGCAGTGCCAGCTGCAGGAACCTTGCTGGGGGATGGGAGGAACCGACCTCTTGCAGAAGTTGAAAGTCAGGGAGCTGATCAGCTCCGCTCTCCCAACCTCAGACCCAGGCCCCCACCTTACCTGAGCTGGGCGCTGCTCCTCAGGTGTGCAGTTTGTTGCCCTGCAGCTGAAATGGTTCTCAATGTAATTGATTGGCTTAACCACCTGACAGCTGTTAATCCAATTCAGAAGTTGAAAACCACTTTGGGAGTGTTCTTAAGAGCCAACAATGGAGCCGTCCAACCCAGCCCAGGCAGCAACACTTTTTAAATGTAATTGTGACCCAGATTTGGGTCCTGACCAGTAGGTTGGCAAATCCTGTTCTAGAATAACCACACTTCAACCTCTCACGCTCCCAATTTTGACTTGCAGGGGAGCAGATTACATCTGACAAATGGGGTTTGGCACTTACAACACTCCATCCATTTTACTTCCACTTCTCTGTCCCAGCCCATTCCTGCTCAGGGACCCAATTCATGAACATGTGCTAAGACTGGAAGTCATTTCGCTCCCATGCACAGCCAAAGTGTCAGTTCCAGTCCAGGAGAGGAGGGGACCTAGCCCTAGTAGATTCTTGTTCCCAAAAGGAAAAGGGAAATGGAAGTTAATATTAGAACCGTGATGCGTAAACATCCTTGTGATGTTGCCGAAATTCAGGATAATAACTCTTTCAGCCATAATGCCCTCTCTAGAGTCCAAGGATTGGTTTTCAGTCTATTTACCATCAGAGTGTTTACTCTTGTGTCATAATTCACTGCTCATAGAAGTTTCCTTTCTTGTTATGGGGGTGCTAACATTCAGGTCCCATCTAGAGTAACAGCCCATTCTAGAAGATCCCAAACTACATCTATGACCCTGTTGGAAAATGTTACCGGTTCTTAAAATTTGCAGAGCTGCAACTTGGGGGCATTCTGTACTTTCCCTCAAACACTATGCCCTGGTATACCTCCAGATCAGATGCTGCTCTTGGGACAATACCGCCATCAGTATTTGATCCATCTCAAAAGCTCCCTTTGCCTTCTGGAAGGACTGTTTGAGAATCACCTGAAGTGGAGCACATCGTGGGAAACTACTCGAAGAAGAAAGAAAGGTTGCTTACCTTCAACAGTAACTAGAGTTCTTTGAGACATGTGTCCCTTTGGGTGCTCCAATATTTGTCCCCGCTTTCTCTCTGCTTTGGAATCTTGTGGGATGGTGGGATAGAGAAGAAACAAGTTAAAACATGGACAAGTTGTATGGAAAAGGACAAACAATGTTACGACGGGGGGAGCTATATCAGTTCACCCTTGAGAGGGCTTTTTTGTGGTGGCAAGAGTAGGATGGCAGAAAGGAGCAGGTAAACAGAATCAAGGGCACATGGAAAGAAAGGGAAAGGAATGATGAAGTGAGGAAGGGACAGAGCTGAATGCTTTGGGAAGAGTAAGGGTGGTGGTAGAGTGACCGTGAGGAGCAGGGTCAGGAGAATGCTGAGGGAAAAACACCAATTAGTGAGCAGAAACTTGTGCCTAAAGTTTAAATTGTACTCACCAGTGTGACATCACCAACATCAAGGGCTGGGGCATGCCTGTTTGGGGAGGAAAGTACAACAGGACACCCCTGACCCCCAGCTGGGCCACCTTGCTGCAGCTGTTCCTGGAACAGCAAACATGCCTTACTCACCGTTCGCCCAGGCCACATGCCTGGGGAGGGAGGCTTGTCGGGTTTGGTGATGTCTGTTTCCTTGTGAAGAACATCATAAATGTAACCATTTTGTCAGACAAGAAGTAGGGATCAGCTAAAGATAAGGTAGAGGTGGGCGGGAAGTACTTTAATTGTATCTCATTTAAGCCTTTATGAATTAGCCGTGCAGAATTTTTTTGGATTTCAATAGCTTTTAAGTAAACTTTTCAGAATAATTACAGTGTGAAAACAGACTACCCTGAATGTACTTGAATTTAACATATAGTACAAATGCTTTCTCATGTTAACTTCTGATTTTTAATTTAAAGGGACAGCAACAGATTTGACTTTTCAGCCATTGTGCCCAAGCTCTGATTAGCTTGGACTGGATATTAATTGATGCATAAGAATGGTCATACTGGGTCACAAAGGTCCATATCAGCAATCCTGTCTTCTGATAGTGGCCAATGCCAGGTACCACATGGGGAATGAACAGAACAGGCAATCACCAAGTGATGCATCCTGCCGCTTATTCCCAGCTTCTGCCAGACAGGCTAGGGGCATTATTCCTTCCCGTTCTGGCTACCAGCCAGTGATGGACCTCTTCTCCATCAATGTATCTAGTTCTTTTTTGAACCCTATTAAAGTCCTGGTCTTCCCAATGACCTCTGGCAAAGAGTTCCACAGGCTGACTATGTATTATGTACAGAAATACTCCCTTTTGTTGGTTTTAAAACTGCTACCTATTAATTTAATTTGGTGGGCTCTAGTTCTTCTGTTATTGGAACAAGTAAATACCTTTTCCTTATTTATTTTCTCTACATCACTCATGATTTTATAGACCGCTTTCATTTCTCCCCACTTCGTCTCCTCTTTTCTAAGCTGAAAAATCCTAGTCTATTTAACTTCTCCTCCACGGCACCTCTTTCAAACCCTTACTCATTTTTGTTGCCTTTTTCTGAACTTTTTCCAATGCGAAGATATCTTTTTCGAGATACCCACTTACCCAGTATGTTAATCAGAGCTTGAAGATAACAGCTAAAATAAAAGGCAATTTCTGGGGTACAATTCACTTTTCTGCTATTACCTTTGTGTGCTACTCCAGCAGTACAAAAAGACTGAGAAACCAGCAAATCTGGCCAGCTGGGAGTACTTTAAGGGGTGGAGCAAATGGGATGGGTCTATGACCCAGCCTTCAGCTCCAAGCCACAAGGAGATATGGCCAAAAGAAATGCAATTCCAGGAGAGTGTTTCAAGGCTTGTTATGCTGAGATGCAGGAATGGCCCTTTAGGACAGTGTGCCTGCTCTAACTTTTACTAGTGACCAAACCTGCTCCCAGCTGAACCCCAAAACAGAAAGCCATGACATAAATCAATCTCCCCCTGCCCTGCCCACACTTGAGTCCTGCAATGATCACAGCTCAGTCAGATCAATTAAGATACCCCCTAGAGACTCCAAATATTACTCTGAACTGTACTACCCCCTATTAATAAATTTTCATACCTAAGTCACTTAGGCCCAGATCTTCAGAAGTACAGTAAACTTTTTCATATCCAGTATTCTATTATCTGGAACTGTCAAAGAACCGGCATTTTAACCACAAGTAAATTTTAATTACGCTTTCCATAAGTGCAATATAGCGAAAGTAAATATAAATAAATACAGCAAATACAGTGTAAATTTACAGTATACAATACTACTGTTGTTGGTAAATAAAGTACTTTGCATACATTTTTTGTTCATTTTTTAATACCTAATCTTGTTTCTCTTTAGTGTTCTGCATTGCTAGGCCCACCTCTATATTATCCAGAATGTTTGAATATCTGGCAACCTCCATCTCCTGGGGCTGCCAGATATGAAAGAGTTTCCTATACCTTGGTATCTACATACCTTTGAGAATCTGGGCTTTGTACCCATGTCTCTGAGCAATTAAAAACCCTGAAAGCATGTACGCACATGTGAACATACAACTTGGCCCAAAAAAGTAGACAGCAGGACCACCTCAGAAGCAATCTCCAAACCCCACCAACTGAAGAATAAGAAGCAAATCTTCCCTCAAACCAATGTAAACTAAAAAGGAAACAAAAAAGGGCTTCAGCCATAGGCAGAAGGATGCCAGTGATGCCTTTAGGTATAAGTTAAAGGGAAGAGCATTCCAAAGTTTCAGGTTTTCCACACAGAAGGATCTGCTTTCTGTTTCCACATGCTCAGGATGACCAACGTCCCATGCTGGGTCATCTCGTGTGTGCACGTATACCAGACCATGCCTTGGATAAACTGACCCTTTGGTAGAAATATTTGAATGATAAAAGTAAAGCTAGTAACCTGATCCAGAATCCTTCGAAGCCAGTGGGAGTCTTTCCATTGATTTCCAGGGGAGAAGTATTAGGCCCTTGGTGAACTATGGAAGCCACTGCAGTTCCCAGAGCACAGGCATCTCTGGACCTTAGAGTTGAGGGCTCTTGAGTACTTGAATTGTAACATTCTGCAATACAGTTCCAAACTGCATGTGGTTTCCACAAATAGCCCCAAGTAAAATTCACAGATCTAGCCTGATGAAGTGCTAAAGAGAAGGCAAGTTTGAGCTCTGATGGCTTTCTGAACTGTTCTGAAGAAGTGAGTTAACTCACGAAAGCTCATGCTCTAAACTTTTCTGTTAGTCTATAAGGTGCCACAGGACCCTTCGTTGCTGCTACATAAATACAAGGTTGCATCTCTACTGTAAATCTTGTAGATGAGAATGGCAGGAGGCTGTGCTTGTGAAGATGAAGTGAATAATATAAACTTATTCTATGGATACTGAAGGAGGTACTTCTTCATACAGCATGAAAGCTGAAAGTATAACTGGCTTTAAAGAAAGGAGTGGATGAATTCATGGAGGATAGGTCAATCAGTGGCTATAGCCAACATGATCAGTGATGAAACCCAAGCTCCAATTGTCCCTAAATCTGATTACTAAAAGTTAGGCCTGGACATCAGGCAAATAGGTTTATTGATAAATTGCCCTGCTTAATATCTCTGAAGCACACAGCATAGCTGCTGTAGAAGACAGGATGCGGTCTAGATGGACCATTGGTCTGATCAAAAATGCACATTCTTATGACAATTGCAAGACAAAATGTTTGAAGCATGTTTTCTTTTAGGCATGATGCTGAGTGACTCTGAGCAAAATGAGAGTGCTGCCAACCAAATCCTCAGACCAAGTAAAAAACTACAGATGGTGAGGATCCTACAATATACTAGAATAATTGTGTAAAGTACAAAATCCAATTAAACACTAAATATTTGCCAAGAAAGTATGAAGTAAGCAAAAGGGGCACAGAGGACTCCTGATTGCTACTTAGAGCAATTCAGATATGGTTCTTTTTCTCACTCTCCAGTGGATGTTTGATACCATGAGGAGGTTTGCAGAAAATACTAGCTGAAGAATGGAAGGGTGAGTGCATCTCAAGAGCAGGAGCCTAGATAGACAATTCCTCATAAGAATTAACACTGATTCTCCACTAGTAATTGAAACAGGTAGCATATGTTCAATATATTTTGCATTCTCTTTCCTCTAAAATAGGGAGAGTTGACAGGAGTGAATTTCCAGTCAAAACAGCAGTGAAGACGCTGTGGTAAGTAGATCTAAGTCGGTCGACCTCAGCTACATTATTTACTTTGATGGATTTCATGGGGTTGTGTAGGCCACTACCTACAGAAATGAGTCAGTCTTTGAGTCAGAATTGGCATGTGGCTGTGGGAAGTGGAGGGAGACACTGCTGCTCCCTGTGCTTTACAGGCCAGTGGGTTTGTGGGTTGTGTGTGGGTTTTTTTAGGGGTTGCCATAGGCAGGGCTCTAGGCAAATATTCTGCCTACAACTATCCTCGCTTTATTCTGAGCACTTCCAAATAGATGTCCCGAGAGCAATATTACCAGGCACTTACTTACCAGGAAGACAGCATTGTCCAGGGACAGAAAAAGTCAAAATTCAGCTCAAACAGTGAATGGAGGTATATTGGGAAGGGGCTGGGGGGGAGAGTCTGCAAGAAGACCTCCTGTGTAAGCTTAGGGGTAAAGGAGCTCAGCCCCTGCTCTGAACTGACAGAACAGGAGTGGCCAAAGCTACTGAACTCCTGAGCTGTCTACAATAATTTTTAGAAGTCCAAGAGCCACAAGGCATACACAGCCTGCCCCACCAGGTGGCGCATGCCAGAGCACCGTGTTAAACCCTTAGAACTCAGCTCCCTACGGGGCAGGATTCTGTAGCTCCACTACTCCAACCCATCTAGTAGGTGGAGAATAATGTGTATGGGCACATGGGGTGGCTCCGTGAGCTGCACTTTCACTGTGAAAGAGCCACAAGCACCTCCCAATCCACAGTGCGTCCATTCCTGAGATGGAACATGGGGAAGCTCTGTCCCAGACAGGTGTCTTTCCACCTGTACAGGGGGACAGGAAGGGAGGATCACGATCCTTAGTGGCCAGGATTTCCCTGCTGGGGGGTGGGATGTGTCCTAATACCATTTGATGGGGGCTCCTTTGCCTAGAGAAAACCACACCCCTGAGCGAGAGTTTTTTTACCCAGATCCACAATGGTATTTAGGCTTCTAACTTCCATTGACTTCACTTCAGCCTGAATACATCCGTGGAGCTGGCTTTCTGTGCTTAGTAGAAGCCAGACTAAATTAGGCAGGGCTTCCTTCGCACAGAAGATGTCTTGCCCAAGTAGGTGGGGTTCACCTGTTTTTAGGATGTCCCTGCTTCCTTGTGGACAATTCTGCCAAAAATTCCTTCTGAGCTCCCCCTGAGCTCCCCTGGGGGAGACAAAACCAAGGACTTTTCTACAGAGTTGCAAATTCTCGCAGTGTTATCAAGCATCAGAGTCATGTGATGTGACAGTCTCAGCGTTCATATAAAGAGCATGTTGCAAGCCCTTGTGATTTTTAGAGACAAGCATGGAAGTGTGAGCACTGAAGACATGAAATCAGAAAAAACGAGAAGTCCTGTGGCACATTATAGACTAGCAGATTTTTTGGAGCATAAGCTTTTGTGAGCAAAGACCTGCTGATGCTCCAGCAAGTCTGTTAGTCTATAAGGTGCCCCAGGACTTCTCGTTGTTTTTGAGACTACAGACTAACACGGCTACCCCTCTAATACATGAAATCAGAAGGTACAGAAATTAAAAACTTAAAATCTCAAGATTTTTAAGTCAATAAGCTGATGGGGGTGAGGGGGGATTGACATGATCTTTGAGGGCACAGAGTTAAGCAATACTATTACATACACCTTTGATAAGCGTTTCTTACAGTTTCTGAGACCACTGAACACAAAACAGTAATATTTTTCCGTGAAACACCTTGACAGTTTTTTGAAGAAATTTTCATAACAAAAACCCTGAAACGCAAACAGCAACATCTACGGCAAACACACAAGAAATGTAATCAGGTGTCATAGCACTGGAACAGTAGCACTGCATCTGGTTTTAATAACAGAAAACATAGACCGCCTGCGTGCAATATCAACACCGTGTCAGCCCCGTGCAGCACACCTGGGAGTTGTTCACGGAGCCCCAGGCGTTGTGCGGGACACTTTAAGAAACGCTGCCGTGGAGGACAAGGAAACGCAGTCGTGCAGCACTTGAAACGCTGGCACGAGGATGTACCGAGGGAAGGAAACAGGGAGGGAGGCACTGGACACCGAGCAGTGGCTGCTGAGGGTGATGAAAGTGACTCACGGGGTGCTGGGCTTTCGTGGGGCAGACCCACGTGGGTCCCTCCCAGGAAAGCTCATCACCTAGTAAGTCCGTGGGTTAGTCTGTCAAGTGCTCCAGGACTGCGGGTTCGCTTGGCGAAGACACAACCTGACCGGGCTCCCTCCCTGCGCCCGCCTGAGCAGGGGGAGGAGGAGGAACAGGGCCGAGGTGCTGCCGCTGCCGCCGGGCGGCGGACGGGCTCGGGGAAGGGCCCCGTTCCCCATCCCAAGGGCAGCCTGCTTCGGCTCTGGGACAAGCACGCGTGGGAGGGAGGCAGGCGGCGGCAGCAGGGCCGGGAGCAGCGCGGGGGACAGGCTGCTAGCGCGGAGCTGCAGGGCGGGGTGCAATGGAGAGGCGCTGGGAGCTGGCGGGGACGTGCGCTGAGCAGAGGTCGGGGGGCTCCTCCCCCGCCCCCACTTCATACCCCCCGGCTCCCGCATGCCCTCCGAGGCCACCTCGACCGCTCGCTCGCTCGCTCCCCCCACCCCTTGATGCGCGAGGGGGGTGGGGCGGGCGGGTGGGGGAACGGTGCTATAAATAGCTGCCGCTTCCTGATTGGCGGAGGGAAAAAATGGTCGCACCACGTGACTTTCCATCTAAAAATTCCAAAATGGCGGATCCCATCACGGGCTGATTCCGTTGGTGGCGCGCGCGCCGCTGTGTCCGCCCAGCGCCAGGCCCCCCTCCCCGTGGCTCGCCGCCGCCGCACAGGTCAGTACCCAGCCCCCCGGCCGGAGCCGCGTAGCCCGCGCAGTCTGAGCGCCCGCGTCTGCGGGAAGGCTGGCGTTGTACGGCCCCTTTAAGGCTGCAAGTGTTTTTGTCCCCCGGCTTTTAACAGTGCTGAGGCAGCTCCCGGCCGCTGGGCCCTTAAAGGGATTAGCCGCGCACGGCTGTTTTTCTCTCCAGACTGAGCGAAGAACGCGGAAGGTTCCGTGCGGGCGGTTTATAGGCAGGTCGGCGCACCAATGCGGGGCGTTTGCGCGGCAGTGGCGGGTGCATTTGAGCCGCTTGAAGGCTCACGCTGTACTGTGATTGGGCGGCAGTGAGGAGAGGGCGGGCCTCCGTTCTGTTTCCAATAGGGGAGTGAGAAGCGGAGATGGGGGCGGGTGGTGAGGTGACACAGGCACCCTGGGCGGGGCCATGCCGCGCGGGGCATGCGGGCTCCGCTCTCCGGCGGTTCGGCGTGGCTGGGGTTTTTGTGAATGAGACGGGTGGGGCTGGGCTGTGGTACGTCCCGCCCCTGCCGGGTCTCTGCGGCTCCACCCTCTCCGCGAGCCGCGCCGCTGCCGCCGCCTCGCTGCTGAGCGGGGCTCGGCGGGGAACGATGCGGCGGGGGTGAGTGGCGCGGGGAGCGGCCGCGGCGCCTCAAGGGCCAGGGCCAGGGCCAGGGCCAGGCCCGGGAGCCGCCCGAGGGCGGGGGGTGGGTGGGTGGGTGGGTTGCCGCCCGCCCCTCCCCCCCTGAACGTGTGTCTGTCTGTCTGTCTGGGCAGTCACGGTGTGTCTGTGTGCGCGGGTGGTTGTGTGTCTGTGTGCCCAGTGGCCCCTGCCTCGGTGGGGCGGGGCGTGTGTGCGCGCGTGCCTGGCCAGTAGCCCCGTGCGGGTGTGTGTGTATGGACGGGGGAGGAGGTTGTGTGTCTACAGGGTGTGTGTGTGCGCGCTTCCAGGAACGCCTGGGGCTGGTGTGTGTGTGTGTGTGTGTCCGTCCAGGACTGTTTGTATGGGGGAAGAGGGTGGTCTGTGTATATATGGGTCCAGTAGCCCCTGTGTGTGGGAGTGCATATGTACTGGTTGTGTGTCTAGTAGCCTCTGTATCGTTAGGATGTAGGTGTCTATGTCCAGTAGGCCCAGGGTGCCTGTGTGTGTGGAGGGGGGAGATTGTGTTTGCTGAGCAGTGTGTATGTATTGTCCAGTAGTAGACCCCATGTTCCTGTGCATGTGGAGAGAGGCTTGTCTGTCTAGAATCCCCTCCGTCTATGGGGGGTGTGTGTGTGTGTGTGTGTGTGTGTGTGTGTGTCTAGTAGTTTCTGTGGGTGGGGCAGAGGGTGTATGTCCATGGGGCAGTGTGTATATGTGTGTGTGTCCAGTAGCCCCTGTGCCTGCAGGGCACTGTGCTTGTGCCTCTGTGTGTGTGTGTGTGTGTGTTTACATACAGAGGTCCAATAGCCCCCGTGTGCCTGTGTGGAGGGGGCAAGGTTGTGTGTCTAGTAGTCCCTGTGTGTGGAGGGTGAGATTGTGTGCCTGTAGGTGGTTCATGCGTATGTCTGGCTGACAGTGGCTCTGTTGTGCATGGAGGGAGGCTTTCAGGGTCTGTTGGTCTGGCAGTCATTTTGTGTGTATTGCTCAAGTGATGCTCTGTGTGTGAGTGTGGGGTGAGGTGGTGGTGAGTGTCTGGGTGTCTCTGCCCAGCCATCATAATGTCTGTCTGTAGGGTCACTGTGTCTCTCTGTCCATCCAGCAGTCAGTGTGTGTGTTGGGAGGCTGGCAGGCTGTTGCATGAAACTGGGCTATGCGTGTGGGAGAGAATCTGTTTCTGCAGCAGGATGACCCTTGCCGTGTCTAAATAATCTTCCTTTACTGTGCAGTAATATTTCTGTTTCAACCATTCAGTAGTGAAGATGTGATCTGTGTAGATCTGTGTCTGTGTGATCTGTGTAGGTGGGGGTGAGAGGTTCTGGTTTTAAAAGAGCTAAGGCTCACTTGCAAATTGATTCAGTGGTTTACAATTCTGGTTTTTAAGCCAATTAAATTTGTCCTTTAAATTGAGTGACAATTAATTCCCTTCTCCCCAGTTGTGCTACTCTGTGTGTAGTAAATTTAGGCAATACACCCTTAGATAAGAATGGAATTTTGGTAGTTGAGTAATTCATAGCACAGAAATAAGAGAGAGAAGACAGCTGAATATAGAGAGGCAGATGTTTCTTTAAATTGTAATTGAGTACTGTTTTGAATGCCTCATTATAATTCTAGTATTAAGGGAAAGCTGTATAGGGTTCTGTGTTCTTGTAAAAGTTTTTAAAACGATGATTGTGTCCTTTTGCACCTTCTGCACATGTGCTAATATGATGGTTGAGACAATGCATGATTTATTTAAAAAGTGACTATTTGGTGTTGACACCTATTCAGTGTAGCTGTTTTGATCTTTGATACATTTATTTATCATATCTATAAAGTGTGTTGGCTTATGTGAGTTATATATTTCATGCTTGATAAGTTTTTATATTTTCTTTCATTAGTTTGAGTTCAGTAAATCAGCATTACAAAATTCTACCTGTATGGTTATGTGAGCCAAATACTTATTGATTTACTAAAATAAGACAATTATTTTTGTTTGCCAGAGTGGACAATAGATTATGTTGTTTAGCAAATTTTCATAGCTCCAAAGCTGTTGCTGCTGTCATTTTGTGTTTGTGTATTAACCTTGTATCAAATCATCTTTACCAAAAAATGTTCTGGCCTACCCCATACACTGTGCCTTATTCCCTTGAATTGTATGTTTGAAAGGGAGTTTTACTATGTGAAATGTTGATTTGTGCAACAATTTTCATGTCATAGTTCAATAAATAATGATGTCTTGGAGTAATGAGTAGGGAGGTGTTAGTGAGCTCTGGTGTGTGGGGGGGGGAAGGGGGAGACAGTTATACTGTAGGAGTTTCTCAGGGAAGATGCAGACAATGCTGTGTACCATACTTGAATTTCTTTAATCTTTTGCGAGGGTGTTTTTGTATGGCTTTGCATGTGTAGCACGACATCTTAAGGAACCTCACTTGTATTGTGCAATTATTACTTAATTTTATATGCATCTTGAAGAAAGAGAATAGATCAGTGTAGCTTCCCTCCAAATGCTATCTGGTATATTATTAAGTGGCTTATATATGTATTTAGGTGAGACTGAAGTTTTCAGTTTGCTTTTAGATTTGCTGTGACAGCTTTCATATAAATCTTTGCATAAACTTGACTTGCTATTTTTAAAATGTTGACCTTTTTCAATTAACAATGTCCATTACAATGGATTTGTATAATATTTCAGGGTGAAATAAAACTTCTATAAATTCCTCCCAAGTAAGCCAGCTGTCTGAGAAATGTGGGTGGATTTGGGTACACAAAAATCACCCATAACTTGGAATCAGGGGAGTCAGAAGGCAGTACTTGTCTATGGGGTCACTCAGCCTTTGTATAGATTCTTTGCACTCACATCATCCAAATCTATATGTGCTACCATGGAAATGCTTGTGATTTACTTTCTGTATATCCATCCAACTTGTGATTTAAGTCCTGTAGAGAGCCTTGTGTTTGCACTTTGCACCTAAGGTGAGCTTCACACTTAGTGAAGGGGGGTGTCAGAGTACATCTGGATTTACGGATGTCCTTATAGCCTCGATAAAAGTGACTTGTGTATTCTCCACTGCTATCATTGCTTTTGGTTGTGGCACAAACTTACCTGAAGTTATCTAAGTGAGAGCTCTTAAAAAGGGTGATATTTAGAAAAAGCCAAGGAACCTAAGTTTATGTAGCCTGATTCTTGACAGGATTTTTTTTCCTGTAATGTGATCTGTCACTGCTTTGAATTTGGATGGTGATTAAAGTGTCAGAAATTGTTTGGGTTTTAACATTAAGACACTATTGTAGCTCCAGAGTCTGCCTGAAAGATTTTAGGGCATTGAATTAAGACAGCTCAGCTGCTTGTATACAAATATTCAGCAGTTACAAGGCAACAAAATTATTGCACAATTCCATTGTAACCATGACAACTTGTTCACTCAATTACAATTGGAAATGTAAAATACCACCCAGTTAGAAGAGACCACAGATTCTGTATAAACCAAAATATGTAAGAGAAACTTTGTGAACATTGTGATTTTTATATTTGCATGTCTGAGGGATGAACATTTTTATCAGATATTCTTTATTAATATCAATTGTGTTCCATTTTGTCCCATAGAATCGTAGGGCTAGAAGGGACCTCAGGAGGTCATTGGGTTCAGCCCCCTGCTTCAAGCAGGATCATCCCCAACTAAACCATCCCAGCCAGGACTCTGTCAAGCCCAGACTTAAAAAACCTCCTAGGGTTGGAGATTCAACCACCTGTCTAGGCAATACATTCCAGTGTTTCACCACTTTCCTGGCAAAGTGTTTTTTCGTAATATCCAACCTACTCCTCTCCTTCTGTAACTTCAGACCATTGCTCTTTGTTCTGCCATCTGTCACCACTGGAGAACAGTTTCTCTCCATCCTCATTAGAGCTCTCCTTCAGGAAGTTGAAGGCTAGAATTAAATCACCCCTCAGTCTTCTCTTCTACAAACTAAATAAGCCCAAATCCCTCAGCCTCTCCTCATAGGTCTTGTGCTCCAGCCACTTAATCATTTTTGTTGCTGTCCAGCACGTCCACATCCTTTTTATACTGAGGGATTCAAAAGTGGGCACAGTACTCCAGATGTGGCCTCACCAGTGCCTAATAGAGGGGAACAACAACTTCTCTAGAACCGCTGAAAATGCTCCCCAGTGTGCTGTTAGCCTTCTTGGCTACAAGGGTGCTCTGTTCACTCATGTCCCTTTAGAATGCTATCTTTGCACTTCAATATTTAAATTTCTAAACCAAAACACAGAAGCAAAATTAAAATGGATTAAACCACTGCAAATATATTCTGAAGATAACACAAGAACAGAGGGGGAAGTTTGTCAGTAATTTAAGAGTGGAGGCAATGTGAAAACAAATTCAGAGTAAAAGCCACTGTCCTGTCTGGTGGATTGCACCTGGAAAGTTTTGTGTTCATGGGCCCAGACTTTCAATGTGTTGGTAAGCTAATTTACAGCAGATGTAATCAGGCAAGTCTGAACAGGAAATAACTTGATAGGGCCAATGGTAATAAAGCAGTGACAGCAGAATCCCATAATGCATTGTTGTAACTAGAAGCCAGGAATCAAACATTAAGAAAGTAGGATCTCTGCAGAAAGTTTCTGATATGGGGTTGACAACATAAATTAGATCTCTTGCCCACCACAGTTAAGAAGTTTTTTTAAATAACCTTTTTAATAAGGTGGTAATGGATGTACAAGTTTTTAGTAATCTAATTACTTAACCTAAGCCCATACGTTGTTTGAGAACAAAATGTAAAATGATAGTCAACAACATGCAGATTTCAGTTAGATTGTGAAGCTTTAGTTTCCAGAATGACTTCAAATTCAGGCTGTTTAATAGAGGATGGTACAAAATGAAAATTGCAAGCTTTTCCATACCAGCTCCTAATCCAGAAGCTGGCATTATTACTCTCCCAAAATTAATAGACACTCTTGAAAAACCAGCTGACTTGCTAGCCTGAGGTAGATCTGAAAGATGAAAGAGTAGGAACTGATAGTCTCCAGGAGCAATTAATTGTCACATTCAGCTTTTGGGAAGTTAGGTTGTTGACCCTGAGCCTTGCTATCACAGGGTTGGGAGCAAATTCTCCATACCATCTGCAAAATCCTTCGCTGTGATGAATTACTCTTTTATGATTGCAGTTGCTGCTGGTGGTAGCTTTCTGAATCAGTGGCAACTTGAATTGACCTGATGAATGAGTTTCCTTTTTACTCATGTATAGTACACCATGAAATTTCCCAGTTTCTTCTTTATATACTCTAGTGCTGTGAACATCAGCAGAGACACAGGCATTGTCTGTCTGCATATTCATGAAAACAGGGAATCAGCTTTTATTTTTTGAGCACCCGAGTTGTCTTTGCAATAGTAAGTTTTTTTTTTTTTTGTTTTTTTTGTTTTTGTTTTTTTTTTTAGTAAGTTCTTATTTCTTAAGCTTAGATTTTTATGGAAATTGACTAAGTTCCCTGCAGGCAGAAATCTAGAGACTGCTTTTGACTTACATCTTTGGGTAGAATTCAGAGAAAGCTGTGTCCAATGGGTCCTTGATTTGAAGATGTAGAAAACATGACACTTCAATTTAGTAGCCCTAAATGCACCATTTATTGTTCATATATGGTACACTTATTCTACCAGGGCTCAGCAGGATGGGAGAATAGGAGTGTAGCTTAAGGATGTCATAGGCATCTTTTTTGGTTGAAAATGTACCCACTAGTTTCATTGATAATGTGGAAATGTTGGACTTGATAGGTGTAACTCTTCCTTGGGCACTGTCATATTGCCAGTGCTCTTTAGAGTTTCAAGAAGAAGGGTTGTTTTTTCCCTAAGGTAACTTTTTCAAAGATAATCTGAATCTCAGGTCTGGTTGCCTAAGAGAGAGAACTCATTTAATCTTAATTTTTTTCTTTAAGTTGAATATTGTAATATGTGTTCAGAGTACTGTTCGCCCTTTTCTAAAAATTAAATGGTTAAGTTAATGTTATGTACACTTAAATCCTTGGTTTGTTGAATGCTTGGGTTCATATTACATAAGGGTAAAAATGAAAACCTGCCTTTCTTAGATTCTTTGAAAATGCAAGTAGCATGGGACCTAGTCTTGGGGAAAGTCTCAACTGTAATTAGCCACCTGCATTATTTCTGAAGTACAGTATGGTGTCCAGTTGGCATCATAAGAGGAAAATTAATTATTCATAAAAGTAGTGGTTTATGTAGAAGAAAAATCAGTGCTTCAGAAATTTGATACTTGTAGCTCAAGGCCTAACTAGTGTGCCTGTGTGAAATATATTTGATACAATGTTCTCTGCAATTTAAAAAATGCAAGTGCCCTGGAAGTGTTTTCAGTACAGTAAATCTCGAGTTATGCCGTGGTTGCATTCCTGTAACCCCCATGTAACTCAAATTTTCACGCAAGGGGCGGGAAGGGCTCCCTTGGGCTTGCAGGAGCTGGTCAGTTTCCTGACTCCCAGAGTAGCGGGGAACCAGGGGGCAGCTTGATTCCCAGCTCCCTGCCACTTGTGGGACCCAGGAAACTGATCAGTTCATGGCTAGTCAGTTTCCCAGTTCCCCTCCCCTGCAGGGAGGGACCTGGGAAATGTGACCAGCCATTTTTCCAGGGTCAGCTGCAGGCAGCTAGGCAGGCTAAAAGTCTTGTCCCTGCCTTCCCCTAGCGGCACTGCTGTTAGGCTGCAGGCAGCTAGGCAGGCTGACAGCTGCAGAGCAGCTTCAAGTTGTGCTTAACTTGCATTTAAGTGAGTTATGTGCAACTTGAAGTTGTGTATTTTGAGGGTTTACTGTAAAGTATTTAACAATTTGTAATATATTTCAAAATTATACTTGTACAGCTGAATGAGAAGTAAAAAATGTTCACTGAATATATTTGGTAATACCATAAGAAGTAGAGTGTGCAGAGTAGTATTTGCTTAACTACTGTGCAGGTTGAGAACTGCACAGAAATATTAATGCAGTACAGTATTTGATGAAATATGGTAACGTTCATTAAATAGTCTTCAGATAGTTTTCAATCAATACCACTTTCTTTTGTATTTCCCTCCTATCTTCTCTCAGCTTTTTGTTTCCCCTGAATTACCTTTGGTTAATTCCCTCATGTCTTTGTTCTATGTATGTCTTTCTCTTTCACTCCAACCCATAAAGTCAGACATGGCTCTCAAGTTTTGTCATAATGAAATTGACCTGATTCTTTTCAGTTCCATTGCTACTTCATTGCTACCTACAGATCTGAAAAAGCAGTGAAAACTGATGAGCGTTTGGGTCAGTTTTCACTCTGCAGCAGATTGTGGATGCTGAGAAGCATCAGGAGTACTGGAGTTGACTGTAGAACTAGGAAGACAGCAGTTCATCTTCACTTCATTCATGTTTTGCAAGCTGCCTCAATCATGAGGGCCAGATAAGCTTTCTCTCTCTTTTCTGGAGAAGGTAATTTTAAAAAAAAACGATGGCAGTCTTGTCATGTTCTGTTCAGGCTCTTGTGAGGTTCCAGCTACTGTGGTATTTGAGTGCCTTGGATAAGTAATTTCTCTTGCTATTTGATGGTGTTAAATAGAAAACTGAAGTGAAAGCTGATATGTGAGTGATAGCTGTATGGAGGGATTCTTGGCCTCCCCAGTGCTATAGAACCAATAAGCAGGGTATTTTGTGTAACATCTCTTTACCTGGAAAGGATTTGCACAGTTAAGTGCAGAAGATAAAATAAATACTCCTTGTGTTTCCTAGACGGGGCTTATGTTATAGTTATCAAAGACAAGATTAGAGAAGGGGAGCGAAGTGTCAGGGGAAAAATGGTGGTGAGGGACATGTAGGATTTGTAGAAAGGCAGTGAAAGACAAAGCAAGAACAGATTGTAAAATCCCTTGGAAAGCTAATAGTTCTCCCTCTGCAAAGAACTTCCTGCTTGGTCTGTCTGTTCTGTAAATATAAAATTTCAGTCTTTGTGATGGTAGTTACTGTCATGTACATCTTGAGCTAGTTCATTTCCCCCCCGCCCCACCTTTCCCCGCCTGACACATCTGAGACTAGTTTTGGTGTCATACTGTTTCAGAGAGTATTGTAGTAGTGCTGAGGAGTGTATGAGGATTTGGAGTCTCAGATCTATGTCAGTCATCCTCTATTTTGATGACTGACCCATTGTTTAACATACAAAAGCTTTTCTTAAATAAGATCATCATAGAGGAACCCCCTCACTTGTTTGACCAGTTTTTTGGTGGTCCTTAACAGCCACACATACAAATTTTGTTTGCTAGTATGACGGATGGGCATAGAGCTGGAAGGCAGTTGGGATAGTCTGAAGACTTCCTGTGAGTAATTGCAGCCTCATAATTGCTGCTAGCGAAACCTTAGCACAAGGGAAAGGTAGTGGCAGCTTCACCTTCCTGTCCCCAAACAAAAAGCCCACCTTAGAAGGGTTCCATCATGGGTTAACTTAGGGTCAATGCATTCAGTACCATATTATCTTAAGGAATTGGAAACAACAATAATCCTTTAACAGCATGTCCCTAGAAGAGGGACAGGAAAGAGAGAATGCTGTGGGAGGGTCGGTAGCCATGTGGATGGGGGCAATTCAGGCAAGTGATCTGCTGTGGGGGAGAATGGGGCATACGTATAAAGGGGGATTTTTCCTTTTCTCTGTATATCTGAAACTGAATACCCAAGACAGTAGCTCAGTTGCAATCTGGCTGCCATGCTGGTGAATTGAACATTTTCATTTTGTAAAGTCTGACCACCTACCAGCTTGTCCTGTATGTATTTATCTGCTTAAGAGGATTTTGTAACAAACCCGCCAATTAGTGGGCTGGGAGAATGAGGCAGAATACTTTTTAAAAAAAAAAAAAAAAAAGAAGAAGAAAAAAAAAAATTCCAGGATTAGAACCTCAGTAATTTGGGGACCTGTACAGTGACCAGACTGATAGCAATGCTGTATGGTATGTTAGGTGACCTCTTAAAGATGCGCATTCTGAAGAAAGCACTGGTATCTGATTACATTTGAATACCTTTTACATACATGCAACAGAACCTTGATAATTTTCTATAGTCTTTACCTTTTTAAAAGATTTACTAGTGTTATAGTGAGGTCTTCTATTTTAAGATTTAATTATTTTTACAAAGTATGCTAACATTTAAGTATATTCTGATTTATTATAAGCAAATTAAATTATACTTGTCAAATGAGCAAAATAGCTTTGTTTTCCTTATTCAGTTTGCACTAACCAAATCTTGAAAAACATCGTTATTCATTATAGGTCTATCATTAGTATGAGTTAGATTCCTCTGTATTTGTTCATTTTCCTAACTTGCAGAGCTCTGCATACCATCTTCTCCTCAGCCCTGTGGGGGGAAAAATCATTGCCAAATTTCCAACACTGGGATGGCATCCCTAGTATCTTCCAATATCACAGTGCTTCAAGAACTAGAATCGAGTGTACTAGAGAGAAGTCTTAAACATGAGCCTCAAATAGCAAAAGGGAAAAACATGAACGGTAGCCAAGGAAATGTTTCCTAATTAACTGTTTTTTCTTTGGGGGAATAGTCATTTTGAACAACCATTTTTCTTCCTCATTTTAATACGGGGTTAATATTGTACCTTTTAAAAACTTAGTTTCAGTGTGATACATTTTTCTAAATACACTAATAGGGTTTATAAAAACACTGTCTGCACTGTATAAAAATGTGCATGTCAAGGTTTTCTGGTTTAGCATTGTTTATAAAGCATTTAGTTTTATGCAGTTCAGATGCTTTTGTTGGATTGATGTTTAAGCCTGAAATAATAGATTAGTTCTATTGTATGACAGCATGAACCAGTATTCAAAGTGGGAGTGTTGTTCAAACTATTAGGGAATTACATTTTCCTTAGGGCAAAGCAAAGTCATCTGGTTTTGTGTTGGTATTTTGTTCTAGATTTTGTTGAAATTTGGAATATAGATGGTTTTTTATGATAAACAAGAAGCAGGCCTGACTCTTTTGTAATTATATCTCAACTGTACAGCATAGCCAAGTGAAAAGGAGATGTTAATTTTATAGTATTGGCTTGTTTACCTGTATACATTTTTAAACCTATTAAGCCTATGTAATTTTAAAAGCCAGAATGGAACTGCAAAATTGCAACACTTTAGCTTGGAAGTGAATGTGTGTGCAAAGGAAAGAAGGAGTGGTTCCTGCTAGAAAGTTAAGCTGTTTTTATTCTGCTCTTAGTGAATGTTTGATAATTTGGAAGAGAGAGGGTTAAGCATACTGGTTTGAGGCTGGTGGAATATTGGTCTTAACTGTGAGCTTCCTTGACTGGGTTTTCAGTTTAACTCCCAAAAACAAAGCAGAAGAGAACACCTCCCAGTTCAGATTCTTCAACGTGGAAGGTTCCAGAAATCTTCTCAACTGGCAATTCTCTAACTTTCCCATATGGTGTATTACGTTTAACTCTCTGGAGGTTTATTAAAAAATCTCATATGTTATGAAATAAGTGTGTCTTATCCAGGAGACTGGAGGGAAATCACTTCTATTTGTCCACTAGATGTAGCGTATTTGCAGTATTGTTGGTCCCAGTATGTTAGACACAAGGTGGGTGAGGGAGTGTCTTATTGGGCCTGTTATCAAATAGTAGAACAGCTCTGTGTGGCTTGCAAGCTTCTCTCTCAATAGAAATTCTTCCAACAAAAGGTGTTGCCTCACCTAGCTTATCTGTTAGCTATAGCTTTGTAAATGCATCAGATTGGTTCTTGAGAATTAGGTGGTATATAGATGAGACATCTGAAAAATGTGTCGCTCTTAGAAGTAGTCAACCCATGTGAAAACAGATGGGCCCCCAACAGGTTTCAGGTGAGCATCTAATAGAGAAGCCCAACATGTGAACTTATTAAGATGCTGGGAAGTCCAGTGCATCTCCTTTTCCATCAGTGATCTGTTTCTGGGGTGTGTTGGTTGGCTCATGTCTTTCGTAGCAACTTTGTTGGAAAAGGGTATAAAATAGCACCCTCATACTCTCACTTTGTCAGGATGGGGTAGGGCAGAGTTTCCCAAACTTTATATAGTTGGGACCTGGTTTTTTCAGTACTTTTATTTTGCGGTCCAAAAATATAAATACATATAGAAAAATGAATAAATGTTCACTGTATATTTATTCACAATAATAACTACATAATATAAATCTTGATATAAAATACAGTAGGGTCTCAATATTCATGAACCTAAGGTTTGCAGATTCAATTATTCGCGAGGGGCTGGCAGCTGCTGCTTGCCCTGGGCAGGGAGTGCTGAAAGCCGCTGCTTTCCCTAGGGCCCCTGGCAGGGAACACTGTCAGCCAGGGGGCTGCCATATTTGTAAAATTCAGCATTCGTGAGGGTTCCCAACACAGAACCCTTGCGAATGTTGAGACCCTACTGTACTTAAGTGCCTAATATATTACTACCTTTATTACATGGGGAAAATACAGAATGTACCAAATCACCTACTTCTGATGGAAAGATTTTGGAGACCACTGTGTGCAGTGGTGCCTAAGAAAAGGCTTCTCCCCACAAAGCGCTCATGTTGAAAAGATATGTCGTCTCGTAAGCTGATTGGGCAGGTTCCTGGTCTGTACTCTTGGGGTCCAGGTGTTCCCAAGTGCTTGTGCTCTTCTGTAGGCCAAGGCTCCAGCTGTGTTTTATTACCTAAACCACCCTCTGTACAGTTAGGACTTGATCAATTTAAACTGAGAAGAGATTGGTTATCCATACCAACTTGCTAGAATCATTCTTCTGTTGCCTCCGGTACCCAGTAGTCTCAGTACTGTAGACTAAGTGACTGTGTCAGCCTATGCCTGCATTGAGGCAAACAGCATTGTTGTTACTGTCAATTTCCTCCACAAGGGACTTACCTGAACAGATGGAACAGTTTATTCATCTGGCATTGCAGGAATTTAAATATGCTAAAGACCCAGTGTTTCCTTTTTTGAGGGGTACTGAGCCCCCATGTGGTCATAGGAATTGCACCTTTCCCTGAAATGAGTAGGTCTCCCTGTTCTCTGGTGACATTCTGCTACTGGATATTTCTTCAGCCTCTCAAAGGGCTCTCCTAATTACCTCTTACTGACACTTACAGGTTCTTGGAGGCTAGTTTGAAGGTCCGCATTGGCATGAATAATAGATATCATCCTGTGTTCTATATGGTCCTCTGCAGTGCCATATTGGGACCCATGGGCAGCCTGTAGTCAGCAATTTTCAAGACTCTTTGGCCTTGCTTGCTGATATCGCCGGTAGAGCCCTGCAAATGTCCAGATATCCACATGTATCAGCAGAAGTGGCTGTGTGTAACTGTGGACCATTTATGCAGCTGTAGATACCAATTTTGTGTCTGTGCAGGGCTCTTATAATCAAGATTCAATGAGACTGTCTCTGTTCCCTCTTGGTTATTGCAACAGCAAGAGCAAACCTCCCTGCTATGTAAACCCTGAATTCTAATTAAATACTCTGAGTCTGAAAATCTGAAGTGGGTTTTACCCATAAAAGCTTATTACTTGTGTTATCTGTTGGCCATTCTGACTCCAGCTCTCTGGATTCCATAGTTCGCTCTCTGTATCAATGAAAGAGAGATGCATGGTGGTTGATTTCCTCCAGGTAGCAATTATTTATACTGGCCCTGAGAATAAACAGTGTGTGTTGTGAAATACAAAAAAAAGTAGGATTTAAGTGGTTGCAAGTGAAAATGGACAGCTCAAAGAAAATTACTAAATTAAAATGAATAGAATTAGCTATGCATTTTCTAATCCACTGAGAAACTTGTCACATGCAGATTCTTAACCTAAAAATATCCAAAATTCTTACGCTAAATGTTCTTCTGTCAGGTAAAAGCTTCAAGCCTGAGCTGTGGTGTTGTTTTTTTTTTTTTTTGGTTTGTTTTTTTTTTTTAAATCTGATTTGTGTCAAGAGCTTTTCAAAGTTCATACGGTATCCTCTTAGAGCAGTGGTTCCAAAACTTTTGGGCATCATGCCCCCCCCCCTTTTGTTTTTTGAGAAATCCTCATGCCTCCCCACCTCTTCTTTACCATCATCCAACCCCCCTTAACAAAAAAAAAATCAATTTGTAATAAACAAAATGTTGATATAAAAATCTTTTTTTAAAATTAAAAATAAGCACATAGTTTTTCTTGGCCCAAAAATTCGATAAAAACATAATTTAACATCAAACAGTGGAAGGAAATGAATTTAATATGAAAGATATTGCTGTATTTTCTTCATAAGTTGTGAAATCCTAGGTAACCAACTGTGGGCCATCCAGGCTAGTGGCACAGGCTGCACCTTGTGCATGCCTGGCGCAGGCCAAGTTGGCCACCTGCCTGAGTACTGGGCCAGTCACCCATGCCCCCACACTGCTGGGGATCCCTCCCCCACCCCCCAGACATTTCTTCACACCCCCACCCAGGGGGGGTGGGGGAGGCCTTCCTGCTTGTTTGGGAAACCATGTCTTAGAGCTATAGGCTATAGTTACACTACAACACTCTGTCAGCTGAAGTCACTGTCGGGAAAATTTTCCTGACAAAACTTCTGTTGACAGAGTTGCCCCACACACAAGCCAATTGGGAGAGTGCTCAGCTCTGTTAACAAAGCAGCCACACTTCACAGCTGCTGCTCTCAACAAAACAGGCACCCAGGAGCACAGTAGACAGGGCTGCCCATGGTTGTGGATGCCCTTTCTATCAAGAGAAGGACACCCCCACCCCACCCCAGAGCAGCCACACAGCTTTTTTGTTGACAGAATTTGTCGGCATCAGTGTTCTGCCTCAAAGCTTTGAGGCTCAATGCTGCCAGCAGAAGTGCTGTGCTTTGTCTGGATACTGTCGACAAAATTCATGTTGCGTGTGCCTCCTCCATGAGTTTTGCTGACAAAACCAGGGGTTTGCCAACAAGGCTTGGTAATCTAACTGTGGCCATAGTGTCCAACCAGTTCTGAAGCAGTAGCCACTACTGCCATGGTGAATTAGCAGCATTATTCTGAAACTGTGTTTATCGTTCAAGCCACCTAGCCATGCTCAACTGATCAAATAGCCACATACATGGTTTGCGGCAGCATGCTGGGTGCAATGATGTTAGTGTCAGACAGTTTCCAAGGCCACCTGAAGACCAAGAGCTGGTAGCTTCCTGTTGCTTGAACAGACTCTCCAAGGCTGTGGATCTTTTAGTTAGCATTCCCCCCTTCCCACTGAACTCCTCCAGATTAAAAATAATTTTCAGTACTAAGTCATATACTCATGTCTTTCCAGCACAACCACCTTCTAGACTTAAAGGACAAACAAGGCCGTTTACAAATTAAGTTGGTCAAGTAGTTGTTAGGGTCCTGTGGCACCAGTACCGACTCTCATCATCACATTTAAAACTATAAGTGGACTTACACTTCCATTTCTAACTTTACATGCAAGAATATGTGCACCAAAATAAATGGTACAAATCCAGCAGGTTATAACATTACAATTGATCAGTAACAGAAGTTAGTTTGTTTAATGCATCTCTAAGCTTATTCGTATTTATATGCATAGCCCAGTGTTCATAAGCTTGGGGCGGGGGAGGCACTATCACGGAGGGGGTTTTGACCTGAGGTGGTGGTCAGAGTCTGGGAAGGGATATGGATGCAGAGGAAGATTCTGGTGTGTAGAATGGGGCACAGTGTTTGGGAGGCAGTTGTGATCTGAGGTAGAGGTGTAGAGGGCGTTTGTGGCCTGCAGCAGGGAGTTGAGGAAAGGGGACGAGTAGGGTGCCAGGTGCAGGCTGTGGCCAGGAGGCATTTACACTAGGGCCGAGACAGTTCCTAGCTAGGAGCTTGGTGGGACCCTCTTGCATGGTCCCTGCCTGCTGTGCCCCCCTCAGGACGCTCAAAGCAGCTGGCTGTGGGCAATGCTCCCTCTAATCTTTGCCATCTACTTGCAACTTTTTCCATCCATATGCATAACTTTTCTATGTGCGCCAAGGCACGTACAAATGTGCATTACCAGTAAGAGCAAAAAACCAAGCTGTGGGATCTTTGCTAATCAGCTGGGCAGCTCTTCCAAGTAGTCTGTGGTGGTTCTTTTTTTCCTAGATTGGTCTTGTCTGTAGTCCTAGATTCTGCTCTGACACTCTCCCTCCAGTTGTGTGGTAGTGACCTGAGGTACCAGTAGGGACGTTTCAAAGAAGGCCAAGTTACTCACCCTGTGCAGTAACGGGAGCTCTTTGAGATGTGTGCTGTGTAAGTGCTCCACTTCCAGCCCTCCTTCTCTGCTTTGGAGTTTGCTCTATGAGACTGTGCATTGGGGAAGGTTGGCCCTCTTTACCCCGCCAAGCCTCTACCTGGGATGTGAGGATTCATGGGGCACATGCGTGGGCCCAAGGGTAGTGCTGCTGATTTCTGATCAAAGGTATGCATCATGTGTGCCCCCTTGAAGTGGAGCAGCCATAGGGACACATTTCCAATTACTGCACAGAGTGAGTAATCTTTCCATTCTTGTTCATTTTGCAGTTCAGCGAAAGGCTGTTGCAAGTAAACACAAGTTTTCCCTATTTCCCCCATATGCACCCAGAGGAGCAAATGGTTTGTGTTTCCGACTTGGCTACTTATATTTCCTGAACAGCAACAGTGACTGAATTTTTGTAAACTTTGATTTCACTGCTGCTGTGAACCTGTAATCAGCAGCAGTAAAATGGACCTGAAAGCTGCAAAGTTCAATTTGTTGCTGCTGGCACTGACCCAGCAAGTCTCAGACACGCAGTTATTGGCTTAGGATCCTGCAGAGTATACCCAATAGCCAATCTTCTATTTAATCAGTGGTCTGTGTGGTGACTGTGGAAAAGGAAAGACTGGCTCTCAGCTTTTCAGCTATAGTCAAATGTTGAGAAGTTCTTTCTCTAGTATAGGATCTAGTATGCTGCCTGAAAAAATCTGAGTTAGACTCCTTTCCAAATCTAGTGGGTTGGAAGTGGAGTTTTTTGATTTTAATGAAAGCTCCTCCTGATGGCTATTTACTGAGCAGGTGGTGTTTCAATTCTTCTGCCTCCCTGTTTTCGTCTCTTGTTTGGAGTGAGAGCTTTTTGCAGTGGATTCCTTCCTCTTGGAATTTGGCTTCTGTTTTCCCTATCTGCCTTCTCGAGGATCTTTGTTTTTGAAATGGAAGGCAAAGATTGGGGCCAGTTTACTTTTGGCATCGAAAATTTGCTACAGCTCTTAAGGAATTGCTGACCAGCTCTTATCTTGTCTGGATCACTTATAGACAATAATGGAGTAGTTTTGACCAAGCACTGCCTTTCTCAAGAGACTTCAGAGTCTTACACAACTTGCAAGAAGTTCAGGGGCCAGGAGAAAAAACTCTAGAATCCATGATGTCCAAGCAGTTCTGAAACAAGCTAGATGCATGACTCTGAAAATATACTTATTGTTCAAGCCAACTTGCCACAATCAGCTGGCCAAAAAGTCACATGTGGCTATTCGTTAAAAGGTGTATCCTTAATTTCCCATCTAAATTTATCTTTTTACTTCCTGGCATTGGATCGGGGTAGTTTTTTGTTGCTACAATGAAGAGCCTATTTGTTCCCAATGCCAGTGACAGTTTTCTTCCAGGTAACTGTTAAAAATGTTTAACATAGGGCCAAGAAGCAATCCCATCCAGAACCCTGCTAGAAACAGACCCATTGGACGATAAGTCCCTGATAGGTCACAAAATGAAATTAATTCGTTAATAAGTTGTTTTTTAAATCCATTTAAACAGCACTGTCTTAATTTTATATATTTTAAGTTTTTAATCAAAATGTTGTTGGGTACTAAATCAGATGCCTTACAAAAGGCAAATATATTACATCAGTACTGTTGCCTTTATCAAATGAACTTGTGATTTCATCAAAAGAAGATATCAAGCTAGCAAGGCTTCATTTTCCCTAAACCCATGTAGGATAACGTGTTAAAGAATTTAAGGAGGGTTATACAGGGTGTGAATTAAGAAAAGGAAGTGCTAGAATTTCTAGCATTTCGATCTAGTAATAAATGGATCAGTACTATTGGTAAGATTAATTTTGTTTCCTAATAGATTTCTTACTGTCCTTAACTCTGGCCCTGTGTCCTCTGCTTCCCTAAGTAATTTTGTATAGTTCCTAGCTTCTTAGTTGATAGTAGTGAATATACTGTTTTTTCTTTCATTTGTTGTGCATCTATAAATATTATAGCTGCCTTAATTTTCAGTCTAAAATAGGTTGTTCTTTAACTGGTAAGTCTTGCTTACTCAACTGGGATTGTGGCTTTTGGGACACTTAGTGTGTGTTTTTTTGAACTCCCAACTGTCATTGACATTTTTCTGATTAAATTCTTCTTTCCAGCTTATCTGGCTTATGATTGTTTTCAGCTTTAAGGAATTAGCCCTTTTATGGCATGAAGTGCTGTATTATCGCTGGTCATGGACTTTATTCTGTTTGCATGTAAACGTGATCAAGCCACAATGACTTGTATGTAAGCTACCATTAAGTTTTTAGTTGTGGGATCAGTTCCTCTTTATCAAGGCAAGATGCGATATATAATTCCCTTGTGTTGGATGCAGTACTTTCTGAGAGCTTTATGTAAAAGTGTTTTGACTGCCTAGGAACTGTCATACTGTCTTTGAGAAGTAGTGTGGTAGTATAGTTGCACACTCCTGTCAGTGTTCTCCACATCCCTTTTTTTCATTCTAGGGAAATGGTTGCCAAGAGGGATGCACAACCAAATGTTTGAAATTGTTACTGGATTTGGGTGCACTGACCCTGGTCAGGAAGGGAAAACTCAAAGGGCTAATTCAGCGTAGTTCTAAGACAAGAAGAATCTAGCACCTGCCCTTTTCAGAACAGGTTAATGATTGTAAAATTAAGGCAGGTTCTAAAGTGGAATGATTTAAGGCTGTAAACAGATAACTGTCAGGAGTGTGTTTATACACACAAACATGCACGTGTGCACACAGACACTTGTCACACATGATTTATGTTTACATCCTTGACTGAGGTACCCTTTCATAAAGACCCATTCTAATTTTTAGTGTATGTTTGATAAACGTCTACAGAAATGTACGGTTGTTTTGGTACTGTAAGTACCAAAGTTGCAGATTAATGGGGAAAATGCTGAGTAACTGGTATCTTTTAATGTAGGCACTTTCAAGTACTCAAACTCTTGCAAGAGCTTGGGATTTTTAAGTATATTACAAACTAATGGGGTTCACATTCCTCTTATTGCAACATAAGTTGTCATTTCTCTGTTGCAGACTATAAATATTTATCTCTGCACAAAGTAGAGCTGCTACTGTTGAGCACTGATCTGGCATACTTAAAGGTTTTCCATAAGGAATTTGTTTCCTTTTATTTGCAAGTGTTATCATACATTTAAATTCCAGTGCCCTGATGTAGAGCTCAGGCTTGTTCGTAATACTGGCAAAGAAAACCCAGAGTCTGAAACAGTCTCTAAATACAGATAAATGTAATTTTTTGAGCATATGCTGTGACCAATGTGTGGGTGTGAAATTCCAGCAAATCTACAAAATACCTCTGTTTTAATGCGGATGCAAGAGAACCATTGATGGAGAGCAATGATTGCAAACCATGTCAGTTGTGTCCTCTCCAGAAGTTATTGTAGGGCAAACCTGAAGAAGTGGAGATTGTAAAAGATCACATAGTAACAACTTAAATTCCCCAGGTCAACTGTTGCATACCTATTTCTTTCCAATGCCTCTCTTTCTGCCTGAGGTCCCCCTGCATTGAATGGGACAGGGTGAGGTCAGGTTGGGCAGTATTTCGGGATAGTCCATTGTAATAACAACCATCCTTTCAGAGCTTATCAGTGTTGTTTAACTGATTCAGTAATTGAAAAATCAGTTGTTAAATTTATGATGTATGTTGACTCTCAGAAGAAATCTGGAAACAATTTTTTTTTTTTTTTAGTGGACTTCTAGAATCCTCACTTACTTCTAAGGAAACACAAATTTCCTTCAATTTCTATAGAAGTTTACATTTTGTAACCTGAAGGGCATTTTTTAAAAACTTATCTGGGAAATGGGAGATGTCTGCCTGACTACGTTTCTTTCGTCTACACAAATCATATCAACGTTTGTAAAGCATGCCAGCTCGAGATCCACTAGACTGACATGGGGAGCCTTTCTTGGTTTGGGGGGCCACTGACCTACAGACAAATCAGTGGAGTGGGCACATAAAAATGAGAAGCAAAAAGAAACCAAAACAGAATCCCTCACTGATGTGGCTTGTATGGAGACACCTCACTCTCCTCACGCTACAACCTCATTGGCAGGGTGGAGAGAAGCAGGGCGGGGCTTGAGGTTCAGGACTTCCTCTAGACCGGATTAAGTCTTCTGGGGATTTGGGGTGGGACCAACAATGGGATTCAGTATGTGGGAGGGGGCTGCTGGGGAGCAAGATGGGTGTGTGGGGTCTGTTTGGGAGGGAAGGTTCAGGAGTGGACTGGGTATGTGGGGTCTGAATGGGAAGGAAGGTGCAGGAGCATGCATGTGTACACTAGGAAATGGAATAATCCAGTTGAGTGAATGAATAGAAATTAAGTAGCAAGTTCTTAAGGTCATATCTGATCTAGTTTCCATTCATGCCACTGGTGTAAAAGTGTAAAGAGCCCTGTGTTCAGCATTATTCTGTGTGTATCAACATAAGGTCAAATCTTGTATCCACAAGGAATTCGAGCACTTGCATCCCTCTGCTAAATCTATCCATCCACTTGGATGCATGGTATAACTGTACTTGTATAGCCTCAATTTCTTCTGCTTTTTAGTATCCTTTTGTACCACTTCTGTCCTCCATTCATGTGACCTTTTCGTTAACACTCTAGGGCAGTACAGTCTATAGCAAGCCACTATAAGGAGGGTGCAAAACTGTATGGATAATCGAAAGAAAGTTGTCAATGGTTCATTCTGAAAGGACATAGTGAGAGGGGGGTTCCTCAGGCATTAGTTCTGGGATAGACTGTGTTCAGTATCTTCATCAACAATTTATTTTAACAACATATAGAGGAGGCTAGTAAAGTTTGTGGAAGATACCAATCTGGGAGGAGGTTGCAAGTGTTTTGAAGGATAGGATTATAAGTCAAAATGATCTGGAGAAATGGCATGAAATGATCTGGAGAAATGGCATGAAATTCTATAAAGGGAAATGTAAAGTGTTCCACTTAGGCAGAAATAATTAGTTGCACATATACAAAATAGAAATGACTGCTAAGAATGAGTACTGTGGAAAGGGATGTAAGGGTTACAGTGGATCACAAACAAAACATGAGTAAACAGTGTGACAGTTGAAAGCAAACATTCTGGGATGTGGTGCCAGAAGTGTTGTAAGCAGGACAGGAGAAAGTTCTTTCACTCTGATCTGCATTGGTTAGACCCTGTCTGGAATACTGTGTCCAGTTCTGGGCACTACATTTCAGGAAGGATGTAGATAGCATGGAGAAGGTCCAGAGAAGAGCAACAAAAATGAGCCAGGGTCTAGAAACCATGATTTCTGAGGGAAGATTGAAATAATTGGGTTTGTTTAGTCTGGAAAGAGGAAACTGAAAGGGAACTTAAAAGGTTGTTAGGAGGAGGAAGGGAGAAAATTATTTTCCGTAAGCTCTGATAAGACAAGAAGCAATGGGCTTAATTTTCAGCAAGGGAGGATTTGGTTGGACCGTATGGAAAAAATTCTTAACTGTCAGGAAGTCTAGTGGTTAAATTGCCTGGGGATCTTATGGAATCTCCATCATTGGCGATACTTAAAAGCAGGTTACACAAACATCTATCAGGAATGGTGTAGGTGGTTCCTGGCCCTGCCATGAGTGCAGGAAGCTTGATTTGATGACTGATCAAGGTTCCTTCCAGTTCTACTATTTTATGAATAGGTGTTTCTCTTATGGCCCCCCTCACCCCAGAAGAATAAAACCCAATGACAAATCGTTTTGAAGATTGTGCACATTTTGTATATCTGTATGTTGCCTTCCTGAACAGCTTAACTTTAAGTAAACACTGAAACGAGCCATGTAAACTCCTAAATTATAACTTTACCTATTACTTCCACTTGTGGGATGCAGAATTTGTTGCCATAGTATCGGTGTTCTTTAGCAAAAAGCATTTTCCTCCGTCCATTGTGGAAGCATCACTTTAAAAACATTTGGCACTGTCATCGATCACTTCAAGTCTGTGCAGATCACTTTATGATATTTGCAGAGCAATTAAATTAAGTAATCACTTTAGCTATTTGCTCTGAAACTAGAGGCTATGGTCTCTGGAGGAAAACCTCTGTCTGACCTCATCATTTCTTAATGGGTGAATAGTTGTCAAGGAACAAAAAACTACCAGTACTGAACTTTCATTGGTCCCCACTCCTCTGCTTTATATGTACCTGAATGCAAGGAATTAGCTGATTTTTTTTTTTTTTTTCCCCTCCTGAGCATCATTTCTTGGCAGCATTTTTGTTGTGATGAGATACATAGGAATGCATTGCTGTGGTGGTAACTACAGAAAGGCAGGAAAAGACTGTACAGATTTTAAAATAAAGTTTCACTATCAAGAAGAGTGAATTCTGCACCACCTTCCCAGTGCAATTTGTTTGTTACAGTGAGTCACCAGATGGTGCTGTTACTTATAATTTTACAAGTTTTCTGTCAACATGCAAATAGTAGACAGAGTTGGGGGGCAGGAAATATGTCTTATTGTTAATGTAGTGATATAGGTTATTTGGGGGAAGCTGTTTGTCATAAGTTCTCTAACTTGGCTTTGGTGTTTTGGACTGAGATTTTTGCAAACAGGATTTCATAGAATGACAGAGCAGGAAGAGCCCCCAGGAGGGCATTGATTCCAGCCCCCTGCCCAAAGCAGGACCAACCCTAACTCAATCATCCCAGCCAGAAGTTTGCCAAGACAGGACTTAAAACCTCTCAGGCTGGAGATTCAACCACCTCTCTAGGCAATTCATTACAGTGCTTCACCACCCTCCTGGTGAAATAGTTTTTCCTAGTATCCAAGTTACACCTCCCCTCCCTCCACTGCAACTTAAGACCACTGCTCCTTGTTTCACCATGTATCACTGAGAGCAGCCTTGCTCCACCCTCTTTGGAACCTCCCTTCAGATGCTTAAAGGCTGCTATCAAATCCCTTCTCGCTCTTCTGTAGAGTAAACAAGCCCAAATCCTTCAGCCTCCTCTTGTAGGTCGTGTGCTCCTGTTCCCTAATCATTTTCATTGCCCTCTGCTGGACCCTCTGCAGTGTGCCCATGTCCTTTCTGTAGTGGAGGTAGGGACCAGAATTGGAAAGGATACTCCAGATGTGGCCTCATCAGTGCTGAATAAAGGGGAATAATCACTTCTCTAGATCTGCTTGAAATGCTCCTCCTAGTGCACCCCATGTGCCTTTAGCCTTCTTGGTTACAAGGGCACACTGACTCATACTCAGCTCCTTGTCTGTTACCCCCAGGTCCTTTTCTGCTGAAGTGCTGCTTAGCCAGTTGTTCCCCACCCTGTAGCAATACTTGTGATTCCTCTGTCCTAAGTGCAGGACTCTGTACTTGTCCTTGTTGAACCTCACCAGATTTCTTTTGGCCCAATCCTCCAATTTGTCTAGCTCGCTCTGGACCCTATCCCTACTGTCCAAGTTATCTGCCTCTCCCCACATCTTAGTGTCATCTGCAGACTTGATGAGGATGCAATCCACCCACTCATCTGTTCATTAATAATGATGTTGAGCAAAACCATCCCTAGAACTGATCCTTGGGGTGCTCCACATGAAATCGACCTCCAACCAGACACTGAGCCATTAATCACTACATGTTGAGTTCAACAATCTAGCCAGCTTTCTATCCACCTTAGTCAGTTTATTTGAAGTCCCTTCACTTAAAGTACCAGCGGGTTAGCCACGGCTACATGTGAGCTGGCACTTCAAAGTTGCCATGGGGGGCAGAATTTGAGGGAGTCAGTCTGCTTTTCTAAAGTCCAGGATTTGTGTTTTTCTGCTCTTCTTTCTTCCTTTCATCAGGATCCTGAAATTGACCATCTCATGATCACTACTTCCCTGGCTGCCACCCACATCTACTTCCCCAAATAATTCCTCCCTGTTTGTGAGCAGCAGGTCAAGCTGCCTATGGCCCCGGTTGGTTCCTTCAGCACTTGTACGAGGAAGTTATCCCAACAGTCTCCAAAAATTTCCTGAGTTGCCTGTATATTGCTGTATTGGTCTCCCAACAGACGTTGGGGTGATCAAAGTTCCTCGTGAGAACCAGGGCCTGTGGTCTGGAAGCTTCTCTGTTGTCCTGTAGAAAACCTTGTTTACCATGTCCACCTGATCTGCTGGATTTGCCTGTATGCTGTTTGACCTCATTTATTCAATGATTTGTGTACATAGTGAAAAGGAAGTTACACGGAAAAAATATCCGGACTCCAGGCTGTGGACTTCTCATCCCAGTTTGGAACCAACTTGTAAGGTCCAGACATCTGCTGCTGTTTTGCAGAGTAGTAGTGTAACTATTTGGTACATAGTAAAGAATATGGTTCTAGCAATTTAATTTAGCACTAATCTAGCACTAATTTAATCTCTTACTTGGACTTCTGGACTAGTATCAAGCAGTAGCATACTAAAAATACGTAACTGCTAATGTTAGAGGATTATACTACTAAGATGGTGAAAAATGGATTAGGTACTGATATCTTTGGGTTCTTCCCCTGTATAGTAAAAGCCAGGTTATCAGGCATTTGAATAAACAGCAGTTAGTTAACTGGCATGCCTGGCTGGGGCCAGCTGCCGTGGGAACAGTATCCTGGCGTGGGCTGGCTGCGGTAGATCTCCACCAACTGGCACACTTTATTATCCATAAATAATATCCTTTTTATTGTCCAGGGATGCCCGATAATAGATGATATAGTAGACTGGTGCGGAGCTAGTCTACAGAAACTAAGTCACCCTGCACTGGACAGGGAAAGATGGTGTCTGATGTCTCTCTCACTATTTCCTTCCAATGGGCGCTGAGCCCACGGTTATTGATGATGATGTCCGATAATAGGATTTTTACTATAGAATTGTTTTTTGACTGCTTACATCAGAATTGAAACAATGTTTATCCACCTTTCCTGTATAACTGAAAATAGTTCAGCTTTAATGTTGAAAGCCTAGTATTTAGAGGGATGCAATTTTAATTACTTGGGTATATATTCTACCTTCTTGTGAACTGAAATACTCTTTATGCACTTGGATACAGTACCCAATACGGAGATATACGAGCGCATGAGAGGTATGAACTGAGCAATTAATAATACTTTAGTTCTGGCAGGTATATTTTCATACTACATTGTGCTCTTACAATATTTGAATACAGATGGTTTTGTGACACTATGCTTATCTGTTTCACTGATTTTTGTAGTATTGTGTACTACTGGTAAATGGTAGATTGAAGCAGTCAACTTCATACCATTTCAAAGTGTGATACTCTACTGTATGCTGAATTGAGGCAATCTTTTGAGAGTCGAACTATTTGCTCAATGCTTCTTTACGTGAGAAGTGAGTATGATGCTTCCCGTTGACCAAGATGGATTTAATTCCTCCCAGCAGTTTGATAGCAAGCTTACATGCCATAATATGTTTTGAACCACTAAATACACTAAGGCCATGGCTTCATTACACTGTCCCTTTGGGACATGTAAATGACAGGGGCTGGAACTGTTAAAGAGATGCTGATATGAATGTTCAGTGCCTCATTAGCATAATGGTGGCAGTTGTGCTTCGAAAGTGCTGCTTTTGAAATGCAAACTGACCGTGTAGATGCGGGTGCTTTGAAATTCCCACATTCCCAAAACGAATTGGGAATAAGGGAATTTCAAATTCTGGGGTTTATTTCGAAGTTTGGGGTTTATTTCAAAGCACCTGTGTCTACATGGCCAGGTTGCATTTCAAAAGCAGAACTTTTGAAGCACAACTGGTGGTCATTATGCTAATGAGTTCCTGAATATTCATATCGGCACCCTGCTAAACAGTTCCGATCCCTGTCATTTACATACACCTTCTGAAAGGGAGGGGTAGTGTAGCCATGGCCTAGGTGTATACATTGACCCTTTTATAGGGTTGAGAGGGATGATCTAAGTTCTCTCTCGCTCTTATGAATGCAAACATTAAATGTACCGCCTCTGCCTCTCCATTTGTCATCTCCATTTCATAAGAGAAGCCTTCATTTTCCTAAAAATCTGCATCTTTCTAGCCAGTGTGCATTCCATACACATCCGTTTAGAGGTAATAAAGCATATTTTTGTTATGGTTACTGTATAATAAGGCTACTGTTGAAAAGTAAATTTCACTGAAGAAAATACTGAAATTAAGTTCCAAGGAATAATTTGTCTTCTGTACAGTAGCATAACTAGCTATACATTTTCATTGTGGCATTGCAGAAAGGACTTCTAGCATAAGCAGTAGTTGTTAATTTCAACTTCAAGGCTATATTCCCTATTTATAATGTTAAATATTAATCATTGTGTTCATGGTGACAGCAATATGTCTCCAGATCATAAAAAAAATTGAAAGTACATTGCACTCCATCCACCTCCCCCCCCCCCCCCCCCCCCCCCCGAAATAAACCAGAGATTGGGTCATAAAGCAAAGAGTCTTCTGTTTTTACAACTTCCTGGAAACTCTAACATTAACCTGTTTAGTAGCTAATGGCTGTGGAATATGAAATTGAAGCAGTTCCTCCTGCCTTATCACCTGAAATGATTAATTACTTTGGTTCTTCATGCTAATCTGGAACATGCCAAGGTGTCTTCAAAAATGTAGCAAAAGACTGAAAAGAACACTAATGTATGGCTTTACAGGTGTTTTTGATGTTCTGTGGCAGGCAGAAGTGAAAAGGAATAACGTGTGGCTTAAATGGCTTTGACTCAATTTCTAACCTGTAGGAGGGACTGGTCAGATTAAGAACCATGTGTGTATACAGATAACTGAGTGGTTAGAGCATTAGCATTTTAAACTGAGGGTTGAGCTCAATCCTTGCGGGGGCCTTACAAGAGTCTGGGGCAAAATAGATTAAAAAAAATTGTCGGGGATGATGATGGGTCCTGCTGTGAGTGCAGAGGACTGGACTTCATGACCTCTCAAGGTCCCTTCCAGCTCTATGAGATGTATGTTTTAATTAGTATGAAAAGCCATAAAAGAAAAAGCTACTTGTCTGCAGGTCACCTTTTAGAATTCTTAGGTCAGTTTAGTGGACCCATCACTCTCTCTCCACTTACCTGCTTAATTTCTTTCTGTGGTTGTGAGAGTGATGTATTCCAATTATCAGCCTCATCAGGTAGGCAAGGAAGTGAGTTGTATGCAAACAGAAGTACAGTTGTCCCTCAAGTTGTGTGAGAGTTGCGGTCCCACGCACCCTAGTGTAACCTAAATTTCTCATAAGTTGGTGGGTGGCTTTTTCCCCCAGCGGAACACACGTTCTGCAGGAAGGGAAAGGAGCAGGAGCTCCTTTTGAAAGGTAAGTCAACCTGGTGTTGGGTGAGCAGTTAGGGAAGGTTAAACCTGGGTTGGGTTTGGGGGCAGGGGCATGGAGTTGAGCCTGGGGGCGTGGGTGGGCGGGTGGTTGAACTGGGGTGGGGTCTGAGCTACAGCCAGGTGCAGGGAGGCGGGTAGTTGAGCCAGAGCTGCATGTGAGGGGTGATGGAGCCAGAGCCGTACGCAGGTGGTAAGTGGGTTTGAACTGGGGCTGGAGGGTTGATTGGGAGCCGCGCACGTGTGGGAGCTTTGAACCGTGGGGGTGGGGGTTGAGCTGGAGCTGGCTGCAGGGGTAGGTGGGGAGTGGGGTTAGGGGGGTTTAACTGGGCCTATGTGGGGTTGGGGGGGCCAGGTTGGGGTAGGGCCAGGTGAACAGGATTTTGAGTTGCGCTTTAATGCAAGTTAAGAGCAACTCAAAATTGCGCATTTTGAGGGTTTACTGTATCCTTCATCCTTAAAGTTAGTCTCCTGTAGGCCAGCAATGATCAGCTTAGGTTAGTGAGTGGGCTGCACAGTTGTAATCAAGACTATCTCCTGGGATAAGATCATTTTTGATAACCGCACTTGCATGCCTAGAATTTGTGGGGTGTGACAGTTGACCTGTATCAGCGATTTTATTGGACACAGAAGGGGTGCACAGTTGTGTGCAGTCAGCATGCACCTCACTTCGCATACCCTTATTTTGCCCATGCATCACTTTAGTAATATTGGTAGGGGAAAAAGGCTATCTGGAAACCAGTGGAATCTGGCAATCCTGCACACGGGCAACAGTAAGCAAAATGTCTCATGGTCCGTACATAGAACCCTGATGGGCTGCTGGTTGCCCACTACTGCTGTACGTCCTGCTTGGGGCCGTTAGTACTATGCTGTGGGAAACGTAACCTGTTTGATTCAGATCCATTAAAGTCATGGATTTGCAATGACAGCTCCCCAGATAATCCTCACAAAAATCAACTGCAAAGGAAGTAGCTCTGTGTAAAAATAAAGTTGAAATAACACTCTACATATTGTAGAAAAATTAGTCTAATTAGGCCTTAAGTTTTACTGGTAATTACAGTGAACTGGCTTTAACGGGTGTCGCATCAGGTTTCTTTCATGTACTGATGGTAAGAGGGAGTTGCAGTACCATATTGATTTTGCCATGACAGGAAAGCTGCACTTTTGTTCTGTGCTGTTTTTCTGTAAAGTCATGTCTGACTTCCTAGTTACAATTTTAACACATTTAATCAAGTTTTTTTTTGTTAGTGGCTCCATTATTGTGACACCTATCTTTACAAAGGGAATTTCAAGTTTACTATTATTGCAATTGTATCAGTAACACTCCATTCAAGAGGCAGTGAGAAAATAAAAACAA